>NC_050070.1:30260691-30860691 GCF_009764565.3 Dermochelys coriacea | reverse complement strand
TTGTGCCTCAGGACCAAAGAAACAGTCTTATTCTGTGTTCTGACATAAAGCCTTTATAGACATCTGTTCACTTCTCAATTGCAGTACACCAGAGTTTTGGTTTTGCTTATTGCTCCCTGCAATCAGACCTAACAATCTGGCTAGAGGGTTGTTCAGAGGCTGAGATTCTTTTGTTATCTTCAGAAAACAAAGTGCTCTGATGAAAGTAATATAAACTGGTAAAAACATATTAAAGTTGGAGCTATTTTGTCTTTGTTCTCTTTTCTACTATTTCCACCCCCCCCCCCATCAAATAACTCTGGTAAAATGTAATCTTAGGCTATACTAGCTCTAGTCTTGAGTAGAATTTATAACATAGCAAACAGAAGCAATATCCCTGGTCCTATTTAGGTGACATGGAGATCCTTGTTCAATGGTCCCCTTCTGCAATCTATATATTTTTTTTTATCTGAAGAGTTTTTTATCTGAACTTTCCTCGTTGAATGCTGTACTTGGGTGAGAGGCACAGACTTACTTTCCATTCAATAACATTAAATCAAGGAATGGGGAAAGAAATAAAAAATACTGTTAGAAATTAAGGGAGGGAAAGACGAAGTTGGTGAGTGGCTGTTGATGAGGAAAGAGATGAATGTTTTCCAGACTGCAATTAAGAATAAAACAAATTTAAAAAAAGACAAAATTAGAAATTGTCTCATAGAAAATTCTCCTATTTGGAAATTAGTTTTCTTTTCCAGACAAGCCAAGCTATGAGTTTTGATTAGCTTAGATGTCCACAACAATATGTGAGTCTCCTGACTCAATACCCTATTCAAGTGGGAGAGTATATTAAAGGTCTCGTGCTTCCAGAAGTTAATAAAAAGTTCTTGGAGTCCCTACAAATTAGTTATGATGATTTTATAACACACAAAAAATATTGTACTAACATGGGGAAAATCAATATTAGACCTCGTTCCAATACATTAATTTTGTGCAAAGAGAAAATAGTCCTGCTAGTAGTTTATATCCTTGGCACTTTAAAAGGGGCCAATTACCCCAAATTAAAAATGCTCATTAGAAAAAATTGATTGGGAAGAAAAATTCAGAGATGAATGTGAATGAAAACTGGGAACTATTTAAGAACACTTTACTAGATGCCCAAAAAAGCAACAATTCTTCACCCATGAATAAAAACTACATTGATAACAAAACCATCCTGGTTAAGAGCGGATGGAGATAGATAGCAGCAATACATCTATCTATCACCTGATACTTGGAGGGGAGGTTGGGAAAGGGAGGTTAGTGACAATTCTTAATTAGAAGTTAAGAAATGTAGACAATTGATGAGGGAAGCTTTCCCTACGAGAGAGACTTGACCATCACACACCTCTGTCAGGATGGCAGCAACTGTGAATCCACCCTTGATGCATCTCTGAATGCCATTGTCTCTCCTACTCCCAATGAGCCTGCCCGCCCCCTGGATGCTCTGGTTAACCCGGGGCCTCAGGTAATTTTATGGACCAGGATGTGGCTAAGGCCTACGGGATACCTGCTGTGCATAAGAATTCTCCTAATTTGTTGGAAACCATTGATGGGTTGCTCCAGGCCTGTAGGGGTCATTACCATCCCCCTATGGGTTGTTACCCTCCAAGGCACCAGGTGCCTCTTCAGTTTGGGTGATTTGCCCCCATCCCCTGACTCACCAGTCATCCTGGGAATACCCTGGCTCACTACCCAGGATCCTTATATCTGTTGGTGAAAAGAGACAGTATGCTTTTGCTCCCAGTACTGCCAGTGACTATGTCTTCCTGAGGCCAAACAGAGAACTGGTATCCTCTGTAGCTTATGTCATTGTCTGGGGAATCCCTGCTGTGAAGAAGCGGGCCCACAGAAGTTGGGCATGCTCCCGACTGTCCTGCCTTCCACCACCAAAATATCTCACAAGTACCATGACCTTGCAAATGTATTTGACAGAGGAAATGCAGATCACCTGCCCTTGCACCGCAAATGAGACTCCCAGTCAACCTTCAGCCAGGCACCAAAATTTCCTTTGGCTGCATATATGTGTTTTTTGAACAAGAGGTCCAGACACTTTGTTTCTATCTGCAAGAGAGGTTTATCCAGCTGTCCTCCTCTCCAACAGGGCCCCCAACCTTCTCTGTTAAAAAAGAAAGATGTTTCTGGGGGATGGGTGTGCAACTCTTTTCGGACAACTTCAATGGAGTTACCCACACAGTTCACAACAGTGAATTAATTTTGATTAAAAGAACACACAAGTTTATTTAACTACAAAGAGAGAGATTTTAAATGAGTACAAGTAATAAGGCATTAAAGTCAGAAATGGTTACAAGAAAAATAAAGATAAAATGCTTTCTAAACTTAACAAACTAGACTTGGTTTAAGGTGAAATTCTTACCACAGGTTTCCAGTATCATTGCTAAGAAGTTTTAGATCAGGCTTTGCATCCAAAGCCCAGAGGCTGTTTCTTTTGTCGTCTTATTGAAATGACTTCAAATAATATGTTTTGGGTAATGCATAAGAAAACTATTGCACCAAACAATCAACAATCTTGATATATTTAATGTACTACATAATGTTTTAAAGAAGGTAAGAAGGAGTTGGTTATAAAATAATGTGCCTTTCACACAGAGAGAGCAAGAGAGAGAATGAACTGAGTTATCTGAGCTACCAACACAGACAGACTTCGAAACATATTGTCAATGGGAAATCAGCAAGTGTATCCACTGGGGTCCCACAGGGACTGGTTCTCAGCCAAGTACCAGTTAATATTTTTATTTAACGATCCAGAAGAAATTTTTTAAAAAAAATCTTTGCTGATAAATTTTGTAGATGTCTCAGAGATCAGTGGAGTAGTAAATGAAGACAGGTCACTATGCAGAACAATCTGTATCAATTGGTAAGGTTGGTGCAGTTGGGCAATATGTATTTTAATACAGGTAAATGCAAGGTCCCAGTACATCTGAAACCAAAGACAGTAAACCATACTTCTGTAAGTAGGTAATTAGGAACTCTTACACAAGCAGGGAAGTTAGAGCAGCTGCCTAACAGATGCTGGGGTTGGGTCTTGCAGAAGCAGAGAGGCAATATCTGCTCTCTGATGGTGCTCATCACCTGTTCTGAGTGGAGCTGGGCTGCAGTGGTGAATCTACTACTTTAACAAAAAGTTTCCTCCCTCTCATGATTCCTTTTGTGAAGTTATAAACACCCTGGGCTTGCCTACATGAATATTTAGGCCTGGCTTACACTATAAAGTTAGGTCAACATAAATCACCTTGCGTCAACCTATTTGTGCATATGTCTATATGCTAATTATCTCTGGCACACACAAACACCCCATTACAGTGAGGCAGTAAAACTGCCTCCCTGAATGGTGTTGAGCTATGGTCCCTACTGAGATCGACTCAGTGAGTGTAGACACTGCTACATGCTAACTGTCCATGTGGACCCTGCTGGTGCAAACTAAGCGCTTTGATCTATCCCACTTTGAAACAGGCAAATGTTAAAGGGCACCAATGAATGATTAATGCAGATCAGCAGGGTCCATTTGGACAGTTAGGCCTTGGCAGGCTTGTGGAGGGTAGATTCACACCCCAACTCGCTGTGTACTAAACATTTTATGTAAGCATGCCTATGTTCTCCCTAGAGTCCTCCAGCAAAATATGATTAAGCGGGACCTGAGACTTCTAGTAGCAAAACAGACAGAATTAAAACACCACCAACAAACCCGACTCTTCAGGCCTTCTGAATGCTTCATTGTAAAGGCTCCCTTGGTGGGGTTTTTTGAAAGGGAGGAGATAATAACCTCTCATTCTTCCGGCCATAAAGCAATCTCTAAATTTGGGCAGATTATTCTATAACCCCCCTGTGACACTCTGTATCTTGGAAGAACACCCTGCATCCCCATGTTCATCCTTATAATATGATTGTGTGGTATCCAATGCAAAGTTTATCATGTCGGGTGTCTTTGGAAGGCTCATGATGAACTTAGCATTGTTGTTATAGTAATGTTATAGTTTGTAATTTTATGTATATAGTTACGAGGCTGAAAATGTGTCCTCATGGCTTAAAACAAGCCCAGGCAAAACTCTCCAGGAACAGAGGGGCAGTTCACGCCCCATCAGGGCAGGTATGGGACAAACCCAGCCCAGCCTCACAGGAACAAAGGACACTGGCCTCGGCAGCAACAAAGGACATGTTGGACTCTCGAGTGAGTCACCCCCCTTCCCTTGGTCAGTTTGGGACTACGATGAGGTAATGCTCATCTGACCCTGAAGGGGGGGGGGACAAAGCCAAGAAGGAAGAAAGAATATGATAAAAGGGAGAGATGTTTGCCATGTTCTTCCTCTCTCTTCCACCTCCATCTACGGACACCACACCAAGCGACTGAAGTGCTGATCAAAGGGGAGAGTCTGGCTGAAGGGCAACCAGCCAGCCTGTGGTGAGAAGCATCTAAGGGCACTGAAAGTGTTAAGATCGGCTTAGAATGTATTTTGCTTTTATTTCATTTGAGCAAATCTGACTTATTGTGCTTTGACTTATAATCACTTAAAATCTATCTTTAGTAGTTAATTTGTTTGTTTATTCTACCTAAAGCAGTGCGTTTGGTTTGAAGCATGTCAGAGACTCCCCTTGGGATAAGCCTGGTACATATCAATTTCTTTGTTAAATTGATGAACTCATATAAGCTTGCAGCATCCAGCGGGCATAATTGGACACTGCAAGATGGAGGTTCCTAGGGTTGTGTCTGGGACCGGAGATATTGGCTAGTGTCATTCGGTTGCACAATCCAAGCAGCGGCTGGCCAAAAGTGCTCACTCATGTAGCTGGGATCAGCTTAAATTTTAGAGGCTGTGTAGGGAACAACCCGGGAGTGGGGGTTCTCACAGCAGAGCAGGGTAAGCCTGGCTCCCAGAGTCATTGGATTGGATTGGAATGACTTAGCAGATCACCAGTCCAGATAACACCAGGGGAACGTCACACCCCCCTTGCAGGGTTTCTTGCCCTTTTCCCTGAAGTTTCTGGTCCTGAGCACTGTGAGAGACAGGATACTAGGTCAGATGGTCCAATATTTTTATTCTAAACAAAAAAGGCACAAACATCTCCTTCTCTCTTCCCCCCCTCCCTTTTTCAGGTCACTTTAATGGTCTAGATTGAGGTAAAGCATAGCTTCAAATTCATATGTGTAAATTTTGGGGAGAATGGGGAGGCCAAATAACATGCAGAATTTGGGGCTCCCTTTGTAGCATGGGTTGGATGATTGATTTGTTCCAGGTTTAAGCTGCCATTAGTCACTAGCTCTATTAGGAGAAATGCAGGCAACGGCCTTTGCAGGATTGCCTAATTGGTAGCTCATTGGACTGGGATTTGAAGTCTGGGTTCAATTCCTGGTTCAGCCAGATTTATGGTGTGAGTCAGTCAATCTACCCTGTGCCTCCATTTCCCACTTGCAAAATGGATATAATATTCCTCTGCCCCACAACCTCAGGCATGTTCTGAGGTTGAAATACATTTGTGATTGTGAGGTGCCTCGGATACTGCAATGATTAGGGCCATGGCAATGCAGTGAGTTCACTCTACCCATTTACAATGACTGTTTCAATCAGATAGAAATAAAAGGCTCCCTTGTGAGAGATGTAATGAACTTCAGGGGAGTCAAAGGAGCTCTGTACCTCTCAGAATCTGACCCAAGGTTGTCCCATGCAATGGAACCATTTTGTATCAATGATCTTTGATTTCTCCTTTTTATTAAACTTTTCAAGCTAAGGTTCACTATTATAAACATACAAGAATAACATCATATTCACTATTTAAAAATAGATCCATGCTTGGCTGGATACTGTATTTGACTATTTCCCATTCATATATTCCCTTGTTCCTTCAAGGGGAACCTGTAAATACTGCATTCTTATCCCAGTTACAATAATCCTTTAATTCATGTCAAACCAGTTCACAACTTTAAAACTGCAACCTGTGAGTTGTAGAGCTCCTAGCAAATTAGATGAAGCTACATAGTATGTCGCATGCATTTACCTGAAAGGGCTGCAATAAGGGGTTCTATTAATTAGAAGTAGGCCTGGACCAATCCCACCACTCAGATCTGAACACCTAGCTGGAGAAGGGGGTTGGGGATTCAGATCTGAAGGTGTCAGTTTGGGCCCATCTTTAATATTGCTTTCATTGATCTCTCTGCAAAAATGTTATAATCAAACTTTGCAGTTCCCACTGGACACTTACAGTATTGCCCGCATCAAGAGATCTCAGATCATGAGATGGGCTTAAAAATCATGAGATTTTAGAAAAAAAAAACCTGGGGTTCTTTTTATTTGCCTATTGGCTTTTTTGCTTTGAATGTTCACATTTTCAAGCTTTTTCTTTGCAATCACAAGGGCTAGTAACTTTTAAAATGAAAGCTGAGATGCTCATATGATCACCTGACTCCAGCAGCTGGTCTCTAAGAAAAACACCAAATATTGTGATGCTCATGATAAAAATCACAACATCTAGCAATATTGCCTTTATGCTTCTCCTGATTGGTACAAAAGATGGGCTGCTTCTCCGTGGGGTAAGGTTTTGTCTCTACTAGTGCGAGGTTTGTTGTGCAGGGGAAATGATAGTGGCCAGACATGGGATACAGGAACTATCCTGCCTGTTCAACAGAGAACAGCTCAGGCATGGACAAAGCACTTTGTAGAGCTGCTTTTTTACCCTTTCACAAAGGAATGGCCTGTGCTGGGAAGCTGGAGCCCTGGCTGCACCATCAATCTACATGCCTGCTTGAGGCTGTGGAAGATCAGCCAGGCTCCCTGTCTAGTGCTCAAGGGTGTGGCAGATAGGTCTGTGTCCTGCCCATCTCCTATATTGGTGTATTAGAACATAACATAAGAACATGGACTGGCCCTACTGGGTCAGACCAAAGGTCCATCTAATCCAGTATCCTGTCTTCTGACAGTGGCCAGCGCCAGGTGCCCCAGAGGGAATGAACAGACAGGTTATCATCAAGTTATCCATCCCGTGTCGCTCATTCCCAGCTTCGGGCAAACAGAGGGTAGGCTAGGGACACCATTCCTGCCCATCCTGGCTAATAGTCATTGATGGACCTATCCTCCATGAATTTATCTAGTTCTTTTTTGAACCCTGTTATGGTCTTGGCCTTCACAACATCCTCTGGCAAGGAGTTCCACAGGTTGACTGTGCATTAGGTGAAGAAATATTTCCTTTTATTTGTTTTAAACCTGCTGCTTATTAATTTCATTTGGTGACCCCTAGTTCTTGTGCTATGAGAAGTATTAAACAACATTTCCTTATCTACTTTTTCTACACCAGTCATGATTTTATAGCCCTCAGTCATATCTCCTCTTAGCCATCTCTTTTCCAAGCCGAAAAGTCCCAGTCTTATTAATCTCTCCTCATATGGAAGCAGTTCCATACCCCTAATAATTTTTATTGCCGTTTTCTGAACCTTTTCCAATTCCAATATATCTTTTTTGAGATGGGGCGACCACATCTGCACACAGTATTCAAGATGTGGGCGTACCATGGATTTATATAGATGCAACATGATATTTTCTGTCCAATTACCTATCCCTTTCTTAATTATTCCCAGCATTCTGTTCGCTTTTTTGACTGCCGCTGCACATTTGAGTGGATGTTTTCAGACAACTATCCACAATGACTCCAAGATCTCTTTCTTGAGTGGTAACAGCTAATTTAGACCCCATCATTTTATATGTATAGTTGGGATTTTGCTTTCCAATGTGCATTACTTTGCATTTATCAACATTAAATTTCATCTGCCATTTTGTTGCCCAGTTACCCAGTTTTGAGAGATCCTTTTGTAGCTCTTCCCAGTCTGCCTGAATCTTACTATCTTCAGTAATTTTGTAAAAAGAAAAGGAGTACTTGTGGCACCTTAGAGACTAACAAATTTATTAGAGCATAAGCTTTCGTGAGCTACAGCTCACTTCATCGGATGCATTTGGTGGAAAAAACAGAGGAGAGATTTATATATACACACAGAGAACATGAAACAATGGGTTTATCATACGCACTGTAAGGAGAGTGATCACTTAAGATAAGCCATCACCAGCAGCGGGGGGCGGGGGGAAGGAGGAAAACCTTTCATGGTGACAAACAAGGTAGGCTAATTCCAGCAGTTAACAATATCAGAGGAACAGTGGGGTGGGGGGGTGGGGGGGAGAAATACCATGGGGAAATAGTTTTACTTTGTGTAATGACTCATCCATTCCCAGTCTCTATTCAAGCCTAGAGTTAAGTTAATTGTATCCAGTTTGCAAATTAATTCCAATTCAGCAGTCTCTTGTTGGAGTCTGTTTTTGAAGCTTTTTTGTTGAAGGGTAGCCACTCTTAGGTCTGTAATCGAGTGACCAGAGAGATTGAAGTGTTCTCCAACTGGTTTTTGAATGTTATAATTCTTGACGTCTGATTTGTGTCCATTCATTCTTTTACGTAGAGACTGTCCAGTTTGGCCAATGTACATGGCAGAGGGGCATTGCTGGCACATGATGGCATATATCACATTAGTAGATGCGCAGGTGAACGAGCCTCTGATAGTGTGGCTGATGTGATTAGGCCCTATGATGGTATCCCCTGAATAGATATGTGGACAGAGTTGGCAACGGGCTTTGTTGCAAGGATAGGTTCCTGGGTTAGTGTTTCTGTTGTGTGGTGTGTGGTTGCTGGTGAGTATTTGCTTCAGATTGGGGGGCTGTCTGTAAGCAAGGACTGGCCTGTCTCCCAAGATCTGTGAGAGTGATGGGTCGTCCTTCAGGATAGGTTGTAGATCCTTGATGATGCGTTGGAGAGGTTTTAGTTGGGGGCTGAAGGTGATGGCTAGTGGCGTTCTGTTGTTTTCTTTGTTGGGCCTGTCCTGTAGTAGGTGACTTCTGGGTACTCTTCTGGCTCTGTCAATCTGTTTCTTCACTTCAGCAGGTGGGTATTGCAGTTGTAGGAATGCATGATAGAGATCTTGTAGGTGTTTGTCTCTGTCTGAGGGGTTGGAGCAAATGCGGTTATATCGTAGAGCTTGGCTGTAGACAATGGATCGAGTGGTATGATCTGGATGAAAGCTAGAGGCATGTAGGTAGGAATAGCGGTCAGTAGGTTTCCGATATAGGGTGGTGTTTATGTGACCATCACTTATTAGCACCGTAATGTCCAGGAAGTGGATCTCTTGTGTGGACTGGTCCAGGCTGAGGTTGATGGTGGGATGGAAATTGTTGAAATCATGGTGGAATTCCTCAAGAGCATCTTTTCCATGAGTCCAGATGATGAAGATGTCATCAATGTAGCGCAAGTAGAGTAGGGGCATTAGGGATGAGAGCTGAGGAAGCGTTGTTCTAAGTCAGCCATAAAAATGTTGGCATACTGTGGGGCCATGCGGGTACCCATCGCAGTGCCGCTGATTTGAAGTTATACATTGTCCCCAAATGTGAAATAGTTATGGGTGAGGACAAAGTCACAAAGTTCAGCCACCAGGTTAGCCGTGATAGTATCGGGGATACTGTAATTTTGTATCATCTGCAAATTTTGCCACCCCACTGTTTACCCCTTTTTCCAGATCATTTATGACTATGTTGAATAGGACTGGTCACAGAACAGACCCCTGGGGGATACCACTATTTACCTCTCTCCATTCTCAAAACTGACCATTTATACCTACCCTTTGTTTCCTATCTTTTAACCCGTTAGCAGTCCATGAGAGCACCTTCCCTCTTATCCCATGGCACCTTATTTTGCTTAAGAGCCTTTGGTGAGGGAGGAGGTTTTCTGCACTCTGATCCCATGTAGAACAGGGCAGATTTTAAATATAGAAATCTAGGCAGGCAGGACATTTTCCGTCATAGCCCTGGGTAAACAGGTACCTCTAGGCCAAGGGGAATCAGAATTCTTTCCAAACCATGCAGAATAAATAAGAGAACATTTTCCCTGACTACAAAGAAAAGAACCCTCTAGAGCCTGCGAATTATCAGCTCTTGTCATTGTTTTTACCCTGCAATGAGTTGTCTTAGCATATCCGCAATGCATGGATGGCAGGTGGAACCCCCACTTCGGGGACGCTAGCCCCTAGCTCTGCTCCTTCCACCCATGCCCCCCAGCTGGGAACCTGAGATCTCCTCCCCATCCCGGTCCCCCACAGCTGGAACACCAAGACGCTCCTGCCTGGAGGAGCCTTGGGCTGGCCCGAGTGCCCCCCACCCCCTCGGCCAGAGGAGCCCCAGGCCAGTTGGGCCACTCTTCCCCCTCCTCCCCAGACCCCAAGCTGCACCGCGTCTCTTCCCGAAGAAGAATCTGAGCTTTTGATATACCCCATGCAGGTTCAGGGCTGGGGGGAGGAGCTGAGCAAGCAGTATCTGCTACTCAGCTTCCTGGGTTCATCAATAATCTCTCTGGAGTCCAGGGAGATTAATGATGAACCAAGGAAGCTGAGTAGCAGATACTGTCTCCTCAGCTGCCCCCGAATCTGCATGGGGCATAATAAAGCAAAAACTTCCCCCACCAAACCTGAAACCAGGCATCCAGCAGCAGCTGCAGTGCCAGGGGAGACTGAGGATACCTGCCACTCATGTGCAATGTGCATTTGGTCACTGAATTTGGTCCACTGGTTGGCTCACTAGCTTCCCCGACTTTGGCCGGGTACTGATGGAGAATGCGACGTGAATGCTGTGCATTACAATTGCAGTGGTTATAATGAAGATGTTCTGAAGTGTCTTATAATTGTCCCTGTAGCTACCTTTTATACAAATCTACATTAATACTGTTGTGAGTGGTTAGCCAAGGCAAACAGCCTGGTGCCTGCACAATAAGTAGCCATTGGTTTTTAGCTCTAAGGTATGTTTCCACCCCCTCCCTGCCCCCCAAAAAGGCATAAGGGCAGATTCTCTACCCCACCTGAGGGAGCCTGACTCCCTACCCCAGAAAGCCTGGCTCAGGCACAGACGGGGTGCTGGGAACCAGTTGCAGCAACCTAATCCTCAGCTGCCCAGTGCTGGGACAAGCTAGAGCGGCTCCTGTGCGGCTCTAAACTTTAAGCACTGTATGACTGAGGCATTGTGGAGCGCTGCCCTGCCATATCCCTCTGCCATGTCCCTTCTCTCCTTTTATGCCACTGATAGGTGAGGCAAACTTCTTGCAAGCCCTCATGTGGAATAGATGGATATCGTAGAATAAAAACTACGTAGAGAGTGAATTAAGCATGGGGAGTATGTGTAACCCCTCTTTTTTTCCCCCCTGAAGTTCATTATTTCCTCAGTGCATTAGGGCATTCAATTAATATTTCCACTAGGTATAATTCATGAGGTGTATTTCATCCTTCCTCAGTGCAGGCGGCTGGATTAGATGGTTGCCTAAGGTCCCTGGCAGCCCTACTGCTCTAGGATTCTATGATTAACACAGAGCTATTAGTAGTAGTTATGTAGTATACAGTTTTGTGAAGCATTGAAAATTCACTTGGTATCTTATCAAATGACCTCAGAAGGCCAATCTGATTGTTTTCTCTCCTTCACCATGACAGTGGCTATAGCATCCCCCTCACTGCAGAACCTGACATCCAGCCCTTCAAAGTTCCATCTGTATTAAGTTATTGTTCACCTCACCAGCTTTTCTCATTACTGTTTCATCTCTTTCCTTGTTCCACTTTGACCTCTGGCTGATCCAGATGTTTTGCTCAACAATGCCCCTCTTGTGTTTAATGTTCTCACTCAGTTTCTCAGGATATGTCTATGCTGCAATACTTCAGCTGGCCCCTGTCAGCTGACTCTGGCATGCCGGGCTCAGGCTGCGGGGCTATAACATTGCAGTGTAGACATTCGGGCTCAGGCAGGAGGCTCTGGGACACTCCGCCCTTTTGGGGTCCCAGAACCTGTGCTCTAGCCTAAGCCTGAATATCTACACTGTGATTTTAGATCCCCACAGCCCAAATCCTGTGAGCCCGAGTCAGCTGACACAAAACAGGCTTGGGTGTTTTCTTGCAGTGTAGACATACCCTCGGTGGCTGACCATGGTCTCTATTGGAGGTGACAGAGTAGCAGCCGTGTTAGTCTGTATCCGCAAAAAGAAAGGCGTACTTATGGCATGTTAGAGACTAACAAATTTATTTGCGCATAAGCTTTCATGAGCTACAGCTGATGAAGTGAGCTGTAGCTCACGAAAGCTTATGCTCAAATAAATTTGTTAGTCTTTAACATGCCACAAGTACTCCTTTTCTTTTTATTGGAGGTGAGTGTGTGTGTGTGAGGAAACATGTTTCTAAACTTCTCCCCTCCCACCCTGACTTTAAATTTTTGGGTTGAAATCAAAACCAAAATATCGTTTTTGTCCAGGCTTACTTCTTGATTCCCAGTTTTGATTTTAATCCCCAAATGTTTTAATCATTTCCTTAGCAAACCAACACTGAAACTGGACAGATGGTTTTAGCTTAGTTCTCTGCCCTGGAGAAAGTCTTCTCAATTAAAACTGTAGCTCTCACACATTCACTTTATCCTTCTCAGTCTATCCCAATTAATCCTCTAAACTAAATGTTACATAACTATGGATGTTTTGCCCCCTCATTTACTTTTCCAATTTGTCATTGTTTCCTATGTGTTTGTTTACTTACACTGCCTGCTGTTGGGAGACTATACAGATCTGTTATTCTCCTATCTGCAACAGCAACATAGGTGTGTAGCATTTCTAAGTCATTTGGAACAGAAGGAAACAGAGTGGGTCATTGAAATCAATCACATACAGTTTCTCTCCTTGTTGCTTTTTTTTTCTACATAGAAAATAATGAAACGATCTTGTAAATACTTAAACCACCACAATTAACTTTTCATTATACTGACTTCTTTATTACTGGATAATCCTACTTCTGTTTTTGGTGCTAAACTGGCTTGCCTCACCGTATATTTACTGCTTTCAGAAGTGTGTTCTTACACACATAGGGGGTGGTATAACACCTTTCCTTAGCTATGTGAATGATGGAATACAAACTTAGAAAGGGGACCAAAGAGGTCAGACTAGATGGTCATAATGTTCTCTGAATAGAGTTTAAGGCCAGAAGGGACCATTAGGTCATGCAGTTGGGCCTCCTGCACAGGGTGACCAATTAAAAAGTGTGAAAAATCGGGATGTGGGTGGGGGGGTAATAGGTGCCTATATAAGAAAAATTCCCAAATATCAGGACTGTCCCTATAAAATCGGGACATCTGGTCACCCTACTCCTGCATAACAGAGTCCATAGACTTTCACAGTTACCCCCCGTATTAAGCTCAACAACTTGTGTCTGACTGACCTCAAAATCTATTAATCAAAGAAATTTGGACACGGATTTCAGCAAAGCTGGTGCATGTGCACACGCGCGTGAGAGAAAGTGAGTGAGACTTGAAACAGGTTTTGTTTCAAGGGATCTCTAAAGCAAGTTAAGTGAGATGGTGGTCTCAGATTGGTATTTGTAACATTACATCACATTACAATTTCATGGAGTTGTTGGCTCAGAGACTAACTGGGCTATTGCAGATTAAGACTGAGGAGTATTGGCAGAGCTGTTTGGGGAAGGCTGTGTACTGCTATTTGTCACTCACTCTTTATGAGCAATATAATTCACACAAAATTTAAGGGTGAAATTCAGCGCTGTGCAGTCAATCAGTATAAAGCCTGTTCCCTATTTAAATCCCATAAGGGCCGAGATGGGATGTGTTGTGGTAGCCATGTGCTGTGCAGGGATGAATTTGACACTAGGGGACATATTCCCAAAATAGCTCAGCTCCCATATAGGCACCAAAATGTTGACCAGATTTTTAACAGAACTCAGCATGTAGGATTCTGAGCTCTTTTGAAAATCTGCCCAAGTGAATCCATGCTCTTTAACATAGCTACCATCCAAAAATGGGGCATACAGTCTCTGTCTTGACACTTTTCCCTTTGAGACCAATGAATGCCCAGCACTATAATTTATCATTAGTGATTATCTGCCACATACACAAATATTAATCAGGGCTCTCTCTCTTTCTCTCTCTCTCTGTGTAAAAGGCCACACACACAGAAGGAGTTCCCGCTTGGCCCCACAGTATGCCAACATTTTTATGGCTGACTTAGAACAACGCTTCCTCAGCTCTCATCCCCTAATGTCCCTACTCTACTTGCGCTACATTGATGACATCTTCATCATCTAGACCCATGGAAAAGAAGCCCTTGAGGAATTCCACCATGATTTCAACAATTTTCAACCCACCATCAATCTCAGCCTGGACCAGTCCACCCAAGAGATCCACTTCCTGGACACTACGGTGCTAATAAGCGATGGTCACATAAACACCACCCTATACCGGAAACCTACTAACAGCTATTCCTACCTACATGCTTTCAGCTTTAATCCAGACCACACCACACGATCCATTGTCTACAGCCAAGCTCTAAGATACAACCGCATTTGCTCCAACCCCTCAGACAGAGACAAACACCTACAAGCATTCTTACAACTACAGTACCCACCTGCTGAAGTAAAGAAACAGACTAAGAGAGCCAGAAGAGTACCCAGAAGTCATCTACTACAGGAAAGGCCCAACAAAGAAAATAACAGAACGCCACTAGCCATCACCTTCAGCCCCCAACTAAAACCTCTCCAACGCATTATCAAGGATCTACAACCTATCCTGAAGGACGACCCATCTCTCTCACACATCTTGGGAGACAGGCCAGTCCTTGCTTACAGACAGCCCCCCCAAACTGAAGCAAATACTCACCAGCAACCACACACCACACAACAGAACCACTAACCCAGGAACCTATCTTGCAACAAAGCCCGTTGCTAACTGTGTCCATATATCTATTCAGGGGACACCATCATAGGGCCTAATCACATCAGCCACGCTATCAGAGGCTTGTTGATCTGCACATCTACCAATGTGATATATGCCATCATGTGCCAGCAATGCCTCTCTGCCATGTACATTGGTCAAACTGGACAGTCTCTACGTAAAAGAATAAATGGACACAAATCAGATGTCAAGAATTATAACATTCAAAAACCAGTTGGAGAATACTTCAATCTCTCTGGTCACTCAGTTACAGACCTAAAAGTGGCAATACTTCAATAAAAAAACCTTCAAAAACAGACTCCAACGAGAGATTGCTGAATTGGAATTAATTTGCAAACTGGATACAATTAACTTAGGCTTGAATAGAGACTGGGAGTGGATGAGTCATTACACAAAGTAAAACTATTTCTCCATGTTTATTTCCCCCCCCCCCACACACACTGTTCCTGACATTCTTGTCAACTGCTGGAAATGGCCCATCTTGATTATCACTACAAAAGGTTGTGTGTGTCCCTGCATCCCCCCGCTCTCCTGCTGGTAATAGCTCACCTTAAGTGATCTCTCTGGTTACAGTGTGTATGGTAACACCCATTGTTTCATGTTCTCTATGTATATAAATCTCCTCACTGTATTTTCCACTGAATGCATCCGATGAAGTGAGCTGTAGCTCACGAAAGCTTATGCTCAAATAAATTTGTTAGTCTCTAAGGTGCCACAAGTACTCCTTTTCTTTTTAGAAGGAGTTCTGATTTCTTTCTACCCTTTAACATTTGCATTTTTTGAGGTTTTAAAATAGATGTTTGATTGTAATTTAGTCATCAAGAGATTCTAAACGAAATCCATTGGATGCTTCCTCTAAATAAATAAACCAAAGAAGACAATCTGTTATCCACATTTGTTTAAACTCCTTCTGAGCTGATTCTTGCATTTCCCTCCCCCCCTCACCCCACAACTCCTTTGGTTGCTAATGACAATTGTACTAAATAAAAGGCTTACTGTAAGGGGGGGGGGACACAAATCTTTGCAAAAAATAAAATAGCTAATGTAGATTTTATTTTAATCCAAAGTAAAGTTTTGCTAATTTCCTGAGATGAATTTTTTCTTTTTTGTAGCATTGTCATAATGTTTCATTTAAAGTCAGTGGAGAGTGAATTAGAGTATGAGGTATACAGGTAGAAGAGAAATATATTCTGTTTTATAACCGAACAGATTTATAGCAGCTGACTGGGAACAATGGGTATGTGCAAAAATATGGAGCTGTTTAACTTAAGAGAGAACCTCTGTTGGGAGGATGGAGGGAATCTAATAATCATGGAAATTAGAGATGAAGAAGATTTATTAGAACATCCAGTCCATCTCCTTGACAGTGCAGGTTCCTTATAGTATATTTTCAAGTGCTGTCTATTATAGTTATTACATTCTGGAAAATAATGGGACTGTCCCACTTTCCTTGGGGAAATTATTTCACAGCCTTGTTGTCCAGGAAATTTTTATTGATATTCAGGGAAAATTCAGGTTAGTCTGTTTCCATCAAAGCTGAATTTCACCTTTTGTGTCTAAAATGCACCACTTTTTTTTTTCATTTTTTAAAGCATGCTCTCCTTGGACACAGTGTGCCTCTTCCCCACTGCCTGGCACCAGACAGAAACAATGGCCTTGTGATTAAAGAGGGGTGCATTTCCTGGCTCTGAACCACATTTCTTTTGCGACATTGGGCAAGTCACTTTGAGGTAGATTTTCAAAGGCACCAATAGTATTTAGGCACCTAATGCCCATTGAATTACAGTGGGAATTAGATGCCCAAGTGCTATCTGCGCCTTTGGAAATCTTCCCCTTAATCTCTTTGCCTCAGTTGCCCATCTGTAAAATATAGATACTAACCTACAGGCAAGCTGGTCTGGTTTCCAGCTATGAATTTGTCAGTGCTCAGCTGACGCCTACACTCTTGGCAAGAGCTGGCAGCAGGTCTGCCAGCGTCACAGGGGGCATATCTGGTGCTACCTAAATATTTGCCAAAGCAGAGAGCTCCTTTAAAAAAAATGTTGGTAAGCTATTGGTAGACTATCTCGGACAAGACCTTAAACCAACATGACAATCATGAAAATAACTGATGATCCTGAAAATCCTGACTTCAGCATGACCATGAGTTAGCTCTTCTAGGTTTTCATTTGATCACTGGGAGACCGTCACTGGTTATTGAGTCCATGTCAGTACTGTGTCCTCTCAGCGCTTTCCCCATGACATCCATGAACTCTGCTGTCGGTCTTCAAGGGCTCTTGTAGTAGGTTTATACTGACTGGCAACAGAGAGAGATTGAGAAAATCATAAAGATGACTTATGCTTGACAGGCTCAAAAATGCAGTATCCTGTCTAGGATGGTTATCATCCTGCCTACAGGCCATTGTTTTTAAGGATGCCTAACTGTGATGCCATATGATTTTAAAGTAGTTTTTTGTAGACTCAAAGCTGTTTTTGCACAGTTTCTATTAGACCATCTGTGTATCAAAGAGCCAGCTCAGTGTTTAACAGATGAATCTGTTCACAAAATGAATACACAACTAAACATAAAAGCATGTAGATGTCTTGTGATATAAGCATTCTTTTATAGATGGCTGAAAAAACATTTGTGCACCAATTTCATCTCCTTTCTCAAAAAGAAAAGGAGGACTTGTGGCACCTTAGAGACTAACAAATTTATTTGAGCATAAGCTTTCATGAGCTACAGCTCACTTCATCGGATGCATGTAGCTCACGAAAGCTTATGCTCAAGTAAATTTGTTAGTCTCTAAGGTGCCACAAGTTCTCCTGTTCTTTTTGTGGTTGCAGACTAACACGGCTGCTACTCCGAAACCTCTCCTGTCTCATGGCTAAGCAGGAGGATTTTTTTTTTAAAGTATACCGTAATCACAGTAAACTATGTTTTTACTGATTGGTTTAATGGTTAAATATTTATTCTGGTTCTTAAGACTTGACTTTAAAAAAAAACTGATTAACAAGGAGGTCTTGTTTGTTCTCAACATGTTTTCCATTAGTCTTTGTAGATTTAATTCTGGACCTTAATTTTGTGCGACTTAAAAGCACATTATATTTTACATCTGCTCAGCCTGTTTGTTGGAGATATAAGAAGGGTGTTAACTGACATTTAATTAAAGTGCTTGACTAATGAAGGCATGATTCTGGAATTATTTGGTGTGAGCACCAACAAAGTTCAGTAGGGGTGTGTGTGTGTGTGTGTGTGTGTGTGTGTGTGTGTGAATTGTTTTCTCCCTTGGAAGCACCTGCAGGTTCCATGGCAACCAATCTTTTTTTTTTTGTTATATATGTTTTCTCACTCTCAGGTATCCCAGCTAAGGAGTTTAGCTGATAACCTTTGACATTCTTTATCCTGAAGCAATACAGTGTTTCAGATGGCATGTCAATAACAATTCTTTCTTGCTAGCACCAAATTGAAAACCTCAGCTGACAGGTACAGTGTATGATTTAAAAGTGTTGCAAATGTAAATAGATTTAACAGTACATTTCAAGTGACCTGTCAAGTCAATGACACTCTTGGGTGAATTTGAAAAGCAGAGTAGAACCACTAATATCCATTTTATGTACAACTAATATTGACATGGACTAACTTTAAATACATTTGAGAGAGGCAAGCAACTGATGGGCTTGGAAAAGGTCTATTATGACTACAGCTGGATGAATATTGCAGAACCATTTCCATGAATAGTTTTTTCAAAATTTTAAATTTCACTTAAAACGTATTTTTGATTTCTGCAAAAGTGTTACAAAAAAAGCTTGAAGCTTTTAAAACTAAATTCCAAGCTCAAATCTGACAAAGTTGTAAAATATTAAATTCTGTTACAAAAATCATCTAGTCAGTGAATACACAATACCATGTGACTTTTGTAACTAATCAGCAGGGATCAGCCAATTGTGAACATCTACAACAAACCATTCACAAATGATCTGCAAAAAAAGGACTGTTTGCTGAAGAAATTCAAATAATGAATAAATGAGAAAATTCTGATCTGTTTGGCAAATGTTCACAAATAGTCTGCGAAGTATTTAAAATGATTTCTTAGGCTCTGATGCCTGTCAATGGCCAGACAAATAAATTAGGAGTCCGGTGAGCATAACCAGTTGTAAACTTTCTGGTGACATACATTAGAAGAAATCAGTAATACTGTTGACAGTCAGCTCTTTATTATGATTGGTTGTAATTTTTCTGTAAATTATGCTACAAATTCATCCTTGGTATAATTCCAGGGGAGTCAGACCAAAGATTAGTTTGATTCTGAATATCCCTATATCTAACCATATATTTTCAAACATTTTTTAAAGTGCTACCAGCCATGAAGTATAACAAATATCTTAAAATGTTAATAGTTACAGAGCAAATTACATACCTTCCAAGTCTACCCTTAGTGGCAGCACTTTACCACTCTACTGCCTAACTTCACCTTCTTCCTTTCCTATAACAATTACTCCTTTTTATGACTGTGGTCCCTTAGTTCCCTCACCACAACCAGAGATTAAGACCTCTAGACTCACTGCCACAGGCAGTATTATAATTATTATTTCTTATTATTATTGTAACAGTAACTAGAGGCCTCAAGTAGGGATCAGGCCTCATTGTGCTAGGCAACATCTAATAAAAAGAGGATTCTTGCCCTAAAGAGCTTGAAATCTAAGTAAAACCGAAGAAACGGTGTTAACACCTGGCTAATGTATCTTGCTTACATGCAGCCTGAGGCCTCTGTACACTGCCCTGCAGTTGGGAGCATGGGATGTATGAAGAGCAGCGTGCTCCAAAATGCTTCGCTGTAACTCCTCCACATGGATGCTGTAGGCATGAACTTCAAGATTCCTAGTTCGCACTAATGTGTGAACTAGAGACCTTTAAGTTCACTCCCACAGCATCCACGTGGGGGACTTACAGTGCAGCACTCTGGTGTGCACTGCTATTTACACCTTACTCTGTGTGCTTAAAGCCTTACCATGTGAGGCCGTGAGTTCCAATGGACAGTATGCTGGCCTGGGACTGGGGAGGATAAGGTTCTGTTCCTGCATCCGATGAAGTGAGCTGTAGCTCACAAAAGCTTATGCTCAAATAAATTTGTTAGTCTCTAAGGTGCCACAAGTCCTCCTTTTCTTTTTTGCGAATACAGACTAACACGGCTGCTACTCTGGTTCCTGTCTCTGTCACTGATTTGCTGTTGCTTCAACTCTTCCCCCCGCCCTCCCATCCTTTGTTTTTCTTTCTCTCTCTTGTCTGCTTAAGGTGGAAGCTGTTCAGGAAAGGGAGCGTCTCCTACTCTGAGCATGATGAGGCCTCTAGATGCTACTGGATGATGAAAATATGAAAAACTTCACTCTGGATTATTTGTAAATGGAAAAAACAAAACCATGATCTAGTTCTAATGTACATGTAGCATTCAGAGATCTCTCATTTACTTAGTGCTTATAATAGATGTGGTTTCCCACTCAGATACAAATTCCTCTGCAGTATGTGTAAAGATTGAGGTGGGGCTTCTACTTTATTTTTTTCATGCTAGAAGAACTAAAATGCATTCAGCTCATTTTTTTTTGATCCTACTGTGCATTTAGACAATAGCATTTGTCTATGGAATTTAAAATGCCTACAGGCCGTTTCTCAACAGAGAGCTACTCTAGTGTTTTGAATTATAGCATTAATCATATGGAAGTTGGAATGTTGTCTTTTTAATGAATTTCATTCAAAAAACTAATTAGTAGTCTGACTGGCTATTATTTGTGTGTGTGTATCTGCCATGAAATGTATTACTAGCATACTACAACATTCACATCTGTCAAAGAGGTTAATCATTCTTCAGTAGTAGAAAATACCCCATTTTAATGGTTGCATCTTTCTACATATTTAGGTAATCATTTATTAAGCACTGACAATGTGTTTGGGGCTATACAGCACCCATCTGTGCAGTAAAGAGTTTCCAGTCTAAAAGATAGATAAATGGAAGCAAAGAGACTGGAAATTAAAGCTATAGCCCATCTGAAGAACATTCCGTTGTGCAATCTGTTTGGTAGGGTTTTGGAAAGGTCTGAGTTTTTATAGGTTTCAGAGTAGCAGCCGTGTTAGTCTGTATTCGCAAAAAGAAAAGGAGTACTTGTGGCACCTTAGAGACTAACAAATTTATTAGAGCATAAGCTTTCGTGAGCTACAGCTCACTTCATCCGAATGCATCCGATGAAGTGAGCTGTAGCTCACGAAAGCTTATGCTCTAATAAATTTGTTAGTCTCTAAGGTGCCACAAGTACTCCTTTTCTTTTTGAGTTTTTATAGGTGGCTGACTGGCTGATTCCCAGTTGAATGGATCATTTTAGTGCTGCTGCAATGTAATTGTATTGTTAATGATACATTAGGGCACTTAGAGCCTTGGATAGGTATTTGTTTAGTTGTTATTTAAACTGAAATAATTATAATCTTATTCCGTGAGTTCCAGGTGCTCAGTTTTTGACTGTGAAACGTGCCAATCTCTGCAACCCCAAATCCTGCAATTTGAGGCATGTAAACAGCTCACTGAGCCTGTGTGGAGCCCTGCTGACGTAAGTGGGGCTCTGTGTGGGTGCAGCCATTCTCTTGCGTGCAATGAATTGCAGGATTGTCACCCAAATTTATAATGTACCAACTAGTTGTACCCACAGTCTTCTATGGGAAAATGGCAAACTGCTGCCCTCGAGTGGTTAGCCTATAGACACTAGAAGCCCTAATTACAGAGCTATCAGGGATTCTATTTTAGGTCAAGGAATAGAGACGTCAATTCTTTTTAAAGCTGAAGATCCAGAGTTTTCTCACCAGGTGTGACCCTTTGGCCATGACATCTGGGAATAGTTGATGACTGAAGTCTCTGTGGTCATGGAATTGTTATAAACAGTCCAGTCCTTACTCACATTTGATGACACCACTTTACTGATGAAACCTCAAACACCAGCCCAGTAAGAATGGTTAGTTCATTTGACTGCACCTGTCAACATGCACAAGGCCCTCAATTCATTGTTCAACCATTCAACTGTCTCCTGACCTTTTGTCTCAAAGTAACACTGACGTAACAGCTGGAAGTAGGAAAGGCAATGGAGTTATTCTAGAAATGGTGTGTTTCTGGGGAGAATTAAAGGAATAGTGGGTGGAAGTTTCCTGTTAAAGGGAAGATGGGGTGTTTATCTATAGATGTACTTACTTGGCCTCTAGCACTGTAGTAGGTGAACATGTAGTAGGTGAACTCCAATCCAGGAGTGAGATGCAGCATCGCCAGGTAACTGAAGGTATGATTGCAGAACTTGCAATCAGCATGGAGGAGCTTGCATGCCATATCACGCAGCACTAAACATCACACTTTCCTTTCAGCCTGTCCACCATGAGGCAATAATGAAAATCAGGTCGGGCCCTCATGGCTGTCTGCAAAGTGGAGGGGGCTGTGGCTGTCAGCTTGGCAGTACTGTCTGAACCAGTCAATCCAGATGATCTTTCTAAGAGTCTTGAAAATGGTCACTTCGCAGTGGATGTGAATTCTTACATCTTTTATGCATGATCAGATGCCATATTTTTAACTCCACTGCTGAAACTATCAAAAATGAAAATTCACTATTTCCAGTACCTGTTAAATGTGTTGATGGAGTCTAGAAACATCCCCAGTAAGGAAGTTGTTTTTCTAAATTATCCTGCCCTCCTGACTGATATCTTTATTTTTACCATCAGACTTTTTTTTTCTTTTCTTCTTTAATCAGTAGGTATTGGTTAGCAATCTACCTGACAGGCCAGGTGCTGGCCCTGAATTTCTCATTAGGACTTCCAGACACTGTAGGTGTCTGAGATATTAGCTGTACAGTATTGGTTGCAAATACAAAACTTTAAAAATAGGAGGCGATCCAATTAGAGAAAGACTGGGATGTCCTCTGGACTGAAGCTGCCGCTAGGCAGCAAGGGAATCATTTTACTCTCAGAAGGTCATGCTTTAATCTTGAATTCACAAGTGATAACTAGCAGTGTTATCTGGCACTGACCATGGTGATTGGCCTTCAGAGCTGCTGTGCAGTCAGACCCTGGGCTCCACATAAAGATGATTTGAAAACTTTCTGTTCTTGTCAAAGTGCAGCGAACTTGCTCACTCTTTACTTCATTCACTTTATTAATCCGCTAAGCAGATGCTGTGTTGGCAGGCAAACAGATGGGTGTAATTTCAACAACTATTTCAGCTATCTTAAGCCAGGACAATGCTTACACCTCCATGCAGCAGAGCTGTTGTATATGACTCACCTCGGACACATGTGGAACAACACCTGTGCCAGGAGAGGCACTTGCTTCATACATGGATGGGCTTGTGAAACATTCACAGGGCTGAATATTGTCTGGAAGGAACTAGCCTGAGAGCACAACACTCATTATAGCCCTTGCCTTTGAGGTTTGAATTCTGGAGTGACGAGTCAATAGGTCAGTCTGCATTAGTAATACATTAATTCCCTGCCTGGCCTGGTTGAGACAAAGAGGAATAATATCAATATAGCATTTCTCTCTCTCACATTCTTGCCATAATGGAAAGATAATATGTATATAAAATGTATGTGTGGTTGTGTGTGTGTGTGTGTATTATATAATATAATTTTATAATATAATGGAGATGGTTTTCCTTTTGGTTTCTTGGCTCCAGGAACCATTATTAACAAAAATCAACCCCCATTTTAAATCCCTCTATAAATTACAGAGATACAGCATGTAATTTCAGCTGTATGAAATCTCCTCACATTTGAATTCTCAGGGGTCCATATGCAGTTTATCAAGTAGTTTTTACACTTCTTTACTGCCAAGATTTGGCATTTATTTTCCGCTGCAGAGCTTGCCTGAATGATACTGTGCCAGTGGCTTGAGATATAGCATAAATATATTATGCATTAGTAGAAGCCTCATTTATCATGTAAATATGTATTCCCCCTATGGAGATGAAACAGCTTGATGAAAAGGCAGGGTAATACCTTGGTTGTCTTTCATTTCTAAAGTGGTTAAATGTGCCCACATAAGGTGGAATTTGAAAGCATTTGTGCCAACCACTGAAGTTTGGGCAGTATGTGTCTCATCTTGTCCTACCTCTTTCACTGATGCCAAGTCTCCATTTTCAACCAGGACAGCATTTGCCAGGAATGAATAAAATTCAAGTGAAAATTATTGCTAATGCTCTGTTATTGACATGGGTATAATGGAACTCTAAGACTGGCATCTTTGGAAAGGTGATTTATGTCCTGGCTCTTCTATTGTAGGCCTACTCTTCACATGTTAGCTGAGGCACCAATAGGATATGCAGATCCTACATTTTAGTGTCCACGTAGGCGTTTTAAAACAGCTATCGGACCACTGTATGGAACATCAAGGAGCTAACTGGGGAACAGGAGCTTCTCAATAGCTGGCTCTCACCTCTGGAATTCTCTCCTGTGGAAAGTACAATTGAAGTTTCAAGCGGGTCACCGTTATCATTCATTTATGTTAGAGGGCTGGGCTGCACTGTTTCAAGGTTAAACCTTTCCATGGATTATCATGGAGACCGAGATAGTGGCTCCATAATGAAGTTTGTAGCAGGATTTTGACTTGGACAGGACCTTTATATCTCTGGAGTTAAAACCGTGGTTCATTTTTCTACCACAGATGGTTTTTCAACTCTTTCTGGAAAATAATATTAAAAAATTAGGTGTACGATATCTTACATGCAAGTGTAAATAACAATCTTAATGGAGGGGCAAAGAGTCTTTGTGCATCTCTTCCATGTAATCTGTATGTACAACTTAAAAATCTCCAGGAACTATGTACGGGTGTCTTGGAGGACACACAATGCCCTAGTATTACAACAGTTGGAGGAAAGACTATGTGTGGATGTGCTGATGTGATTTATAGAAGGAAAGGGGGGACTATGAAGACAATAATTCTGCTCTAAATTCCACCAAGAAAAATAAATTGTTAAAAATCAGTCAAGGTTGCTCAAAGGCAATACCTGCCCACTAACACCTTTCATAGAATATCAGCGTTAGAAGGGACCTCAGGAGGTCATCTAGTCTAACCCCCTGCTCAAAGTAGGACCAATCCCCAATTTTTGCCCCAGATCCCGAAATGGCCCCGTTAAGGATTGAACTCACAAACCCGGGTTTAGCAGGCCAATGCTCAAACCGCTGAGCTATCCCCCACTTTTAAACTAAGGAAATGCCCAGTTATGGTACCTTTTTTTAACATATGTTTACCCCCACACATCTCATTCACCACTTTAGTGCTATTTAGGCATTTGCATTACAGTAGGTGCTAGATGCACTCAGAGGAAAAAATGGACACATTTTATAACAATCTACAGGAAGTAATACAAGAAGTTGCAACATAAGATATGTTATTGGTGATGAGAGATATTAATATAAAAGTGGAACGGGACTGGAATTCTTGGACTGGAGCAACAGGCAGTTTTGGACTCAGTGAAGAAAATGAAAGAGGAGACAGGTTACTGAATTTCTAAGCAAAAACCTGGTGATGACAAAGCTGCTATTTCAACAAAGAAAGCCTCACAGAAAGTGAACTTCGGCTATGTCTACACTACGCAGCTTTTAGCAGCATGACTGTGCTGCTACAGCCATGCTGCTCAAAGATGTGCAGTGTAGCTACTGTTTGTTGGCAGGAGAACTTTCTCCTGCCAACAAAAAACTTCCACCCCTAACAACCCGAGTTAGTGTTGTTGGCAGGAGAGCACTCCTACCACAAAGCGCTGTTCACACTGGCACTTGTCGTCAACAAAACTTTTGTCTTTTGGCGGAGGCGGGGGGTTTAACACTGCTGAACAGCAAGTTTTGTCTTTCACTTGCCAGTATAGACAAAGCCTTAGATAACGCCTGATGGGTATGTGAAGAACGTAATAGACTTCGTATTGGTGAATTGCGGATAGAAATCAAGTGTGCTGTTATGCAGACCATTTGAGGCCAATATCAGATTTGATCAAAAATTAGTGCTGGCATCGATGAGGCTGAAAGCAACCAAAAAAGTGCCAAGAAATAAGATCTATGACTTGGACAAATTGAAAGAGTCAGATATCAGGAAAGAATACAAAGAAGCTATGCAGAAAAATATTGCGTTTCTGGTGAAAGAAGAAATGAACATTTGAAGAGGCATGGAACAGTGTAAATAATGGGATAATGAGAGCAGCTGAACAAACATTGGGCTACAAGACCAAAACCAAGGTGGAGAATGAATGAAGTGCTACTGTTGAGTCACCATCATAGCAAGTGAAAGAGAATAAAAAGGAAGACACAAGTCTGAAAGCTCAGTACAATAGACTGAACTGAGAGATAAAACAGCAGAGAGGACAGAAACAACAGCAGAAGCAAACACTGTAAAGAAGCAGAAGAATACCTGAGAAATGTGACATGGGCTGCACTGCAAGATAAGAGAACTGAGTGGAATATATGAGTTGAAGATGTCAGCAGTGAAAGACAAGTGCAGTCAAATAATTAAGAATGAACAAGCAAAGAGTGAGCATTGGAAAGAATATTTTGAAGAGTTGTTCAACAATAGCAGATGAAATGGTCGTAGAGAAGCTTCTGGTCCCAGTATAAAAAAGGGAGGTCAGATGCCGGAATAAGTAAAGATCTCCATAGAAAATATGAAAAAGAAAAAAGTGCTAGGAGTGATAACTGCAGAGCTCTTGCAAGCAGGTCAGAGACACACAGTAAAGGGAATGCCCACGACATTCATTAAGCTTTACAAACAAGATCCAAGTGCCGAGCGAATGGGGGAACGCGACAATAATGCTGATCTAAAAGGAAAAAGGAGATAAGAGTGAGTGCAAGACTTACAGAGGAATCAGCTTATTGACTGCTCCATGAAAAGCATTCACTAAGGTGTTCCAGAGGAGAATGAAGAGGTACATGGAAGCGGTGCATGCACAGAAACAGGCCAGATTTAGACCAGGATGAAGTATAATATAGATCAGCTATTTGAGATAAGGCAGAAATCAGAGAAGCACATATAACAGGTTTGTGTTGTGTTCTAACAACTTTATAGACTTCATACAGGCTTTTGATGCCATAGCCTTTGGCCGAAAGGGTTACGTTTTGAGAATCTATGGCATCCCAGAGAAACTGATGAAGTGAGTCAAAAATATCTGTAACTAGCCGATGAGCGTGGAGAGAGTAGCAAGGAGCTGACAGAATGGTTCAGACAAGGATGTGTGCTATCACCATCACCAGATTTGCTCAGTTTGGTACTAGAAGCAGCAATGACTGTAGCACTGAGAGATGAAATGGGAGGAGTCATGTGAAGTGGGAGGACCACCTTAGCTTCACTGAAGATATTGATCTCATAGTATTGTCTAATGAGGATTTACAGAGAATAACTGACAGGGTAGACCAGACAGTAGAAAATTCAGGCTGAAGATCGGCATAGGGCAGACAAATATTATTACAATTGGAAGACCAGATGAAGAGGTAAAGATCAAAGTCAGAGACAAAAAACTAAAACAAGTGGAAATATTTGTAAACTTTGGAGGACTAGTATTGAAGAATGGGAATTGTGAAGATGACCTAAAAAGAACTGAGTGAGGCACTACTGCATTAAAAACACTCTGTAAGCTTTGGAAGGCTAAAGCCATTTCGATAAAAACAGAAATGAGCTCACTCAAGGGAATAATGAGAGTTTCAAGCCTGTGGAAAATTAAAAAAAAGAAAGTGAAATGAAAATGGTTAGGACAAGAAATAAAGATGTTACAGAAGATTCAAGAAAGACAACTCTGAGGGTTTGGACACATGTCAAAAATAGACCCAGAAAGGATACCACACATGGTGATACACCCCAGAGTGCATAGAGCTAGCAGTCAAGGAAGATTGAAAAGGAGTACTTGTGGCACTTTAGAGACTAACAACTTTATTTGAGCATAAGCTTTCGTGAGCTACAGCTCACTTCATCGGATGCTGTAGCTCACGAAAGCTTATGCTCAAATAAAGTTGTTAGTCTCTAAGGTGCCACAAGTACTCCTTTTCTTTTTGCGAATAAAGACTAACACAGCTGCTACTCTGAAAGGAAAATTGAGGATGCATTGGATAGAAAAATAGCCAGAGCCTCGCGAACCAGCTGAGCGGCAGCGAACCAGCTGAGCAGCGGGGACAGCAGAGCAGCTCACAGCAGGAGTTTGCCTGGGAGTTCGCCTGGAGTGAGCCCAATGAGGCTTACATCTTGCCAACGTCTCTGAGGAAGCTCATAGTAGGTAGGTGATATGGAAGGGGGGGGTTCAGCTGTTGTGACCTGCACTGGATGTGCCATGTTTGTCTTTCTTCCACAGGACAGAAGCGACTTTGTCTGTACAAAGTGCAAGCTGGTCTCCATATTGGAAGAGAAGATTGAAGGTCTGGAGCAACAGGTAACGACCCTGCGTTATATACGAGAGACTGAGGATTTTCTGGACCAAACTCAGGATAGGCTTCTAGGGGCACAAAGCTCTAAAGATATAGAGCAGGTTGCACAGAGGAGCCAAGAGGCCAGTGAAGAAGCTTGGCAACATGTGACCTCCAGAAGAGGTAAGCGGAATGTCCGGGTTCCAGTAACACAGACACAGGTAACTAACCGCTTTCATGTTCTCTCCACAGGTACCATTGCGGAGAGTGGACCAGATGATATGTCTGGGGGGAGAAAGCAGAAGGAGACTCCGCTGGTTGGGAGGCATGAGATGCGATGTCCTGAGGTTGGGGGTTCCACGACCACCACTCCCAAGAGGAGAAGGCGGGTGGTGGTGGTCGGGGACTCTCTCCTCCGGGGGACTGAGTCATCTATCTGCCGCCCTGACCGGGAAAACCGAGAAGTCTGCTGCTTGCCAGGGGCTAAGATTCGTGATGTGACGGAGAGACTGCCGAGACTCATCAAGCCCTCGGATCGCTACCCCTTCCTGCTTCTCCACGTGGGCACCAATGATACTGCCAAGAATGACCTTGAGCGGATCACTGCGGACTACGTGGCTCTGGGAAGAAGGATAAAGGAGTTGGAGGCGCAAGTGGTGTTCTCGTCCATCCTCCCCGTGGAAGGAAAAGGCCTGGGTAGGGACCGTCGAATCGTGGAGGTCAACGAATGGCTACGCAGGTGGTGTCGGAGAGAAGGCTTTGGATTCTTTGACCATGGGATGGTGTTCCATGAAGGAGGAGTGCTGGGCAGAGACGGGCTCCATCTTACGAAGAGAGGGAAGAACATCTTTGCCAGCAGGCTGGCTAACCTAGTGAGGAGGGCTTTAAACTAGGTTCACCGGGGGAAGGAGACCAAAGCCCTGAGGTAAGTGGGAAAGCGGGATACCGGGAGGAAGCACAGGCAGGAATGTCTGTGAGGGGAGGGCTCCTGCCTCATACTGGGAATGAGGGGCGATCAACAGGTTATCTCAAGTGCTTATATACAAATGCACAAAGCCTTGGAAACAAGCAGGGAGAACTGGAGGTCCTGGTGATGTCAAGGAATTATGACGTGATTGGAATAACAGAGACTTGGTGGGATAACTCACATGACTGGAGTACAGTCATGGATGGTTATAAACTGTTCAGGAAGGACAGGCAGGGCAGAAAAGGTGGGGGAGTAGCACTGTATGTAAGGGAGCAGTATGACTGCTCAGAGCTCCGGTACGAAACTGTGGAAAAACCTGAGTGTCTCTGGATTAAGTTTAGAAGTGTGTGCAACAAGAGTGATGTCATGGTGGGAGTCTGCTATAGACCACCGGACCAGGGGGATGAGGTGGATGAGGCTTTCTTCCGGCAACTCACGGAAGCTACTAGATCGCATGCCCTGATTCTCATGGGTGACTTTAATTTTCCTGATATCTGCTGGGAGAGCAATACAGCGGTGCATAGACAATCCAGGAAGTTTTTGGAAAGCGTAGGGGACAATTTCCTGGTGCAAGTGCTAGGGGAGCCAACTAGGGGGAGCGCTTTTCTTGACCTGCTGCTCACAAACCGGGTAGAATTAGTGGGGGAAGCAAAAGTGGATGGGAATCTGGGAGGCAGTGACCATGAGTTGGTTGAGTTCAGGATCCTGACGCAGGGAAGAAAGGTAAGCAGCAGGATACGGACCCTGGACTTCAGGAAAGCAGACTTTGACTCCCTCAGGGAACAGATGGCCAGGATCCCCTGGGGGACTAACATGAAAGGGAAGGGAGTCCAGGAGAGCTGGCTGTATTTCAAGGAATCCCTGTTGAGGTTACAGGGACAAACCATCCCGATGAGTCGAAAGAATAGTAAATATGGCAGGCGACCAGCTTGGCTTAATGGTGAAATCCTAGCGGATCTTAAACATAAAAAAGAAGCTTACAAGAAGTGGAAGGTTGGACATATGACCAGGGAAGAGTATAAAAATATTGCTCGGGCATGTAGGAAAGATATCAGGAGGGCCAAATCGCACCTGGAGCTGCAGCTAGCAAGAGATGTCAAGAGTAACAAGAAGGTTTTCTTCAGGTATGTTGGCAACAAGAAGAAAGCCAAGGAAAGTGTGGGCCCCTTACTGAATGAGGGAGGCAAGCTAGTGACAGAGGATGTGGAAAAAGCTAATGTACTCAATGCTTTTTTTGCCTCTGTTTTCACTAACAAGGTCAGCTCCCAGACTGCTGTGCTGGGCATCACAAAATGGGGAAGAGATGGCCAGCCCTCTGTAGAGATAGAGGTGGTTAGGGACTATTTAGAAAAGCTGGACGTGCACAAGTCCATGGGGCCGGACGAATTGCATCCGAGAGTGCTGAAGGAATTGGCGGCTGTGATTGCAGAGCCCTTGGCCATTATCTTTGAAAACTCGTGGCGAACGGGGGAAGTCCCGGATGACTGGAAAAAGGCTAATGTAGTGCCCATCTTTAAAAAAGGGAAGAAGGAGGATCCTGGGAACTACAGGCCAGTCAGCCTCACCTCAGTCCCTGGAAAAATCATGGAGCAGGTCCTCAAAGAATCAATCCTGAAGCACTTAGAGGAGAGGAAAGTGATCAGGAACAGTCAGCATGGATTCACCAAGGGAAGGTCATGCCTGACTAATCTAATCGCCTTTTATGATGAGATTACTGGTTCTGTGGATGAAGGGAAAGCAGTGGATGTATTGTTTCTTGACTTTAGCAAAGCTTTTGACACGGTCTCCCACAGCATTCTTGTCAGCAAGTTAAGGAAGTATGGGCCGGATGAATGCACTATAAGGTGGGTAGAAAGCTGGCTAGATTGTCGGGCTCAACGGGTAGTGATCAATGGCTCCATGTCTAGTTGGCAGCCGGTGTCAAGTGGAGTGCCCCAGGGGTCGGTCCTGGGGCCCGTTTTGTTCAATATCTTCATAAATGATCTGGAGGATGGTGTGGATTGCACTCTCAGCAAATTTGCGGATGATACTAAACTGGGAGGAGTGGTAGATACGCTGGAGGGGAGGGATAGGATACAGAAGGACCTAGACAAATTGGAGGATTGGGCCAAAAGAAATCTAATGAGGTTCAATAAGGATAAGTGCAGGGTCCTGCACTTAGGATGGAAGAATCCAATGCACCGCTACAGACTAGGGACCGAATGGCTCGGCAGCAGTTCTGCGGAAAAGGACCTAGGGGTGACAGTGGACGAGAAGCTGGATATGAGTCAGCAGTGTGCCCTTGTTGCCAAGAAGGCCAATGGCATTTTGGGATGTATAAGTAGGGGCATAGCGAGCAGATCGAGGGACGTGATCGTTCCCCTCTATTCGACACTGGTGAGGCCTCATCTGGAGTACTGTGTCCAGTTTTGGGCCCCACACTACAAGAAGGATGTGGATAAATTGGAAAGAGTACAGCGAAGGGCAACAAAAATGATTAGGGGTCTAGAGCACATGACTTATGAGGAGAGGCTGAGGGAGCTGGGATTGTTTAGTCTGCAGAAGAGAAGAATGAGGGGGGATTTGATAGCTGCTTTCAACTACCTGAAAGGGGGTTTCAAAGAGGATGGCTCTAGACTGTTCTCAATGGTAGCAGATGACAGAACGAGGAGTAATGGTCTCAAGTTGCAATGGGGGAGGTTTAGATTGGATATTAGGAAAAACTTTTTCACTAAGAGGGTGGTGAAACACTGGAATGCGTTACCTAGGGAGGTGGTAGAATCTCCTTCCTTAGAGGTTTTTAAGGTCAGGCTTGACAAAGCCCTGGCTAGGATGATTTAACTGGGACTTGGTCCTGCTTTGAGCAGGGGGTTGGACTAGATGACCTTCTGGGGTCCCTTCCAACCCTGATATTCTATGATTCTATGATTCTATGAAACAGTGACGAATGACATAGAACGAAAGGGTTCGTAGATTAATGAAGCTGGCACATGACACAGTGGTGGAAAGTCTTCATTTGATCCTATCAATGCTGCTGAGCTGATGGAAAGAAATGGAAGAAGGAGGATCTAGAGTCTCCCACCAGAATTGGGGTCTCATTGTGCTGGACACTGTGCAAACACATATTAAGAGACAGTTTCTGCCTGGAAGAATTTACAGTCTAAATAAGCAGTAAACTCAAAAATACCAAAACAAAAAATACTAACTAATGTGGGGTAGCTGTTCTCTTCCCCTGTCCTGGATCCAGGTCAGTAGAACTCTTTCTTTCTGGCTGTCCCTCTTAGATACCTTATTTGTCAGATAGCTTCTGATTCCTCTTTCTTGGGTAACCTTTCTCTGTCTGTTGGCTGCTTTCTGAAGAGATGGACTCTTGTTGCTATGGCAATTGGATCCAAAACCAAAGTGTCAAACAGAAGACTTCGGAGAACAGATTTATTTATTTGTATTGGATTCATTGTTGCAAAAGAGGCTGTATTTTCCTGAGTCCCCCATTCCCACATTAGCACTGCAAGGAAAGACTGGCAGAACTCTCAGGCAAATAGTAAAACCTATAGGGTTACATCATTGTAATGTGCTATTGTCCTAAAAAGGTAACTTTTACCACTATTCAGAGGGGCACAGTGCCTTAAAGACTCATTTATTACTGGCAGGGAGCCTTGGGGAAGCAGTTACCCTGAAGGAGAGGGGAAACAAGGGTTTACATTTGAGCATGGGTGTGTGGAATTGGGATGTGTGCAGTCCCAGGTGGTTCTTTGTTAGACCTGAGATAGAGATTGTGTGGTTGTGCAACAGGTGGGCTGGATACTTTGGCTGGTGAAAGCTGGTGCAGCACCATAGGTATCAATTACATGAACTGAGGGTTTGGCCCTGTGTGTGTGTGTGTGTGTGTGTGTGTGTGTGTGTGTGTGTGTGTTTGTGTGATAAGGATGTGAGTTAAAAGGTGGTCTGAATATTAATGTCATCTTAGCTAGAAGTTTCCTTGAATTTCAATGGTTATCCCAATACGAAATGCACTTGAGCCCTTTACAGTAAGTTAGCCAACTTTCCTGGGTGTGTATTGCCATGAAATGGTCACTTACATGGCTGTGGCTATTTGAGCAAGCAAATACAGAATTGGGCTGTCCTATGGAGGCACCCAGGGCTTAAAATGAACCCTCCCTTTTTTTATTTTCTGCTATTGGAAACCCTCTGTTTTGCATTCATACATGCTTAACAAACAGATGAGGAAAATCTGCCGTGGCTGTTCACTTCACAAAAATTTGCAAAACAGATTTAAGCCTTAACAGTTGTTAATTGAGACCGACTGCTTGAATGAAAATTAAAAACAAACAAAACCAAGCGCATCGTCACATCACATGCATCCTGACAGAAGCTCAAGCTAGACTGCAGGGTGTTCCTGTTTGATGTTTCCTCTTCCTTTCTCTAAAAGGTATGTGTGTTGGCAAAATATTTTCCCTATTCACACAACAACGAACTCCTGGAGGGTCAGATTCTGCCATTAGATGCTCATGGGTCTCTCCCATTGCAGTCATTAGAGGTTAAGTGCATTCTTATCAGCGTAGAATTTGGCATCACTGTTAACTCCTGGAATTTTTCCTCCATTTGCATTTGCAAGTATGTTAAAGAGTTGTGTATGTGCCTAGAGCTTTGGATAATGCATTAATAAAAAAAATAAAGATTGCTCAACAAAACCATCCCTTCCAAGAATCAAAAATAAATCCACAGTACATTTGTGGGGAGAAACAGGAGACTTGTATTACAATGGGCTTATCTGCATTGTTACTTTTTTTTTTTTAACCTTCTGGTGAGCTTCTCCTCTGGTGAGCATGCCATGGAAACAGCTGCATCTGCCCGAACAAACACTTTGCAACTTAATGACCATTCTCTTGAAAATACCACTATACAAAATTCAGCACTTGCGAGCAGTTTATGAAGTCCTGGTACATTCTGACCTACAACTTTAAATCAAAATAGTTGCTAGCTTATCACTCTGTGGAGCCTAAGAAGAAGAGCAACACACAGCTGTCGGGTACTTATAAATGAAGGTTGAGAGGTGAATACTAGCTGTTCTTTGAGTTAAACCCGAGGATGCTAGGGAATGATGCAATTAGGAGGCAATTGGAACTGCATTGCTAGTGGTGGTGTTCAGAGTTGCAGGGAAACAGTAATGAGGTAATTTATGGTTCTTCCTTGTTGCAATGGCTTGCTGTCACATTCACCACGCCAAACCCACTGTTTCATTAGAATAAAACCAGTCATTAAAACGGCAGAGAGAGGCTTGATTCAGATATATCATTCTGAATAAATTATAAACAGAAAAGACAGCTGTAAACAGGGAACTGAATGGTATTTGCAAGCTGAAATTTTACTGACTTTGGGCTCCATCCTGCGCTACTGGTGGAAATTTGGCCATTGACTCCACAAAGGCTCCAGGTCATTCTCAGGTCTAGACTGGATAAGACTGAAGGATCCTAGCAACAGAAAGTTTGACTTGCGAGGAGCCTGTGTCCGTGGAAAGCAAGCTCCCCTCCCTTGTGAGGGCCTTCACTGGGCTAACAGCCCCAAATAAATGGCACTGGCTGGAAACAGGCCAGGGCTAGCCAGGGGATGTGTTGATTCCATGCATCTCCATAGCGTCTCTGCCACTGGGACTCCTGTGAGTGTCAACCATAAATTAAAGCTGCTCTCCCCTGGAGGAAACCCTAAAAGAGAACAGGTGGTGGAAATGTGAGCACTACTATCTGATTCAGGGAGGTGTAAATTGCACCCTGATGAACCAAGTCCTGTGTATGATGCGTGGTTTTCCACATATAACATAAGAGGCAGTTGGAAGAAAACAAAAGGAATACCTCAAAAATGTAATGTCAGCAGAAAAAGTTTTGAGAGGGGCCACAGGATCTGGTAACGTCAGCCTCAGACTCTGAAACAGCAGCTCTTTGATGCTAATCCTAGCTTTGCTACTGACTCACCTTATGCCCTTGGGCAAATCATTGAACTGCTCCATGCCAGTTTCTCTGTGCATAATACCTGTTGTGAGGTTTAGTTAACATTTGGACACCGCTATATGAGTGCTAAGTATTATTTATTTACCATTGTTGTACATAGTATTGAACGTCTGTCACTCTGTGAAGAACATTTTTAAAGTAAAGGTCCTAATGCAATTGCAGCTTTTATGTTGGGATGGGTGAGTCCATTAGGGTAGAATAAGAACTATCCCCAAATTTTCAGTCCCTGTGAACTGAACTGGTCTTGAGATCCAGAAAAGTCCCTTTAACCTTTAGATTGCCTCTTACTATCATGTGCGCCTTGCCAGTCTCATCCTAATCCGTAAATGGGTGCTACAGCATTAAAAATAATCCCTAATGGAAGAATTTTCAAACATGGCTAAACCCCATTTTCCAAATGACTTAGGCAATTAGGAACCTATTGGGATTTAGGCTCTTAAGTGTTTATGTCACTTCAAAAAATGGGACTTCGGCACTTCTGAAAATTTTTCCTAAATACTTTTAAATTAGACTCCATATTTTCCTACAACACATACAAGCCAAATAAGCCAATGCACATGCAAAGCATCTATTTTGGAATGCAAAAATTAATAACCGAATGCACACTGTACATGTGCAGGTGAGGCTGCCTACCTGCCTCCAGGAGGATGCTTGGAAGGGAAAACTTGGTTGTCTATTTTTAAAAGAAAGTTTGGCCTTTTATGCTATAGGGATAAATAATATGAAATTTTGCTCAATATTTTCATTCAATTAAAGTATTTTTTTAACCAATTAACCCTTCTGTTTCATGCCTAAGGAGATATAGCCAGATGACAGCTCAAATCACACATCACTACTTAATGCCTGTTTTCATGTTTAAACATCACATTTTTGTTTTCAAGCTGTTTTATAAACATCCTTTAAAATGACTTGTAGACAGCCGTGCATGCTGTGTAATCGCAGAACCAGCTGGGACGCTTCATGAACAGTATTGTTTGGTAAGAGCATTTCTATACACCTACATCTGTTTGATGTTATTTTTGTATTTGTATTTCCATAAAAACTGACACATCCTTACTCTTTTTGTTATTAGTGCCTCCAATCCAAAGATTTCAAATTGCTTGGCAAAGTGGGGCATTATTACTATTATCTTTATAGTTCAAGTGAAGAAAGCACCTCAAGTCCAAGTGACTTGTGTGAGGCCACACAGCAGCTCAGAGATAGGGACAGTTCTCCTTGCCTTCAATCCCAATGAGCTAACCACATTCACCTCCTCAAAGCTATTGGGAATAGAAAGTTTTGTAGATTGTTACTCTGGAAAATCTCCATCATGTGGCTTGTCTTCACTACCGGCAGAGATCGATTTAGCGAGACTAGTGAAGACTCACTAAATCAACAGCAGAGCACTCTCTGGTCGACTCCGGTATTCCAGCTCCCCAAGAAGGGGAGTTGACCGGAGAGCGTCTCCCGTAGATGCAGAGCAGTGAAGACACCGGGGTAAGTTGACCTAAGCTATGTCAACTCAAACTACGTTATTCACATAGCTGGAGTAGTGCAATTTAGGTTGACTTACTGTGGTAGTGAAGAAAAGCCCTTAGTGACCTATTTCAGGGCTCCCCCAATCGCTGATTTACCTACCTGTTTGTCTTTGCTCTGTGCACAACTTTAAGAATAGGAGAGAATCACATGCACACATTTACAAACTACATAAACATACAATGCCTAGGTCCATATTATATACTACTGCTCTGTTAGGTTCTGCTGGCTTTGGCAACACAAGACAAGGAGGCCCACTAGAGGCATCCCATATTATTTAAAGGGATGTTACCAAATTCCTGTACACCCACAGTAATTGTACGTCAACCTTCTGTGATTGATATTCTGTGCTCCCCCTTGCTACCCTAATAATGACTCACTGAGCTGGGCCTTAACCAGTTACTGGTGCCCTCTTCAATTTTAACCAACGATGAAGCTTGTCTTCTCCAACAAATTGGGGTTGTCTGGAGCAGTCAAAGCTCCATGACTGGCTAATGCAGATACATTTAAGTGGGAGTTGGCAAGCACTGGTTGATATGGCCACAGTCTCGGTCTAGTAAACTTGTACAGTTGCCCAGAAAGGTTGGGGAAATAATGACCTGGTTGATGCGCGTGAGACACTTTCACAAGAAAATTTGGTGCCAAAGAGATGGTTGTGAAAAATCATATCTGGTAATGAACCTTAATATATTACTACATGAGGTATCACTAGATAGAAGTGGAATTTTGTTTTTCAGATGTTTATCTTTCTTTTTCCATGGCATAAGGCGCTTCTGGGCTGCAGTCCAAACCAGACAAATCTGTATTGATTTTCCTCTGTTCAGGCCCATTATTATTCTGAATTGCTCAGCCCCAGGTCACTCTATGGGATGAAATCCAGCTCTTCTTGCACAAAGTCTAAATCAGCCAGCAGGGAATCAGGCAGACAGTGGGAGAAATGGAATTCAGACACACATGATCCCGCAGCCAGACACCAGGCCAGCCCCTCTGTGACTGCTATTCCAGTCTCTGGGCTGGATTCTATCTGTGAGGCCCCTCTCCATTCCCTTTTGGGAGGCTTTGAGTCACTGGATTTGCATAATCATGTATTCTGTGAGTCTTGCCCTAGCCTATTTTTTAACCAATGCAGCACCGCCCCAGGGGTCAGAGTATATACAGGTCCACCTAATGTGTGGGTATCCATATTTTCTCTCATCCCCTATACAAAGCCCCACCATGGGGCTTTAGTGGTGCAGGACACCATACACTCTGCACCACAGTGAATTCATTTTGTCTGAGTAAGAGCTAAAGGACTATTTGGCTCTAATCTTGTAAAGCACTTTGGTGTGAAAGACATTATGGAAATCTAAGATTATTATTTGGTGCATGAAACCTGCAGTGCTTAGAGCACCTCCTGTAATTTAACTGCTGATCGTTTCCTTTTAAACTCCAGTGGTTTGACCAGTCCATCTTGTCATATTTCAGGACTTTGGTGCATGATAAAATTCTAGCATAGTTTCATTGAAGGTATTGCCTGGTTCACACATTATCGGTCAGAAAATGCATGCATTAGAATATTTAGGAAAAGGGGGTAATTTTAAAGGATCAAGCAATATTGTGCCACAATGTTTTAATTAAGTGCATCTTTAATTTAACTGATTTGCTGTCATATTTTCCATATGCTCTTAATTTAAACAGTTCTACCTTCATTGCATAATAATTTAATCGCACAGTACCATTATGGCAGGCATACCACAATTATCCTGAGCTCTCTGTATTTTATGGGAAAGCAATGTTTAGCATTCATAAAGAGCATTCCACTGCCAGTTTTGTTTTGCATTTTCAAGAGCTAAGCAATTGGTGTATGATGACATTCTTTATAATGCATCAGGGAGAAAGATAATCAAACTACTGCTCTGACTGTGGTGTAGTAAATATTAGGGTTAGCTGGTTGGGCAATTATTATTTTCTCTGTGAAATTTTTTGACACACAGGGATATGCTTGGTGTTGTAAGTGCTGATCGAATTCTCAGAGCAACGTACAGACCCAAAGTAAATACAGTCCCTGCCATGATGGGCTGATAAAGTCAAAGGAAGGTATAAGCTAGTGTTATGTCAAAGCCCTGGCCTGGATTGATGACTCCATTAGTTTTCTTCTTAATCCCTAAATCCAAGGTGAGATCATGTCTGGACATGCAAGAGCAGAAGACATTCCAGTGACCATGGTCTCTACTGGAACTTACAACAGAGCTGTAAGAGGTGAGGGTGCCAGGAGCCCTATAAACCATGTGTGAAGAATTGGGAACTAAGGTAAAAACAGTCATTGCCTCAGAAATATTGATCCAAAGACGGAGGAGTCTGTGCTGGGGATGACGCCAAGCACAATGATGAGGACACCTAGACACTATGTTAATACAAGCAGTAATAATAATTGTACATAGCTGCTGCTGGCTATCCAGGGGCAGGAAAGCAGGCTGTCTGAAATGGTGATATTTGTCTAGTACTGTGCCTCCCTGGCGTAGTTTAGCTAAGGAAAGGTCATTTTCTCTAGAACTGCACAACATAAACAATCCCTCTGTTTATCCATTGGGTACTTAGCCAGGCAGTGTTGCATGACAAACTGACAATTCTGCCCTTGTCTAATGTGGGTAGTGATAAATTTATAAGCCTGCGATTGTTCACTTTCCTCATTTGAGTGGGAAACAATCAGGATGAACTTTGTTCTGACATTTAATCTTTAACTGGGTTTGCAGCGGCTTACTGGCTAGACTAATAAATTGGATAATGCCGATAAGATATTTTTAGCTGACATCATTGGGTTGGTATGTATTCAGACTTCTTTGGAGAGATGGCTGTGTGTTTTAATATAAAAACCCAATGAAATCATTTATATTTATGCTGCTGTTAATTTACCAGATTCCTCCAAGTAGAAATAAAATGCCTATTCTTGATTTAACACAAACTGGGTGGGGGAAGTGGGGAATAGGCCTTTAACATCATGTGGTAGAATTAAAGGGAAGGTTCAGTTTTCAGAAGTCTGGAAAATGCTGGCTTTAGGGGTAAAGGAGATGATTCAATGTTTCCTATATATACATACGGACCATGCAAAGCATTTTCATTTTTAGAATCTTCGGCTGGAGGAGGGTAAATTTGTTAGAAAATGGTTTAAAGTGTAAATATGACATTACTTGTATGTACGTGTGATACAGGAGACCCAGCTGTTCAAATAAATTGCTGATGTCAGTATTGCACAAAAATGTTCTTTACCAGTAATTCTTTTCATGTTGTTCATTTAGCTGGTACTGGAGACTTTTCAAAACACCTACCTTTTGGCATCACTCTTTGCTGGATATTCTAATTACACATACTGTACACTGACCTTTATTTCTAGCTGGGGAAAAGCTGAGCCCCTCATCTGATGTCGCATCTCTGAAGGAGAGTTGATTGGCCCCAGGCACTGCTTTGGTAGCATCCCGTTGTTGTTATACTGTTTTCTATACAAGAGGCTACATCTGGTACAGTGAAGAGAATTATGGCATTAAATGAAAGTATTGAGTACATGGCTTGGTAGTGAAACAAAGGGTCAGACCAGGGTACAAACATAAATGAATTGAAGAGGGCATTTATAAATGTGTATTAGCTTATTATTCCCAAATGTCTTTTAGCTGACTCTTTACAAAAGGTAGGCAGGTTTTCTGCTTATTCATCCACACATCAGCACTTGTGGGAGTGTGGTCCAGGTAACGGGAGAGGCCAGAGCTATTTGTAATCTTAGGTATGCCAGTCAGTCAGCTTTTTCATCACTACCAAGGTGTTCTTTGTCCATGTGAATTGTCTTCTCAAATATACTTTAAAAAAAAAAGTGTCTTGGGGTTTTTACCAAAGAAGATAAAAATAGAGGGTTAGTGATTTTAAGCCTCAGGTTTGAAATACATGAAGTCCCAAGAATCATAAGTTACATCTATACTGCAGAAAACCCCCGCAACAGAGAGTCTCAGAATCCAGGTTAACTGATTTGGGCTTGTGCTTCAGGGCTAAAAATAGTAGTGTAACCGTTCCCATTTGGACTGAAGCCCGGTCTCTGAAACCCAGTGAAGGGAGAAGGTCTCATAGCCTGGGCTCCAGCCTGAGTGGGAACGTCAAGACTGCTATTTTTAGCCCTATACCATGAACCACAGAAGCCTGAGCTACTTGACCCAAGCTCTGAGACTCACTGGCATGCTGCTTTTTTTTTTTTGGCAGTGTAGACGTACCTTTAGTTTCAAATACAGTAGGATCAATTTAGCCCTTCAGCTTCTTGAAGGCTCACATTTTTGTCTAGTTCAAAAGGAAGGATATTGGGGAAGTTCTAAGGCCTGTGTTACACAGTACGTCAGACTAGATGATCACAATGGTTCCTTCTGGCCTTAGAATTGATAAGTTCATGGAACTCAGAGCTGATCCTTCATCTGAGACCTTAGGACCTTAATTTTTTTATCTGTTCTGCCTGGGCATTAAATATTGTTTTTGATAAGAGAAGGAGTCAGCCCTTCTCTCTTTAGCGGGAATGTTCCCTCTTCCTCTATTGCTGTTGTACAGTCTGCCATGTTGATGGCTGGCTGCATTTCAAAGCTGCTGTTGGCATGTAGGGCCTCATTCAAAGTCCTTGGAAGTCAGTGGGAGTATTTCTATTGATCTCAACAGGCTCTAGGTCAGGGCCACAGTGTGCTTCACAAAGCATGGCTTTTACTTGATCCTGCAATTCCCCATCCCCGAGATCTTGTTAAATGTTCTGTTGCAACTCCAAGGCCAGGTCTATGCTATAGACCTATATTGGTATAACTATGTCGTTCAGTGTGAAAAATCCACACCTAGGAGCAATGTAGTTATACTGACCTAACCCCCTATGTAGATCGTGTACCACCTCTCAGGGATGTATATTAACTACACTGATGGGAGAAGCTCTCCCATTGGTATAGGAGCGTCTTTACTTAAACACTACAGCTTAGCTTCATTCATTATGAATCTATCACAGAGTGCTGGAAGGAACACTACCAAAAGCTTCTAAATCGAGAATTGACTGTGACTGACAACACCATCAACTCCATCCCTCAGCACACAATCTGGGAAACTCTTGCCAAACCAGCAATACCTGAGGAGATCTGCAAAGAAATTAAACAGATGAAGAACAATAAACCATCAGGTCCTGATGGCACACCGGCTGAAGTACTGAAAGTGTGTGGGGGGAGAAACACTGACTAACAAGATTAATTTGCTGCTGCTCAAAACCTGGTGAACTGAAGAAATCCCTGCTGGCTTATGTAATGCTAACATCAGCACCATTTTCAAAAAGGGAGACAAGGCCAACTGTGGCAACTAACGAGACATTTCCCTCCTAACAATCACTGGGAAGATTCTTGATAGAATCTTACTGAATCGCCTGCTCCCTCTTACAGAGGAAGTACTTCCTGAGTCCAACTGCAGCTTCAGACATCACGAGGGACAGCCAACATGATTTTCAGAGCCAGGCAGATCCAGGAAAAATGTCAAGAACAACACCAGGAGCTGTATATGGCCGTTATCGATCTGACCAAAGCCTTCGACTCTGTCAACCATGAGGCTCTGTGGAAAATTATGTCAAAGTTTGGCTGCCCAAGCAAATTTATCACCCATTGTAAGATCTCCTTCCTTAGAGGTTTTTAAGGTCAGGCTTGACAAAGCCCTGGCTAGGATGATTTAACTGGGACTTGGTCCTGCTTTGAGCAGGGGGTTGGACTAGATGACCTTCTGGGGTCCCTTCCAACCCTGATATTCTATGATTCTATGATTCCTCCACAACCAGATGACTGCCTCCATCCTGCACAGTGGTTCTACCTTTGTCATCCGAACTGGTGTAAAACAAGGCAATATACTGGAACCCACCCTTTTCTCCATTTTCTTAGCAGCTATGAAAACATTAACCCAAATCACAGGGCATTGGCATCCAATATTGGATTGACAGCAACCTCTTCAACCTTTCTCGTCTCCATGCCAGAACTAAAGTAATATCAGCAACAATAACCGAACTCCAGTACGCAGATGATTGTGCTGTAGTTGCACACTCAAAGGAGGACCTACAAAGAGCCCTTAATTGCTTCTCTGAAGCTTACAAAAGCCTAGGGTTCCAGTGGTAGCTGTGTTAGTCTGTATCAGCAAAAAAACCAAGGCACCTTGGAGACTAACAAATTTATTTGGGCATAAGCTTTTGTGATCTAGAACACATTTCATTAGATGTATGAAGTAAAAGATACAGGAGCAGGTATAAATACATGAAAGGATGTGGGTTGCTTTACCAAGTATTAGGTCAGTCTAATGAGATAAATCAATTAACAGCAGGATACCAAGGGAGAAGAAATAACTTTTGAAGTGGGAAGAGAGTGGCCCATTACAGACAGTCGACAAGAAGGTGTGAGTAACAGTAGGGAGAAATTAGTATTGGGGAAATTAAGTTTAGGTTTTGTAATGACCCAACCACTCCCAGTCTTTATTCAGACCTAATCTGATGGTATCTAATTTGCAAATTAATTCCAGTTCTGCAGCTTCATGTTGGAGTCTGTATTTGAAGTTTTTTTGTTGAAGAATTGCCACTTTGAGGTCTGTTATTGAGTGACCAGAGAGATTGAAGTGTTCCCCTACTGGTTTTTGAATTTTATGATTCCTGATGTCAGATTTGTGTCCATTTATTCTTTTGCTTAGAGACTGTCCGGATTGGCCAATGTACATGGCAGAGGGGCATTGCTGGCACATGATAGCATATATCACATTGGTAGATGTGCAGGTGAATGAGCCCCGGATGGTGTGGCTGATGTGGTTAGGTCCTATGATGGTGTCTCTTGAATAGATATGTGGACAGAGTTGGCACCGGGATTTGTATCAGGGTTTGGTCTCTGGGTTGGTGTTTTTGTTGTGTGGTGTGTAGTTGCTGGTGAGTATTTGCTTCAAGTTGGGGAGCTGTCTGTAAGCGAGGACTGAGATGATTTTTTCCCCTAAGTATCTGAAGTGAAAGGAAAAGAGATTGGTAAAATCTAGAAGAGAGAATTTAGCTGGAGAGACAATATTAGATGCATAAATACTACCCCACAGGCTAAGATTTTAATAGCCTCCATCTTTCAAGTGCTTTTTATTTTTTGGATAATAGGGCAGCATTTAATCCCTAAATAGATTCCCTTTTTAATTTTCCAAGACCGCTTCCATGCTTTGAACAGCACAGGAGTACAGCTCCATGGAAAAAAATTGTATTTCAGATTTTGCCTATTTAGATTCTTGTCTCCCCAAATCCTCATGTCCTGGAAATTTGTTATAGCCAAAATTTGAGGCAAGATGGATATAGGGCCAAATCAAGACCAGTTTTAAAGCAGCACAGAACCACTGAAGTCAGGGGTGCCTGCTTACACTGAATCTGAATTTGCTCTAGGATCATTCACATTTGAGAATGTTAGGTATATAATTAATTTACAAATGTCTTCACTTATTCAAGCCTGAATCTGAGTTATTTTATAGGTATTAATAGCAGATCATTTTTAAACATTTTTTTTATTCCTAGCCAGAAATCACCCGGTATATAGCACAGCATTTGAAACATGAGAAGAAAAATGTTTCTTTTGTGCTGCTCACATGGCCCCCATCACCATGGTATTGAGTGCCTCACAGTCTTCAGTGCGTGTTCTCCTCACAGTAACCCTTTGTGAGAGAGATTATTATTCCCATTTTATGGATGGGGAACTGAAGCACAGAGGGACAAAGTGCTTTGCCCAAGGTCACACAGGAAGAAGAGAATTGAATCCAGGTCTCCCAAGCTGGTACTCCAAGCGCCAGATCATCTTCCCTCTGATTACTATTAATGGAAGTATTGGTGTGTCGCCCTCCCCCGCCACCTTTTTGTTTCAAAAGCATCTTGTTTCCCCTCCCCTCCATTCTTTTACAGTGAATAGTGGTGAGAAATGTAAATATCACTCCCCTGTTACCGAGAATTCCCAGTACCTGTAACCCCCATGAAATCACACTAGCATCAATGCACTCTTAACAACAAAGCAGTCCATGTGCCAGAAAGCTGTTAGGAATGAGGTCTGACTGTTCTCCACCGTTGACTCCAGTGTCACTGTGTCCCCAGGGTCAGCAGAGCACTGAAATGCCAGTGACCATATCTCTTCAGTAGCTTTCGCGAGTGATGACACTTTGATCAGCTGATGTACAGAAACAGGAGACTCTCTGGGTTTTGGGATACAACACAGTGTTTTCAAAATGTCAACTGTAATTGAAATTCAATCTTCTAACAAGTTTCATCTGGCTGCTATTTGCAGACAATGGGAGTGTTGCATCTTAGTAGATGGCATCAGAACTGAGAGGTTCTGTTGATTTCTCTTTGTTTTCCCAAAAGGACACTGACCAGTATAGTTTTGGAATTAAATTAATTTGATTTAGCTAAGGCAGAGACATGCTGTTCTCCAACTTCTATTTTTTAAATATCTAGGGTTTTTTTCCCCCCCCTTGAAAAACCTCTACGGAACCTGTTCAAGCATGGTGGTGAGGGTTGCAGTGCTGCTGCCACTCAGGCAAAATGGCAACAGAGAGAGTGCAAGTTAATAGATGAATCCTGATCCCCTTGTGTTTAATCAGCTGTGAGGCAGGATAGAAAGCAGGCACTAAGCCAATTCAAGCCATCATGGCTTCTGCACAGTATGAAATAAATGGGCAAAAATCAAAGTTTGCCAACCTGTGGGTGGGGGGCACAGAGGAACAGTTGGGTGTGTGTGTGTGTGTGGGGGCCAGCCCCAATGAGGGGCAGGGAGGGAGCACCACCCAGCCCTGCTCTTCCCCCAGCTCTGCTATGGCCCAGTCCCAGGCTCCAGTCCCACTCCCAGTAGCGGCTCCGCTCTGGGCACCAGCTCCCGACCCTGGCAGCAGCTCCACTCCTGACCTCGGCCGCAGCTCCATTCGCAGCCCCAGCTCTGGCCCCTCCTTCACCCCAGCCCAGCTTTGCCTCTAGCCCCAGCTCCTTCCCCATTTCCAATTCTGCCCCCAAGCTCTGCCATCAGCCCAAGCTCCTTTGCTGAGCCAATAGTGCAGTAAAGGGGGCGGGGGAGACAGACTGATTCCCTTACTGGAAATGGGGGGCATGACAGGAAAAGTTTGGGCACCACTGGTTTATGATTCAATACTTGAACTATTTGACTGGTCAGCTAAGTCACATCGTACTGTTTGAAAAAAAGAAAAGGAGTATTTATGGCACCTTGGAGACTAACAAATTTATTTGAGCATAAGCTTTCATGAGCTACAGCTCACTTTATCGGATGCTTTTTTTCTTTTTTGCGAATACAGATTAACATGGCTGCTACTCTGAAACCCGTACTGTTTGAGTTCACTATTGGATGCCCAGAACTACTTCCATTTCAGCCTTAAATAATTAAGTTTCATGATTTAAAAAAATTCTGATATTGGCCCCAAAATTCCTTTTTCTGGAATGTTTGTACAAGAAAAATCACACATAATGTTCAGGAAAAGCAAACAAAAAAGCTACAGATGCATTGGAAGTTAATTTCTGTTTAGAAGTCTCCAAAATGCCCAAGGAGAATAATTCCCCAGTCTTCACCTTATCCTGGTGCAGACATATTCAAAATTCTACTGAGACTCTTGATATTTCACAGCTTTTTCAAAATTAGATTATTTTGTTCAAGTGCCACTATTATGTTGCCTCCAGCTGGCTCCTTTCCCCTAATGCATGTGAATTGATACGATTATTGTGAGAAATGGTGTATATTATATATAGACAATTGTTTTAGTCAGTGAGAAATGCAAAAAGTGTCAGAGGAAAACCTATATTTCCTTATAGAAATCTTTTCAAATAATAGGTGAGGTGGACAGAAGGGCACAGTTGCTATTATGGCCCAAATTTTCAAATCCAGGCACCTAAATGCCCATTTTCAACACATATATGCTAATTTAGGCATCTAAATAAGGATTTACATGCCTAAATATGAATATAGATTCCAGTCTCTAGGAATTAAAAAAGGGCTTGATCTTACAAGGTGCTGAGAACTCTGACTGCCATCTAGCAAAGCACTTAAGCATGCATTTAAGCAGAGAGGCACTGGCGGTGGTCCTTGTGGGTGGGAGCAGAGCAGGAGCAGGGTCTAGGGCAGAACTGTGGTGGAGCATGTCTGGGGACTCACTGGGAGGAGGATGAGCGGGAGTGGGCCTCAGTGTGGAGCAGAGGGTAGGGCCATGATCCGGGTGCCAGTGTCCCCCTGCCCCCACGCTTTTAGGGAGCTTCTAGCGCTCAGGCCCAGCCTACCCAAATGTTGGGGCCAGTGTGTTTACTTTTGAAATAAGAGTCTGCGTTCTCTCTTACACTGTACAATGCAGAGCAGAGCACAGGTGGGAGTAAAAAGAAAAGGAGTACTTGTGGCACCTTAGAGACTAACAAATTTATTTGAGCATAAGCTTTCGTGAGCTACAGCTCACTTCATCGGATACAGGTGGGAGTGTGATAGTAGCAGCTTCCCTCTATGCTTCCCCAGTACTCCTTTGTACGTGGCCTGGATTCTGTGGCCTGGAGGAGGATGAAACAAGGGATGAAGAGTTGAGTGAGGAGCCAGGATTCAAGCTCTATATGCAGAATGTTCCCTGTGGGGCTGGCCAGCTTTCCCCTTGGAAAGCCACCCAGAAATTGCTGGTTGAACATGCACTAACTTCCCCATCCACACCTATAAATACCATCTGGGGGAAAGGTACTTAAACGAGCCATCTGGCTCCTAACACTTTGTGAGCTACAGCTCTTCTGTGGTCGAGGAGGAACAGAGCTGGCATTTCTAAGGGTCCACTTTCCACTCACATGCCAGATCCATGGTGATGGTCCTGTAAAAGCATTACTACATCTAGAGGGAGCTTGTCTTTTTGCAGAAAGTTAATGAACTCCAAGTAATTCACCCTCCAGCTCTGCCAGAGGGAAAGTACCTCTTTGAACTGACTCTTCTTACTCAGATCCCAGCATCTGCTATGAAAGAGGCAAAACATGAATTGTTTGCCTGTATGTCCCGTGGCAGGGTAAAACTCTTTCCCTTTCTCTCGTGTTTTATGTACACTCAGGCATGGTGGCATTTCTGTCAGCAGACACTGCTCCTACTGGGTTTATGTATTTTATCACAGTTGGCTGAGTTTTTCGGAGCTCATTGTTTTTATCTTCATTACATTTTAATGAAAAGGACATTTTAAAAATTGATTGTAGCCTTCAATTTTACAGGGTTGAAGCACAGTTCTCTTCATATGGGTTAGTTCCATTGACAAAGAAAAAGAATAAACCATGCTACAAAATGACTGAGTGTACAAATGTGTTGTAATTAGACAGGACAACCCAACATAACCGCACTCAGTGTGTTGCAGATGTACTCAGATGGGACCAGATTTTCTAAGGGCTGCGTGACCAGATTTTCAAGTGCTCAGCACCTAGAAATGGGGCCAGATTTTTCCAGTAAGTCTACTCCCATTTTCAAAGGTGCCTAAGTAACTTAGGAGCCCAATTAATTTTTAAAATGTGACTTGGGCTTCTAAGTCACTTAGGCACATTTGAAAATTTTACCCATCAATAAGGGCCAGATCCTCAGCTGCTGTAAGTTGTCACAGCTCCATTAATGTCAACGAAGGTATCACAAGTTACATCAGCTGCCGATCTGCCCTCCCCTCCAACATGAATTCAGCATGCTGAGCTTTCTTGAATGTCTGGCCCCTTATTTAGATGCCTAACTGAGTACTCAGATCATTTGAAAATCTAGCCCATGAAGTACAGATGAGCACCTAAGCGACAGCACAAAAAGAAGGAGAGGACCCTGCAAGGAGACAGCAATATCTATAAGCACAAAAGCACCTTTGACACCTAAACTTGACTGGTGTAATTGAACGTGCATGCCGATAGTTTTAAAAGTTCTGCTGCAGTCTGCTTATTAATTCCACTTGCTTGAAAAGCAATATGAAATGTGTGTCAGGGCCTGGGAAAACATATGAAAGTCATACAATTCAACACAAGGGTCTTAGTTACAGTCACACTATTAGATCACTATTGCTACATCCCATTTGGTAGATAGAGAAACTGAGGCAGACAGATGAAGTGACTGCCCCAAGGCCACAGAAACCACAGCTGACAGAGCCAGAATTTGAAATTCAAAGGTTTGTAGGGCCCAGTCCCACAATCTCAAGAAACAGAGAGCAGAGATCAATTGAGAACTCTGTGAAAACTGAACACGTCAGCCAGCATGGCCTTTTGAGTTTAGTTCCTTTTCTGTGCCCATCAAATTGAATGTTATTAAACTATTACATTCAAAGGCTTTTTTAATGTAAAAGTTAGTAAGCTTCACGGAAGGGATAACACTGTGCAGATCTGAATGCATCCATGTTCAGAGAGCTCATGCCTTTTGGCCCCATTTGCCAATTTATTCTTTTTTGTACCTGCAGACTTGCACTACTTACCATCAATGAGGTCAAAACCTTCTCTTTTTCCAGTGGCCCCTGTGAATATTTTGTCCTTTAGCTTTGATACCAAAGCTGAATAATCTTATTTGCAAAGCATTTTGTTGTACTACCTCTGAAGGGTGCTATGTAAAATCAAATTGTACAGTTAAACAACTTTTAAAGTTGAAAAGAGAAATGGTAGACTTTCCATGCATACTAAATTGACTAATATTTCAAGGGAGCTATCACTTTGTATAATCTGTTCATGGCCATTACCAATATCCCTAAAAATAATAAAGTTTTTGATATTCATGTGCAGTTGGAAATATAAAATCTTATTTTTATTGGCAGTTGGGAGATGTAAACTCTAATATTCTTTGAGCCAGGCTACTTCTTATGAAGACGTTGTCAATCACTGTAAACAAAGCAAATTCCAAAATGATTCAGCAAAATTAACAAAATCATCCATAACAGACACAATGACTCAAGAAAGACAGAAAACAGGAGGAGCTATAGGTCTGAATATTAACTAACCTATAAATAATGCACATTATTATTAAATGCAAATAATAATAAAATACCTGAGCTATAAGAGACATCATTCACAGGGAAAATAATACAGGACTAAATTCTTGAGTTTGAGAATTTTGGGCATGTAATTATACAGGCAAAACCCACACTGCTTATACCAGCCAGATAAACATGAGTATCATTGTATGCACATACATTTCCTACAGGTGCAGTTTAAGGACTGCATTTTGAAAATCTGGCCCAAAATCAGATTCTGCTTTGCAGTTAGCATGACATAGTCCCTTGAGCATTCCCAATATAATTTACTGAATAATAGCCATATCACCTTTTAAAATATCAATTTGCTAAAGTTCAGTTCCACTCTTTTAAAATGGTATTTTGTTCCTGCACAGATCTCCTTCCTGGGTGTGTACAGAGACAGAACTGCTGACTTCAGTGCCAAAACTAAATGGTAGCTGTTTTTCACTCCTGTTAATTCAGCAGGCCCTGGTCACAGAGAGAGTGAGGTAGAGTGTAAGGACTTGACCCAAAGCCCACTGAAGTCAAAGGAAAGACTCTTGGGGCTAGACGCACAAATGGGACTGGTAGACTCAGCTTTGCAATGTCTACCATTTAGGATGCTGCTTAATGGAATCCACAGCCCTTAGTTAGTTGCTTAGGTTCCCTAGACCAGTGGTCTCCAAAGTTTTTGTATCGTGCACCCGCATGGTGCCGAAGCAAGAAGAGCGGAAGACTTACCGCAGGCGTGCTGCCGAAGAAAGAAGGAGGGAAGACCTGTTGCAGGCGTGTAGAGCTGCCACCGAAGGAAAAAAAAACAGTGGAGTGCTGTTTGGCAGCGTTCCTCCTGCCACGCACTCCCTGGGATCCTCTGGCGCACCCCCTGGGGTGCACGCACCCCACTTTGGAGACTGCTGTCATAAACAATGGAATACTCATTGAACATTTTGTGAGTGACCCAGGAGCTAAACTTTGAAGAAAATATCTGAACAACTTTGAACAGCAAAGGCCATGCAAACGAACAATCAAAAAACCTAGTGAGAGAGAGAAGAGGTTGCAGGGAGGGAAATCCCAAAAATTCCAAAAAAGAGAATGGAAAACTTAAACCTTTTTGTTTCCATGAACTAAACTGAAACAATATTTTAAGTCAAAACAAAATTTCATTGTATTCCATAGTGTCAGTTTGAAACTATATAATATATATTATAGAATTTTCCATTTGGAAGATGATTTTTTGTCAAAATCAATATTTTTCCCACAAAATTTCAATTTTGACAAAACTACATTAGCTGACAGGAAAATGTTTTGGTAGAAAAATTTTGAGCAACTCTAATTCTGGCTAGTACATTTACTACAGAGAAACAATACTCTCTGTAATCTGTGAGCATTGATTCTGTTACTTCGATTATACTGCAAGTGTGTGTACGTGTGTGTGGTCTCAATTGCTTATTACTTTTAATCCTGTAAAACATCATTTTTATAATCTCATGATCCTGTTTGATTTACCATACCAAAGCACTGTTGCTTCCTCTTCTGCAAGTGACTCAAGCCCTCGTCTTTTCAGAAGAGCTGTGTGAAAAAATGTTGGTTTTGCATCTTCTGCATAGAACTCTTTTTCCCCCCTCTCATTATTGCCTTTGGGCAACTAAGCAGAATACATTTTGCTGGGCATGTTAGCTGCTGGCAGTCTGTTCCTGAGAGACGAATGCCCAGATTTGCTCAGAGTCAGTTGAAAAGACAATATCTCTCTGAGAAGCAACATATTCTACTACTTAGATTGGAGGGGACTGTCTTTTTTCGGTGTTTGCACAGGACCTAGCACAATGGGGTCCTGCTCTATGACTAAGGCTCCTAGATGCTACTTCAATACAAATAATAATGATAATAAACTGGAACCTAATTTTTGCTGCTTTTTTTTTTAAGCAGGGCTCTAAGAGTCTGTATGTACCACCTGTAGTTAAGGAATTAAATTAAAGAAATGATAAATATGCAATTTTGATATGTGTTTGCATCATTCTAATATATAAAATACTATAATCACAGTAGCTCTGTGCTAGCAGCTGTCCTTGCTGCTAACATAGAACCTTTGTGGGTATGTCTACACTGTGATAAAAACCCAATGGCTCTGCATCTCAGAGCCCAGGTCAGCTGACTCAGGCTTGTGGGGCTCAAGCTATGGGGCTAAAAACTGCAGTGTAGACGTTCAGGCTCAGGCTGGAGCCCAGGCTCTGAGCCCGTCCCCTCTCTCAGGGTCTCAGAACCTAGGCTCCAGCCTAGCCTGAGCTTGAATGTCTACACTGCAATTTTATAGCCCCACAGCCTAAGCCCTGGGAGCCCAAGTAGGCTAATCCAGGCCAACTGCAGCCATGCTACAGGTCTGTTATCATAGTGTGGACGTACCCCATGTGTGTCATACTAAGCTGCCTGTGAAAAAAGCACTGCAGATGCTAGCAGGGCCATCCTGAATACTTCTGCCTCTGTTCCCTATCTTGCCATTGAGGACTTGCAGGACAAGCAGTATTATAAGCAGAAATCTACCCAGGGTTGTGGTGGATTCTCCATCACTGAGCATTTTAAAATCAGGAGGGGCTGTGTTTCTAAAAGATATGCTCTACTTCAAACAGAAATTAATTCAATGAAGACCTGTGGTCTGTGTTGCACAGGAGATCAGACCAAATGATTACAATGGTCCCTTTTTGTCTTAAAATCTATTAAAAGTGCTATGGCGCTGGAGGTTCAGCTGATCTCATGTAGCTGATGAGTTGCAGTTGAATGTGGGTTGAAGATTCAGATACTGCTTTGCTCGGTTTATTTTGATTTACTTTTGGGAAGGGTTCGGGTATCATTTCCCCACTCTCTACACCAGTACACAAGGGGGGCGGGGGGTCTCATTGCCCAGCTAGAGATAGAAGTGGAGATTGGGAAGACACCTGGGATGTCAAGGGTAAGTGAAGTTGTGTAGCAGTAGTTCTTCCTACTGCTAGCAGGGATCTCTGATTGTAGCAGGAGCTTCTTAAAATGTACTACATATAATATTCTACCGTAACTGTTCAGATCAATGAGAAAATAATACTATAAACTTCAGGGGTTTAGATGCAATGATGGCTGAATATTGTTGAGCCAATGAAGGAGGAACTGAACTACAAATGGAAATCCAATATTTTCTGAGTTGCAGTTGCAGAATATTGTAGCTTCTGCATCATCATCATCTGATAAGGGAACTTGTGGTGTTATAATAAACTACAGAGCTAACTTTAATTACTGACAAATGCTGCTTGGGTTGCTATGGAAACACAAAAGTGCTACTTCTACAAGATTCAGCTGTATATATCTTATAGAAAATCTCATATGGGACCCAATTTTTCTTTTCTTTATACCAGTACAAATCAGGAATAACTCTTATGTTGATGGAGTTTAGCTGGTGTAAAACAGTAGAAAAGGAGAATCAGGATCACTTTCTTTTTGTCTATCCCAGTTTCTCTGGCATTCTCAAACAAAATCTTTAAGCACTCAGTTTTCTAATGACTTTACAAATGGTCACCCGTCAGTTGACAGAAAACTAAAGTACCGCATCACAGATATTAGAAATGGAAAAGAGCTATTAGATCATCCAGTTCCCGTGCAGGATTGTTCCTAGCTAAGCTATTTTTTTTGGTAGTTTATCCTGTGCAGTTATAAATGCAGCTGCATTTGTAATAAAACTTCTTTTCTGCTTTAGGCTTAGTGCAGAATATTATACCTAGAGCAATTGTGACAGCAACGGTTAAAGTTGGCTGAGAGTTTTCATTCTAAACTCCCTTTTCAGCTGCTAATAGCTTCTGGCATTTTCTGGGCTAACATTTCCAAGACCTGGTTTCTGCCGGAGGGTGAATAATTTTGGAAAGATGGCTCAAAAGTAGTTAATTTCTCTCATATATACTGCATATTTCAGACCTAGCTCATTAAAGAGACACTCCAATAGAAAATATGACACACATTTGTATAGACGGGCCAAGTTCAGACCTGGAGTAAAGCAGGTGCAAGTCCACTGATGTCTTAACACCAGATTTTCATTAACTCTTCCATGGTGATTTACAGATAAAAAGTATGTAGAAGTACACTGAGCTTGGGACTCAATGAGCCAGGACCTCATCACATTATTGTCAGATATTCTTATTGATCCATCTGTACAGAGGTAGGTGAAATTTTTTTGGCTAAAGCTGTTTTTTCTATTTTTTTCTTTCTTTCTTTTTTTTTTCAAAAATGCAGATTTGGAAACTCTGAAACATTTCACAAATTTGAGCCAGTATTGCTGTATTATTTTGGTCTTTAAAAAATTCTGAGAAAATCAAAATATTTCATTTGACACATTTGAAACAAAATATTTTGATTTTTTTGGTTCAAAATGATGTTTCATTTGAGAATTGCCTTAATTTTATTTTATTTTTTTAAATTAAAAATGGTCAAAACTGAAATGAAACGTTTTGTTAGACCTCTAATGAGTTTGTTTCAACATTTCAATTGAAAAATTTTGGTTTTGGTTCAACTCAAACAAGTCATTTCCCCTGATTTTTCAATATTGCCGATTAATCCAAAAATCTATTATTCATACTGCTTGATTTGTATATCAGGTTTTCAAAAATAAATGCTGATGCAAATTTTATAAACATAGTTAAATAACAGTAGGGTTCTGTTTTCAACTCACATAAGCAAATAGGCTTCCACCCTACCCAAAATTTGTTATTACTGCACTGAGATATGTGAGTGCAACTCCCATGGATTCGAATTGTCCATTTCTCTACATTGTGCTGTTTTCTTAGTCCAGGGCAAATTCTGCTCTCAACTACACAGGTGGAACTCCATAGCTATATTGGTAATTCTGAGTAGAATTTGGCCTTAGGTCCCTATTTAAGCTGTAACATGGTTCTGGGAACCATTTTATAATACATTTAGGTTCTGTTTACATTGGGATTTGAAACCATTTTAGTCCTCTCCCAGCAAGAATGATGTTTAACATAGTTTAATGATATTAAGTGTGATCATTTCACACAGGGGCTTATTCAGTCTGACTAAAATAGTATGGAACTGACCTGAAGCAAAGGTTCAATAAAGCAGAATTTCTCTGAATCCCAGCCAATGGCAGAATGGTCAACACTTTTTTGCTGGTGTGGAAGATAGGATGCTAGTTTTGTGGGTACTTTATTTTGTTTAGTACTACATTTTATTGTTAATTATTTGAATGACTATCTTACTTGTCAAAGCCCACTCAGCTCACTGTCACCGTACGTCTCCTGGGTGCTGGCAGATGTGGTACTGCATTGCTACACAGCAGCAACCATTGCCTTGTGGCAGCCATCATTATCATGCCCAAGGTGCTCCTGGCCACCTCGGTAAGGTTGGTCAGGAGTGCCTGGGCAGACATGGCACAGGGACTAAAATAGGAGTGACTCAACCAGGTCATTCTCTTTAGTCCTGCCAGCAGTCCTATTGTACCATCTTACGGTGAGCAGTCAGGAGATGGGGATGGCTAGTAGTCCTATTGCACCATCTTCTGCCAAGCAGCCAGGAGATGTGGATGGCTAGCAGTCCTACTGCACCGACTGCAGCCAGCCAAAGATGTAAAAGATATATGGAGTGGATCAAAACAAGAAATAGACCAGATTTGTTTTGTATTCATTTGCTCCCCCCTCCCTCCCTCCATGAAATGAACGGCTGACAATCGTTTTGGTGAGGTCTGTCAGGGGCACCTTGAAAAGTTTAATGGACATTCAGTCCTGCCTGAAATACCAGGGGGAAGGGATAGCTCAGTGGATTGAGCATTGGGTTGAGCATTGGCCTGCTAAACCCAGGGATTTGAGTTCAGTCCTTGAGGGGGCCATTCTGTGTGACAGTTGTTTTTGTTTCTCCTTGATGTAAAGCCACCTCTTTTATTGATTTTAATTCCCTGTAAGCCAATCTTGTAAGCCATGTCATCAGTCGCCCCTCCCTCTGTCAGAGCAATGGCAGACAATCGTTCCGCGCCTTTTTTCTGTGCAGACGCCATATCACAGCAAGCATGGAGTCTGCTCGGATCACTTTGGCAATTAGGAGCACATTAAACACCACATGCATTATCCAGCAGTATAAGCAGCACCAGAACCTGGCGAAGCGAAACTGGGCAAGTAGGCGACATCAGCGCGGTGACAAGAGTGATGAGGACATGGACACAGACTTCTCTCAAAGCACGGGCCCTGGCAATGTGGGCATCATGGTGCTAATGGGGCAGGTTCATGCAGTGGAACGCCGATTCTGGGCCCAGGAAACAAACACAAACTGGTGGGACTTCATAGTGTTGCAGGTCGGGGATGATTCCCAGTGGACACAAAACTTTTGCATGCATAAGGGCACTTTCATGGAACTTTCTGACTTGCTTTCCCCTGCCCTGAGGCACAAGAATACCAAGATAAGATCAGCTCTCACAGTTGAGAAGCGAGTGGCAACAGCCCTGTGGAAGCTTGCAATGCCAGACGGCTACCGATCAGTTGGGAATTAATTTGGAGTGGGCAAATCTACTGTGGGGGCTGCTGTGATGCAAGTAGCCAATGCAATTAAAGATCTGCTGATATCAAGGGTAGTGATCCTGGGAAATGTGCAGGTCATAGTGGATGGCTTTGCTGCAATGGGATTCCCTAACTGTGGTGAGACCATAGATGGAACCCATATCCCTATCTTGGCACCGGAGCACCAAGCCGGTGAGTACATAAACCACAAGGGGTACTTTTCAATAGTGCTGCAAGCAATGGTGGATCACAAGGGACATTTCAGCAACATCAATGCGGGATGGCCGAGAAAGGTACCTGACGCTCGCATCTTCAGGAACTCTAGTCTGTTTCAAAAGCTGCAGGAAGGGACTTTCTTCCCAGACCAGAAAATAACTGTTGGGGATGTTGAAATGCTTATAGCTATCCTTGGGGACCCAGCCTACCCCTTAAGGCCATGGCTCATGAAGCCATACACAGGCAGCCTGGACAGTAGTCAGGAGCTGTTGAACTACAGGCTGAGCAAGTGTAGAATGGTAGTAGAATGTGCATTTGGACATATAAAAGTGCGCTGGCGCAGTTTACTGACTCGGTTAGACCTCAGCAAAACCAATATTCCCACTGTTATTACTGCTTGCTGTGCACTCCAGAATATCTGTGAGAGTAAGGGGGAGACATTTATGGAGGGGTGGGAGGTTGAGGCAAATTGGCTGGTTGCTGGTTATGCGCAGCCAGACACCAGGGCGGTTAGAAGAGCACAGGAGGGTGCGGTGCGCATCAGAGAAGCTTTGAAAACCAGCTTTCATGACTGGCCAGGCTATGGTGTGAAAGTTCTGTTTGTTTCTCCTTGATGAAACCCCCCCCCCACACACACACACTTGGTTCACTCTACTTCCCTGTAAGCTAACCACCCTCCACTCCTCCCTTTGATCACTGCTTGAAGAGGCAATAAAGTCATTGTTGCTTCACAGTCATGCATTCTTTATTAATTCATCACACAAATAGGGGGATAACTGCCACAGTAGACCAGGAGGGGTGGTGGAGGAGGGAAGGACAAGGCCACACAGCACTTTAAAACTTTAAAACTTATTGAATGCAAGCCTTCTGTTGCTTGGGCAATCCTCTAGGGTGGAGTGGCTGGGAGGCCAGAGGCCCCCCCACCGTGTTCTTGGGCGTCTGGGTGAGGAGGCTATGGAACTTGGGGAGGAGGGCGGTTGGTTACACAGGGGCTGTAGCGGCGGTCTGTGCTCCAACTGCCTTTCCTGCAGCTCAACCATATGCTGGAGCATATTAGTTTGATCCTCCAGCAGCCTCAGCATTGAATCCTGCCTCCTCTCATCACGCTGCTGCCACCATTCAGCTTCAGCCCTCTCTTCAGCCCGCCACTTACTCTCTTCAGCCCGCCACCTCTCTTCCCGGTTATTTTGTGCTTTCCTGCACTCTGACATTGTCTGCCTCCACACATTCGTCTATGTCAGTGTGGGAGGACAGCATGAACTCAAGAACATTTCATCACGAGTGCATTTTTTTCACCTTCTAATCTTCGCTAGCCTCTGGGAAGGAGAAGATTCTGTGATCCTTGAAACACATGCAGCTGGTGGAGGAAAAAAAAAGGGACAGTGGTATTTAAAAAGACACATTTTATAGAACAACGGGTACACTCTTTCATGGTAAACCTTGCTGTTAACATTACATACATAGCATGTGTGCTTTCATTACAATGTTGCATTTTGCTTCCCCCCAGCACGTGGCCAGCCCCTCTCCCCTCCCCGTGGCTAACAGCAGGGAACATTTCTGTTCAGCCACAGGCAAAGAGCTCAGCAAGAATGGCTACCTCTAAATGTCCCCTTAAGAAAAGCACCCTATTTCAACCAGGTGACTATGAATGATATCACTCTCCTGAGGATAACACAGAGAGATAAAGAACGGATGTTGTTTGAATGCCAGCAAACATACACTGCAATGCTTTGTTCTACAATGATTCCCGAGTACATGCTACTGGCCTGGAGTGGTAAAGTGTCCTACCATGGTGGATGGAATAAGGCTGCCCTCCCCAGAAACCTTTTGCAAAGGCTTTGGGAGTACATCCAGGAGAGCTGCAAATGCTAGGGCAAATTAATCATTAAACATGCTTGCTTTTAAACATGTATACTATTTTAAAAGGTACACTCACCAGAGGTCTGGGGGGCAGCCTTGGGTGGGTTCGGGGAGTACTGGCTCCAGGTCCAGGGTGAGAAACAGTTTCTGGCTGTCAGGAAAACCAGTTTCTCCGCTTGCTTGCTGTGAGCTATCTACAACCTCCTCCTCATCATCTTCCTCATCCCCAAAACCTGCTTCCATGTTGCCTCCATCTCCATTGAAGGAGTCAAACAACACAGTTGGGGTAGTGGTGTCTGAACCCCCTAAAATGGCATGCAGCTCATCACAGAAGCAGCATGTTTTGGGCTCTGACCCGGAGCGGCCGTTTGCCTCTGGTTTTCTGGTAGGCTTGCCTCAGCTCCTTAAATTTCACATGGCACTGCTTTGGGTCCCTGTTATGGCCTCTGTCCTTCATGCCCTTGTACTTCATTCCCTTTTGGAATGGAGTTCTGATAGCACAGATTCCTCTCCGCATACAGTGAGCAGATCCCATACCTCCCATTCAGTCCATCCTGGAGCTCTTTTGCGATTCTGGGACTCCATCATGGTCTCCTCTGCTGATGAGCTCTGCATGGTCACCTCTGCTGATGAGCTCTGCACTCACCTGCAGCTTGCCACACTGGCCAAACAGGAAATGAAATTCAAAAGTTTGCGGGCCTTTTCCTGTCTACTTAGCAGTGCATCTGAGTTGAGAGCGCTGTCCAGAGCGGTCACAATGGAGCACTCTGGGATAGCTCCTGGAGGCCAATACCGTCTAATTGCATCCACAGTACCCCAAATTCGACCTGGCAAGGCCAATTTCAGTGCTAATCCCCTTGTCGGGGGTGGAGTAAGGAAATCGATTTTAAGAGCCCTTTAAGTCGAAAAAAAAGGCTTCGTCGTGTGGATGAGTGCAGGGTTAAATCGATTTAACTCTGCTAAATTTGACCTCAACTCCTAGTGTAGACCAGGGCTAAGTCCATCTTGGGGCCTATATGTTGGCTATCCATAGGGTTCCTGATTAAAAAGGGTTTGGTGGTTCTTAGGGTGATCTTGTGGCTAAAGCTGAGGCCTGGGATACAGGAAATCTACGTCTGACTAACAGGGGTGTCCTGGGCCTGATTTTTTTTTACTGCCTTGCATCTTATTTAGTCATCGGTGCAGAGTGGATGTAAAATGCTACAGTTCTGGTTTGGAACCATGTCTTTCCATGTGTTTACACAATGGGAAAATAGGCTTTTCTATTGTGCTCATCACAAACATTAATCAACTTAACCTTATAACACTCCTGTTAACAAGGCTAGGTATTAAGTTAATTTAAGAGCAGGGGAAACTGAGACGCAAAGGGAGTAAGTGGTTTGCTCAAAGGCACACATGAAGTTTGTGTCAGAACCATGTATATGATCTAAAACTACTCAGGCCACTGCCTTAACCACAAGACCATCTTGCCACTCTTTGCAATACTCTTCATTGAATACTCTTCATCCACAGGGTTAACCACTCCAATCAAAACTAACCTTCCCTCATTTGCCTGCTTCCTTTTAGGTCTTCTCTAAAGCCTTTTCCCAGGTTTCTTGAGCCCCTCCTGTGCCCTTTCCCTGGATCCCTCTGAGCAGGGCACCTCTGCTAGTATCTAGGAAACCAGACATTGGTGACAGCTGGGACTAGTTTCAGAGTAGCAACCGTGTTAGTTTGTATCCGCAAAAAGAAAAGGAATACTTGTGGCACCTTAGAAACTAACAAATTTATTTGAGCATAAGGTTTCGTGAGCTACAGCTCACTTCATCAGATGCATTCCTGGGACTAGAGGTCTCTTAAAATCCTAGCTTCCCCAGTGGCAATGTTCTCTCAAATTGCTTGGCTGTTAAATCAGTTAGTATATAAAAAGTCACGAAGACAGTGTTCCTTTCAGTCCCTGCATAGACACGTTGTAGGTCTCTGACACTTAAAAAATCAAAGATCTGGGAAGAAGCCTGGATTTAGGTAAGGGCTGAGCTGAAAACAGAAGCAGCATCTGAGTGGCTATCTTCAAGGTGAGTGAATGATTCACCTTTATTGTTTTAAATGACTAATACAGAGACTTTGAATTGGAGGCAAAGACTTTTAGAAAAATGCAAGCAGATTGAGTAAGTATACAATTTAATATCTAGAGCTCTACCCCCGCACCCCCAAACACACACACTTTATCAGGAAGTTTTACTAAATGAAAGAGCAGGCCTGACACATCTGCATCTGAAGAAATGGGGTTTTTACCCATGAAAGCTTATGCTTAAATAAATCTGTTAGTCTTTAAGGTGCCACCGGACTCCTTGTTGTTTTTGTGGATACAGACTAACACGGCTACCCCCTGATACTTCACACATCTCTTGTTCTCTAACCAGAGAATCAGTTCAGAGGACATACTCTGTGTGTGACTTTTTGTCAAAATCTTTCAGCGGCTCTCACCTAACATCTGAGATGATGAATGACTCAAAAGGAGCTTAACTTTGTTGCTTTTTGCACCCACAATGGCGCCAGGGTTGGATTTAGGGGCAGGCGACCCAGCGACTGCCTGGGGTGCCAGGCTTGGATGGCACTAGTCTCGAGGTGCTGTTTTTGTTATACAGATCCTAGCATGCAAATTTATTGTCTTATATGATGGATAAATCACGCATGCAAATTGTGCATCAAAGTCATGAAATGGGCTACAAATGCGATAAAAAATAATGTATTCAGAAGATAAACAAATGGAGGAGGGGGCGCTACAGACGCTCCTCGTCTGGAGTGCCACTTGGTCTAGAGTTGGCCCTGAATAGCGTTTTGTGACTAGAAAATCTATAGATTACTTCTATTATGAGATATTAGCAAAATGCCCTCCTCTACTCTGTGGGTTGAGGGTGCAGCATTTTGTCGACAACTCAAGGGAAGCACGGATAGAAGGGAATGGCTGGGTGGCAGAATGTGGCCTGCCAATTTGTGTACATGGCTCCCAGAGTGTATGACTTATGTAGCAGCCTCCAGGCAGAGATGCATGAGGGCAGATTTTCAAAAGTGTCCGGAGACATGTTCAAAACTCCATGGCTTGAGCCATTTAAAGTTGACTCATTTGTTACATACAATGAGGAACAGTCCTGTCCTGGCAGGGAAATGGACTAGGTCAGTGGTTCTCAAACTAGGGCCACCGCTTGTTCAGGAAAAGCCCCTGGTGGGCCGGGCCGGTTTGTTTACCTGCTGCGTCTGCAGGTTCGGCCGATTGTGGCTTCCGCTGGCCGCGGTTTGCTGCTCCAGGCCAATGGGGGCTGTGGGAAGTGGCGCGGGCCAAGGGATGTGCTGGCTGCCCTTTCTGCAGCCCCCATTGGCCTGGAGCGGCGAACCGTGGCCAGTGGGAGCCGCAATCGGCTGGACATGTGGATGCGGCAGGTACACAAACCGGCCCGATCCGCCAGGGGCTTTCCCTGAACAAGCAGCGGCCCTAGTTTGGGAACCACTGCTCTAGGTGACTTAATGCATCTTTCTCATCTCTATTTATTAGGGCTGTCAAGCAATTAAAAAAATTAATCACGATTAATCATTCAATTTTAAAAAAATAATCGTGATTAATCGTGCAATTAATCGCACTGTTAAACAATAATAGAATACTATTTAAAAAATTGGATTTTTTCTACATTTTCAATTATATTTATTTCAATTACAACACAGAATACAAAGTGTACAGTGCTCACTTCATATTAATTTTTTATTACAAATATTTGCACTATAAAAAAATAAAAGAAATAGTATTTTTCAATTCACCTATTACAAGTATTGTAGTACAATCTCTTTATCATGAAAGTTGAACTTACAAATGTAGAATTATGTACATAGAAACCTGCATTCAAAATAAAACAATGTAAAATTTTAGAGCCTGCAAGGCCACTCAGTCCTACTTCTTGTTCAGCCAATCGCTCAGACAGACAAGTTTGTTTACATTCTCAGGAGATAATGCTGCCCGCTTCTTGTTTACAATGTCACTTGAAAGTGAGAACAGGCATTCTCATGGCATTGTTGTAGCCAACGTCACAAGACATTTACGTGCCAGATGCACTAAAGATTTATATGTCCCTTCATGCTTCAACCAGCATTCCAGGGGACATGCATCCATGCTGATGATGGGTTATGCTCGATAACAAGCTAAAGCAGTGTGGACTGACGGGTGTTCATGTTCATTATCTGAGTCAGATGCCATCAGTAGAAGGTTGATTTTTTTTTCGTGGTTCGGGTTCTGTAGTTTTGGCATCAGACTGTTGCTCTTCTAAGACTTCTGCAAGCATGATCCACACCTCGTTCCTCTCAGATTTTGGAAATCACTTCAGATTCTTAAACCTTGGGTTGAGTGCTGTAGCTATCTATAGAAATCTCACATTGGTACCTTCTTTGCGTTTTGTTAAATCTGCAGTGAAAGTGTTCTTAAAATGAACAACATGTGCTGGGTCATCATTCGAGACTGTTATAACATGAAATATATGGCAGAATGAAGTAAAACAGCAGGGGACATACAGTTCTCCCCCAAGGAGTTCAGTCACAAATTTAAATAATGCATTATTTTTTTAACAAGCATTATCAGCATGGAAGCATGTCCTCTGGAATGGTGGCCAAAGCATGAAGAGACATACGAATGTTTAGCATATCTGTCATGTAAATACTTTACAGTGCCGGCTACAAAAGTGCCATGTGAACGTCTGTGAGAACGTCTGTTCTCACGTTCAGGTGACGTAAATAAGAAGCAATCAGTATTAGCTCCTGTAAATGTAAACAAACTTGTTTGTCTTAGCAATTGGCTGAAGAAGAAGTAGGACTGAGTGGACTTGTAGGCTCTGAAGTTTTACATTGTTTTGTTTTTGAGTGCAGTTATGTAACAAAAAAAATCTATGTTTGTAAGTTGCATTTTCACGACAAACAGTATTTTTCAATTCACCTCATACAAGTACTGTAGTGCGATCTATTTCTTTTGTTTATCATTTTTGCAGTGCAAATATTTGTAATAAAAATAATATACACTTTGATTTCAATTACAACACAGAATACAATATGTAGGAAAAGATCCAAAATATTTAATAAATTTAAATTGGTATTCTATTGTTTAACAGTGCAATTAAAACTGCAATTAATTTTTGAATCACTATTAATTTTTTGAGTTAATCGCATGAGTTAACTGCGATTAATCAACAGCCCTACTATTTATTATTGTTATTTTTATTAATTTATGTGGCAGTCCTGTCTAGAGATCTCAGCCAGGCGTGGGGCCCCATTGTGCTAGTTACTTGCAAACATATAGTAATACATGGTCCCTGCCCCAAAGGTCTTCCAGTGTAAAGGGCAGGTTAGGAACACAGGATATTGGATTGGAAGGACCCTCTCCGGTCATCAAGTTCAGTCCCCTGCTATTGAAGACTACCCTTCTGGAGCCAGTGCTCACCCTCATGAGCACTTACTCATGTGAGCAGTCCCTTTGACTTCACTGAGGAAACACTCATCATAATGAATCAGGCCTCCACAGTCTGAGCCTAAATAGACAAACAAGGTGGATGAGCAAAAAGAAAAGGAGTACTTCTGGCACCTTAGAGACTAACAAATTTATTTGAGCATAAGCTTTCGTGAGCTACAGCTCACAAAGGTGGATGAGCTAATATCTTTTATTGGACCAAATCCTGTTGATGACAGAGACAAGTTTTTGAGCTTATATAGCCTGGGAAACTTACCCAGGGCTTGTCTACATTTAAATCGCCTAGTGAAAACACTACCTTGATCTTTATCAAGCATTCTTAAAACTACAGTACTCACCTGGGGAAGTGAGGAAACAGATTGACAGAGCGAGACGTGTACCCAGAAATCACCTACTACAGGACAGGCCCAACAAGGAAAATAACAGAACACCACTGGCCATCACATGCAGCCCCCAGCTAGAACCTCTCCAGCACATTATCAACGATCTACAATCTATCCTGGAAAACAGATGCAAAGTTATGAATTTAAACTTCCAGGTGTGTCTTTTGGAAGGTTTCCTTTGAGGATGAGGATGGATAGGTCATATATAGAGTGATTGCTTTGTGAACAGTAAATTCATAATTTTGCTGGGCACTAAAAATCATGAACTAAATAGAGATTCTGGATTTATGGCTTATTACAACACTCTGTAATCCACTAACAACCTCCCCCCCCCCCCGCCCAAGTTGCTTCCCGCTTCTTCTTTCCTCCTTGTAACAGGAGAGGCATTCATATGCCACTTCACCTTGAATGGGCCCTTGAAATATGTGCTAACTACTTCTCAGGCTAAACAATCTGTTCCATCTTGCATTTAGCTGTGACACTCTGAAAGTTTTCCAGATCTAAAGAAGAGCTCTGTGTTAGCTTGAAGGCATGCCTCTCTGACCAACAGAAGTTGGTCCAATAAAAGTTATTACCTCACCCACCTTGTCTTTCTAATATCTTGGAACTGACATAGCTACAACCCTAACTAGACAAGACAGATAAAGAGTGGGAGAAATGGAAGCAGTTTACAAGCAGAATGAACAGAATGATGATCTGCTGCACATAAGTCATTCCACAGGGGATTTGTTGAGGGGAAGGGTTTGCAATTTCCTTTTAAAAGAAGCAATCAGATTCTGCATTTTCCCAATGCCCCCGGCAGGTTCTAGCCATCTTTTCCTCCTTATTGCTATTTATTGTTTGTGTTGCAGTAGCACTTAGAAGACCCATACAAGATTATTAATAGTATTTACCATAGCAACGAGGAGTCCTGGACCCTAGCTTGAGCAATCAGGGCCCCATTGTGCTAGAGATCAGAGTCCCAATGTCCTAGGCACTGTGCATACACACAGTAATAGATACTTTCTGCTCTAAGAGCGGCAAAGAGTCTTGTGGCATCTTACAGACTAACGGACGTATTGGAGCATAAGCTTTCGTGGATGAATACCCACTTTGTCGGACAACTTTGCCGCTTTTGCAGATCCAGACTAACACGGCTACCCCATTGATACTTTCTGCTCCAAAGAGCTTACAATCTAAATAGACAAGACTGACAAAAGGCAGGAAGGAACCAGAGGCACAGAGAGATGACGTAACTTGCCTAAGGTCATACAACAGGTCAGTGGCAGAGCCAGGAATAGATCCCAAGTCAATGAGATTTATGCCATGTCTACACTTACAAGCTTACAGTGGCACAGCTGTCCCAATACAGCTGTGCCGCTGTAAAAGCGTTTGTGTAGCTACGTTATACCTACATCAGAGAGCTCTCCCATCGACGCAATAAAATCAGCTCAACATAGCGCTGGGCGCACTACCACTTACGCCAACAAAACTTGTGTCACTCGGTGTGTGGGTTTTTTTTCACACTCCTGAGGGACAAAAGTTTTGGTGACAAAAGTGCTAGTGCAGACATGACCTTAGGCAGTTAAGTGCCTAAGTCATTTCTGAAAATGGGAGTTAGGCTCCCAATGCACTTAGGCGCTTTTGAAAATTTCACCCCAGCTCATTTTATTCAGGTGCCTAAATTCTGATTCTGGAGTTGAACTTTAGACACTTACCTTTGAAATCTTGTCTGCTTCTCCAGCTGTAAAAATGGCAGTAATAATTACACAACCTTCCTACATCATAGGGGTGTTGGGAAGATCTTGTAAAGAGCTTTGAAGATATGTGGTAAGAATTATTATTAATGACAAAGAAGGTTAAATCACAACATCTTTAATTAAATGTCTTAAATTTAATTAAAACAGGATTAAGTATATGCCATTTTGACATCTGGATTATGTAGATTGCGCCACAGGGAATGTTGCACCCTTTTGAATGAATATCTGACAAAAACAGGACACTTTCCTACTTGCTCTAAGACAAGTGCCATTAAATTAACCACTTCTAAATATATCTGTTATTGAGGGTAATGGTTGCTGCCCACAGATGAAAGACAAACCAGCTGGCAATCACAAACCTCACTGAAGCTGATGGGCATGTTAGATACCGTTCATTCAGTTAAACGAGGCAACATTAAATTCCCTGTTGCTTAGTGCTAGCTAAAAAAATAGACAGTAGACTAAGGTACTGCACCGCATGAGAAGGCCTGAAGAACTACGAACTCAGGAAAAATAAGAGGGGTTTCTCTAGGACTGATTGTAAATGCAGGGGTTGGGGCACTGGTTGGTGGAGCTCTGTGTGTGTCAAAAGCAGACAGAGTCAGAAATCCAGGGGGAGAAAGCAGAGACCCATTAGATGGGTCTGGGAGGAAGCCAAGAGAGATGGCTTCTTTTTCCTTGACTACAATGTTGAGAGCTCAATTCACTTTTGCCCCGTCCCTTGTGTAGCCACGAATGCCAGTGGTGAGGAACTGTAGAATGCCACCAACTCAGACTGGTAGTGGTCTGCAGCAGTGTAAATGAGCACTTGAGGTGCAGCACAGTGATGAATTGGGCCCTGAAAATCTCCTGCTTTTGTCATGTAACCAAATGTTGTGTTGTGGTCCCTTGGCCCCATACAGTGCAGGGACCAACGGGGGTCAGCCTGGCGCCTCTCCTGTTCAGCAGCTGCAAGGGCCTGTGCAGCCTGAGGAACAGCTAGGACAGCTCTGTGGTCCTCCCTAAATTGTGTCTTTGCTGTAACAGCCATTATGGATCACTACAGTGATGCAGAATGGCCACTACAGGTTTGGTGCAGACATGTCCCCTCCCACTCCTGATTCAGCACTGGAATGCCACCTCTATTAGGAGGCAGCACAGAGCTGGTAGAGCTAGCTATGCATAGATGCATCAGCTCTCTGCTCAGGGGATGTTCTCTAGGAGCATTGTGCAAAGGGGCCATCAAGCTTTGATAAATTGGCCCTCTGTTTCCTAATCTTCATAACTGGAGCGAACATAAGAAAAGCCATACTGGGTCAGACCAAAGGTCCATCTAGCACAGTATCCTGTCTTCCAACAGTGGCCAATGCCAGGTGCCCCAGAGGGAATGAACAGAACAGGTAATCAACAAATGATCCATTCCTTGTCGCCCATTACCAGCTTCTGTCAAACAGAGGCTAGGGACACCCTCCCTGCTCATCCTGGCTAATAGCCATTGATGGACGTATCCTCTGTGAATTCATCTAGCTCTTTTTTGAACCCTGTTATATTCTCGGCCTTCACAACATCCTCTGGCAAGGAGTTCCACAGGTTGACTCTGTGTTGTGTGAATAAATACTTCCTTTTGTTTGTTTTAAACCTGCTGCCTATTAATTTCATGGTGACTCCTGGTTCTTGTGTTATGAGAAGGAGTAAATAACACTTCCTTATTTACTTTCTTCACACCAGTCATGATTTTATAGGCCTCTATCATATCCCCCCCCTTAGTCCTCTCTTTTCCAAACTGAAAAGTCCTAGTCTTACTAATCTCTCCTCATATGGCAGCCGTTCCATAGAATCATAGAATATCAGGGTTGGAAGGGAACTCAGGAGGTCATGTAGGCCAACCCCCTGCTCAAAGCAGGACCAATCACCAACTAAATCATCCCAGCCAGGGCTTTGTCAAACCTGACCTTAAAAACCTCAAAGGAAGGAGATTCAACCACTTCCCTAGGTAACGCGTTCCAGTGCTTCACAACCTTCCTTGTGAAAAAGTTTTTCCTTATATCCAATCTAAACCTCCCCCACTGCAACTTCAGACCATTACTCCTTGTTCTGTCATCAGCTACCACTGAGAACAGTCTAGATCCATCCTCTTTGGAAGCCCCTTTCAGGTAGTTGAAAGCAGCTATCAAATGCCCCCTCATTCTTCTCTTCTGCAGACTAAACAATCCCAGTTCCCTCAGCCTCTCCTCATAAGTCATGTGTTCCAGTCCCCTAATCATTTTTGTTGCCCTCTGCTGGACTCTTTCCAATTTTTCCACATCCTTCTTGTAGTGTGGGGCCCAAAACTGGACACACTACTCCAGATGAGGCCTCACCAATGTTGAATAGAGGGGAATGATCACTTCCCGCAATCTGCTGACAATGCCCCTACTTATACAGCCCAAAATGCCGTTAGCCTTCTTGGCAACAAGGGCACACTGTTGATTCATATCCAGCTTCTCATCCGCTGTAACCCCTAGATCCTTTTCTGCAGAACTGCTGTCTAGCCATTCAGTCCCTAGTCTTCAGGAATGCATGCGATTCTTCCGTCCTAAGTGCAGGACTCTGCACTTGTCTTTGTTGAACCTCATCAGATTTCTTTTGGCCCAATCCTCTAATTTGTCTAGGTCCCTCTGTATCCTATCCCTACCCTCCAGCATATCTACCACTCCTCCCAGTTTAGTGTCATCTGCAAACTTTAAAACTTGCTGAGGGTGCCGTCCACGCCATCCTCAAGATCATTATGAAGATATTGAGCAAAACCGGCCCCAGGACTTACTCTTGGGGCACTCCGCTTGATACTTGCTGCCAACTAGACATGGAGCTATTGATCACTACCTGTTGAGCCCGACGATCTAGCCAGCTTTCTATCCACCTTATAGTCCATTCATAGAGCCCATACTTCTTTAACTTGCCCCTAATAATTTTTGTTGCCCTTTTCTGCACCTTTTCCAATTCCAGTATATCTGTTTTGAGATGTGGTGACCACATCTGCATGCAGTATTCAGGATGTGGGCATACCATGGATTTATATAGCAACAATATGATATTTTCTGTCTTGCTATCTATCCCTTTCTTAATGATTCCCAACGTTCTGTTCAATTTTTGACTACCACTGCACACTGAACAGATGTTTTCAAAAAACTATCCACAATGGCTCCAAGATCTCTTTCTTGAGTGGTAACAGCTAATTTAGACCCCATCATTTCATATGTATAATTGGGATTATGTTTTCCAATGTGCATTACTTTGCATTATCAGCATTGAATTTCATCTGCCATTTTGTTGCCCAGTCACCCAGTTTTGAGAGATCCTTTTGTAGCTCTTCGCAGCCTGCCTGGGACTTAACTATCTTAAGTAGTTTTGTATCTTCTGCATATTTTGCCACCTTACTGTTTAGCCCTTTTTCCAGATCATTTATGAATATGTTGAATCGGACTAGTCCCAGTACAGACCCCTGGGGGACACCACTATTTACCTCTCTCTATTCAGAGAATGGACCATTTATTCCTACCCTTTGTTTCCTACCTTTTAACCAATTACCAATCCATGAGAGCACCTTCCCTCATCCCATGACAGCTTATTTTGCTGAAGAGCCTTTGGTGAGGGACCATGTCAAAGGCATTTTGAAAATCTAAATACACTATATCCACTGGATTCCCCTTGTGCACATGCTTGTTGACCCCCTCGAAGAATTCTAGTAGATTGATGAGGCATGATTTTCCTTTACAAAAACCATGTTGACTCTTCCCCAACAAATTATGTTCATTTATGTGTTTGACAATTCTGTTCTTTACTAAAGTTTCAACTAGTTTGCCCGGTATTGAAGTCAGGCTTACCGGTCTGTAATTGCTGGGATCACCTCTGGAGCGCTTTTTAAAAATTGACGTCCCATTAGCTATCTCCAGTCATCTGGGACAGAAGCTGATTTAAATGATAGGATACAGACTACAGTTAGTAGCTCTGCAATTTCACATTTGAGTTTCTTCAGAACTCTTAGGTGAATACCATCTGGTCCTGGTGACTTATTTATTGCTGTTTAGTTTATCAGTTTGTTCGAAAACCTCCTCTAATGACACCTCAGTCTGGGACAGTTCCTCAGATTTGCCACCTAAAAAGAATGGCTCAGGTTTGGGAATCTCCCTCACATTCTCAACCATGAAGTCTGATGCAAAGAATTAATTTAGTTTCTCCTCAATGGCCTTATCGTCCTTGAATGCTCCTTTAGTATCTTGATCATCCAGTGACCTCACTGGTTGTTTAGCAGGCTTCCTGCTTCCGATGTACTTCAATTTTTTGTTGCTATTGCTTTTTCAGTCTTTGGCTAGCTGTTCTTCAAATTCTATTTTGGCCTTCCTAATTATATTTTTACACTTCATTTGCCAGAGTTTATGCACCTTTCTATTTTCCTCACTGGGATTTAACTTCTACTTTTTGAAGGATGCCTTTTTGCCTCTCACTGCTCCTCTTTGTTGTTAAACCATGATGGCTCTTCTTTGGTTCTCTTGTTATGTTTTTTAATTTTGGGTATACGTTTAAGTTGAGCCTCTATTATGGTGTCTTTAAAAAGTTTCCATGCAGCTTGCAGGAATTTTACTTTTGGTGCTATACCTTTTAATTTATGTTTAACTAACCTCCTCATTTTTGTATAGTTTCCCTTTCTGAAATTAAATGTTACAGTGTTGGCCACTGTGGAGTTTTCCCTGCCACAGGGACGTTAAATTTAATTATATTATGGACCTCCTCTTGGGACGTATCAATAAAATGGCAGCACTCCCTCAGATCAGACCAGCATCCCTGAAACAGTGAAAAATACCGTGTTCCTCAAAAGTGTTCAGAAAACTGTGCCTCTACTGCAGAGATCAGCTTGTGATTCTTTTTCTGTGCCCACTCTCCACCCCCCACCCGCACTTTTCATGTACAGTAGCTAAAGCTTGATCTACATTTAAAAGTTAGGTCAACATAGCTATGTTGGTCAGGGAGTGTGAAAAATCCACATCTGTGTGACTGACATACATAGGTGCCGACTCCATGGGTACTCCAGGACTGATGCACCCATGGGGAAAAATTGGTGGATGCTCTGCACCCACCGACAGCTCTCCGTCCCGCCACCCCACCCCAGCTCACCTTCGCCTCCACCTCCTCCCCTGAGCGCGCCGTCCCCGTTTCTCCTCCCAGCGGTTGCTGCCACAAAACAGCTGTTTCATGGCGTGACAAGCTGTGGGAGGGAGAGAGGAGTAGCGGGAATGTGGCCCTCTCAGGGTAGGAGGTGGGGAAGAGGCGGGGCCAGGGCAGGGATTTGGGGAAAGAGTCCAATAGAGTCAGGGAGGGGGTGGAGTTGGGGTGGGGACTTTGGGAAGATGTTTGAATGGGGGCAGGACAGGGGTGGAGTCAGGATGGGGGCGGGGGGGCGTGCACCCACCGGCACCAGCAGAAGTTGGCACTTATGCCGGCATACCTGTGTTGACCTAATCCCCAGTGTAAATACACCTATGTCAACAGAAAAATGCTTCTGTTGATGTAACTACCATCATTCAGGGAGCTGATGTTCCTACATTGATGAAAATACCCCTTCTAGGGGTAGGTTGGTGTAGGCTCTGTCTACCGTGTTATGCCAGCATAACTATGGTAACCTAGCTATGCCAGTATAGTCTTCATAGGGCAGACAAACCCTAAGTGTCATCGTCCATATTAGCCAGTGTCCAACTGTTATCATGCAGAAGCGATTATCCTTTTCTTTCTGGATCTAATATTTTCAGTTTTTCATTGTGCTTCATTGTACATTTATGTCCCTTGCATTTCTAAGATGAGTCATAAAATGAAAACTGTAGCTTTTTGCAGTAAATGGTGGCAGTCACTGAATAATTTAAACTCCTCTGGATGCCATATTTGCTTGAACAGGCTTGTGTTTTGCAAGAGGCATCCAAATAGACTAGTTTTATGAGTACTTGTCTTAATTTGTGATACAAATCTTTAATCCAGACTCTATCAAAAGGGTGAAGATGTGATATAAAAGTCTTGAAAATTCAACTGATGTTGCTGATTTTCGTGGTAGTAATTTCTCATCCTGACCCAGAAGTTGCTGTCAGAGTTAATAAAATTTCAGATATGTTTGAGTGATAATTTCTTTATTAACAATTCCCTTTTTGTTTTATTCTACAGTACAGAAAGTACAGCTATTGGTAGACATTTCTTGCTATAAAACATGCTTAAAAACTGACACACTTTAAAATGACTTTTGATTGGTAATTGACATCATTACTTCTTTTGCTCTTGTAGCTACTGATCAAAATGTATAGAAGTACTTTGATATATAATACAATTTGCTGCTCTTTATGTGTTGTGTAAGTCACTAAATAACACACAAGCCTCCCTATTTCATAAGATTTTAGCTTTTAACCCTACCTCTGAATAGATGATACTGTCAAATCAGATGTCCTATAACATGACTGATGCTACAGAATGGAAGATGCCTTTAGGGTGAGGCCTAAACATTTATTTTCAAAGTTGTGCTCATGTTTTTGAACTTTTTGCCACATAATTTCACACATCTGAAATGGGGCAGAAAAGGTTTCTGTCAGTACATTCACTTCATAAAAAATAAATCTGTGTTAGTAGATTAAATATCCCCCACAAGTAACAGCATATGGTGATCGTCCAGCTAGCCAGCTTCTTGTTCCACTACAAACTGCATTTCCTGATGCTGTCAGGCGCAACTGTGGTCACCAAAAAGCTGTAGTGCCCGAGGGAGTGTGCACCAAGGGGCTGTGCGCCACTGAAAATGGCTGTTTGCCAGACAAAGATGGAATGCCCCCTTCCACTCAGTCCCAAAGCACATGTGTTGGCCCCACAGCAGGAGATAAAGCATGAGGTAGATTAAACTCACCCTCCTGGGTGTGCTCTGTAGTCAGGAGCAGTAAAAGATCTGGTCACCAACAACCCCTCCAATAGCAACTCAGGCAGCAGCAAAAGGACTAGCTTCCATGTGGAGCTGGAAAATAAGTATGCCCAGGGCAGACCAAGAGCCATCTCTGTGAGGTGCCATAAGTCAGCTTGCATTCAGATGTTGACGTGTGTGGGTGCGAGTGCACAAGAGAGAGTGCCACAATACTATTCCACACAATGTGCCAGAACCATTGGACCTGGACAGTCACATACCTCTTTCCTTCCTTCCTGTTTTAATCAATCAATCATCCATTCTGTCCTGTTCTTCCCTCCCCTCTTTGTGTTTTTACTTTAATCTGATAACAATTACGGATCAAAAAAACATGTGAGCTCTTGCAACTGGCTCCTCACCTGAGATTTAAAAATTGTTGAAATAATCTGATAAAATATGCTGATTTAAATTCCCCCCTTGTGTCTCTATTTTATACATATTGTTGCTTCCCCAGTACCTGCAGTCTCTGCCTGTCAAGATATTGTGGAATTTCGACCTAACCACCTGAGGAGATGCGAAAAGGAAAACAAACAAGTAACAAGCATTTCTAAATCCCAGTGCTATAACTCTTGTTTCATTTCTGTTCTTCTTGCAAAAGTGACAAGTTATTAATTTATTATTTGATATTGCACCAATAACAAGGGAGTACGCGCCATGCAGTCCAATTATTAAAAGATACCTGAGTCAAAATGACTCACAATGGTCCCATCGTTTGTGGCTCTGGTTTAAGAAAGTACTTAGCCACTTGAAGTTAATGGAAGTACTTTTCTGAATTAGGACTGCTGTCCTGCATAAGTTTATGGCAGCTGATTTAGCCAACAACATCCAATCAAAAAAGAAAAGGCTTATCCGTTGTTGTTTATACAGTTCTGTAGATGTGAAAACAATGCTCATTCAGAAAAGCCTGACTGAACACAAAAGCTTTGCGGTATGATTAGAAGCTTGCTAAGCTTGGGCTCTGATGGACAATGGGTTTGTCTAAATCACAAAATGTTTTTGTGTCTAAATGTGGTTGTGAATGGCTGAGTCAATACAACCTATCTGGTGGCACAGTGCTAAATGTGACTTGTTTTGGTCTTCATTGACTGGCAAATTATGCTCAGTGTTGTGTCATATGTTGAGTCATACCCAGATCAGAAATCTGACTGATAAGGATCAAATAAATTTATGGACATGACATGTGATAGCTGCCATCCTCTAACTTTTCATAAACTGGGAAGGTCTAAATCTGGATAATTTGTGACTGCTAATGCCAAGAGTTGGCTTTTGAAGCAGCATCTATTTAAGGGCAGCTGGTATCCTACCATTCCAAAGGGAAATGTTAATAATTCCATGTCAATAATGGCTTTGGTGCCTCCTGGTAAGGGCAAATGTCTATTTCACTGGTGGTGAGATGCAATAATCTCATTTCCTAATCCACTTCAAGAGCAACATGGTGTAACTTCATCAAAGAAAGAATAGGCCTTATTTCCATGGATTTCTAAGCCATGTGATGGAGTATTATATCTCTATTATGTCATCAGCAGATGTGGCTGAATAATGCAGCCTCTTAGATGTTTGGAAACCCTCTGGGTCTATCAGTCTTTGGAACTAACAAAATAGTAGGTGCAGGAAATAGACCTTACACTGTTTACCCAGATTCTACATGGATAGAACCTCCAGAGAGGAATGAGTTCTCGGCCTCCATCTATTGGTGAACATGAGGAAGTATGACTATAAATAGAACTACCCATAATTCCTCCAGTGACATTTCAGGAGTCATCACAACTGATTATAAACACAGAATCGGTTGGTTAATAGAACTCAAAAGGGGGAGGAGGTAAGAATTCCTACTTTAGGGCAAAGAGTATATCCTTGAAAGCAAGAACTCTTCTCAAAGGTCCTACATGCTGCTGGTTCCTCTTTTCTGAGGATCTTAGGATACTGGGAGGACCCTTTGCTGAAGCCAGAGAGTACAGTAGCAGAGTTGAGTGAACACTGGAGAGGTCATTCCTCTCCAGCTGAAATCACTACAGCTGAGTTAGGTGATGGAGTGTCAGGACAGGACCATGCAGCATTTCCTAAAGTACTGGAGAAAGGCCTCAGGGCTCTGGGATTATGTTACCTACTGACACCAAACTGTGAATGGGGTTTAGTAAAGGGGGGAATGGATAAATGATGAGGTAAAGGGATATTTGTCTATTGGACATTCACACTGATGGGTGGGGAACAGAGTTAATAGACTACTGCCAGAGCTGTCATGGGGGATCATTTTATTTATCAGTCATATAAACATATTGTTGCTGTATTTTCCAAGTTGATGAGGTGTCCCCCTTTCCCTCTTATAAATGCTTTCCTGGTTTCAGGAAACACAGACTCAGTGTTTGGGGGTGGGGAGGGGGGAGGGAGTATTGCCTAGTAAAGGTGCTCAGGGAAAGTATTTGGTGATTCCAGAAATTCTGGGTGGGAGCTCGAGCTGGTGGTGTTTGCAAATTTTAAGTTAGACCCGAAGTTATTTGAACCCAGCCCTTGTTACTACCAAGAGCATGTGGAAGAAAGGTTACAGTGGTGAATTCTCATGAGTTTGGAGAAGTCCCAAGAGCCTAAGCCAATAAATGATGTCACAATGAACTTCCACCCTACATCATTCCCTCCTGCAAGGGCACCCATCACCTGGCCCATTAATAAGGGGGGTATGTCATTAATAAGGGGGTTCTGTACCCACCTTCAGAATAATCTATTTCTTATTAGTCCTCTGACCCCACTAACACTCCCAGATCTTATAGTCTGAGCTCTCCCAGTTCAGGGCAGCTCTCACCTGCACTGATCTGAATCTGTCCCTGAGCTGCTCCCCTGATATTGGGCCAGAACAGCAGGCAACCTGAAAGCAACAAAAAAGAATCACGAGAATCAATATAACCAGTTAGGCCTGATCCAAAGCCCATTCAAGTCAATAGGACTTCAATGGATTTTTGATTAGAGCCTAAATGCTTTCCCCATCTATTTTTTGACTTCTGACCTTAATCATTAGTGTTTGTTCAAGGCTTTACACAAGCATAAGGCTAGCACTTTAGATGCAGTGCAAGTGCAGAGCTTTCATAACTGTTGGAATGGTGAGACATATAAATGGCATTTAGGATCCTCATACATCACTTTCCGCTCCTCTGTCTTACCCTTCCAACTATTAATAACTCAGCATTCTTTTCCAGCTGTAACTGTGAACTGTGAAAAGGGTAGCAAACCCAGTGTGTAAATGGAGCTTTCAGCTAAAGAGTGGAGTGAGTTGGTTATAGCTTTTCTTCTGTCCCCGTCATCAGTATTACTTACTTGTTGATTTGATAAAAAAGTGTGTTTTATTTTCAGCCTAAGTGGCTGATGTTAATGATTAACAGCAGAGGAACAAAAAGATGGGTTATCCAGGAGATATTTCTGTGGTAACTAACAGTGGGAGGTGGCAGAAACAAAGGTGAATGAAGGGTATATATGTTGCAGCTATATTAAAAATGTTAGTGATGGAAAGGCTGCTCTTCAAAGAAGACGGCAAGTCAGAAAATTGCCTTCTTTGTCTCTTTTATATTTTGGAGAATGGCAATAGATAAATTCCAGCCTCCTGAAAAATTCATGTTCACTCTGGGAATTTCTTTTGCCTCAAGGCAGCACATTTAGAAAAGTACATCTTAAAAAAAAAAAAGAGAGAGAGAGAGGTTTGCTTAGCCACATCAGAATGCTATAGATGTTGAAGCTCTGGACGAGGCATGTTTTCATGTTTTATTTCTAAAACCCAATGGCTCTGCTCCACGTTGTTGCATCAGATCAACTTGCGACATGCCATGTAACATGGCTTTGCCAGGCATGACTCTCTGTTGCCTGATTCGACAATGCAAATGTAGAAAAGAACTAAATAAGCATGTTGCTTCAGGCACGGCGACCCCATGAGCTGAACAGGTTTATTGACTGCTTGAAAGGACAAGGAGGGTGGTGCTAATCCGCAGACTCTGCAAAGCAAAATGGGTGATTTGCCAGCTTCCCTGTCACACCTGTTTGGGAATAGAGTTCAATGGAAGCAGTATCAACAAGACTCTTTAGAGCTAAGGATCTCTCTGAGTTTTCACTAGTAGCATTGGGTGAAAAGGTGCTAAACATTGTGTCAATCATTTTCATTGTTTACTTATTATGGGCTTTATAATTCTGAGCTTTATATTTGCTCCTCACTGAAACTTGCTCCCCATGTTCCTGGGTAGGCAGCAATTTTCTTATGATTGGTTGGTTGGTTGTTTTTTTTAAGCAACTTGGAAGTTATTTTTTCATTTTCCTAGGCTTTTTACACATTGTAATTTTGGCTGCTGTCTTTAACTATTTACATAGCTTTATGTGCCTATCTCCTTTGAAATAATATTTTTTTAAACATTAAGTGATTTTAGTCCTTATGAAAAGTGCTGGATAGAAAGAATCTACAGACTTGCAGTCTCCATTTAACCACAGGACTGGCACAGAATTGTCTTGGATTGTGTACAAAATTGGGGGAAGATATAGTCTCTGTCCTGCAGACTTAAACCTGCTTTGAATCAGACCTAGCATGTAAGGAGTTTGACAGCCAATAAGAAGGAAGGGAGAACCAGGTAAAAGATAATAAAACCTTTGCTTAATTATTTACTAAGCTCCCACAGTCATAAATGCTCCAGATTACACAGGAATTGGCCAACTGTACAGTTCTGAAATTCTTGCAGTGAGAAAATGGTTACTGAGGAAAAATTACATTTGTGAAAGTAAGCTCTTTACATTCACCTGAACTGTTTTGTTTGCACTTTCCTGAAATTCCTTTCAGAAAAGCTGATGGATTCTCAAGGTTTCTTTTCTGATCTGGGTCTATTTTCTCATTATGCTAGTATTCATGGACACAACTGTATTGCAGTCTCCTCCTTCCTTTTATTCATTACATTTATTTGAAATGTTTTTTTTCTGCAAATTTTTCTCACTCAGTGGGCTGTATTAGATAAACAATCTTTCTAGCTTTGGTGCTTAGAGGTGATTGGTCCGTTAAATTACCAGATGGTATTTTTGTTCCTTCTCTGAATGAATGTAACAATTATAATCAGGAGGAGTGGCTTGAAAAAAAACCTCTGTGGCTTTGAATCTCTCAGGGAGAAGTAGCAGAAAAGCAGGATTAGGGAATTTTAGAAAAATTGTATACTTTTTCCTTTCTGGGCCTTCACAGTTTGTCCAAAGCATCATTTTTTCAAAAAATACCGCACTGCCACATTTATTGGCTGGGTACAGAAAGTCAATTTCATTTTCCCCTCACAGTCCCATAAGACAATTGCACATATGTCCACAATCCTAGTTCTGAAGGGTGCAGTCAAATTTGTGTCTGGCTGATTTTCTGGTCTATGTAAAATTTGCTTTCTCTGAATACTTAGGTGTGACTTTCAACTTTGATTTCCATGGACATTTGTGTGAGTAAAACTCAATCATTTACCTACTTATGGGAAGCAAACATAGCTGGAATTAATTAATTTTAAAATCAAAGTGAATATTTATGAAAATATTCTTGTGGTATTTCCCTAACTCCAGCTTCTCTAACTGACAGCATGACAGAAATGTAAAGTATTTTTATTTTATCTCTTTGATAAGACCAACACATGTCTGTGCCTCCAATTTTGAGCAGAATTCTTCTTTGACAGACCTGCCAATTCAAAAGTCAACCTCAGTTGATTGAAATGAAAGAAAGGAATTGAACTTCAGTTCTCCCTCAGAATCATTCTTCTCTTTTCCCAGCCACATATTATTTCTGGTTCTCAGTGAAATGAAATAGATGTGAACTTACTGAAATGAAGTTTCAAGCACAGAAACAGAGCTCTGGCTCATTATATTTTGCTGGGGTTGAAATTGGGCAAGCGTAAGAAGACCTGAAGCTACAAAGCAGTGCAATGTAGACTCAAATATCTTCCTAGATTAAATGGCTTTTCCATTTGTAATGTTAAGAAATGGTGCAGTATTTTTGTCATTAAAAGTCTGGTGCTCATATGCATTGCTTCTTAACGTCTCCCTTGTAATCTGTGTTGCACAATTCCTTCCTACTCGGTGCTAGCACTGAGTTTTGGAAGTCAACAGGAGAATTTTGGAGCATTTGTGGCTTGTAATTACCATTCTGGGATGAATCAATAATGGTATGCTGGGCAGTACATAAGCAAACTCTAAAATTCTGCTTCCTCTTTCCTCCCTGAGAATAATGTGGGTCTGAGCTTTCAAAGAGGGTTACTACAAAAGACACATGAGGAGGGACTAGATATTAAACATTCCCCTCTTCTGCAGTGATTTGAGGTTTAGAAGCTGACTGCTACTAAGCCAGTGTTTCAGATTTCAGTCATATTTCCAACCCAGTTGGAAGCATAGGAGATTTATTCCCTGAACAGGATTCATGTATTAATGTGAGTTGTTGAGCCACAGTGTTTCTTCAAATATTTAATTTTGTGACAAGTTTTATTATATTTGCTTTCCTTCACATCATGCTCCCCCCACACACCCATCCTGTACAACTCTCCATAACACACACATACACCATCTGGGAAGCAGTCTGTATCTGGCTTGGAACCCACACTTAGAACTATTTGCTACAAGATGCTAATGTACCATATTAATCATCAGTTTGACTCCCTTGTGTTGCATTTTTAGAAGGTCTAACTTGACTAATTTGTCTAATTATTTACAGTCCCATTTATACCAAGTTTTCTTACAGAAATTACTTCTTCTAATACAAAGTAAATAATTCACTTTTCACAGACCTTTGCGGATGGTGCCATCTGAATTTCTGTTACCCCAAGAAATTCTGATTTTGCAATTCAATTCACATACAGCACAAATGTGAAGTATGTGACTCAAGTCAAGAGGTCACTGTTGGATCAAAGCTATGAAAATATATGGCAACATCAATACACTGGGAGAAAACTTAATGAGAAACTAATGAAGTGCAAAAATCATTACGGCTTCAGAGAGGACATTTTGTATCTTTGCCTTCTTGTTTTTGAATCTTAGGTCATGTTTTCCAGCTTTTCTCTGCAACAATGAGGGCTGGAAACTTCTTTTTTAAAATGAAATCTGAAATTCCCATGATTCCTGGAGCTTGGGCTTTAAGCAAAAACACCAGACTGCATGAGTCAGCCACACTAGAGAAGGAATAGAAGAGACTGATGGAACAGTGACATGGGAAATTGTATCCAGAGTTTGGCTGGACTAGGGAAAAGAGTGGTGTTCTTAACATGTGTTAATGGCTAACATGATTTTTAAGCAGGACTTTACAGCCAGTAGAGAGAGGGCAAATCATGCTCTTTAAACATTTAAGCTACTTAGCTAACACATTGAAAAGACCATTTTCCCTAGTGTAGACATGCTGATTGGGTAGCAAATGTGCTTAATAACAATGTTAAACTCTCAGGGCAAATTTTTCACTGTTTTCCATTGATCCTGCCTAGGATTAAGCATGTCCAGGAATCTGATGTTAAATATGACAGGTCCTTGTCTACATGCCCTAACATATGATTTTCTAATTCAGATAAGCCTATAGGAGGGATGGATGCAGAACCTCCCTTTTTATACATACTCTTAGGAAGAGGGCTAGTGTCATTAGCATTACTGTGATGGACAACCCATGTGTCTATCTGAAGCCTATGAGAGTACTTCAGGTGTATGGGTCACAAACAGTGGGACAATTAGAATGTACCTAGGAATGAAAAGTAGGGGTTTTGCAGCAGCTAAAAGAAGCAAAATTTTAGATCAAAACTTTAGGTGTTGCAAGAAAGCAGCATAGCGATTCCATTGGAACAGTGCCACTTGGGGCTGTGTACACACAACTTTTCAACCAGTGTAACTATATCCATTTAGGGCTTGTTCACACTACCACTTATGTCAGCACCACTTATGTCACTTAGGTGTGAATAAGCGAACTCCTGAGTGACATGCGTTATGCTGACCTAAGCCCTGCTGATATGGACAGAGCTATGTCGGCGAGAGAGCTTCGGGGCAGCTGTGCCACTGTAGTGCTTCTAGTGTCGACTAGCTCTCAGAAACTGATGTATAATAAAATCAGTGCAACACCTAATGTGTGGACTTAGTTGTACTGTTATGAAAGTGTTTGTATCAGAATAGCTTATTTTGGTAAATGTAAATGCTTCTAACCATCCTCTGTGGCAAATTGGCATCTAGAAAAAGACCCAAAGGATGCCCAAAATTGCGTTTCAAGGATGTGTGCAAGTGAGACGGCAAAGAAATGGACATGGATGTGGATAATTGGGAAGATCATACTCAGGACTGCAGCCTTCGGAAATAAGAGCTTAACAAAAGTCTCTGGAGTTATGAGAGGAAGCAGTCCAGCTTAGCAGAGAAGAAAAGAGCCCTCAGAAGGCAGAGCCCAAAGAGTCGAAACACTGTCTTTAAATGTGAGAGATGTGGCAAAGATTGTCTCTCTCAAGTGTGTCTCTTCACCCGCAGTCATGGCTGCCATAAAATCAACTAAGTAAATTCTTTACCTCTCAGTTGCGCAAATCCCGGGTCTCTTGAGACTGAAGGATGCCTATTACTAAGCATTTCTACATCGATATTACTGCATTCATACTAAGGAGTTCCACTGGTTTAACTAGATCAGTTTCCAAACTGATATAATTAAATGGATATAAAACCTGTGTGTAGACAAGCTCATAAAGTGGTGCTGTTACAAAAGCAGAGAGATGTGTATTGACCCCCGCATCCAGTATGTTCAACACCCATTGGATTTGTCACTGGTAGGTTTTTATCCAGCTGTCACATTTACGTTCCCAGCTCTCAACACATGAAACCCAATTTCCATGTCTTTACGAAAAAAAATTCTGCTGTCAGTTTAAACACCAGTCTCTGCGGGGGCTGAAACAGCAGTAGGGAGATGTGGTGATGCTAACCAATTAAGTATTGGCACAAACATCCATTTTCCCTGGTTACCATACTCACCTTTTCTGCTATACTCCATTTTCTCAGATACAACTTGCTATTTTTTCCATTTCTCATAGAAATTAGAGATGGAAAAGTTGGCTAGTCTATTTTCCCCTACCCACGTGTTTTCAAATACATTATCCAGTCCAATTTAAATGACTCAAGTGTTTGGGGCTTTCACGGCTTCTTTTGGGAGAACATTCCACAGGCTAACAGGCCTCACTGCTGGCAGTTTCTTCCAGTTTTCTTTACTCAGTGCCATCCCCCTATTTCTAGTTATTCACACCTCTGTGGTACCCCAGACGGTTCCTCCTCTCTTGGTGACAAAACCATCCAAATTCTTGGAGGCGTGTATATCCCCTGCTATTATCTGTTAGCTAAGCTGTGATATTTATTGGTTTCATCTCTTCTTAACTCCCTCCAGCTCCTCAAATCATGTTTGTTGCTTTTTTTTTTAATTGTTTCCAATTTGTTGACCTCTTTCTTGGGTATTCATAGATTATTTTTTTAAAGGCCAGAATGGACCATTATTATAGAATCATAGAAATATAGGACCGGAATGGACCTCAATAGGTCATCTAGTCTAGTCACCCACACTGAGGCAGGACTTAATATTATCTAAACCGTAGTGGCAGGTATTTGTCTAACCTGTTCTTGAAAACCTCCAATGATGAGGTTTCCACAATCTCCTTAGGTAACTTTCTTCAGTGCTTAACTACCCTCACAGCTAGGAAGCTTTTCATAATGTCTAACCTAAATCTCTCTTGTTGCAATTTAAGCCCATTACTTCTTGTCAGCTAGTCTAACCTGCAGTATAACACAAGCCATAGACTATCAACAAGTGAGTCCTGCATCAAGGCCAATCCCTTCTGGTTGAGCTAGAGCAGATACTAAGATTCCCAGACCTAATTACAGAGGGCCAGAATATATGACCTACATTACCCCACTCTGGCTCACTTGACTGGCTAATGGCAGATTGCATCTTCCTGGGGCAATCCCTGAGTGGCATAGGGCTTCTGAGCCAACAGTCTAGCCTCCAGTACAGTAGACAAACTGCAGCATCCCTAGGTCCTGAAATTCTCTGGATGTTGAGATGATCATTTGGGACTTGGGGAAGTTGGAGAAAAATTCAAGCAGCCCTGAAGGAGGTCAGACTAGATTGGGGTGGGCAAACTTTTTGGTCCGAGGGCCACATCTGGGTATAGAAATTGTATGGTGGGCCATGAATGCTCATGCAATTGGGGTTGGGTTCGGGACAAGGTGAAGGCTCTGGCTGGGGGTGTGGGCTCCGGGGTAGGGCCAGAAATGAGGAGTTCAGGGTGCAGGAGGGGGCTCTGTGCTGGGGCAGGGGAGGTGGGGGTGGGGGAGGGCTCCAGCAGGGGGTGCGGGCTCTGGGGTGGGGCTGGGGATGAGGGGTTTGGGTTGTAGGAAGGTGCTCAGGGGTTGAGATGGAGGTTTCGGAGGGTGGGAGGGGGATCAGGGCTGGGGAAGGGGATTTGGGTATGGGGAGGTGGCTCTGGGTGCAGGTTCCGGGTGACGCTTACCTCAAGTAGCTCCTTAAAGCAGCGGCATGTACCTGCTCTGGCTCCTATGCAGAGGTGTGCCCAGGCAGCTTTGCGGCGTGCTGCCCCATCTGCAGGCGTTGCCCCTTGGCCGCAGTTCCTGACCAATGGGAGCTGCAGAGATGGCACTTGGGGCGAGGACAGCATGTGGAGTGGAGCCCCTTGGCTGCCCCTATGCACAGGAGCTAGAAGGGGGACATGCCACTGCTTTTGGGAGCCTTGCAGAGCGGCCTTCGACCCTGCTCCCCAGCTGGAGCACTGGACTGGGGCAAGCCCCAGACCCTGCTCTCTAGAGGGAGTTCGAGGGCCGTATTAAAAAGGCTGGTGGGCTGGATCTGGCCTGCGGGCCGTAGTTTGCCCACTCCTCGACTAGATCATCAGAATGATCCCATCTAGCCTTAAAATCTATGAACATGCTAGGGACTTGCCTGATCCCCAGCTGGCCTCAGGATTGGGAAGAGAAACAACATATGCTAGATCCTTTTTGCCCCCACATTACCTGAGTTGTACGAAGGGCAGTTCAGATGCAGCCCAGGATCAGAGCTACTGTACTGCATAGATTTTTCTTATTTTTCTTCCTTGTTTCAGACAGAGGGGAAGCAGGAACAATTGTCTCCCTATTCAATGTTCCGGGTTTGGATTGAACTAATACTTGTTCACAACTGTACCAGCACTTCTTTAATCCTCCACTCTGCTCCCTGGCATTCCAAGCAGTAAACTAAAATAAACAAGTTCTTTTTCACAGTAGTGCTGGTGACAGAGATCTTATTCTTAGGAATTTCACATTGCTTCTTTTCTTGGAGCTTTTTCAGCTGAAAGCCCAGAACTGGTGGGTGGGCAGATGAAAGTGGGCATGAAGTGATAGTTGAGTAAAGGGGTTTGGGAAACAACAGAGTAATACAGGGTTGGCCTTAGTGAAAATGGTGCCCTGGGTGAACTTGTATTTTGGCGCCCCCACCCACTTCCTCCCCTTCCCCCCATACCCCTGGCTTCTATGGGCTCCATGGGGGAAGAGAGGAAATGTAGCACGCTCAGGGGAGGAGGCGGGGTCAGGGTGGGGATTTGGGGAGGGGTCCAATAGGGGCAGGAAGGGGGGGAGACTTTGGGGGAAGGGGTTGGAATGGGGTAAGGCCCGGGACGAAGGGGGTGCAAGCACCTACCAGTACCATGAGAAGTTGGTGCCTAGGGGGAGGCGCATATTCTTGGAAGGGGTGGAATGAAGAGCAAATATAAAGTAACAATGAAAGATGCCACGAAACAACTGTTAGTTTATTAAATATTTTAATGCATCTGAAAATTGACTTTGGGTAGAAGAAATGGAATCATTTTTAATAAATAGAAATGATAAATATTACATTTAATAAATTATACATGACAAAATATTACTGAAAAAGATTAAATGATGATCTTATATACATACATAAAATATTATTTATTAATAATTATTTTCAATGAAGTGTTTGTGAAGCTGTGTCCAGGTGCAGTTCTTATCTGAAAAGTGACTATAAAAGTGACATGGGAGTCAGGGAGGAAGGTTCCTGTCTGAGCCACAGTGGCTTCCAAGTCAAACATGCTCAAGTAAAACCAGTCCTGTAGCCTCAGTTTCAGCTGTGCGAATCCGAGCTGTGTGCTGTCCTTCTTCCCAATAGCAACTAGTAATAAGTTCTGCAGTACAGTAATGCCCCCGGTTCCCCTGTGGCCTGCATCCCTTTCCACCCAACTCTAATATATCATATAAGGAAACACCAGAGAATGCAAGAATGGTTGGACCCACTATGGCCAAGGTCCAGAAGCCTGTCTCTGACAGTGGCCAATTTCAGATGCTTCAGAGAGAATGAACAGAACAGAGTATAATTATTGAGTGATCCATCCCTTGTTGTCCAGTTCCAGTTTCTGGTTGTCGGAGGTTTATGGACACTCAGAGCATGGGCTGCATCCCTGACCATCTTGGCTAATAGCTGTCGATGGACCTATCCTCCATGTATGCATCTAATTCCTTTTTGAAGCCAGTTATACTTCTGGCCTTCACAACATCCCCTGTCAATGAGTTCCACAGGTTGACTGTGTGTTATGTGAAGAAGTACTTCCGTATGATTGTTTTAAACCTGCTGCCTATTAATTTCACTGGGTGATCCCTGATTATTGTGTATAGGCCACTGGCAGCCCATTCACTACGTAGTGCCTTGGGCTTCAGCCCAGCAAATAATTACAGCAATAAATAGTAATAACACTTTACTGAGGGCTAGGAAATAAAGGGGGCTGTCACTGACAATGAACATTACAGGAAAAATATCAAATGGCTCCGTATATGAAATATGAAGGAGAGAGACGACAGAGTGAAAGGTTTTGGCTCTGCATTTTCTGCTGTCATCTTTTCATGCTTCTGTGTTAAGCCAGTTTTATTAAATAATCAATCAGTCTTGACTTCCAGACTAGAGGATTCACTGTTATGGGAAGACCTATTTCATAGAGCAGCAGGTCAGTGCTTTAAAAGAAAAAGTTTTTTTTTCTTTTTATTCTCCCATTGAAAAAAGGGAGTTTGTATTCCCTTTTTCATCTCATGGGGAAAAAATTGTTGTCATGGGAAATATATGGGATTGCATCAACAATTTGAAAACTGAAGAGTTTCTGGCTTTCAGTAACTGAAAACCAATTATTTTTGGTTGAAAACTGGGGAGGGAGGGAGAATATGCTTAAAAATGAAGAAGGTGTCAATTGCCAAAACCCTAGTGTTTGGTTTCAGATAGAAAATGTTCACTTTTCAGTTGCTGAAAAGCATTAGTGTGTGTGTGTTTGTTTGTTTGTTGGGTTTTCAGGTTTTTTGACCAAAACTTGTTTTTTTCATGGGGAAAAAGCTGTTCTTGATCAGTTCTAATGCTTACAGTAAAATGCAAAGCTGGGATTTTCAAAGGACCCTAACAGGATTAGAGTCAAAATCCCATTGACTTTTTCTATGGGAATTGGACACCTAGCTCTGTTGTGCCCCTTTGAGAAATTGCAACACAAATTGTCTATTTCAGTGTCTCTTTCCAACACATACAGCACAGGCTGACTCCTAGTTAGACAATTGAGTAGCCAGTGGAAGACAGAAAAGGAATTGTGTATGTTGGGGGTGGGTGGGGGGAGAGCAAAACAGCTGACAGACGTAACTATTATCTTATTTTTTAAAATACAACATAATAGCAGCATGAAAAAAATAGATGTTAAGTAATCTAATGTGCTACCAGAGCCGAACTTTGGTAGCCCACCTCTAAACACTGGCAACCTAGTCAACACTATAGCAAATATTCTGTGAGATACAAAGTAAAAGATGTTTTTGTATCTCCATTGTGTATTTGTTGCTGTGTGTCTACCCATGCTGAAGGTTCATCTTTATTAAATAGGCTACTTCTGCTATTAAGACTTAAAGCTGATCACAGGCTGTTGGTCATTTTATGCATTTGAATTTAAATGCAATATAAAAGACTCATGTGTTGCTTCCTATGGAAAAGGTGCACTGAATTTAACATTTAAAAACCAGATTGCAACTGTGGATATAATCATATGCAAGTTTGAGATCTAGGGAATTGGACACTGTGCCAGAAGCTTGCCTTGTTAATGACTCTTGGATTGCTTACTGACAGTAGAGAAATCTCTCTGCATTCTTTTCCTCCTTCTCTTATTATAATCCAGGAGGAAACCAAGTAAAATTAAAGCATTTCCATGGTTTTTTTCAAAAAGAGATTATTTTCTAGCCTGTTTAGATTCAAAGCAGCACCTGCAAATGTTATCAAGTGCAGACTTCAATAAGAACTCGGAAGGAACAGAGGATGAAATGGAATCTCAGCTAATCAGACAACATTGCTGTACTTGTAAATGAAGATGGGGAAAAGCAATGCAATGCAGACCACTTCAACAGTGTGCTGGAAGGAAAAGTATGGTCAAAATGGTGTGTTTCTGCACATCTCACTACAAAACATGTAAAAGTTTATATTGCAAAAGCCTCGCCAGTAAATTCTGGAAATGCTCTTCCATTGGCCCAGGCAGACAATTTTAGCAATGCTACTTCAGGGAGGGACTGGAAAAGTCAGATGTACAACCTGATGTCATGAATTTTTACGACTAGTAATACAGGACCGTGGCTACTGAATGATATGCTGGGCCTGAGCAAAGGAGCAGTGCTGATTTACAATAGCTGAGGATGCTGCCCACTATCTTTTAAACCAGACAGTAGATACTCTGGCCTTAGATCTGCAGTTGACTGCAAGTGGCATGCCCCAGCACCCACACTTGCAGGAGAGAAATACAAATTAAACCCCAACTGTAAGCACCTCAAACCTGGCAATAGTCCAAACCTAGATGTGAATTTTATAAATAGCACTTATCTTTGTAAGGCACCAATTATTTATGATTTCGCATGTGCCTAGTCATCTAGCCAAGTGATGCATCTTCAGTGCGTGATGCAGGTCTTCTAGGCCACCGCTGAACCTGGTCAGCAGGCATTCATTGACAATGTGCGGCATCGTCTGTGTTGCGCTGCAGCTACACAAAGAGCTGTTAGGAAGGCCCCCAAGATACTGGTTGGCTGCACAGAGACCTTGCCCGGTCCAGAACCTGTTCCACAGGAACCGTTGGCAACAGGACAGATCAAAACCAGGTGGGCAAATTGTGGCGTCAGTGATGAGGGACTGGCTGGGGATTATAATGGATATCCATTCCTCTCGCCAGAGTATTTCTGCCCTAACATCCTGGCGTAGCAGATAAGACCAAAATGGGTAACATGATGGCAAACGTGCAGCTGGTGGTTTAAAAAGGTCATTGTGCAGCGGCAGGCTTGAGTTGGCATGTTCTTTCTCCAGTAACTTGCCAGTGGCAACCTCTTGTCCAATAGGAGGAGGAGGAGCAATATTGTTCAGAAGTGGAAGCCATGGGAGTGGAGTCGGATGCAGGGTGCCGGAGATGATGCGCATGATGGCACGTAATTGCGTATCCACTAGTTTGGTGTGTGACGATCGACTCCAAACTGATGCACGGTACTCTGCCACCGAATGCACCAATCAAAGCACCCATGAAGTTGGGTAGATTTGAAATCGGAGTGGGATCAGAATTTTTGGAGCTTGAGCTCATTTTGGTAGAAACTGTATATTATTCTAGCTTTTAGACGGTTTGTACATTATGTTATGCATCTATGAAGAGCAGGAAATCTGTATTTTTTGAGAGAGAATTCTTTGGTTAATCATAAAACCAATGGTCCACTAGTTATAACTATCCTACATTCCTATCTCAAACAGCTAGGCCTTAGGTCATGACATGGAAATCATCAAGTCTGATATTTGGCTGATTGTCAAGGTTTGAGAATTCCAAAGGCCCCCAACTAAGGAAGCCCTGTCACAGGAACTGATTGTCGGAGCATCCCAGCTGATCTTATCTGTCAGGATGAGTGTAAGGTGAGAAGTGGCTTCAAGAGAACTAAGTTGATCATCATATGAATTGCTTCCAGATGCAGATAATTGATTAATTATTGTGCAATCAAGACTTTGATCCAAAGCCCATAGACCTTAACCAAAGTCTTTCCATTCACTTCAAGTGACTTTGGATCAGGCTGTTGTAGTAGCTCCCTTCCTCTCAGGAGAAGGCCTATTGTATTCGGTCTCATGATGAAGCTTCTGGATAGTGCCCAAGGGTTACCCCAGAGAAAATAAGGTATTTGTAACCCTCCACTTTAAAATATAGACAAGATTAACTCTCTTTTGTGTCACCTGTGTCTTCCTTCCCACTGACAAACCCCCACTGGATGTACCATTCAGAGGGGATGGGGAGAACGGGTTATAAATTGTAAGTTCCATTTGCATATGGGTTGTGTGGTCTTGTGGGTTTTAGACTTGGGACCTGTATGTATTGAAAGGGGTTTAACCTAATTTCAGGACAGGAGCTCTCTACAGTGAGTTCTAATGTTCTTTTATTTAGTCACTCTGAATGCATCCACAAATTCCAAAGAACTTCCAGAATAAAGTTTTATTTGTGCAACTAGGAAGATGATGCAGGCAGCAGGGCTGAATTCTACCTTGCATATCCTCCCTACGTATATGTAGAAAAATAATTACAGACACAACTGAGCATGCAGCAACAGCATTAAAGCTGGAACTCCACAAATGATCATTTAGACTAGCAACTATTTAAAAAAAAAAATCTTTGCAGCCCAAGAAACTATATTACATTAAATATAATACAATAATGGATTCCCCAAGATAAAAGCTTTCCGTGGGAACCACTGTCAAAGTTTAGATGTTAGGACAATCTAATTTTAAAGTAAAAAAGAAATAAAAATAAAAAACTAAATACATTTCCATAAACATCTGCGTATATATAGTTGTAACAGGGTTTCTAATCCCTGTTGGGAGTATCTCCTCATAGCTGTGTCTGGGGATTAGCTCCCTGATCTCCTCCCACTTTGATGGGTTGGCCCTCTGACTGGGTTACTATATAATTTTACCCTTCCAGGTGCCATTCCAGTTAGTCTTCTGATTCAAGATTTTGCCACTTTCCCAGTGGCTGGTAGGGGAACCCAGGTCTGCCCCCTACTTTGGGTTCCAGCCCAAAGAACCTACATTTAACAGCTAAGGCCTGCATCATCTCAACCTTTGCAGCCATTTCCATGGTCTTCTTCCTATTTCAGCTTCTGCAGGCTTCCTTCTCCACCACCTGTCTGGGTAAACCCCTTCTCTCAGGCTCAGGATCCAAGGGCTTCTGCCTCCCTACCTGGGTTTCCCCCTTCTTTCCTCACTAGACCCAAAAGGTGACTGCAGCCTCTTCCTGCTTTCATTTTGCCGGCTTTATACAAGCTTGGCCCACCCCTGCCCAACTGGTCTTGATCACCAGTTAGGCCTTACCAGGCCCTGGCTCTCCTCCAGGTGCAGCCTATAAGGTTAATTGGCCTCATTAACAGGCCTGGTGTGAGGTAGACTCCCCATCACAATAATGGAGATTGTTATGGGATTGGTAGGTGGGAGTCTGATAATTCCGAAGGCATTAAACATTTGGGGTGAAACCATTGCCCCACTGAAGTCAATGGAAGTTTTGGCATTGACTTCAATGTTGCCAGGGTTTCACACTGATCAGGATACTGATCAGAAAGAAATGTGTCCATGTTACTACTCCACGCCTGGATCTTAGCTTTCAGTTCTGAAATGATTTGCAATAAGAACTCTTTAAAAAGAGAGTGTGTGTATAAATGTCAGGCTATATATTACCCTTGCTACACGAATACAAGTTTTGCCAGGGACCAGTGGCAGTAAATTGTCCTTACTGGTCAGAAAGACTCTTAAAGATTCATTTTGATATCACTGGCTCTGCTATCTGTGCTGAGCAGCTCAATTTTAAGGGACCTCTTTGATTAAAACTGAACAATTTCTTTAGTTTAGTACCAAATGTGAAAGAGTAGAGTTTGGGTTGAACTCCAGTGAAATATACTGTCTGTTGTAGAATAATGAAGAGAGGGGAAAAAGCCATGCAAATCCTCTAACAGAAGTCTGAATTATTTATGTACTGTGTCAGTAAATGGGGCTAGAAAGCCATGAATGTATTCGTCCTTGCATGAGAACCTCAACCAACAATGGCAATTATATATTTTTCCCAAGTTTATTCCGGAGAAAAATACCTGCTTTTGTAGTCTTTGTAAATTTCAGCTTTCATCAAGGTAGGTATGAAATAGAGATATGAGCAGCATAGTTTTCAAAGGTGGCTACTGGTCATGCAGCAGGGACTGGGAGTGCTTGTTCAGGGCACTGAAAATTGGAGGGGCTGTTCAAAGCAATGGGAGGAGAGGTGATCCAGGATCCATTGCTCTAGCTGCTTAGTCACTTTGAAACTATCCGAATGTTCAGCCTCAGATATTTTTTAAAGGCAGCTGTCATACTGGGGCATGGTACTCAGATATTGCTACACCACCCTATTCCAAATGCATGAATGCTAAATGGCTCAGGAAACTGGAAACTTTGGTCCGCCTCCCATTATCAAAGAGCATGATATTTTCACAGCATGCCTGACTTGCCTGTGCACAACACCAGATGCATTCGTGCAAGGGTGTCCACACACATAATGGTGTACATGCAACCTTGACTTGCATGTGAGTACAGGGTGTTAGGTGTGCAAATCTGGTAGACTCAGGAGCATCCGTACACTTCTGAAAACTGAGGCTGCATTTTCTCTCATCTGAATGTTATTCCATGATCCTCATCTCAACCTGAAACTGTCAAACTTAATCAGAGTCTAAATGTAGTCTCTGAAATTTGACTTGACTCTCAAACCACCTTTCCGTCCACAAGTGGCATCCCTAGGAGATGCAAAGGACTGGGGTGGACAAGGAGGATGCAGGGAAATGTGTACTGTTGATGTCCAGAGGCTGGATCACTTGAGGATTACCCATTCTATTCATTCCCTCTGGGTCACCTGTTGGAAGACAGGATAGTGAGCTAGATGGACCTTTGGTCTGACCCAATATGGCCATTCTTATGTTCACATATACAGACAAAGAGCTGTCATCTCCAGGGCTGTGACTCTGGCCTTCTTAACAAGGAGGCTGGCCACAAAAATGGGTGAAATTCAGGGAGAGAAGAAAAACCAATCCCCTTTCTTAGCCTCAACTGTGGGATCAAAACTTGCTCAGGGCTGTATAGGCCAGACTGACCATGGATGCCATTATTTCTGAAAACTCCCCAGAGTGGGTTCAGTCAGAATTGCATTGCATTTGAACACTGGTGATGTGACACTTCTTAGAGGAGGTTAAAATATGAGTGGGCAGTAAACAGCTTTGCTCAGGATTGCTATTCCCATTTGAGTTCACTGAGTCCTATGCAGTAAAACACTCATGCCTGGCCTCTGTCAACTGACTCAGGTTTGCAGGTTGGGGCTGCAGGGCTATAAAGCTGCAGTGTAGGTATACCCTTACATAACCCAACTTCTGTAATAAATCCCAGCTGGGTGGAATGCTGAAATGAGCTTAAGTGGCTTTATCCTGCTTTTGCTTTGAATACAATTTGTGGGTGTGAGCATTTCCTATCTCTGGAAATGCGTGTGTGAATGATTGGTTTTATGCATTTGATCCAGTCATGCAGATATCCACAGGGAGAGTGCAAATCAATAGCAGTGTTGTGTGACTGCTTCGTTACCTCTAAATTCCTGGTCTTTCTAGGGCAATCTGGTGGTGTCTTTGTTCAACTTCTTGGATACATTTGGGACCTTTGGGGTTTTTTTTTTAATCAAAGGTTGCCAAGCCTTAGACAATGATTATTGAGTTGTGCTACTGTACAGCAGTTTATAAGTGCCAACTTGGACACCATTCACTCATAAAAAATGCAGGGTTTTGAGGTTAAAAGTTATTTGTGCTCTGTCCAGCTAAAATATACATTGATGATGATTCTTTTGATGATTATACTACACAAATCTGATTGCTAAAGAGAAAAAAAACCTTAATATGCATAAGTTTTAAAAGTGCAGTGAGTTCAGAAATCACATTAAGACATTTTCTTTCTTTCTCTCCCAGTCATGTAGGAGGAATCCCCTTCAAGAAATGTTTATTAAAGAAATATAGCACATTCCTCCTGCCTTTGGACTGACCACTGTATTAGCAGCTCACCCTTACCTCCGGAGTGTTTGTCTGACATGAGATGGGTGAGGCTGATTGATCTATTGATCAGCCTCAGGGAAGAAAATAGCAGGGCAGGTTTCCCCTTATTAAATTTTCAGTGCTTGAAGCCGCACAGACCCCATGTTTACAGTGCTGATGACCAACGTGGGTGGTGGTTGCCTATTCCCACAGCAGAATTATTTGCATAGTCAAGAGTGAGAATTGATGTAAATAATGGTAACTTGAGTCTCTGTTTTGCCATCTATTTAATATACTCAGGGCATGGTCCAAAGCACATTGAAGTAAATGGGAGTTTTTCAGTTGACTTTGGGTATGTGTACATGGCAGGGTAATTCCAGTGTTAGTCAGACTTGAGTCTGTGGCCCTGGGTTTAAAAGTCCAAGGATTGAACATCCACACTGACTGGTGACCTTAGGTTAAGAATGTTTGAGCCCGGGCCCCACATCCAAGCTCCAATGTCCACACTGCGGTATGCAGACCTGAATCCAACCAACCATATCCCAGACTTCCTAGCGCCCTCCCAAAATGTGGCTGCTCTAGCCTTTTCTTCATGGGGTAGTAGGGGAAAGAAGTTGTTGCAGCCTGACAATGCATTCTGCTGGGATGTCATTTTGGTCTGCATGCCCCTAGCAACCAGACCAGGAACATGGAAGGGTCATCATTTCAAGAGCATCTCTTGCTTGTGCTGTCACTCCTGTTTCAGGTGTCAGGCAGAGCTTCCGTGACATTTCAGCGGGGGACATTTCAGCGGCATTTGCTGCCCCAGCAAAGGCACCTGACGGAGCAGAAGGAGGAGGTGAAAGATACAGATGTAGATGGTGCTGCTCATGACTCTTGGTATAGCTGCTGATGCCCCCTGTGTAGACCAGTGCCTCTGAAGCAGGGCAACAAGCAAAGACTGGTGGAATCACAATTTCATGCAGACTTGGGATGCCCAGTAGTGGATCCAGAGCTTTTGCATGAAGAAAGCAATGTTTCTGAAGCTTTGTGTGAAGCTTATCCCAACCCTCCAATGTCACGACACACTCCTGATTGCAGCTGTATCCCTCCAGAGCAGTTATAATCATCTGGGCATTATATAATCATCTGGAGCGGCAGCGAACCAGCGGAGCAGCGGGGACAGCAGAGCAGCTCACAGCAGGAGTTTGCCTGGGACTGGTAAGTATCCGAGTGTGTGTGTTTGCTTGCTGAGGAAGTATCCGAGCGTGTGTTTGCTGGGAGGGCAGGGAGAGAGCCTGAGTGAGTGTCTGATTGGCTGCTAGCCTGCAGGGGGCGGGCATTAGGGTGTCTGTGTGTTTGCGTCAGGGAAGCCTGGCTGTTTAAAAATAGCCAGAGCCTCGCGAACCAGCTGAGCAGCGGGGACAGCAGAGCAGCTCACAGCAGGAGTTTGCCTGGGAGTTCGCCTGGAGTGAGCCCAGTGAGGCTTACATCTTGCCAACGTCTCTGAGGAAGCTCATAGTAGGTAGGTGATATGGAAGGGGGGGTTCAGCTGTTGTGACCTGCACTGGATGTGCCATGTTTGTCTTTCTTCCACAGGACAGAAGCGACTTTGTCTGTACAAAGTGCAAGCTGGTCTCCATATTGGAAGAGAAGATTGAAGGTCTGGAGCAACAGGTAACGACCCTGCGTTGTATACGAGAGACTGAGGATTTTCTGGACCAAACTCAGGATAGCCTTCTAGGGGCACAAAGCTCTAAAGATATAGAGCAGGTTGCACAGAGGAGCCAAGAGGCCAGTGAAGAAGCTTGGCAACATGTGACCTCCAGAAGAGGTAAGCGGAATGTCCGGGTTCCAGTAACACAGACACAGGTAACTAACCGCTTTCATGTTCTCTCCACAGGTACCATTGCGGAGAGTGGACCAGATGATAGGTCTGGGGGGAGAAAGCAGAAGGAGACTCCGCTGGTTGGGAGGCATGAGATGCGATGTCCTGAGGTTGGGGGTTCCACGACCACCACTCCCAAGAGGAGAAGGCGGGTGGTGGTGGTCGGGGACTCTCTCCTCCGGGGGACTGAGTCATCTATCTGCCGCCCTGACCGGGAAAACCGAGAAGTCTGCTGCTTGCCAGGGGCTAAGATTCGTGATGTGACGGAGAGACTGCCGAGACTCATCAAGCCCTCGGATCGCTACCCCTTCCTGCTTCTCCACGTGGGCACCAATGATACTGCCAAGAATGACCTTGAGCGGATCACTGCGGACTACGTGGCTCTGGGAAGAAGGATAAAGGAGTTGGAGGCGCAAGTGGTGTTCTCGTCCATCCTCCCCGTGGAAGGAAAAGGCCTGGGTAGGGACCGTCGAATCGTGGAGGTCAACGAATGGCTACGCAGGTGGTGTCGGAGAGAAGGCTTTGGATTCTTTGACCATGGGATGGTGTTCCATGAAGGAGGAGTGCTGGGCAGAGACGGGCTCCATCTTACGAAGAGAGGGAAGAACATCTTTGCCAGCAGGCTGGCTAACCTAGTGAGGAGGGCTTTAAACTAGGTTCACCGGGGGAAGGAGACCAAAGCCCTGAGGTAAGTGGGAAAGCGGGATACCGGGAGGAAGCACAGGCAGGAATGTCTGTGAGGGGAGGGCTCCTGCCTCATACTGGGAATGAGGGGCGATCAACAGGTTATCTCAAGTGCTTATATACAAATGCACAAAGCCTTGGAAACAAGCAGGGAGAACTGGAGGTCCTGGTGATGTCAAGGAATTATGACGTGATTGGAATAACAGAGACTTGGTGGGATAACTCACATGACTGGAGTACAGTCATGGATGGTTATAAACTGTTCAGGAAGGACAGGCAGGGCAGAAAAGGTGGGGGAGTAGCACTGTATGTAAGGGAGCAGTATGACTGCTCAGAGCTCCGGTACGAAACTGTGGAAAAACCTGAGTGTCTCTGGATTAAGTTTAGAAGTGTGTGCAACAAGAGTGATGTCATGGTGGGAGTCTGCTATAGACCACCGGACCAGGGGGATGAGGTGGATGAGGCTTTCTTCCGGCAACTCACGGAAGCTACTAGATCGCATGCCCTGATTCTCATGGGTGACTTTAATTTTCCTGATATCTGCTGGGAGAGCAATACAGCGGTGCATAGACAATCCAGGAAGTTTTTGGAAAGCGTAGGGGACAATTTCCTGGTGCAAGTGCTAGGGGAGCCAACTAGGGGGAGCGCTTTTCTTGACCTGCTGCTCACAAACCGGGTAGAATTAGTGGGGGAAGCAAAAGTGGATGGGAATCTGGGAGGCAGTGACCATGAGTTGGTTGAGTTCAGGATCCTGACGCAGGGAAGAAAGGTAAGCAGCAGGATACGGACCCTGGACTTCAGGAAAGCAGACTTTGACTCCCTCAGGGAACAGATGGCCAGGATCCCCTGGGGGACTAACATGAAAGGGAAGGGAGTCCAGGAGAGCTGGCTGTATTTCAAGGAATCCCTGTTGAGGTTACAGGGACAAACCATCCCGATGAGTCGAAAGAATAGTAAATATGGCAGGCGACCAGCTTGGCTTAATGGTGAAATCTTAGCGGATCTTAAACATAAAAAAGAAGCTTACAAGAAGTGGAAGGTTGGACATATGACCAGGGAAGAGTATAAAAATATTGCTCGGGCATGTAGGAAAGATATCAGGAGGGCCAAATCGCACCTGGAGCTGCAGCTAGCAAGAGATGTCAAGAGTAACAAGAAGGGTTTCTTCAGGTATGTTGGCAACAAGAAGAAAGCCAAGGAAAGTGTGGGCCCCTTACTCAATGAGGGAGGCAAGCTAGTGACAGAGGATGTGGAAAAAGCTAATGTACTCAATGCTTTTTTTGCCTCTGTTTTCACTAACAAGGTCAGCTCCCAGACTGCTGTGCTGGGCATCACAAAATGGGGAAGAGATGGCCAGCCCTCTGTAGAGATAGAGGTGGTTAGGGACTATTTAGAAAAGCTGGACGTGCACAAGTCCATGGGGCCGGACGAATTGCATCCGAGAGTGCTGAGGGAATTGGCGGCTGTGATTGCAGAGCCCTTGGCCATTATCTTTGAAAACTCGTGGCGAACGGGGGAAGTCCCGGATGACTGGAAAAAGGCTAAGTAGTGCCCATCTTTAAAAAAGGGAAGAAGGAGGATCCTGGGAACTACAGGCCGGTCAGCCTCACCTCAGTCCCTGGAAAAATCATGGAGCAGGTCCTCAAAGAATCAATCCTGAAGCACTTAGAGGAGAGGAAAGTGATCAGGAACAGTCAGCATGGATTCACCAAGGGAAGGTCATGCCTGACTAATCTAATCGCCTTTTATGATGAGATTACTGGTTCTGTGGATGAAGGGAAAGCAGTGGATGTATTGTTTCTTGACTTTAGCAAAGCTTTTGACACGGTCTCCCACAGCATTCTTGTCAGCAAGTTAAGGAAGTATGGGCTGGATGAATGCACTATAAGGTGGGTAGAAAGCTGGCTAGATTGTCGGGCTCAACGGGTAGTGATCAATGGCTCCATGTCTAGTTGGCAGCCGGTGTCAAGTGGAGTGCCCCAGGGGTCGGTCCTGGGGCCCGTTTTGTTCAATATCTTCATAAATGATCTGGAGGATGGTGTGGATTGCACTCTCAGCAAATTTGCGGATGATACTAAACTGGGAGGAGTGGTAGATACGCTGGAGGGGAGGGATAGGATACAGAAGGACCTAGACAAATTGGAAGATTGGGCCAAAAGAAATCTAATGAGGTTCAATAAGGATAAGTGCAGGGTCCTGCACTTAGGATGGAAGAATCCAATGCACCGCTACAGACTAGGGACCGAATGGCTCGGCAGCAGTTCTGCGGAAAAGGACCTAGGGGTGACAGTGGACGAGAAGCTGGATATGAGTCAGCAGTGTGCCCTTGTTGCCAAGAAGGCCAATGGCATTTTGGGATGTATAAGTAGGGGCATAGCGAGCAGATCGAGGGACGTGATCGTTCCCCTCTATTCGACACTGGTGAGGCCTCATCTGGAGTACTGTGTCCAGTTTTGGGCCCCACACTACAAGAAGGATGTGGATAAATTGGAAAGAGTACAGCGAAGGGCAACAAAAATGATTAGGGGTCTAGAGCACATGACTTACGAGGAGAGGCTGAGGGAGCTGGGATTGTTTAGTCTGCAGAAGAGAAGAATGAGGGGGGATTTGATAGCTGCTTTCAACTCCCTGAAAGGGGGTTTCAAAGAGGATGGCTCTAGACTGTTCTCAATGGTAGCAGATGACAGAACGAGGAGTAATGGTCTCAAGTTGCAATGGGGGAGGTTTAGATTGGATATTAGGAAAAACTTTTTCACTAAGAGGGTGGTGAAACACTGGAATGCGTTACCTAGGGAGGTGGTAGAATCTCCTTCCTTAGAGGTTTTTAAGGTCAGGCTTGACAAAGCCCTGGCTAGGATGATTTAACTGGGACTTGGTCCTGCTTTGAGCGGGGGTTGGACTAGATGACCTTCTGGGGTCCCTTCCAACCCTGATATTCTATGATTCTATGATCTGGAAGCTGGCTATTGCAGACTGTGACAGGTCTGTTGCCAATTTGGTGTTGGAAAGTCAACAGAGGGTAAAGTGGTGATGGAGGTTTCTGAGGCAAACAGGTGTGTGATTTACCAAAAGGTGGTGGGGTAAACTATATCCCTGAAGTAATTGCCAGTTTTGAGAGAATATGATTTCCAAACTGCACCAAGGCCATTGATGGGACTGTCATGCTCATAATGTAGTTGTAGCGACCGGTGCATGAACAGTCATGCCTAATGGTTAGAGTGAGGTGCTAGGCCAAAGATCAGAGATGGAGACAGCTTCAGGGATAGGGTGCAGAAGCATGGACTGGGACATGACTGGGGTCTGGGATAAGGAGGACGGAACAGGCCTGGAGGCAGGAATCAGGAAGAGGGAGGAAGGCAGGGCTCAGGAGTTAGGTAAGTAGGGTCTGTAGCAGCAGTCAGTCAGGGATAACTCTAGTTACTCAGACAACTTCCCATGCCTCTTTCTGGTTCAAACAGAGCTTCCTAGTCAATCAGTGGTGCTGGATGATTCCCCCAAACAGGAGCTTTGTGGGTGGGGCCCTTTGCAAGCTAGTGCTTCACTGGCTCCCTTCTCCAGGTGTTCAGATGAGCTGCTAGGTGGTAGCTATTGTCTGAGCATTGCCTCGGGACCCGGGTTTGAGGCTTGTGATCCCTCACAACAGCTTGACCTCCTCAAGAGGCATTAGTACATAAACCACAAAGGGTACAACTCCATTCTTGAGCAGGCCCTTGTGGACCACAGAGGCTGATTTATGGACACCAATGTGGGCTGCCCTAGTTTTGATGCCAGGGTTTTCCACTGATCAGGAGTTTACCTCCATGGATAGGGTGGGACATTATTTCCACCAAATGACATAGTCATAAATTGACTTACTGTCCCCACTGTTATTCTGGGGCATCCTACGTGTACCCCCTTTTGCGCTGGCTTATGAAGCCTTATCCTGACCTCAGAAGGCTGGCAAAAAGGGTTTAATTACACTCTCAGCAGGTGTAGAATGGTGGTTGAATGTGCATTTAGCAGATTGAAATCCTGCTGGTGCTATCTATAGACCCGTTTGGATTCCAGTGTCATCAATGTCCGTATTATTGTGGTTTGCTGTGCTTTTCACAATCTTCATGAAGCCAAAGTTGAGCCACTTGCTCCTGAATGGATCCTTGACAGTAATGGACTAGTACACTCAGCCAGAGAATGACCTATCACACTTGGAGCAGTATGCACCCTGGGCAAGGGAAATCAGGGATGCTCTGTGTTCTCACATTTAGAGATGTAAATATCATTTAAAAAGCTAACAATTTAAATTATTAAAATTACATAATTTAACCAATTAAAAGGAAAAGGCTCGGGGCTGGGGCTGGGGCTGGGGCTGGGGCCGGGACTGCTTGGGGCCGGGGCAGGGGCTGCCCAGGGCCACTTGGGGCTGGGGCCGCTCAGGACTGGGGCTGAGGATGAGACTGGGGCTGCCTGGGGCAAAGTTGCTTGAGGCCGGGGTTGGGGCTGCTCAGGATTGGCCCGCCAGCCAGCGCTGCTAGGGCTGCTCTGGTCAGCCCGGTGCTGGGGCTGCTCCAGCCTTCATGCAGGGGGTTAACAGGGTGGGTTAACAGTAAGATTAATACTTACCATTTAACATCCTTACTCACATTATGGATTTGCATGGGCCAATGGAAGAGAGAGAATAGTAGGTTTATCAATATTTCTGTACAGCAATGGTTACAGTACAAGAGAGATACTGTCAGATCAGGCATGGGAAGGTGGTGTACTGACATTACTGAGCGAATGGCGGGGGTGTTGATTGTTATGAATTTTTCTTATGGATTATTTGACAATTTAAGGGGGGGACGGGCATTTACATCATGGATTGTTGTACATAGATGGTTTGAGAGATTACATTTGTATACAACTTCCTCATTGTGCCTTACCATGTGTTTATCTTTATTCTTCAAAAAATACATTGTAGGATGTGATGTAGTGATGATCTTAATTAAATGAATGCCTTTATTTGTGATAATGAATGTGTTACAAATATAATATAGAAATAAAATATTAAAGCACTGCCAGGTGGGCCAGCTGCCTTTAGAACACTGAAACAACAATAGTAAACCAGCACAAACACTAGAAATAAAACAAAATGCATAAATCAAACACTGAACAGTACAAACAGTGAAACCAGTGCCATCAAAACAACCTCTTAATTTTGTATGTCCTCTGGCACCTTCTCCTTTCCCTTTCTTGTGCATTTAGCATGCACTTAGTGCTACTGTCTGGGTGTGGAGGCCTGCGAGGGGGAGAGGGTCATCACAGGGGTGGAAGTATGCATTGGGCAGGGGTTCCTAGACCAGAGTGGAGGACTATAGAAGGTAGATTTTTCCTGTCCAGCTAAGTCCAAGGTATGTGGACCACCCAACCATGGAGTTGTCCAAAGTGTTCCTGGTCTGCTGGCATGGTACTGTGGAGGGGACCTCATGCTGTGGAGTGGGTGCAGCAGGAGCCTGCATTCTAGTGGCCATTAGCTAAAGCAGTCGCTCAGACAGGTCTTTCAGATAGGCTGTCTTCCTCCTTCAGCCAACGTTCCTGTTCCAGGAGCTCCAATGCAAGCTGCAATGCTCCCATGCTGCAATTCTGTCTTCAAGCTCTGCAGCCCACCTGGGCTGTTCCGTACCTGCAGAGAGGAAAGCAGAACAGTATACTGTTGTCTCAATAATTCACAGATGGTTCAGTTCCTGAGCACAGGAAAAATCCTCGTGGAATCTCAAGGCCAAAAAATAATCCTTCATAAAACTGAACTTCAATATGTTGTGAGAGAAACACTTCAGATCCCAGAAGCTCCATGGACACAATCAGGTTAATTGCAGTGAAAAGAGTGCACAGAGAATGGTGAGTTAAAAGTCACAATTGGTTTTGTATAGAAATTGCAGGCCACCTTTCCCTCTGGGGCAATGGATGGCCCACGGATTACTACATAAATCCTTTTCCCCCAAGGTAGAGTTCCTTCACATTGGATTCCTCACTGCAAATAGTCCTCACATACTCCTTCATTGGTTCAACACCATGTGCTTTAGTTACAATGTGCTTTCCAAGTGTTTGTTCCCTCCTGCCTAAGGCTTTTCCCCAAGCCTTTATCTAACACCAATGCACAGGTCAGGAGGGAGAGAGAGAGAAAAAGAGAGATCACCTTTGAGATCCTGGGCTCCTTTGCTCTTCCTTCCAGCCTTCCCTTGGGCCTCCCTCCTGTCTCTTCCTCTGCCCCTGTTAATAATCCTCAGCTGATGAGCAGAATCTCCTCGTTAATTGGTTAATCACCTGGTGCTTAATCAATTATCTCATCACTTTGGTTCATGTGGGGATGCTTGCCAAGTGCACAGAGTGGTGAGTCAGCTTCAGGCTGCTCTCATGCTGTCACACCTTTCTATCATTTCAGGCATTCCACATTTCGGAGGATGTAACAATTCTTTTGGTTCCAGAATGGCAAAGGGCATATCTTATTTCAAGATGCAAGCATCTTGTATGCTGCAGAAGTTTTCAAACGTATGGTGACGGAATAGCACAACTATGGGTGGAGTAGGCTGATCGTATACTGCGGTGACCATTCAAAATATGTTCCCTGAAACGTGACCATTCTATGTCTTGGCATTTGCCCCTTATTAGCTTTCTCTGGTGCTGCTTCTTTAGTTGCCTCCCTTCCCTTTAGCCCATTTGCCCTTTAAGGGAAGAGACAAAGCTAAATCAAGGAATCCTGATAGAGATGATTAAATAAATATGGAGTTCCTCACTTCCTGAGCAAGCCAACTAGTGACGGAATGTAAAGACTCCATCCCCCTTTGCCAGTGAATCGGCTAAAATTACCTGGGAGGACAATAGGGAAGCCAAGGGGCCAAAGTGTGCAGATGAGGAGGCATCCATCAGGCAAGGCTATGGTCAATGGATGTGAGGTTCCATGTTAAAGGCAGATCCTCCGCTGCTGTACATCCGTGCACCTCCATTGACTTAAATGAAGTTAGGTTGATTTACACCGGCGGGGGATCTGGCTCTAATACTGGTTGCAGTCCCATTCACTTCAGTGCTGCATGTTTCATAACTGAAAACAGACTGTGGTCCTGTGGATTTATTCCTGTGTGTTCTGCAAAGATCCTTTGAGCTACATCACCATCTGCAGTAGGTATTAGAAGGTATTTGTGACACACAGGAGTTAGGGACAGAAATGCGTGAGGGAGTGTGGTACTGTATTTTCTAGGGTATGTAAAACTTCTCAAATGCCTTAGTTGTCTACAGTTTACATGCAAGTTTCCCCCCACTCTCCTCTCATAGCCTCGTTTTCTAGGTTCTTTGTTCTGTTGCAACTAATAAATATTTCCAGTAATGCCTAGGCTCCTCTCTCCACAGAGTTCCACCAGGAATGGTGATGAATACACTCCAAGGAAGGTGGCAAAATAGCTCTGGGTACTAAATCTGGCTCTTTCTACGCTACTACGTCAGTGAGAGTAATCACAGGTGACAAGCAGAATGAAACAACTGCAAAGGCACTGATGCAGGAACTGAAGTGAGAGGGAAAAGTTCTGGAAACACAGTAGCTTTGCAATGGTCTGTGAAATACTTCAGAACTAGCTTGGTGTCCTTGGTCACCTATGAGGTCTTGGATTCACAAATTTTACTTCATGTCAGAAAAATATAAAAAATGCACAGTCTTTAAATGTTATTTGTAGGCAGATCATCAGAGCTTAAGCAGCAGCTACCACAGATAGAGAGGCCACATATGCCAGATTTTATCTCCTTTTATGGTCCTCATCAACATAGGATTTAGGTACCTGCCAAACACTGATGCATTTACCCTGATGCTTCCCTTTGTTATAAAAGTGTTGTTATTGTCCCCACTTCTCACAAGGGGGAAACTGAGGCATGGAGGTTCAGTGACTTGCCCAAAGTCACAGAGAAAGTTGATGACAGAGTCAGGAATTAACCCCACCATCCTCTGAGACTCCCACAAAACCATCTTTCTAAAAAGGCTAGTCAGGAATCCGTTTTGTCCATGAAGTAAGTAAAATTACCGTGAAATATGCCTGTCTTCTCTGAACTGATATTGTGGTATTTGGAGCTAGTGGCAAAAGCCAGTTTGTCCTGCACCTTATATTTTACTAGTGGGTCTCAGCAGCAACTGTGTACTCGGAAAGTGCAAGAAAGTTTTCTACGTGGCTTTTGCAGGTCATCATGTTGGCATCTCTGTAGAACCAACTAACCTAGTTGTTGTTTAGAACTGAGCCTCAGCTGCAAAATTCAATTTTTTAAAATATCTCAACATGTCTCATCTATGCATAAATCCCTGGCAAAATGGGGGGAGGGGAAGACATAAGATGCCTCTTCTTGATATGATCTACATTGTGTAATCATAGATCCTGTTGCAATGAATGACGAATGAAGAAACACTGGAAAAAATGGTGTGTATATCAGTATGAACAGCAGAGCTGCTGTCATGCTGAGAACCCCCTACATTTGGTGTAGTCACAGCCTTTAACAGTACATCACCCAAAGCCACAGTGTTTCCACTATTGATTTTTTGCAATGTTTTCCGCAAGAGAAAGTTAATCAACCAAACTGCAGCTGTAGCTGAACTGCTGCTGAAAACTGCAGCTTCACTCAACCCACCCATGGGGTTTTCTTCCATTTTTAATGTGCTTGTGCAAGAGTGTAGTCAAGGAAATGGCTAGTACATGCTCACTAAGCAGCTGCTTCAAATGAAAACCAGGTCTCCAATGGCCAATGTTTAAAGATAAAGTAAATGCTTCCTGCAACCAGAACTCAAAAGAATCAAGGGTGCCCAAAACCAGAGTGGAATCCATGACAAAACTCCCACTGACTTCTGTAGGGCTAGGATTTTACCCAGAATCTTTTAATGCAAACATTGACTTCTTGAGGACAGAATCTTAAATAATATACATTCTCATCATGGAGGGTGTGATCCCTATTTAGATTATAAACTCTATAGGGCAGTGACCACCTTTTTGTTATGTGTTTCTAAAGTACCCAGTGCAATCGGGCCCTGTTCCCTGACTGAGAAGTCTAGGTGCTACCATTATACAACCAAATTATAGTGACACCTAGAGCAGTTAATTCTCAATATTTTTTTTCTTTGCTACAAATACCTTTTCCTACCCTATTTCCAACTGAACCCAGTCCCATTGCAGGGTCACCATAGTATCTAGAGTGGAACAAACAGTGCAAAAAAATAATTAAAGAAATAGTCATTTGAGTTCTTAAAGCAACTCGCTTTGGCTGTGTCCAGGCTCCTTTGTGTTTGCTTTCCATGAGTATTCTCGCATTCCAAACAATGGGTTCTGGGGAAGATTTTTCAGATAGTATAGACACTGGCCATAGTCCCACCAAGTTCCGTTGCCCCACAGGCTGTATCATTTGCTTATTGCAGTTTGACAAGTTTCCCTGCTGTCACCTCTAGGAAAGATACCAGTTTAAGGTGCACTATGAATTCCAACTATTCCAAGTTCCTCTAGTGCAGTGGCTCTCAATTTTTTCAGACTACTGTACCCCTTCAGGAGTCTGATTTGTCTCCTGTACCACCAAGTTTCACCTCACTTCAAAACTACTCGCTTACAAAATCAGACCTAAAAATACAATAGTGTCACAGCACACTATTACTAAAAAAATTGATTATGCTCTCATTTTTACCATATAATTATAAAATACATCACTTGGAATATAAATATTGTACTTACATTTCTGTGTATAGTATATAGAGCAGTATAAACAAACCATTGTCTGTATGAAATTTTACTTTGTACTGACTTTGCTAGTGCTTTTTAAGTATTAAATCCTCCCCCTAGACTTTACTGTACCAGGCATAGCTGAGGTAAAGTCAAGGGAAAGTAACAAGTATTTTGTTGGTAAAGATACTGGCCGAACAGATTCTGAAGCCTACATTTTTCAGAAGTGACTAGTAACTTTGAGAGCTTCAGGTTTTGATGCTGAAAATTTGAGACACCTTAAAGGAGCCTGATGTTCAGAGGAAGAATGCTCATTGTTTCTTAAATCAGCACCCCCATAAGCTGCCTCAGGTTGGGTACCAACAAAAAGGGCCCTCAGAGTCACAGTCAGTTTTGAAAATTTAGGCCACTGTATCTGACAGCAGAACTGTATGAAATATTTACAGGGAAGTTTGTTTCTTTTCAAATTCTTGAAAATAGTCTGAATTTTGTGCTGAAGCTGTGAAAGTTTGCACATTTTCACCTGAAATAAGACTGTTTTTGATTTTTAAAAAAACTGTCTCTTTTTCATTCAAAAATGGTTCTACACTTGAACTTTAACAATTTCAAAGTTAAAGTTCTATTTAAGAGCAATTATGCACGTGGAAACCGAGAAATACATTTTTCATATGTTTAACTGCAAACCAGGGGTAGGAGGAAGAGAAGAGCAAAACTGTTAGTATTTCTTCATTTTCATAAAGTAAATTATCACTTTCTTGCACCATAATTTGCTGCATCAGCAATGATAAAATCACAGTACGTTAAATTTTGCCTTTGTAAAAAATAGCTGTAACCCTTCATTTCTGGAACCAATTTTTATGGGCAGTGGGTTTTTTTCTCCCTGTTCAGTGGCATATAATATAGCAGCTGCCCATAATTGCTACATTTTGTCTTATAATTCAATACACCCTGAAGCATTTGCTAAGTGGGCTGCAGAAACTGTTTCTTAACATTTGGCTAGCAACAGTAGTTGCCAAGCACAGAAACTTTGCTTATCCTATTGAATTTCCACTTTTTAGACCCTAGAAATATATGAATCATTTCCACATATGGAGCATCTTCTTCAGCATGGTGTTTTGTTTCATTAATAGCTGACTCAAGTTGGCACAAGGGCTTTCTCCTGTGTAAAATTATGTTCAAATAACAGTTTTTGCAGCAACTTGTACACTGTAATCCTCTCTCACTAATTGGTCTGTAAGCAGTCCATCCACCTCTCACCTCTTTAGCTGCCAAAAACCAAAAGGGCTGTGGAGGTGGGGCATCCTAGCTATGGCGAAAGGGAGAACGTCATTCCACTCCAACAGGTGCAATGGCCAATTAGGAAGTAGCACCAGGAGAATGCTGTCCAGTCCTCCACAGAAGTATGGTGCTCCCCATTCAGGTACCCAATGGGGCTGGAGCAGGGCTGTGTGCTAAAATGCATGGACAGTTTGAAATATCCTCAAGATTAAGGCTGGGAGCAGAGACCTGCATGGGAGAGCGCTTTGCTCAGTAAGGCTTCGATTTTCAAAGGGGCTTCAAGGAGACAGGAAATCAACTTCCACTGAAATGCAATGGGATTTGGGTGCCTATCTCCCTCAGGCTCCTTTGAAAATTCCAGCCTAGAGCTCCAATACAGCAAAGTACTTACATGCATGAATAGTTCCACTGAAGCCAGTGTTTTACTAAATCTGTGGTCTGTGTGTGCTTGGTCATAGTGTGGGTTTGGAGTATGCTTTAAACTCTCTTTTTAAAAGTTGCATTAACAAAGCTTTAAGTTTCATTGTTAAGCATTTACAGGTCTGGAAATTCCAAGGTTGTGATTGCCTGTACTTAACTCTGTGCCCTTGCATGTCTGCAGTATAATACACCTATTGATATATGATCACATACTGTTCGCTCTCCAGGACTCTTGTTGTAAGCCCTGATCCTGCACTGGGGCTGCTAGCACAGCTTGCCCTGGGCACCGTTGGGATTCTTATTCCATAAGTGGCGGGACATGAAAAACAGGTTCAATAACTTTTCACCAAACCTCCCTAAAACATTTCTATAATCATTTTTCTCTAAAATATATGGCTTAAACCATAGGTGCCGACTCCCCAGCGGCTCAGGGGCCCATGGAAAAAAATAGGGGGTGCTCAGCACCTTAAGTGTCCGATTAATCTTTTGTGGGCTCTGGCACCCAGACTGTGGCCTCACCCCCACTTGATCTCTTCTCCCCAAGGCCTTGCCCACACTCCACCCCACGGTCTTGCCCCGATCAGCCTTTTCCTCCCTAAGGCCTCACCCATGCTCTGCCCCAAAGCCATACCTCCACTCAGTCTCTTTCCCCCGAGGCCCTGCCCACCGCTTGCACGGTGGGAGGGGACAGAGAGGAGAACCCACCAGCAAAAACAAAAGTCAGAGCCTGTGGCTTATACAGAATAATTGATGCTATTGTGTGACAAAGCTCTTACTGGCAGACATTTAAGATGATACAACACCTCTTTTAATCTGTCTGCAGAACCAGGAAGACAGCCCTCCACTGGTTCACATGCTGAATGTTTCCTTTGCAATCATGTGGCTAAGAATTGATTTCTTGAAAATGTAAAGGTTGAAATGCTGGCCTATTGAAGTAAACGGCAAAAGTTCTGCAGAAACTGGTCAGTCCCAAGAAGTGCCAGAGTGACAAACTTTGAGACCTTCTTATCTGTGTTTTGATATTTAAAACAATAAACGCACAATGCTCAGATGCCCAACTGATGGATGTTACATCTTTACCTAAATGCATACAAAGCTTTACAGCTATAAAGAGAAATGAATATCAAGGCCTAGCACAAGAAAATGCTGTCAGACTTGACCTTCATAAGCATTAATGTAACAAAAACTGAAATCACTTTCTTACTTGCAAGGTAAAAAATCAGTATAGTGTTGGCTATAAATCAAACAATACTTTTCACATCTTTGAAGCACTCTGCTCAGAAATATTCTGGGACTAGCTGAAACCATTTCAAGTCCCTAGACATAGGAGGCTGGCAGGGAAGTTGCTTTGTTGACACATCAGATTATGTAAGAGTTCAATAGCTTTCTCTGTGTATCTGTGTGTGCATGTGGAGGTGGGGAGAAGCAGCATGGTATTTGTCCAAACCAGAGACCGTGATGTATAGACATCCCGTAATAACGTCCACACTGACATGCTAAACTGTTTAAGGGGGGAAGTGCACCTTGGTACTTGCATCAGGCCAAATTCAGCCCTGGTGTGTGGGTATGGAACTGTTATTGATTTAAGTAGGACTTACACCGGGGCTGAATTTGGTTCCATAACTCCTACATGGAAAAGGAATCTCATTCGGCAGTTTGTGTTGTGTGATGGTTTTAATGAGTACAGCATCTACGCTGGCTGAATCAGTCCTACCAGTGAAGACAACATATAAGGTAGTTCCCCTTATCCAGTTCAGCAATTGTTATACAGACAAAACTACACAGGATCATTTCAGGGGACAAGACAAGATGTCATGTTTATTATAATAATACAATTTCATTTAAGACCAATAACTAATATCTAATACCTATGTATACACACACACACAAATGTTCTGTTTGAATCCAGAGTCTATAGATCTTTCTGTGTCACGCTGCCTCTGGGTTGCTCTTTCAGGAGTTGTAAGTTGCCCTTCCAGGAGTTAAAAAGGGAAAATTGCTCTTTCAGGAGTTGTAAGTTGCGCTTTCAGGAGTTAAAAAGTGAAGTTGCTCTCTCAGGAGTGAGGAGGTTATAGTGTATCAATCTGGTTTTGCATTGTGGTTTGTTGTTGCTCACAATTGTTGGGGAAAATGTTTAAGAAAACACAATCTAAAGATAGGTTTCAGAGTAGCAGCCGTGTTAGTCTGTATTCGCAAAAAAGAAAAGGAATACTTGTGGCACCTTAGAGACTAACAAATTTATTTGAGCATAAGCTTTCGTGAGCTACAGCTCACTTCATCGGATGCAATATAAAGATATCCTTAAAGAAAAACAGAAAATATTGCCTTTTGTAGAAGAACCCACACCTTTTGAACTAATATTGCAAAAATTCGGACACAGCCCTTGGTCTGATCAAGTATTAGCTGATGTCCATACAATTTCATACCTAGAAGACAAATTAGCTAGGTACTTACTGATATATAAACCCTCAACTCCAATGAAAAAGGAAGCAGCCGCAGTTTGGCTTCTATGGAAAACCTATAATGAGGTATTCCTTCAATTGGCTGAATGTAAAAATGAAAACAAGAAACTGCACCAAGATTTACAAGCCTCTGCTACAGAAGCAGAGAAACGGAAATGTATGTCCATTAGTACCCAAACCCAGTTAGATGCCCTTAAGGATGGATACAGAGAGTTAAAACAGCACTCTAAAATCTTACAGGAACATACAAAAGAAAAGGAGAAAATTGAAAAAGAAAATCAGGAATCACAGGGAATGGTCAAAAAGTTAACTTTAGAATGGGGACAGCCCCGCTGACCATCTACTGTAAATCACTCATTAAACAACTGGAACAAAAATTGGGATTTGCAAATAGACAAATTGCAGCAGTAACTTCAGGAGAAGGGACAGACTTTTGGGACCCCTCTGGAGATTGGGAAGGGGATTTGGGTAGATTCCTTCCTCCCAGGGCCAAAATGCCATTGCAGCGGTAACAAAGAAAACCACCACAACCATGAGAGAGGGTGGTGAAAGTGAAACAGTAATAACAGTGCCTGTTTCTGCCTCAGATCTCCAGGCCATGGCAAAGTGGCTGGGGATTTTAAAACAGGAAATTTTTTCTAGATGGAGTATTAATGCCCTTTTACTGGGAGAAAGGAAGGATTTAAACCCCCAAGAAATGCACTGCTTAGTGAGCATTTGTGCAGCCCCAAGTACTGGACACACTGTGGCAGAGACCAAGCAGGGTCTGCCATGGTGGGAGCACTGTGCTAATTTGTTTCTAAGCTTCTATCTTTCAGTCTCTGAACCAGAACATCAGGAGAGCTGGTACCAGCTGAAGAATTTTAAAACACCATGGTTATAGCGTCATGACAAAGTCTGTGTTCAGTTTCTGTGTTGCATGTTCTGTGTCTGTCTTTGGTGGGTGTCCTGTGCTAGCATTGAGTCCAGAGAGAGAGGGGATACTATACTAGGTAAAGGGTAAATGCCTTTTTCTCTTTCTACTTCCCCCATGTCCAACCAAATTATCAATAACATCTACCTCTGTCCAAAAGACTTTAATCCCCAATGCATCAGGTTTATTTTTTGTTAGGTTCTCTAATAATCATTTTATTGTTGATTTGTATTATTGATACATGTGTATTGTCAGTTTCATTTGCTAGTATTGTTAATTCCACACTTTCCTCTATGCACTCTGGTTCTACTTCCCCAAGCCCTGAAGGGTAGTTCATGGGCCCCCATAACCTGTAAGACCTTGGCTTGTGTTTGTAGGGCCCCATCTTTCAGTCCCCAGAGACCTCTTGAGAACAACTGTTAGGAATAGGTTTCAGAGTAGCAGCTGTGTTAGTCTGTATTTTCAAAAAGAAAAGGAGGACTTGTGGCACCTTAGAGACTAACAAATTTATTTGAGCATAAGCTTTCGTGAGCTACAGCTCATCCGATGAAGTGAGCTGTAGCTCACGCAAGCTTATGCTCAAATAAATTTGTTAGTCTCTAAGGTGCCACAAGTCCTCCTTTTCTTTTCGTTAGGAATAGGGGATTCTGCAACATTTTAGCAACTAAATGTTAGTTTAAAGTCCAAATCAGTTTTACCTTGCATGACAACTGTGGTACTCCTCCAAAATCTTATTTGTTGTGTGTAAGGGTTAGGGTTCACTTTTATTATTTGATGGCTATTGCAGCATCTAACTTGGGCCTCCTTTTGTTTGTCAATGTACCCAATTATTGTAATGATGATGGTTTTATTGTATTCCCAATTATTATAGTTATAATTATATGCATTTGTGTATATGTTATATCTGGTGTTTAGTCAATTGTAATGGTTTTAGTTATATTCACCTGGTTATGATCGTTTGGTTTGTTTGCAACAGATCACCTGTGCCCTACAACGATAGCAACTACTGTAATGATCATAGATCAAAGGGGCAGAGTGTTGTAGGAGCAGTCCATCTGGTCAGCAGTTCTAGATATAATTTTTCATCCCATCATTGTTCTATTTGTAATCCTGACTGTTATGTTGGTTCTAACGCTCTCCATGTACTGCTAGATAAAACAGATGTATTTTAAGCTAAAACCCACAGGGTCATATTTATAGCCTGAAAACAATTACATAAAGTGTGACCCATTCAATACCCCTGGATTGAAGGGTCAAAAGGGGGACAATGTAGAATTGACCAATGAAATTGTTTTTAATTGTTCACTTTATTAATATAACTTCATAAGCAAAGTTTTATGAATGAAACAACATTCATTCATGAAACCAGGTACCCCAATAACTGGCTAATTGAGTTTCACTTGCAATCCAATTGCTGCTGAAATCACTGAAACTTGCACTGCTTCAACATTGTAACTTCTGCTCACTGTTTGTCATTATTATACTTTTCTATATTGCAACTTCTGTTCACGGTTTGCCATTCCTTACACTTGTCCATGTTGTAACCCAAACTCCATTTTAATTTCTCCCAAACTCTGTGAATGAGGTATGTATGGATGATGGAATCAACAGCCCCAGCCTGTCCTGATGAAATAAAGTGTAAACACCAATGGCTGAAGATGCAGACAACAGCCCTCACAAAGCAAGAAGAGTCCACCCTAAAAAGAAAAGAACAAAAGTACAATTGAAGAAACATCAAAGCCAGGTCCCAGGCTGAAAGACAGGTCTGCAATTGATGGGGGGGATCAATCACACCGAACCCAGAGGCAGCGTGACACAGCAAGACCTATAGACTTCGGATTCAAACTAAAGCCTACAAAAAAGATGGATGAGATGGAAGACTTTGGAGGGTTACATTCTGCTGCCAACATGGAAGGGCATCGGTACATGCTCAACAGAGACCCAGTTCTTCCTTGTGCCTGGCTTTCCTGGCCAATTAGCCACCACAAGCTACGAACCCAAGCCACGAACTCAAGCTACATTCAGGTGCTAACTATACAGCAGCTGCAGGAAATTTGGTGTGTGTGTGTGTATATACATAGGTATTAGATATTAGTTATTGGTCTTAAACCAAATTGTGTTATTATAATAAACATGACATCTTGTCTTGTCCCCTGAAACGATCCTGTGCAGTTTTGTCTGTATAACACAATACCCGGTAAACAAAAGAACCAAGTCAGGTTCAGGTCTCTGTACACAAGTACAATATCCATTTTAATTAGAGCTGAGTGAATAATTGATTTTTCAGTTCAGTGGCTGAACTATAAAATCTGGAATAACTCCTCCTCCCCAAAAAAATGGTTTGTTTTGACCTATTTTGGGGTGTTTTCCCCATACCCAAAAATGTCATTTGGGTCAAATATAATGTGTCAAATGTCGATTTGGACAAAGATTTTCTAAACAAACCATTCTGACATTACTGACATTTTTATGTTGTGGGCTTTTGTCATCCAGAACGATATGCTAGATTGGGCCTGAATTCTTGCATAATTTTGATGCCTCAAAAAATGCATTTTCCAGCAAATTTACTATTGACCAAAAAGCTTTCATCCAGCTGCAGTTATAATGCTAGGCCCAGTCAGCTAGCACTGCAGCGGGCTCTAGCCTGTTAGCCTGAGCGTAAGACTGGGAGCCAAGAATGCCTGAGTTCTAAGCCCCGGGGTGACACAAATTTCCCCAGCTGATCTTGAGCAAATAAGCCAAGTGCAGATTCTTCAGAAGAGTCCTCTAATTTTGTAAGGCCACAGTTTCTGGGTGGCCAAATTCGGGCAATTAGGGCCTGCTTTTCACTTATTATTTTACCTGGAGTCAGTGGAAGCTGCAGCCAGGTACTCTGAACCTATCAGGCCAGCAGTCAAAAACAGAGGGATTAAAACATAAAGGCCACTTTTGAAAAATCTGTCCTTAAACTCCCAGCCTCCATTTTCTTGTGTCTAAAATGGGGATCATACTTATCTAGCTCACAGGAGTGTTGTGATTAAATTACTCAGGAGATGATTAAAGCATTTTCAAGGTGAAAATTCTAAGTTGTTAATTCCCAGGCTAAAACTTTGAGGGTCATTTAGGTTTGTGAATGATTTAAGAGAATGTTGTAGTGTTCACAAAAATATGAAAGTCTGGAAATTCAGTGTTATGATGACACTAGGAAAATAACAAACTGAGGGCAAGTCTACATTTAAAGCGACAGCAGCAAAAGCCGCACTGTTGAAGCGCTTTAGTGAAGGTGCTACTACACCGACAGAAGAGCTTCTCCTGTTACTGCAGTTAATCCACCACCACGAGAGGCAGTAGTTACATCAACAGGAGATGCCCTCCCATCGACATAGTGCTGCCTAAAGCAGGGATTCGGTCAGTATAACTGCGTAGCTTGTGGGGGGGGGAGGATTTTTCACACCCCCTGAGTGATGCAGTTATACCAACATAAGTAGACCTGGCCTCAGTTTTGATGATGTCCTTCACTCATCTCTAGAAATTTGACTGAGTATCGTTCCCTTGGGCTAGGCTGGACCCTCCTGTATGGCCCCTTTATGCTGATGTACAGGGTGGTAAAGAGGACACAGCAACCCCTTGGGGAATTCCCTCAGCACACAGGCAGTATAGGGATGACATAAATGCCCTGGTGCTGCACTTCTCTGCAGAGCCCTGCACTGGTGCCCGGAGAAATGTCAGCATGTCAAGACAGGGAAGGGCTAGAGCACACTAGAAATTTTGGGCTGCAGGATGGGGGAAACTGCTGTAAGTTAGAATGGACTCTGGGAGCCATATTGTTCCTTAGAGCAGTCCAGAATCCAACTTAAATCCACCCCTGCTCCTGTTCTCCTGGGCTGAGCCTTTTGCAGTGCACCTCCTGACTAGACATGATGAAGATCTGGCCCCTGGGATTAGAGAGTCATGAACAACTCTAGTGCTATAAAGATAACAACAGCACCATGTATTTATACTTACATGGTTTCAGTGCCTGGTAACTTGACCAACCAGGACATGAAAGACTGATACTGCAAGTCCTGAGAAAGCTCTGTAACGCTGAGCAGTTGGCGCAGAAACAGTTCTCTCAACAAGAAGAGACCAGCAGAGCTGTAAATCCTGCCTGCCAGACAGATTCTTATCACTGGGCATGCTTCCTGGTGTTTGGCGCTCGTATTGGACTCAATATTCCAGAATACACGCACACACCTGGAAATTGCATGAGTGATTACAGATAGCACTGGTCTGTGGTAGAACTCATACAGCTGTGGCTAATACAACACAGCATGGCTGATTTTCCTTGTTATTCCCATTTATCAGACAAGAGATGCACCCTTAGGAGATGTTAAGCACCCACAGCTCCATCTGACTTCAGTAGTAGCAGCAGGTGCTCAATATCTCTGCAAACCAGGCCCTTCGGTGCTCATCCTTTAGGTCCTAACCCAAAGTCACTTGAAATTTACTATGGATTGCAGGGGGCTTTGGAGCAGACCCATGGTGCTACGACAAGGATTTAATATTCTAAAAAACAGTCAGACAATGGATGTGGGTTGTTTGCTCTTCTTTCATACTCTAGCTGGTGAAAGAGCTAAGCTCCTGACATGGTAGCATTGCACAATAGCCAGTGGTGATGTTTAAAAACTAACCTTGGTAGTCACCAGGCAGTGTTATAATGTGCTGCTCAGTCTGTTAGCAGTGACTGTCGAAGTGGAGTTGCAGTGCTTGGATGCCTTTCCAAGATATGCAGCTCACAACCCATTTTTGTACACTGACATATGCGTAGGGAGTGTGCCTTGGCTGCTATTTTCATTACCATGTGATCCTCTCAGAAATAGGATGTCTTCTTTTTTTTTCCATTCACCACTTCTTCATGTAAGGTGCCCAGCTTATGCCTTCTGTACAGACACAGAAGAGGTACAGTATGGACAATGGCTGTGCTGAATTCCCACGTTACCCTGCCAGTGTGTCTGAACTCTGTTCAAGAGGGAGGGAGGGGTCAGAGGGCAGTTAAATCTCCAAATTTCATAATGCTCTGACCTTTCTGATAAGACTACCAGTAAGAAGGATGTCAATTTAGATGGTGTTTTCTGACACGTAGACACAGGTAATTAAGTAATGTTTGTATTTATTATTTACTACAACACTGAATGGGTACTAGGCATTTTATGGACAAGTACAAAGGCAGGAACAGGGTTAAATTCCATCCTCAGTTACTGTGGATGTGCATCGGTGTAACTCCTTTGACATCAGGGGACTTACTCTGGATCTACACCTGTGTAGTTCAGAGCAGAATTTTTGACCCATGGGAAGTAGTTCATTATTACTATGTACCTTGTACAGTCATTTTTACCAGTGCAAAGTGGGCATAAAACACTACCAGATCAGAGTAATACCATCTTGCCTCCACGTTGCACTTGCCTGGCATCAGTGCATATGACTGCACATAGTGCATGGCCATGGATATTGGAACAATTTTTATAGTGGGAGTGCTGAGAGCCATTGAACCAAACTATAAACCCTGTCTATGATGGAAACCACTTCAAGTCAGAGGATGTGGCAGCACCTCCAGCACTCTTAGTTCCAGCACCTATGTGTATGGCAATAGCGAACTGTGCCAAAGTGTCAGGCTTGAAGACTGATAGGGCCACTGATTTATATGGGACTTAAGCACCAGTTTAAGTGTTTTGCGGAATACCAATGTGTTCAAGAACTTTGCTTAAGAGCACATGCATAACTTTAAGTATATTAGCAGACCCAACAATTTCAATCTCATGTTTCAAGTACACACATGCTTAATTAAGGGCCTTGGAGAGGATGTAGAAGACAAGGATTTAAAGACCACCTAGAAGCCACGTTTTCACAGGGGATGTATCACATAACTTGATTTTTTCCTGTTTGAAAAATGTCTATGTAACCCTTCTGCCCGTCAAAGTTGGCAGCAACAAGGGCTGGGTTCAGTATCTAGGGGTTCCATTCCAACAACACAATGCAGAACCGGCTCGAGCCCCCACCAACTGACCTGGGACAAATATATACCACCCCCGCTGGGTGCCTACAAGAGGCAATACTTCCCCTCTCGCAAGCACAGAGTCTGAGTGTAGCAAAAGCCTTTTAATAAGAGAAAGAAACAATGTGGCATTATGTTGGGAAAACACCACCAACAGGATTCATAACACAACCCCCGAGCAAAAAACCCACCCCTAGCAAATTGGGGCATGTGCTTTCCCTTTGGTTCTTGAGTCCAGCAACCCAAAAGTCACCCAAAGTCCCAAAAGTCCAACAACCCAAAAGTCTCTGTCCCTGGTCAGTGCAGCCCCAGAGTTTGAAAGTTTATCTGCAGAGTTTTACCTCCCAACCTGGGTGGAGATTGCAGGGGGAGGGGGAGGGGTTTAAGGGGCACCTTACATGGTCCAAAGCCAATTGCCCCACCTCTCCATAGGACTCTGCTCCACTCCACCAGCCATCCCACGAATTGCTCTGCTCTACCAGCCACCCCCATGAGCTGCTCCAGGCATCCCACAAACTGCTGTGCTCCAAGAGCCACTCTGCTTTGCCAGCCATCCCACAAACTGCTCCGCACTATATCTTTAGGCTCCCCCACTACTTAACACAACACTCAGCAATTTCAGCTCTTAGTAAGTTTAGCTCTTTTGTAATTTCAGCTTATAGCAGAGGAGCCTCAGTGCTGGTACACCATTGGCCCAAAATGAATTCAGCTCAGCAGCCTGTAACTAGACTCCTAATAGAATCAAAATTAGCTCTGATATTCTACAATGGAGAGTGAAGGAAATGCAATTAGCATGTAAGGCCCACACCCAGGAGCCCATACCACCAAGTATTAATACCTATCCCTCAGCCTCTCCCTCTAGTTACTGGGCATTGGAACCCATGACTCTTGCCTAGCGAGTGCTGCTTAGTTGATGGTGAGTCCCTCCATCATAACAAAAGGCCAAATACAGTTCCACTGTCCTTGATTCACATAATCAGGATAATAACAGCTTATTCCTGCCCCAATAACAGAGAAATTGGGGGTCCTACAGCAGCCAAAGTGACTATCTGAGTGGGGTGGGTGAGCCTATGCAAATGAGATCAGCCCCTGAAGTTCTTTTCCACAACCCACCATGATTCGCCACCAGATGTCAGGGTAGAGCTCATCCTGACTCTGCTTACATCTATAAAATATTTAATATTCATAAAAGAACAAATATTTTGGACCTAATCTACAGTTCTTACTCCCACACAACTTGCAGTGACTTCAATGGGTTGCTTAATTTGGAAAAGCCACAAGAGAGATTCATGTCACCCTAGGCCCCAGTCCAGGGTGTTGCTTAGCACCTCCAAATAACACTGAAGTCAGTGGGCGACTTGGGCACTCGGTACCTCATGAAATCAGGCTCCTAGTCCAATGACATTCTTACTGTACTAAAAATTTAAAGAACTCTTTTTTCCCTGCTACAATCCCAGTTTTTAATCCAGAGAAACAAATAAGCATCTGAGTTTCTGTACAGCTATTGCAGAGACCAGCTCAGCTGCACGCTATGATTGCATTTTCTTATAAAGGACACTGGCTACAAATAATTATCCTATCCCAACTCTTACTGTATCTAAATGGTAATAAAATGCTGTCATCTTAATAAACAGCATCAGCTTTGATTTGACTTGAGAAAACCCTTCCAATGACAGAGTTGTGATGTTCCTCAACCCCCAAAAACCCCACTGGTAAGAAAAATACCCTACCCAGTATCCAAGTGTTTTGCAATGTCTAGGCAAGACTCATTCATTGACTTCCATATCATATTTTATGTATCCAGTAGCTTTTCTCCCTTTACATCTTAGTGTCATTTTAGGTTGTAGCGAGCGTGTGGCATACTACACATTGCGTTCCACTTTAATAATCCTCTTTCTTCAGGATCTTGTGATTGTACAATAGCAGTTTATCTAGTTTTTTTTCCAGCATGGAACAGGGATTTTCTTGTCATGTTGCACTGTGCTGTGGGAGAGCCTAGCAAAGGGAACTAATCTCTATGTTACCACTGAGACAGTGCACTGAAAAAACAAATTGGTAATAAATCTACATGCCATTTGTTTGAGGTGTTTTTTTAGTTTACCAACCACAGTGATTTATTTGTGCTGTTCCCAGAGAGTGGGGGGACAGCCACTGAAAGGCCACGGGACTGAAGTTAACAGTATGTCATAATATATTTAGCAAATGATAATGCAAAGGATGAAAAATAGAGGAAAAGGAGGAGGGGGAAATTGCATTCCCTTGCTGAAAAACTATTAAACATTTAGCGAAAGGGAGCACACCATGTGTGTGGAATTTTCCTGGTTTTTCCTTTATGAATTAATCACTGCAAACCCATAGACAAGGACTGGTCATATGAGGCGGATGATTCAGACTTGGAGATGGAGGAAACATCAGTGTTTGTATGAGGTTTAAAAAAGAAATTGAATACCAGATGTGAGCCCTAGAAAACATAGCCTGGAAGAAGAAAAAGGAAGTCCAGGGAAGGTTTCTGGAATGTCTTTCCCACTTATTGACTTTAATCCATTTTCTTAAGGCCCTGTTTGAATGAGTCTCCCTAACTAGTATTACATGTTTGTTTTCTAACATGGGAGATTGTTACTGATGATTCCACATACAAATCTCCCCTTGCTGTACTTGGGAAAGAGGCTGAGGAGATGGATGTACAATGGCCACCACCTTGGCACACACATAGGTCACTACAGCTTGAGCGAAAGCAACAAACTCTATGAGTGAGAGCTGTAACACCAATATCCCCTATGGTTCAGGCCTGGGGGAGGAGGCAGTGGAGGACATGTGCCACAAACTTAATAGCTGGTTACCAGTGCTCTGCACTCATCCTCCTCCACAGCAGCTAACAAGGAATCTGTGCAACAGGTTCACACTATATTGCCATGTGTCCAGCTCCCACAATGGAGCCTTTCAGTGGTATCCACTGTGTTGATAAGGGAGTATCTTGGGCCCAAAGTCACACAACAAGAGTCTCGGGGAGCGTGATGCCATTGGAGCTAGAGATGGGTGCAAGGAGCATTAGAGCTTATGCAAATGGTCCTTCGCTATGGCAAATCCCCTGTCATGGGCTCAGATTTTCACTGGGAAGCTAGAATCAGTGCCTGTTCCATTCAACATGTTCCTCCCTACCTAGCTGAGTCTCTTCATTCGAAAGATACACTGTCTCTCATGAGAAAAGTAGCTGGTCTTTATGATAACTCAGTTTGTTAATTATGAATAAGCTCAAGAGACATGCCAAATAGACAGGAACTCTGAATGGTAATTAATGTGGCCAAGGTTGCCTAAAACTCCCTGAGCTGTGGTGTGGGGCTCTGGTCTTAACAAAGCTCATTGTTTGCTAAATCTCCCAGTCTAAGTTTAAAGGTGATCATGATTCTGCCATCTCTACACTTGTTCAGCTTCCATTTCTTATTCTAGTACCTTGCACAATATCTTGGCATTAGCCATACAAGCAATAGCTACATATACTTGAGGCCTCATCCAACAACTTCATTGACTTCAGTGGGCTTTGGATCAGGCCCTATGATGTTCTGTGCTAGGATTTTGTGTGATGGAAAGAGTATTTAGTTAAAATAAAAAGGGGAATGGGAGGACATGGGAAGGAGTTTTTCGGGGGTGCTATCCTGGCCTCTAGATATCTTTTGTCATCTATTAAAACAAACTATCCACACCATACACTCAAAAATAAACCCACCCTCCCCAAAACTAGGAAGGAAAGCAAACAGCACATCAATACCAGCTTTCATAGAATCATAGAATCATAGAATATCAGGGTTGGAAGGGACCCCAGAAGGTCATCTAGTCCAACCCCCTGCTCAAAGCAGGACCAAGTCCCAGTTAAATCATCCCAGCCAGGGCTTTGTCAAGCCTGACCTTAAAAACCTCTAAGGAAGGAGATTCTACCACCTCCCTAGGTAACGCATTCCAGTGTTTCACCACCCTCTTAGTGAAAAAGTTTTTCCTAATATCCAATCTAAACCTCCCCCATTGCAACTTGAGACCATTACTCCTCGTTCTGTCATCTGCTACCATTGAGAACAGTCTAGAGCCATCCTCTTTGAAACCCCCTTTCAGGTAGTTGAAAGCAGCTATCAAATCCCCTCTCATTCTTCTCTTCTGCAGACTAAACAATCCCAGCTCCCTCAGCCTCTCCTCATAAGTCATGTGCTCTAGACCCCTAATCATTTTCGTTGCCCTTCGTTGTACTCTTTCCAATTTATCCACATCCTTCCTGTAGTGTGGGGCCCAAAACTGGACACAGTACTCCAGATGAGGCCTCACCAGTGTCGAATAGAGGGGAACGATCACGTCCCTCAATCTGCTCGCTATGCCCCTACTTATACATCCCAAAATGCCATTGGCCTTCTTGGCAACAAGGGCACACTGCTGACTCATATCCAGCTTCTCGTCCACTGTCACCCCTAGGTCCTTTTCCGCAGAACTGCTGCCGAGCCATTCGGTCCCTAGTCTGTAGCGGTGCATTGGATTCTTCCATCCTAAGTGCAGGACCCTGCACTTATCCTTATTGAACCTCATTAGATTTCTTTTGGCCCAATCCTCCAATTTGTCTAGGTCCTTCTGTATCCTATCCCTCCCCTCCAGCGTATCTACCACTCCTCCCAGTTTAGTATCATCCGCAAATTTGCTGAGAGTGCAATCCACACCATCCTCCAGATCATTTATGAAGATATTGAACAAAACGGGCCCCAGGACCGACCCCTGGGGCACTCCACTTGACACCGGCTGCCAACTAGACATGGAGCCATTGATCACTACCCGTTGAGCCCGACAATCTAGCCAGCTTTCTACCCACCTTATAGTGCATTCATCCAGCCCATACTTCCTTAACTTGCTGACAAGAATGCTGTGGGAGACCGTGTCAAAAGCTTTGCTAAAGTCAAGAAACAATACATCCACTGCTTTCCCTTCATCCACAGAACCAGTAATCTCATCATAAAAGGCGATTAGATTAGTCAGGCATGACCTTCCCTTGGTGAATCCATGCTGACTGTTCCTGATCACTTTCCTCTCCTCTAAGTGCTTCAGGATTGATTCTTTGAGGACCTGCTCCATGATTTTTCCAGGGACTGAGGTGAGGCTGACCGGCCTGTAGTTCCCAGGATCCTCCTTCTTCCCTTTTTTAAAGATGGGCACTACATTAGCCTTTTTCCAGTCATCCGGGACTTCCCCCGTTCGCCACGAGTTTTCAAAGATAATGGCCAAGGGCTCTGCAATCACAGCCGCCAATTCCCTCAGCACTCTCGGATGCAATTCGTCCGGCCCCATGGACTTGTGCACGTCCAGCTTTTCTAAATAGTCCCTAACCACCTCTATCTCTACAGAGGGCTGGCCATCTCTTCCCCATTTTGTGATGCCCAGCACAGCAGTCTGGGAGCTGACCTTGTTAGTGAAAACAGAGGCAAAAAAAGCATTGAGTACATTAGCTTTTTCCACATCCTCTGTCACTAGCTTGCCTCCCTCATTGAGTAAGGGGCCCACACTTTCCTTGGCTTTCTTCTTGTTGCCAACATACCTGAAGAAACCCTTCTTGTTACTCTTGACATCTCTTGCTAGCTGCAGCTCCAGGTGCGATTTGGCCCTCCTGATATCTTTCCTACATGCCCGAGCAATATTTTTATACTCTTCCCTGGTCATATGTCCAACCTTCCACTTCTTGTAAGCTTCTTTTTTATGTTTAAGATCCGCTAGGATTTCACCATTAAGCCAAGCTGGTCGCCTGCCATATTTACTATTCTTTCGACTCATCGGGATGGTTTGTCCCTGTAACCTCAACAGGGATTCCTTGAAATACAGCCAGCTCTCCTGGACTCCCTTCCCTTTCATGTTAGTCCCCCAGGGGATCCTGGCCATCTGTTCCCTGAGGGAGTCAAAGTCTGCTTTCCTGAAGTCCAGGGTCCGTATCCTGCTGCTTACCTTTCTTCCCTGCGTCAGGATCCTGAACTCAACCAACTCATGGTCACTGCCTCCCAGATTCCCATCCACTTTTGCTTCCCCCACTAATTCTACCCGGTTTGTGAGCAGCAGGTCAAGAAAAGCGCTCCCCCTAGTTGGCTCCCCTAGCACTTGCACCAGGAAATTGTCCCCTACGCTTTCCAAAAACTTCCTGGATTGTCTATGCACCGCTGTATTGCTCTCCCAGCAGATATCAGGAAAATTAAAGTCACCCATGAGAATCAGGGCATGCGATCTAGTAGCTTCCGTGAGTTGCCGGAAGAAAGCCTCATCCACCTCATCCCCCTGGTCCGGTGGTCTATAGCAGACTCCCACCATGACATCACTCTTGTTGCACACACTTCTAAACTTAATCCAGAGACACTCAGGTTTTTCCACAATTTCGTACCGGAGCTCTGAGCAGTCATACTGCTCCCTTACATACAGTGCTACTCCCCCACCTTTTCTGCCCTGCCTGTCCTTCCTGAACAGTTTATAACCATCCATGACTGTACTCCAGTCATGTGAGTTATCCCACCAAGTCTCTGTTATTCCAATCACGTCATAATTCCTTGACATCACCAGGACCTCCAGTTCTCCCTGCTTGTTTCCAAGGCTTTGTGCATTTGTATATAAGCACTTGAGATAACCTGTTGATCGCCCCTCATTCCCAGTATGAGGCAGGAGCCCTCCCCTCTCAGACATTCCTGCCTGTGCTTCCTCCCGGTATCCCGCTTTCCCACTTACCTCAGGGCTTTGGTCTCCTTCCCCCGGTGAACCTAGTTTAAAGCCCTCCTCACTAGGTTAGCCAGCCTGCTGGCAAAGATGTTCTTCCCTCTCTTCGTAAGATGGAGCCCGTCTCTGCCCAGCACTCCTCCTTCATGGAACACCATCCCATGGTCAAAGAATCCAAAGCCTTCTCTCCGACACCACCTGCGTAGCCATTCGTTGACCTCCACGATTCGACGGTCCCTACCCAGGCCTTTTCCTTCCACGGGGAGGATGGACGAGAACACCACTTGCGCCTCCAACTCCTTTATCCTTCTTCCCAGAGCCACGTAGTCCGCAGTGATCCGCTCAAGGTCATTCTTGGCAGTGTCATTGGTGCCCACGTGGAGAAGCAGGAAGGGGTAGCGATCCGAGGGCTTGATGAGTCTCGGCAGTCTCTCCGTCACATCACGAATCTTAGCCCCTGGCAAGCAGCAGACTTCTCGGTTTTCCCGGTCAGGGCGGCAGATAGATGACTCAGTCCCCCGGAGGAGAGAGTCCCCGACCACCACCACCCGCCTTCTCCTCTTGGGAGTGGTGGTCGTGGAACCCCCAACTTCAGGACATCGCATCTCATGCCTCCCAACCAGCGGAGTCTCCTTCTGCTTTCTCCCCCCAGACATATCATCTGGTCCACTCTCCGCAATGGTACCTGTGGAGAGAACATGAAAGCGGTTAGTTACCTGTGTCTGTGTTACTGGAACCCGGACATTCCGCTTACCTCTTCTGGAGGCCACATGTTGCCAAGCTTCTTCACTGGCCTCTTGGCCCCTCTGTGCAACCTGCTCTATATCTTTAGAGCTTTGTGCCCCTAGAAGGCTATCCTGAGTTTGGTCCAGAAAATCCTCAGTCTCTCGTATACAACGCAGGGTCGTTACCTGTTGCTCCAGACCATCAATCTTCTCTTCCAATATGGAGACCAGCTTGCACTTTGTACAGACAAAGTCGCTTCTGTCCTGTGGAAGAAAGACAAACATGGCACATCCAGTGCAGGTCACAATAGCTGAACCCCCCCCTTCCATATCACCTACCTACTATGAGCTTCCTCAGAGACGTTGGCAAGATGTAAGCCTCACTGGGCTCACTCCAGGCGAACTCCCAGGCAAACTCCTGCTGTGAGCTGCTCTGCTGTCCCCACTGCTCAGCTGGTTCGCGAGGCTCTGGCTATTTTCAAACAGCCAGGCTTCCCTGACGCAAACACACAGACACCCTAATGCCCGCCCCCTGCAGGCTAGCAGCCAATCAGACACTCACTCAGGCTCTCTCCCTGCCCTCCCAGCAAACACACGCTCGGATACTTCCTCAGCAAGCAAACACACACACTCGGATACTTACCAGTCCCAGGCAAACTCCTGCTGTGAGCTGCTCTGCTGTCCCCGCTGCTCCGCTGGTTCGCTGCCGCTCAGCTGGTTCGCGAGGCTCTGGCTATTTTCAAACAGCCAGGCTTCCCTGACGCAAACACACAGACCTCACCTTTCAATCCTCACCTCCCTTCCCAGGAGCCTGGGAACAAATCAGGCTTTGCAGCATGTCTCCTTACTAATCCACTTGTCTTTCTTCATAAAGTAACATGAAACTGCCTAATAGTGGGAGAAATTTATGCCAGCCACTGAGCAATAGTAGCAAAAGCTAAACTAAACACATGAGAATTGCTAGACATTCTCTGCATAGCGTATTAGAGTATGGACATAGGTTAAATTGAGTCAACTGTGTTCCTGTTAGTTAGAATTCCTCGGAACAGATCAAAAGTGATACACATTGGAACTAATGTTCTAGTTTTGAAGTCAGAGATGTGCTCAGAAGCATACAGACAGCCTGATCCTGCAGACGTTACTTGAGGCAAAACTCCTGTCAGAGTTCAGTGGCTCTTTCATGTGACTGAAGGCTTTAGGACTCCCAGAGAGGACTGCCTAGAAGTGAGAGAGGCTACTGGTTTGATCACTCGCTCTTTGGAATCTCTCTTCTTCCTCTATGGCATCCAAGCATTTGCTTGTGATGCTTCAATGTGCAACTATGAGTCAACAGCTCTTGGCAAATTACACATCATGGCACCAGTGATGCTTTGTGCATAGCTGCAGTATCTCTTGAGCAGTGAGTTAACAGAATAAGGACTCGCTTTCCAGGGACAAAGGTTGAGGATAATAAGCTACGGAAGGGAACTAAAGATGATCTTATGTAGCTGTGGATGCTGGAATAAATAATTCAAGAGAGAGGCATCACGAGATATTTGAAAGGAAGCTACTGAGACAGGCTTTTTGGCTTGCAGCCCTTCATACGGAACCTAGTTATTACTCAATTTCTTTTTGCGAATACAGACTAACATGGCTGCTACACTGAAACCTAGTTATTAGATGTTGCTGCTGCAGGTCTCTCGGCCAACCTAACCCTTCCTTTTAACTTCAGGGCTGCCTTTGGGATTTTGATTAGAGCTGGGTCAAAATTTTACAATGTAAAACCTGCATGACAGAGAATAATAAAAAATAGAGAAGGGGAAAGACCTATTAGATCCTCTAGTGCAGCCCTCATACCAATGCGGGTTTGTAGACTATCTTCTTTGTCTTTCTATAGGTATTACTTACTCAAGTTTATACTTACTTATACTTTGCACCTTTGTTCACACATTCTCCAGATCATTTCTGATGTTCTTCTCTGAACTCTCTTCAATATCTTCTTGGTAACAAGGTGCTAAACAGCAAATGCAGTATTTTAGGTGTGGCTGTACCATAGCCATATACATGTACTATAGCCACTTGATTGCATAATGATTCTGCATAAGCAGCTTAGAATTGCATTGGCCTTTTTTCCCCTGCCACACTGCATTGCAAACTCATGCCTAACTTGCTTTCCTTTCTCATCCTAAAGTTTGCGTCTTCCAGCATTTCTAATTTCCAGATGTCTCCATCTCATTTAATATCTGTTTTGTATTATTCTCCTCCTGTGTTGCATTTCCCTGTGGTTTGCTATTTTCTGCTCATGTTTAAGACCTTTTCTTGGGCTCTTTGTATTCTCAACCATTTGTCAGTAGCGCAGAAGCTATTTGCAATACAGTGAATGCCCTGACGTTCACATGGTCCCAGAATTTCTTACTGGCCCCTTTTGAATAGATATTTTTATGGTTTGTTTGTTTCCTAATTGTTCAAACCACTTTTTTATTTTTCTTGTTGGAGAAAGATTTTTAAAAGTTTCATAATCTCAGCACTTCTTGAATCATTGGCAATTTCTCATCCACCCCATTTATGAATGGAAAGATTTCTCTCTAGCACATCTTTCCCCCCACCCCACCCCACTGTCCACGGCCCATGTATTTATAAAATCCCTTGTCACTCTCTTTAAATGCTTTGTCTGCTATGGCTGCATAATTCTGATCTGCATTATACAGGTACAAATTGGGAAAAACTGCTTGTGAACCAAGAGAGTTAATCTGAAATTATGTTAATAGCAGAATTCGACCCTCACTGATTGACTGATGCAAAAGAGACCAAGCTAAGGAGACTAGAGATATCAGGTGATGTCTTAATATTCCTACAGAGGCCAAGGCTGTAAGAAAAAGTAGATCATGAAATGCTGATAGAGATAAGAATGACCTATAGAATATCACAGCTTTGATCAGACATTTTAAATACTCAGTGGTTGCACAGCTATGCTTTTTTTCAGTCACTGCTTCCCAGGCTAGCAAATTAACCCTTTGGTTGCCATTCACCACTACAGTTGCTGTGCAGAGTTTGAACATGCCAGTATTCTTTGAAGTGCTCCACACATGGGGTAAATTATACCTCCAGTGCTATCCCTCTCATCCTCTGATCTTCGTCCATTCTCAGATGCTTTCATTCAAAATTTTGGGCCTTGATTTGGCAAAGCACTTAGGTTCATGCTTAAGTTTAAGTACTTGAGAATTCCCATGCATGTCAATGGATCCAGGGTCTTGTCAAAGTGTCTGGTAAAGATATACTTTTTAAATTCTAGGAATTAAGAGATTTTGTGTGTGAAATCCTGGCCTTGTTGAAATCAATGGGAGTTTGGCCATGAACTTTAATGGATTTCACCAGGATTTCACCCTGGTTTTCCAGTGGGTTGGGGAAGACTGTTTTTTTGTTTTGTTCTGTTTTTTACAAGACTCACATTAAAAACTCACTTTAAAACCTTGTTTGCTGTAATTTTTATCCTAACTACTCTCCCTTCTATTGCCAAGCATCACTCGCTTTCCTGCCCCCTCCCCCCTCCTCACTGTCACAGTGTATAAAGGATGTGGAGCCCCTCCCCAAGTTGTGGCTCAAGCCTCCGTCCTCCCTGATGCTGGTGAGTTGTGGCTAGGCACGGCTTCTCCCCTCTCCTTGCATGAGTTGGGTCCTGGCCTGAGCTGTCTTTTGTGAGGCCTGATGCCTCCAGCCAAGGTGGCTCCTCACTGTGCCTGAGATGCAAGGGGTTCTGTCCCTGGGGAAAGTGAATGATGCTACCTCCTGCTGGCAAGGAGTACAAACCCACTGCACAGAAAACAATAACTACATCAGCACAAACCCCAGCGATGAAGCAACACACCCAACAATAACAATATAACAAAGGGTGGGGCTGGGGATGAGAGGTTTGGGGTGCAGGAGGGGGCTCAGGGCTGTGGCAGGATGTTGGGGTGTGGGGTGCAGGTCCCTTCTGACCTTCAAGTATATGATTCTATGATTCTACCTCCTGGGTGTGGTGTTCTGTCCTATCTAGTGGCACTGATTTAGAGAGAGAGATAAAATGAGTCTGCTCTACAGCCTTAGCTAACAGCCAATTGGCTTTTAGCTCATGCGGTAGAGGCTCATGCACTAAGCTACAGAGGTTCCAGGTTCTATCCCACCCACCGATGACCAGGGTCTGTCGGTGTTACATGGGCTCTGGGAGGGAGTTTGGGTACAGGAAGGGGTTCTGACCTGGGGCAGGGGGGTTAGGGTGTGGACTCCAGCCGCGCAGCTCCCAGGTGGCAATGCAGCGGGGCTAAGGCGTGGCTCCTGGAAGTGGCTGGCATGTCTGGTTCTGCTGTTCCTGGTCAATGGGAGCTGCAGAGCTGGCGCTTAGGACTGGGGCAGCTTGTGGAGCCCATGTGGCCGCCCCTGCACCTAAAAGCTGGACATGTTAGCTGCTTCCAGGAGCCACATGGAGCCAGGGCAGGCAGGGAGCCTGCCTTAGTCCCACTGTGCGGCTGACTGGACTTTTAACGGCCCGGTCAGTGATGCTGACCAGAGCCACCAGGGTCCCTTTTCGATTGGGCATTCTGGTCAAAAAGCGGACACCTGGCAACCCTAGGTACACTGAGAATGAGATTGGAGAGAAATGCTGCAGAGCTGTGAACACTGGCCAGCTTAAACAAAAATAGTTCTCTTACTAAGTCTTCCTATCCTGGCTCCTACCAGGCTCCCTCGACTGGAGTCCTGTGGAGGTCTCGGCTGGCTCTCAGTAACCAGCACTGGGTCATATCTCTGCATCTGGACACAGGTCTCTGCAGTGCTGGAACTGACTGACCCATGCGCTAGATCCCACAGCAGCTCAAAGACGCCCTTTGAGAAGAGAGGGAGTTAATCGGACAAATTCCCAAGCTCCAAACTTAAACTAAAACTAGTCCCTTTGTCTCTGGCTGTCTCCTCCCACTGAGGAACTGAGCAACCCAGGTTCATCATTAGCCCTAGCCCAACAAACTGCTCATCCATATCACCTCAAGCAAAAGCCTCTCCATTGGGCTCAGCAGGAGTTTCTAGTCCACGCAGTCTTCACCCGACTCCAGGCATGCTGGGAAATTGTGTCAGAGGGCTCTGGTAGCCAGTACTGCAGCCCGTAGGATCAGACTACTTGGAGGCTCAGTTTAGAATTCCAGGAGCTGGCAAACTCCAAATGGGGCACAGATGGTTATTTTCAATGGCCCAGAGCCTCAACGTTATTGAGGCCCCTAAGTCCCTTTGGAATCAATGGAAGCCAGTCACCTAAATGCCGCTGAGGAGCTGGGCCATTCTCCCTACATTTATGTTACATTTTGTTGTTTATTATTCACATTGTCTTAGTGCCCAGAGGCTCCAGTCAGAACTCAGAGCCCCACCATGCTAGGCCCTGTATCAATGTAACAAAAGGACAGTCCCTTCCCCGAAGAGCTGACGGTTTAAGGGAGGTCTCTTTTCCCTTTTTACCCCAGTCCATTTCCGACCATCAGTCTGCCTTGCCATCTGTGTGAGAATTGCCATACTCAGCCCTGTAAGGCATTTTCATTATTTTATCTTTCACTGTGAAGCAGTTTGAGATCCTTTATATAAAAGGCGCTATATGAAAATACTGCGTTGAATTGAATTCATAGCTTGAATCAATTCACCTGAGGATATCACTTTAGTCATTATGATGGTGCTTCAGTGATTGCCTGAGATAGGCTTTAGTTTGATTCTCTGGAGGGATTCCAAGCAAGAGATGAGCTCAACCCAAACCTGAAAAACACTAAGTGCTGTATGTCGCATGAGTTATTTAATATTTTTATTACAACAGAGCCCAGAGGGCCTGATTAGAATTAGGGCCCTGTTATTTTATTGTAGATATAGCACAAACATAGACAACACGGGGCTGGCCCTGAAGAGTGATTTCCTAAGAGCCTCTTTGTTCTGATTCACTGAAAGGTTTATAAGTAGCCTTAAGTCCTGCAATTAATCAATTCCTCAACATACATATGCATTCTTTTTCTGCAGCTTTTCAGCTATTTCAGATTGCTCTTTAAGGAATTAACTTACTTAATGATTTTACAAAAAGAAAAGGAGTACTTGTGGCACCTTAGAGACTAACAAATTTATTAGAGCATAAGCTTTCATGAGCTACAGCTCACTTCATCGGATGCATTAGCTCACGAAAGCTTATGCTCTAATAAATTTGTTAGTCTCTAAGGTGCCACAAGTACTCCTTTTCTTTTTGCGAATACAGACTAACACGGCTGCTACTCTGAAACCTGTTAATGATTTTAGTTTTGTTTTAGGATACAGTAATGAGCAAATCTCTGGTTTTCGTCCATTGATTTCAGGGACCCAGAGATGGTGTATTGGTTTTTTTTTTTTTTTTTTTACTCGATTAATAACTAACATTTCAAAAATTAAAAACAAAACAGCCTGACTCACTCCCAGAACAAAATCTACCTTATTAAAAAGAGATTTCCAGAAATGTCACAAATACAAAGTTCTATGTTCGAACCTCGCATAATTGGTATCAAATTACCGGTAACTTTTAACCTTTCAGAGATTAACATAATGACATAGTTGTTTCTGCCACACTATTAATTAGTTATCTTTTATTTGTGTCAAATCTTTCATCCTGATGGATCCCAAAGACCTTTACAAACTCAGCCAGAGAAAATGTGCTTAGGGCACCAAATACATCCAAGAGCATCGCCGGAGCAACTCCAGTGTAACCCATTGCTAACATTCCCCAACCAATGGAATGCTGCCGCCTTGGAGATGGAGATGAAGCAAAGTAGCTACTTAATGGCAAACAGCAACATTACACAACAGGTTAGGACAACCTGCAAAGGCTTTATCTAGTGTGTGGCAGGGTTATTCAACCCTCCCATCCATCCTGCCAAGTAATTCAGCCCCACAACTCAGTGCCTGAGTGAGAACCTCCAAGGCAGCTGTGAACATAGTCATGCTTGTGCTTGGTCTTATCTTCTGGCACGGATCTCTGTGGTTTGGCTACTGCAGCTGAGAGATTCTGCCTCCAATGCCAAGTGGTCTAAAGCTGCTCTCACCATCTGCTTTGTTCCTGTGGAGCATAGCTATCTTGAAAGATCATGGAGGAAGAGGTGGTTTCTTGGGTAGCTAGGTCTCCATCTTTTAAAGGTATTATAGATCAAGACCAGGACTTTGAATCTGAATCTGAAGTGACTGGGAACTAGAACTGTGCAAATAATAGATTTTTTTCAGTTCATGGGCAATTTCAACAAATCATAATAAAAATATCAGGTTTTTTTCAAAATTTTCAGCCACTTGAAAAGTAAAACAAAATGGTTTTGAGTTGATCACATTTCATTTTGACATGTTTTAAATGAAACTGAAATTTTGATAATTTTAAAAAATTTTCTATTTAAAAAAATAAAGTTAAAGGAAATTTTGAAACAAAGTTATTTCAAACTAAAATACTTATACATTTCATTTAGAAAATGCTTAAACAAAATGCAAATATTTGGATTTTCTTCTTTTTTTTTTTTAAACTAAATCAATTGGATGAATCTGACACAAATTCACAAAACATTTCAGGGTTGCTGGAGCTATACTTTTTGCCAGCTAAAAAATTTTACCCAGCTTTCCTGGGAACATTTGGAAAGATAGGCTGTGTTTGTGTTGGCCTCTGCTAGTGATGTGGTGTGCTGTTCTGTGTTGTAGCTACTTTCGTCTTGAGGTGGTAATGTTCAGCGCTAAGATAGGTAACTTATCCAGGAGGAGCTTAAAACATGGGCCACAGACATTAGCTTGGTCCTTGTCTGGGAAGAGGAAGCACAATTTCCCTATCTCTCACAAGCAGTGAGAGATGGGAAAAAGCATTCCTTGTTACTTCCACAATCTGCATGTCCCAGAGCAGTAAGGAGTTCTGCCTGATGCCAGTGCTTTGAAACTTCAACAGGCCTGTGGTCTGATGCCCTCAGTCATTGGTGAGGCTAGAGGGCAGCAAGTTCTGAGTTTTCCCCCCCTCCCACTGTTACTGCTACTGTCATAACTTATTTGAACTTAAGCCAAATGTTCTTTATTATTCTTCTGATTTCTTCCAGGCATTCAGACATCTTGGTGATGACCTGAACCCTTGCTCTTGACAATTAAGTTTAGGGTAAAATTGTCAAACATGCCTGAGTGACTTAAGAGCCTAAATACACTTCAATAAGACTTAGGTTCCAAAATCACTTAGGCACTCTGAACAATTGTATCCTTAGTGAATATTAAGCAAGCACATAAGCAGCTAGGTATGCAAAATGAGTTTCTAAAGCCAGATTTATTTTCAGAAAGGGGACTGAAATGCTTAGTGCAAATGGAAATAATGACTGACCTTTTCACACCTCTAACTCAGTAATTGTGTAGTTTAGCTCTCAAAATTCCTTTCTGACTGAGATAAGTCATTGCTATAGTCTAATCTAATGTCTGAGTGCCTGACAGAGCAATTCTATTCAACTGTGCTGTGTTGAATATACTGTTTTCATATATACGTACTTCGACATGCCTTCAAGGGGCCCAAAACCACGAGTAACTAAGCTGGTCATAGTTCAAAAGCCATTTGTGATGTGTGTTCAGAGCCTGATGAGTTATCCCTGAGCCTGAGTGCTCCGAGCCTGATGAGTCATTTTAGATAATTACCTGGGAATCCTAAGGGTCCAGCCAATCCACAAGCAACGGTCTAACCATGTGATCCCAATGCAGGTATATAGGCTCCTAATGAAAGCATCTATCCCCATCTGCTCAATGTTGCTACCTCAGTGAGGGTGTTCCTTGCTATCTGGTAGTTCCCTCCTGCTCACTTACCCGGCTGTTCTGAACTACTGTTGAATGTGTTGTATGCATGTGTGTATGTCTTTGTTGTGTCCTTCAATGAGCATGCAAAGGCAGAGTTTGTGTGCAATTAGCATAGTTTGAAAAATGATCCATTAATATTGTATCCATGGAGCCACCAAAAATTGCTCTCCCTTATTCTGCTTAAAACCAACAAAGAGCTAGATGTTGGTGGGGGGTGGGACATGGACAATTACAATAGGATCACAGGAACAAGAAGAGGAAAATCTGCTCAACATCTTAGATGTCTAAACACAAATGCAAAGAGTACAGGGGATTTTTTTGAGAATTTTTATGAAAAATGTTCCCTCCCTGCCCCCAGCTCCAATTTTCAACAGCTCATTTTGAAAAGCCCAGGATTAGTTAGTTATTTATCTAATTAGGACTTGAATTCCAAATTATTTCCTTTCCTTCAGGTGAGGCAAGTCTATTCCATTATTAGAATCATTATCTCATCTTTAAGATAAACCTCTCCAGGTGAAGCAATGGAATATTGATCACATTCTTCAGGCAAGTCATTCTTAGTTGGTTGTTGACTCCAAGCTGCCTTAGACAGCTGAGAATCAATATCCGCTAAGTTATGTTGCTGTGTTTAATTGAGTGCATGCAAACCTGCCAGCACTGCTGGTATATGACTGCAGTTTCTTCTGACTTTTTCTGCATATTGTACCCCATACTGATGATGGACTGTTCAAACCAGAGGATGTATAGAGGAGGCCTTCTGTGTTTCGGTATCACTACAAGCTGTGAACAGGTCAATTCTCACAAACTAAACAGGGTTGGGCGGAGTCAGTACTTGGAGGAGAAAGTCTAGGTAAACCAAAAGTGCTGTAGGAAGTGGAGACAGTGATTCTATAGATGTATATTTGTATTAGGCAGCACTGTTCTGCTAGAGTTTCTGTCTTTTGGATATCTAAAACCAAGATCCTGACTGACTGTATTCATTAAAGATTCCATGGCACTCTTCACAAGTATATGGGTTTTAAATGTAGTGTCCTGGCCAAAGTCTAGCTTGGTATTACATTCTGCCTGTCTACGTTCTCCCTGCAGTTTCAAGTGAATACAGTATCATTCACTCACTGTTTTAAATTGTTGTGTAGAGCTGATAGGGCAGGGATGGGCAAACTTTTGTCCCGACCACCACGTTGGGGTGCAAAACTGTGTGGAGGGCCAGGTAGGGAAGGCTGTGCTTCCCCAAATAGCCTGGTCCCTGCCCCCATCCACCCCCTCCCACTTCCCATGCCCTGACTGCCTCCCTCAGGAGCCCCAACCAGCCCTGCTCCTTGTCCCCTGACCACCCCCTCCCAGGACCCCCCACCCCAAACCGCCGCCCCCGGACCCCACTCCCTATCCAACCCTCCCTGTCCCCGGACTGCTCCGATTCCTATCCACACCCCCACCCCCTGACAGGCCCCCCGGGACTCCCATGCCTTATCGAACCCCCCTGTTCCCCATCCCCTGACCGCCCCCCCGAACCTCCGCCCCATCCAACTGCCCCCTGTCACCTGACTGCCCCCCAGAACCTCCTGCCCCTTATCCAACCCCCACATTGCCGCCCCCTTATCATGCTATTCAGAGCAGCAGGAGCTCGCAGCGCCACTGCCCGTACGGAGCCAGCCACTCTGCCTGTGTCGCTGCGGGGAGGGGGACAACAGGGGAGGGGCCGGGGGCTAGCCTCCACCACTGGGAGCTCAAGAGCTGGGTGGGATGGTCCTGCGGGACGGATGTGACCCTCGAGCCATAGTTTGCCCACTTCTGTGATAGGGCCTGCTCAGCAGTTAACTGCTGGTCCTGGTTCAAGCCAAGAATACTTATGTTAGACCCCAGATCCTCAAAGGTTCAATGATTTCAGTGGAAGTTAGGAGCCTAAATACCTTGTGACAATCTGAATCATAAGTACTATGCAAGTCTCCCCATGTATCAAACCCATTGTCCCACAACATCTCTGCTTTTCTAGACCCTAATTAGAGCAACCCAATTGGCTGTAATCTGCACAAATATCTGACATCCTCACACTCATTATCTCTTGTGACGGAGGCCAGAATTAGAATTTGCTCTACAGAATGAGGAATTAGTGCATTGCCAAGCCTGCTAACAAATCTTCTTTGGGATCAACTTGTGCCATCTAGTTTATATTCATGACCTTGTTTCAAAAAGCGCTTCAGTGTGTCAATTTCATTTTCCTATCCTTTTGTCACATCTGGCCTAAGACTGAATTAAATCCCTTTTATCTGGTGCTCTTGTTTTCCTTGATGTTTTACTCTCAGCCCTTTTGGGGATAGAACTGTAAATAGAAGCTTCACTTTGCCAAGAAGAAAGCTTGGAGATAAAGACAGAGAATATAGCTAAAAATTTGACTCACCAGTGTGTCTTCTCGGTGCTTGTGTAATTTTATTAGTCATATCCATAACTGTTCAGATGAGGCCATAAGGTCTATCAACACTTCTGAGTATGCAATATGTGATGTTAACTTGTAAGGTCCATGTAAGCCTGTTGGTATTGCTACATATCATTCGACATGAGTGTACTGCACTGCCAGCATTAGATTCTTGTTTACCCTGGTCTGATGGGTGAGGTGGGAGAGAGCTATGAGCAAATATACTCCAAGACAGTGTACAGGAAGTGTTCCATGATGACTCACACTTCCTGCAGATCTACCTCTCCTAAAGTGAGTCATTAGAAGAAGAATGTGAGCCCTCTTAGGGTTAGCTTTTTTTAGCAAGATAATCACTGGCATTAAAGTTGTGTTTAACCAATTTCATTCTATCAGAGACGCTATTGTGTCAACATAAAATAATTGTTCAGATACTATAAGCATCTGCCTAGTGCAAATATAAGGAGGAACCATAATTTGATATTCTGAATAAGGAGGCCTACGCAAGATTATGGATTTATGAAAGTACCATCCATTTAAGTTACAGTGCAGGCTTTTTTTTAAAAGAAAAAAAAAATCAGAAGCCGAATGTTTCTGTTTCACTCCCTGCTTCAATGAATGACAGATATCATTAAACATCATGGGCCAGATTGCAGCTGGCTCTTGGCTCTTGTTCTCAATGAGACTTCCCTTCCTTACGCGTTTGAATCACACATGCAGTAGCCAGCCACAACTACTGAACACAGGCAGAGTTTCTCCTGGTGTTCTCTATCATGCACACACATAGAATATAATTGTGTGTGTGTGTGTGTGTGAGAGAGAGAGAGAGAGAGAGAGAGAGAGAGATTCTCATCAATGTGCATGGAAACCACATGTTACAAGGAAACTTATCTTATTTTTCCATTTACCCGTCCCTTTGCCTACAAGGCACAGCCATACTGTACATTCTTTCCCACCTTCACTCTTTATTTCCCTGAGTCACTGGTATGGAAATGATTCATTGCATTTGTGTCTCTCTCATGACGTAGGCATTAATATATCAGTAGCTTTAGAAATATTTGATCAGGTGAACATTTACAGCTAACAGGGAGCAGAATGTGAATAAACAGATGACTGAAAGTCATGATTGAAAAGTGAGAACTGAACTTCAGCAAAGGCATAAAAATACACTGTAGCTCCTTTAAAAGTCTCTCTCTCTCTCTCAACCTGCTACAGTAATCAGAAGCTAAATTCATATTCATAAATACATCATTATATAATGTGCAGTGAATTCATTAAAGTGAAATGACAGGCTCTTGTAGGAGCTGAGATGAGAAATGAGAATTACTAATGAGTTAAACTTTTTAATTCAGTAAGATCTAGGAAGACTCTGGCCACACCAGTGTTGCGGTGTAATATCAGTAGGACTTCAGGCTGTGACCTTGCTAACATGCTAGCATTTCAAAGGGCAGGCAAAAAGTTTGGTTAAAATTGCTTGTATAATAAATTTACCAGATCTTCCATCTTTTGACTCTCAAAATAACAATCAAATGACTAACATGATTTTTCATTTTGCATTCTGTTCTGTCCTGCAGGGCAGAGCTTAAGTGCACTGCTTAGCAATGGAATCCATCTGGTGTAATCATTTTATACTGTCATACATAGTAGGTGAGAAAAGTGTAATTCTTTCAATGTTTCAATGGTTTATTGCACTGTTTGGAATAAGGGTTTTGATGTTGCATAAAACCCTTTTAGCCTTTGGATTTCATTGAGATGACCAGAGTTGAACATTAAAGACGGCACAGTGGCGTTTATTTTTGTATCCTTACTACAAGTAGTTGTGTATGACAGTAAGAAAACAGTACATATTAATCCATGCTGCAATAACTTTCCTCAAATCTATCTGTATCCCATGGGCTTGATTCTTATTTCTACTAGAGCCCTGTCAGGGCCAGCCCTAGACCAAGTGGTGCCCTAGGCGAGGAGCGTCTTTGGTGCCCCCTGCATTTGTTAAACTTTTAAATACCTTATTTTTTATTGTTTTGTATCCCATTTCACGACTTTGATACATGATTTGCATGCATTATTTATCCTGTCATATAAGATGATAAATTTGCATGCTAGGGTCTATAAATCTGTATTTATTCATGCCATATTTAAGCATATAAAATTTTATTTCCTCTAAGCTTAATGAAACTTTTAAATTTTAAAAATAACTGAAATTTACTAACATCAAGAAATTGAATGGTGCACCAACATTGGGTGGACCAGTATTAAATATAGTTACAGTAGGTGACAGCCTTAGAATGTTAGCCTTCGTCCTTTAGTTCAAAAGGTCACTTTTCTTGCCTTTGCCCTTGCATAACGACAGAGAGATCCAAAGACTGGCCAATGGCATTTTCAAGCAATACAATAGCAAGTGATGTCAGTCTCTTGTCGACCATCATCGATTGAAGATATGTTTAAATGAGACTGATCTTCAAAAAAACTGTGCTCACCGCTCATGACAGTGTCCTGCAGCATGTGCAGAATATTCAAAACTATTCAAACATTAGGAAAAGTGTCCTTCAGCTCAGCATCATGAATGAATTGGAGGACTTGGAGTGGAGAGTGCTTCTCATGTTGCAAAATGTGATGGATGTTGTCCAAATCGCCATAGAGGTCTTTATTGTTGATGTCCAAACATTCCCCATGTATCAGCATCCAGTGAAGGTCCATACAATTGTTCAAGAGTGTTTTCCTGTATATTGGCCTCTGACTAAGGTCACACAAAAAAATCCAGGGTTTTTTGTGTTGCTTCATTAAAGATCTAGAAAACATGACCTATGAGGGAAGATTGAAAAAATTGGGTTTGTTTAGTCTGGAGAAGAGAAGACTGAGAGGACATAATAACAGTTTTCAAGTACATAAAAGATTGTTATAAGGAGGATGTAAATTTTTCTTGTTAACCGCTGAGCATAGGACAAGAAGCAATGGGTTAAATTGCAGCAAGGGTGGTTTAGGTTGGACATTAGGAAAAACTTCCTAACTGTCAGGATAGTTAGGCACTGGAATTAATTGCCTAGGGAGATTATGGAATCTCCATCTTTGGAGATTTTTAAGAGCGAGTTAGACAAACATCTGTCAGGGATGGTAAAGATAATACTTAGTCCTGCCATGAGGGCAGGGGACTGAACTAGATGACCTCCCAAGGTCCCTTCCAGTCTTACGATTCTGTGATTCTATGAACCTTGTAAATTACTCTCATGTCTTTTTCCTGATTAATAAATCTTTAGTTTATTGTAGAATTGGCTACAGGCATTGTCTTTGGTGAGAGATCTAGGGTGCACTTGACCTGAGGTGAGTGACTGGTCCTTTGGGACTAGGAGTAACTTGAATATTGTTGGGATTTTTGGTGTCAGAGACCATATATCATACAGGCAAGCTAGCCTAGATGGCACGATAGACTGGAGTGCCAAAGGGAACTCTCTGTTATGCAGCTTGAGGAGTTCACAATTGATATTTGGTTGGTCAAATCTAAATATAGAACATACAACCAGTTTGGGGTTTGTGCCCTGGATTGTGCCCTGAGGTTGGTACTCACGTTTGTGAGCCATTCCAGACAGAGTGACACCCTTGTTCACATCTGTAGAGCCCTGAAAATCTGTGGATAGCCACTTTATATCTGTGGATCATGTCTGTGGATCGCGGATTGGATGAGGATACCAATTTTGTATCTGCACGGAGCTCTACACATGTGAATGTGGGTACTGGCAGGAAGAACAGCCATTCCCCAGCTTTCATGGCAACAAAATCCCAGTTGCAAGAATTCTTATAGAAAAGCAAACAAACATAATGAACTATAGCCACATTCACAGCACAGTCAGCAGCTCCAAAAGCCACTTGGGATGGTTGATTTACTCTGATATCTGGGAGGAGGCAACAGGCTGGTGAGACATTCTCAAGCACTAAGCCAGTTTGTTGCATGTTCCCAATACTAGACAAGCTTGTAGAACATCTGATGTCCACAGGAGTTCATGTTCCGTCTGGGATTCCATTTTATAATGAACAATGGCTACATACATACAAACATCACTCTTATTGATGGGGATGTATCCGTAGCAATGGTCCGGGAAGTCTGAATGTTTGCAATCCATGTTGCCTTACATGAAACACAGTCAAATTGAAATATGGTAGATTCAGAATCTCTGAAAATTTCCTAACGCTGATACCCATTCCATTCTGCTACCGAAAGCACCCCTGTTTTCACACTTACACATAATTGTAATAATCTTTGTGCACAATATGCCTTGTGAAGTATCATTTAAAAAAGAAAACACTAATCATTACAGTGGGATTCCACGGGGATCTGTTCTGGGTCCAGTGTTGTTTAACGTCTTTATTTATGATCTGGATGTAGGTACAGAGAGCACACCGATCAAGTTTTCAGATGACACAAAGTTGGGGGGTGGGGGTTGCCAATACTTGGGAAGATAGAGCTAAAATTCAGATGGATCATGAAAAATTGGAGAACTGGGCTATAGATAACAAAATGAAATTCAACCAAGCCAAATGTGAGGTGCTACACTTAAGGGAAGAAAAACCAAATGCACAAATACAGAATGGGGGAAAACTGGCTTGGCAGCAGCATTGCTGAGAAGGATCTGGGAGTTTTGGTGGATCACAACCTCAACATGAGTCAGCCAGGTGATGCTGTTGTGAAAAAAGCAAATGCAATTTTAGGTTGCATTAACGAGGCATAGCATGCAAGTCATGGGAGGTGATAGTACCACTCTACTCAGAGCTGGTTAGGCCTCAGCTGGAGAACTGTGTCCAATTTTGGGCACCAATGCATACAAAGGATGTAGAGAAACTGGTGAGGTGAGCAACAAAGATGATCACAGGGATGGAATGCAAACCACATGAGCAAAGATTGAAGGAACTGGGTATGTGTAGTTTGGAAAAGAGGAAATTAAGGGGGCATATGATAAGTGGTCTTCAGATACTTGAAATGCTGTCATAAAAAAGATGGAGAAAAGTTGTTCTCTCTTGCCACAGAAGGCAGGACAAGAGGCAATGGGTTCAAACTACACCATAGCAGATTTAGATTAAATCTCAGGAAAAACTTCCTAACTGTAAGAAGAGTAGGAGAATGGAACAGACGCCTTGGGAGGTTGTGGAAGCTTCTTCACTGGATGTTTTCAGAAGGATGATCTGTCTTGGATAGTTTAGACACAACAAATCCTGCATCTTGGCAGGGGGTTAGACTAGATGACCTTTTGCAGTCCCTTTTAACCCTATGATTCTAATATTCTTGTGTAATGTATGTACAAAATGCATACTGAGTTATGAACATAAACTGAAATCATGACTACAGTTTGTTTACCAGACAAGTCTGGGGAGTGGGTAAACTGGTTTCTCAAAGGCAAAGGACAAGCCAACACCCCTAGCCAGGTGTCATCAAAGTTGATTGGCAATCACCTGCCAAGTGGCCATTCTTTGGCAAGGATGGGGTGCGGGAACAGATCGATCTGCATTTTAGCAAACAACAACACAGAATCTCCTTCACCACAAGACTCCATGTCTTCTTCCTTACAGCTGGAATTAACTTTATTTAGGGGTAACCCTCAGGAAAATACAATTCAGAGCATGACTGGACTATAAAAGTGAGGGCAAAACCACCCCAATTCATCTCTCTTTCGCCTAAAAAGATAAAGGAACCAGCCCCTTGACTCTGAGGAGTGACCCTGACCTGAGAATTCGGTCATCCATATTGCAGGGTACATGTAGTCAGGATTTTACTTTGAACCAAGTCTCGGTTGTTAAGATTTACCTGTGGGAAAGCATTTTATCTTTATTTCTCTTGTAACCATTTCTTGCTTTAATACCTAATATTTTTATTCACTTAAAATCTATCTCTTTGTAGTTAAATAAACTTGTTTTATTTTTTTAATCTAAACTAATCCAGTGTTGTTTCAACTGAACTGTTTGGCAACTCCAGTTAAAGTAGCAAACTATTGAATATTGATGCTTTATAAGAGCAATGAACCTTTAATATCTGAACTGTCAAGGAGAGAGCTGGACAGTGCAGAACACACATTTCTGGGGAAACTGAGGGCTGGGAGAGTGTGGAATCACCTTACCAGGCTGGTGGGGACTAGTAGAAGTCTGTGGTATTGCAGGCAGGCTCCTGAATCCAAAGCGTGGAACTAGGGCTGTCTAACACATAGACATGAAGTGCATACTTGTTGCTGCCTGTGGGCATCCCAGGCAGAGAGACACAGAGGCAAGGCATTGTAAGACACTCCAGGTTACAGGTTTAAATGGTGATGCAACTCTTTGCTGGTCTGGATTGCCCCCAGAACTTCACACATACCTACTATTCCCAGCTCTCTTCCAGAGGAGGAAGCCATGCTGCATGCAATGAAACATGATCTAGGGTTTAAAGCACATAACAGGGACTTAAAGATATGGATTCTGTTCCTAGCTCTCCCACAGATTTGCTATGCGGCCAAGTGCAAATCACTTGTAATCTGAGTTTCCCCATCTGTAAAATAGGCCTAGCACTTTCCTACCCCAATAGGATGTGAGGTTCAATTAATGGTTGAAAAGCACTTTTAGAGCCCCTAATGGATGATGTACGGAAAATATGATATTATAGCTCCAAGGATTCCTTCTGTGAAACTCCATCTCTTGGTATCCTCTACAGCACTGCTTCTCAAGTTATCTGATCTGGGGGACTGGCAATTTTTTTTCCAATGTGCGCGCAGACTGGCAGCCGATGGCTCGCGGACTGGCACCGGTCCGCGGACCACCACTTTGAGTAGCACTGCTCTACAGGCTTATAGTTGCCATCTTTAGAACTTTGGCTTTTCTGTATGATTCAATAAATCGGTGAATGGTTTTGTACCTTCGTTATCTGCTCTTCATCTGAATTCATCTCCTCTTTCTTTACCATTTGGCTGGTTACATTTGGGCCAGTCCCAGTTTCAGTTTACTCTTTGACATTCTTAGCCCCACGCAGCCATCATCTCAGAGGAGATGCTGACTTTTAACAAGAAACATAAATAATTAGAAATAAAGCAGTGAGGAGAAATTAAATTTGAGTTTGTATGTGCAACTAGCCTGTATTTAATTAAAAGAATTAAAACCTTAATGACCTGCATCCAATTCAGAGCTGTCAGTCATTAGCTAATTATATAGGACTTAATGGCATTATTTACTGAAGTGGTCAATAAAAAGTACCATGGCAACCCTAGCACTACATGGTCTGATACCTCAGTGTTCACCTTTCTGAAGAAAGGCCGGCTCAGAATGTTTAATACGCAGCTGTTTATTTCATCAGTGGCTTCAGGGAAAGGTAGGATTTACCTTCTCCATCATTAATCCTCTGCCTATCAAAATAAATCTCTTCTAGGCTATGATGGATACATTTTGTTTTGGTTTTTTTTTGGTAACTAGGTCCCAGAGGATGATGCAGGGGCAGTAATGGGTAAAAAGGGAATTGAATTGTATATGATGAAGCAATCATAAAGCTGTCAGGTGTTCAGTCTCTACTGCAAGACATCTCCTCAGCACCTTGGCCAGTGGTTCTAACTGTGGGGCATAACTTGAGCTGGTAGGAACGTTTCAAGTTTTTGGTGAAAAATCAACCTGAAAAACCAAAATATGTTTCCTCCAGAATGCCACTGGGGTGCCTCATGGGAACTGTAGTCCAGGTGCCTCATGCTCCCATTCTCCTTTACAGGCCGGGTTCCCAGGTGAGGATTTCTCATTGCATTTCTCATGATGCACCATGGTCTCTCTTCTTGGTGAGGGGAGTGAAGCATCATGGGAATCATTGCTGTGGAGAATGTATAAAAGGAAATACTTTTTCACACAATGCACAGTTATCCCATGGAACTCATTGCTACAAGGTGTCATGAGGCTAAGAGTTTAGTAGGAGTCAACAAAACATTTGGACTTTTATGTATTGAGGTCATAAATTGAAGACATCCAGAATTACAACAGGCTTAGAAAACAAAAACAAAAACTCCCCTAGAATTTTGGAAGGAAGAGAAATCCTTTATGCCTCAGGGCATAAGCCAACCTCTGAGTAATGGATGTAAGGAAGAAACTCTCCCTGTGCACTCGTTATTATTGCCAACCTCCTGCAGTGTTGTTTGCACCTTTCTCTGTAGCATCAGGCCACTGTTGGAGACAGAGTACTAGACTAGATGAATCATTAGTCTGATCCATCATGGCAATTAACATGTGTAAAGACTGAGTGTAATATCTGTGTCATGTGGTTGCCATTCATTCCTCATTAGCGTGCTGCCAAGTGACATTTCTGTTACCCTGCTCATAGGGAATGGAGTGCAAATGGCAGGAAAGCTGGTGGTGAAACTTATTTCTCTGGATAAGAGCTTTTTGCCTCATTTTTTCCCATCTGTAAAATGCAGGGTTGTAATACTCATTAGTTAATATTTGTAAAATATTCTGGAGATAAGTACTAAGCATTGCTATCATGTTAACTCGTATAATGTTAGCTCCTTTTGTTAACAGTTATAACTAAGGCTGCAAGTTTGTCACAGAGATCACGGAAGTCACGGATTCCATGACTTTCTGTGACCTTTGTGACTTCTGCTGTGGCCGGTGCACCTGGCCCTGGGGCTGCCTGAGCAGAACTCTGGTCCGGTCGTGCCAGCCACTGCTGGGGCAGTCTCAGGCCACCATGTCCACCTTCCCCAGTAGCACCAGGAGTTTGGGTGTGGGAGGAGGTTGGACCACAAGAGGAGATGAGGGCTCTGGCAGCGCTTACCTCAGGGGGCCTCCCCGGAATTGGCAACATCCCTCCGCTCCGAGCCAGAGGAGCCAGGGGGCTGTGCATGCCACATCCACCTGCAGGCACTGCCCCCACAGCTACCATTGGCTGTGGTTCCCGGCCAATTGGAGCAGCAGAGCTGGTGCTCAGGGCAGATGCAGTGCATAGAGCTACCTGGCCATGCCTCTGTCACAGGCCATGAATTTTTTTTACTGTCCATGACCTGTCCATGACTTTTACTAAAAATACCCATGACTAAAATGTAGCCTTAGTTATAACTAATTCTAGTCAGAAAATGGGGTACTTTTCTGCAATAAATTTAAACTTTTCATTAAAACACTGAAAAACATGGTTTTGGCTGAAAAGTGAAAAATTTTGGTTTTCAGGTTTCCAGTTTTTTGATTGAAAACTCCAAACATTTCATGAAAAGGAAACACTATTTTCTCAACAAATTTTATTTAGTTGAAATCCAATTTTCTTTCAAGAAACAGTTCCTGTGGGAAATGTTCAACCAGCCCTAATAATAATATCAGTAGTCCCAAAAGCAGATATGTTCAGTAGCATCCCAAATCTCACTGGAACCTTGGGGGGGGGGTAGCATAATATGAATGTTTATTATTAATTATTAATTATTATTAATAATAGTAAAATAATAATAATATAATGTAAGTAAACTTTTATCAAAAGATGCATTTAGTAATGCTGTAATCAAAATAAAATGTTAACTCATTTTCCAAAACGTATAAATCATCACAATGGGATATTTTTTGTACAGGGTGCACTAACTATCACTGACCTAAAAGAGAATTGCAATGGAATTCTTGCATGTTCATAGGCCAACAGCAATAACAAATACATTGGATGTTGGTTTGCAGCTATGAATTATGAATTTCCCTTTTTATTACATATTGCAAGGACTTCGTCAGGGTCTATAAATCTAGATTTTAGGGAACCTGATATAACCTTTTCCCTTCCAGTTTATGTTTGCTGTTGCCAAGAGTCTGTCATCTATAAAGATTAATATAGTACAATAACAGAATACAATAGAAGTTTATAACAGGTCGTGCCATAAAAATATATACAGACATCAACTTGGGTTATATACAACAAGAATAAATCAACAAAGTAAATGTACACTGTAGCGGGGCAGTTACCCTGCTCCCGGGGAAAAAGGTAGACTAATTGGGGAGGTGGCCACAGCTGGGGCCACACCCAATCAGGCCACAGCTGGCCCTGATATAAGGGCTAAGGGAGGAGCTGGGTCAGTCATACTCTAGCCTTGGAGTGGGTAGGGCCTAGCTGCATGGAGCAGCTCCAGCTCCTCAGGCTGTGGCCTTGTTAAAGGTCTAAGGAGGTACTGGGGCTGCAGAGCGGTAGCCTGGGGATAGGCAGAGGCAGCTGGTCCAACCCCCTTGTCAATGATGAGTGGCCATTACAGACTGCAGTTTTCCCCAGAGAAAGGGGGCTAGGTGATGATTGGCAGTGGGCATTGAGGCAAGGTGGGTTTAGGGGGGTGGAGGTTCCCCTGGGAAGGGAGACCCAGAGTGTGGGGGTACTGTGGTGGGCAGAACCCTAAGGGAAAGGAGCACCAGGGTCTGGGAGGGACATGAGGGCCTGAGGTAGGAGAGACACCGGCCAGTCAGAGGTGCTCTGAGGGCTGGAAAGAGCTAATTCCCAGATGACCAACAGGAGACGCTGCGATGGTGAGTGCTTGATCTGCTACATACACTAACTAAACAGCTGATTGGAAGACCTCAAAGAATGAGAGGCAATCAGTTTCTTATGCAAGTGGTGGTCACTCCTATAAACACAGGATCCTTAGAATTCATGAAACAATGGAACAGAAATCCTCTTGAGGATTGTCAGTAGTAATAGGCGATGCTCCAAAAGTACCTTTACACATTTAAATATCTTTAAAAATCTGGCCCACTCTTCAGTATTAACTTAACTCTACTTTGATAGAAGTCAATGGTAAAACGCTAGTTGATTTCAGTGGGAAAAGAATCATGTCAATGCTGTGCATTTTTGAAAATCCCAAGTTTAGAGTTTTGGTTCAGTTCAACCTCCAAGAGTCTGGATGCTTCCAAACCTCATAAGTCTGGAAAAATGAGCTGGAAGGTGCATGAGAATAAACTCTTACTTTCTTGGCATGATTAAAACAGAAAGAGACAGGAAGGAAGAATCACAGTACAACTTACAAACTCTTCAAATAGCAATAGTATCCCAGAGGATGAAAGAAGATCAAATTGTTGGTCAATACGGTATTTTGTCATAAGAAGATATTCAGTAGGAATAAATATTAAATTTTATATTAAATTAAATATTAAAAAAGAAAATAAACACAATAACCCTTAGCATAAAGTTCAATATACATAAGAAGTAGAAGAAAAACAAGCTGTTAAACGAGTAAAGCACTTTGCAACAGAGCTAAGAAATGAAAGCATTTCATCCATATACAACTGGCAACAGGAAAGCCTGCAGCGGCATTTTTTTAGTCTGGGGTCGAATTTCCAAAATCTGTCATTGAGCCAAAAGGTATTGACACAGAGTCTCCCCAGGAGCAGTTCAGTGATTGAGTCCCAGGTGTCTGAGCGATCATTAGCTCTGTTTCTGCAGCTGAGAAGTGTGGAATATCTGAGAAAGCATATCAGAGCAAAGTGGCTATCTAATCAATAGAGCAACCACAGTATCTAATCTAGTTTAGATTAGCACAGTTTTAATCACAGAAGACAGCATGGCAGATTCTGCTCTTAGTCTCGCCTGTGTTTTAGGAAATGTTTTGTTTTCCATGTGGATTTTTTTAAATGTGTGAATGTTAGTAGCTCCTGACCAATCTACAGAGAGGGAGAAATCCTGTCTCCATTGAAGTAAATGGCAAAATACACATTCACTTGAATGGGGCTAGAATTTCACCCCAAAAGCTCCAATTTCAATCCATTTTAAGTGCATGGGTTTGTGTCTTCTAGTAAACAAGGTGCAAATTAGAAATCATCTGTTTTGCCCAGAATGGGCTTCTGGTACTTGCTGTTTCCAGCTGGGTCTGCAATCCCACAACAGCCTTCCTTTAAAAAAATCATTCAAGTTCTGATCTGAGCCAGAACCTGGAAGGTGATAAGTGTGCAGTTATAGGGGAAACATTCTTAACTAGACCTGCTCAAACACTGAAAAAGTTCTGTTCAAGTTTGGTTTGGATGAAGGTTCAGATCAATTAGTCTTTTATCTGAACTGGTTCTCCTTTCTCTCACTATAAGGAGCATAATATATTAGGTATGGTTAGCCACTCCAAAATATATTCATTAACTCTGCCTCTAGTTAAGACATACACAAGGAGGTTATGTGAAATCAGTACATGTTGCTACCAAAAACCAGTGCTAAGTCTTTAGGACAGAGGTGATATATTGGCTTGGGTGAGTCCTGGTAAGAAACTTAGCTGCTAAATTCTGGGTAAAATGAAGTCTTAAATGATGTGTGGTTGAGACGTCATCTTATACATTATTATACTTTTCCCACAGCAATAAGTGGTCAAGAGAAGTGGCCTCCTGCTCTTTGATAGAGACAAACGTGGGTGAAAGATATTCAGAGTTTTGGAACCTCTCATTTTCCTAATCCTGTGCTGTGAATAGTTTGAAAATGCTAATTATCACATGATTTTAAAAGTATTCATCTGAATGATGTGATTTTCAAAGTCCAGCTTTTGTAAAGTCATCTTTTCTGATGGTTCAGCCCATTAGGCACTGCATGCCAATGGAACACAGCCAGGTACTGTACTGCTAAGCAAACTATAATGATTAAAATGCCATTTACTAAACAAAGCTTGAAGTTCTTTATATAATACCATTAGGATCACAGGTTTCAGAGTAGCAGCCATGTTAGTCTGTATTCGCAAAAAAGAAAAGGAGGACTTGTGGCACCTTAGAGACTAACAAATTTATTTGAGCATAAGCTTTCGTGAGCTACCGATGAAGTGAGCTGTAGCTCACGAAAGCTTATGCTCAAATAAATTTGTTAGTCTCTAAGGTGCCACAAGTACTCCTTTTCTTGTTTATTAGGATCACATACATGCTGAAGTACCAATTCATAGTGTGGTAGGATAATGAGCAATCTAAGGCACACATTTAAGTGTAAATAATGAGGCTCCTATTTATTCATGTCATTAGCAGTATAAAGGGCCTAAATCATCTGTTAACATTCAGTTCATCCCATAATGTACATCCCATAATGTACATCCCAACTTTCATTTCAAAAAAACCTTGGTCAAGGTTCACTCTAATTATTGTGCAAAAGCCTTAGATATTGTTTCCAACATATCAAGTTTACTTTCCTGAAGGAAAATGAGCTTGGACATCCTAATGAGTAATGTATCAACTACCCAAGTTTATTCACTGTTGAGCCAGCTCATCTTACTGTGAAAATAATGGAGCTGCTGACTGACCTTGTGTTTCAGAGTTCATGGGCAGGAAGCTTCTTTTAAAGCACATTTGACTTTCAACCAGAAACTATATCAATAGTTAGCTTTAGACAAAATGAAGGAATTGAAATAAACCTCTGCATGGGCAAGTATGTCTTAATATTCTCTCTGGGATACAATCCTGCAGCAATAATCATTTACTTCAGATGTAGCTTTCGAGATGAGGATTTTTAGAATTCTAGAGTGTATTATCAAACTGTTGCAAAAGTCATGTGGCTCTGGCTATCTTTAAGCTCATTTTTCAACACCTACAATTGACAGCACTCATCACAAAGAGTCAGTTAAGGAAATGATAGCTTTACAGCTTCCTGACATTAGGCTCCATCTTGAGTGGTCCCATTAAGGTCTTAAATCTTACCTAAACTGTTCTAAGATACCCGATGCACACATACAAAAAAAACCACTTGATACTTGAAAAAAATAAAAAGATCTGTATGCAAGTCTGGAAGCAAGGAACTAATAAGCAGACTATAAATGTCCAGATAAGAGGCAGTTCTTGACCTGGCTCTGACACCGATTCCCTTTGCGGCCTGGGGTAAACCACTTAATATCTCTGCCTCCATTTCCCCATATGTAAAATGGGGATAATTAACTTACCTCACAATAATGTTGTAAGGCTAAACTCGTTAATGTCTGTAAAGTGTTCTGAAGTGCTTTCTAAATGATACTTAGAGGAAGGATGGTCTTGTGGTTACAGCACAAGCCTCAGAGCTAGGAAGTCATGGTTCTGTTTCTGGCTTTGTCATAGAAGCCATGTGTGACATTCGATGAGTGGTATAAGGGCCAAATCTTTGGAGATTTGTGCCATATTTTGAGACTTAGGGTATGTCTACAGTGAAATCACACGGTGTGACTTCAGCTTGTGCAGACATACCTAAAGTTTAAACAAATACTGGCTGCAAGATTGGGGGACAGCTTTTCCATCCATGTTAGAAATCAAGTAGGTCAACATACTTCCAATTGAATGGGGAAAAATTGAGTTTGTATCTGCATTGCCTCTGGGGCAGGAAAGGTAGAAGTTTTTATACTTAAAAGCCTGGAACCACAAAACAAATAGATACATTTTTGTACAAGATTCAGATTCTAACAACGTGGTAGGATCTAGACAACAAAACTGGAGGAAGGGTGCTGCTGAGGTGGCAGGTTCTTGTAGCTTCTGTTCCAGTCATGTGGAAAGAGCTGTTAAAATGCTATAATATAATAATGATCATATTGTTTCACTCATGTTAAGATCCATTCCTGCTGAGGGCCCTAGACCTTCATCAAACCCCAGGCTCTCAGGCACCATGTATACAATTCCAGGATAGACTCTCTTGTCTGAAAAATGTAATTTGAAGACACTCTCAGTGCCAACCTGCTATTTAATAAATCTTTTCAGTACCTCTTCCCAAAGACAATACTGCTTTTTTTTAATGAATTTTAAAGGGCCAATTTACCTATCAGCATTCCTGCGGCTTGCTTGTCATATAGCATGTTGTTCAAGTTAGTACTTTGCACTCTATGCACCTTTCATCTAAGGACTTCAAAGCCCATAACAAACATCAATTATTAAGCTTTACAATACCTGTATGAGATACAATAGGGAAGCAGGATTACTTCACGTTAGTGGATGGGTAACTTGAATCAAAGAGAGACAGGCCCTGGAGCTAAGAGTGATGGGAGTGCTACTGCACCTCCTCCCCCCACCCCCACACACACACGAAGAAACACTAGCCACTGAATGCATGGCTTCTATCAGTCCGGGTCTACAGTCTGGTTCAATGGCTTTCAGCACCCCCCCACTATAAAAATAGTTTCAGAGCCCCTGAAGCAAGGTTGAGTGAGCTACTGAGTATCACACAGCAGATCAGTGGCTGAGTTGACAATAGCATCAATGAATCCTTGCTCTAGCCACAAGATGACATTAATTTTGTCAGGTTTCAGAGTAGCAGCCGTGTTAGTCTGTATTCGCAAAAAGAAAAGGAGTACTTGTGGCACCTTAGACTAACAAATTTATTTGAGCATAAGCTTTCGTGAGCTACAGCTCATGCATCCGATGAAGTGAGCTGTAGCTCATGAAAGCTTATGCTCAGATAAATTTGTTAGTCTCTAAGGTGCCACAAGTACTCCTTTTCTTTTTTATTAATTTTGTCAAGAATTTTGGAATGGATCTACCTATTAAAATGCTATCAATGTTTTTAATAGAACTGGTTGAAATTTGTTCACCAAAGTTTTTGACCAAAATGACTTTTTGAAGAAAACTGAAATTCTACAAAATTTTAGTTACCTTAGTTGAATTTTTTAGTTTAAAAACAAACAAATGCCACCAACCACAACAGAAATTGAAAACCAAAATTTGTGGTAAAATTTTTTGACTTTTGTTTTTTGAAAACCAAAAATCTTTACTCCAAAATGGCTTTTGAAAACCAAATACGTTCAGGTTTTTGGAGTTTGTTCACAAAACCAAAAATATTTTGTAGGGATTTGTTTTGGATTTTTTTTACTTTTTTAATTTTTTTCCCAAAATCAAATTGACCAGCTCAGATTTTCTTCTTCTTCTTCTTGTCAGTTTTGTTTTGCTTTTGGTCAGCTTTTCGTTCAGGTTTTCTGCAACTCACACAAGGTGGTCTTGGTTTAGGAAAATACCAGGAAATGGTTACATCCAAATATAATCTGTCTTCATTGAATTTGAAAAGAACTACATGAAAATATTTTGGGTCAGGTCCTCAGCTGGTGTCAATGGACACAGTTTTATTGACTTTAATGGATCTAGGCTGATTTCCCCAGCTGAGGGTCAGGCTAGCTACATATAGACTACATCTACAATATAGGCCCTATAGCAGCACAGCTACAAGACTGCAGCTGAGCCAGGGTAGCACCATAGTGTAGCCGCTTCCTACAGTGATGGTAGGGATTTTCCATCTCTGTAGCTAATCCATCTCTGCAAGAGGTGGTACCTATCTCGATAGAAGAATTTATCTGTCAACCTAGCAGTATCTACCCTAGGAGTTAAAAAGAAAAGGAGTACTTGTGGCACCTTAGAGACTAACAAATTTATTTGAGAGTAAGCTTTCGTGAGCTACAGCTCACTTGCTGTAGCTCACGAAAGCTTATACTCAAATAAATTTGTTAGTCTCTAAGGTGCCACAAGTACTCCTTTTCTTTTTTGCGAATACAGACTAACACAGCTGCTACTCTGAAACCTAGGAGTTAAGTCATCTTACCTGCATTGCTTAGGAGTGTGAATTTGTCACATCCCTGAGCAATGTAGCTCAGTTGATCTAAATTTTAAGTGTAGATCTGGCCGCCTACTTCTGCTGTAACTAGTTTCAGGCCATTTAGAACACATTTTGTAATAAAATAAAACCAAACAAAATATAATTAGATTTCACCAAGCCAGTGACAAATGGACCACTATACCAGTATTACCATGGAGTCACAGACTGCCCCCTTGGGCTCTCCAGCCTATCTTGCCACCCAGACAAACTGGATTTTGTGATAAAAGATCATATAAACCAGAAATCACACCACAGTCGGTTACTCTCAATTCCAAAGGATCAGTCACTTACCCCAAATCAATTGGTACTCTGGATTTTACACCAAAACAATGCTGGTAGCCAATTCTCCAGTAAACTAAAGATTTATTAGCTAAGAAAGAGAAATGAGAATTATTGAGAGATTAAAGCAGGTAAAATACATTAACAGCTGAGTCAAAGTTTGTAAATCCAAATGATAGCAGAGATGTAGATGTATCTGCCAGTCTCTAAAAGTCTTTCAGGGTTATACAGGATAACTCTGGGGATCTCTGTCCACTCGCTCAGTATTTCCACTCTGCTGGAATCCAAACAGTACAGAGATGAAGGATATTTCCTTGAATCCATCTTTTAGATCTGCTTTACACAGAAAGCTAGCTGACAGTTTCTGTACCCAAGTAGGCTTTCCTTTGTTGACTGTGAGTAAGAAATGAAGACTGAGTCTGTGAATTTCCAGTGTTGAACACAATGGCCCTTGCTTTGAAGTTAGCACTCCGCTTTGAAGAGTAATACAGTTACAGAGACATACATAATGCAAATGCTTGCCATTACATAGGAATAGATACGTGAGAAAAATACAAGTAACATTCATTAGTTTTCATAAAAAGAACAGGAGTACTTGTGGCACCTTAGAGACTAACAAATTTATTTGAGCATAAGCTTTCGTGGGCTACAGCCCACTTCATTGGATACATAGAATGGAACATATAGTAAGAAGACTGAAGTGGACTATAACCCACAAAAGCTTATGCTCAGATAAATTTGTTAGTCTCTAAGGTGCCACAAGTACTCCTGTTTTTGTGGATACAGACTAACATGGCTGCTACTCTGAAACCTGTCATTAGTTTTCATGAAGTTCTAACACTTGAATATATTCTTTATTAATACACCTTTGACCTAAAGTTATTTACTTTTACATTATGTATACCCTATAATTAATGTAATGGCATACTACAGGATATAGAGAAATGAAAACAATACAATCAACATCTTCTTTGATCTCTATTAGAAAAGGAGGGAATTAGTTTGAATACATACTAACACTTCTTTGATATTCACATATAAGTGAATTGTCCTGTGACTCTGGCATAAGCAGGCACCTGACCTATCAGCATCATACAATTTTTTACACCCAAGCAAATAAATGAATATAGAGGTTGATCTTGCAATACTTCTTCCATTCAGTTTCTTATATTGTGCCTGTCATCTTGGTATCTAAGTGCCTAATGTAGTATTTACTCACTTTGTCTTCAGTGGAGCTAATCAGATATGAGATGATTAGTCAAGTGAGTAAGGGTTGCTGGCCCTGTATCATTGTGATCAGTGAATGCCATGGCTAGTGAGTACAGACTGTGAGCTCTGAAATCTTGGTAGCAATAATGACGGCATGAGGGGCAAGAATGTATCATTAGTAATATACATATTGGAAATTTTTATTTCTTCCTGATTGTTTAAAACTAGAAAGAGGGTTAAACTAGAAGAATTTATTTGAACTCCTTGATTGTTGTGTGTTTGGATAGCCTATGAACAGGAGCAGAGATGAAAACCCCTGACTGAATCTCTAAAATGCAAACTCTGCATTTAGATTGTGGATTCTGTTCATACTCCATTCATATGAACTATTATAGTAATTTCTATTTTTCATTATTAGCATGCTTCTTACCTAGTCCCTTAAGATTCTCTAAGATGTAGCAGTTCAGCTTGCCTTTTTCTTTTTTTCTTAGACCAAAAATATGATATTCCCCCTAAAGTTTTCTTCAAAAGTGTCCTACCAAGAAGAAAATTGGGCTAGCCTCTGGGATCTTTTGGGTGGGTGAAGGGAACTGTCATTAAAAATCTAAATGGAAAGATGTCTTCCGTGAACCATTATGTATGGTGTCACAGAGAGGCTGTCTGAATATACAACTCTTCCCCTGAAGGGCTAAAATCCATATGCTGTTGGTTACAACCTGATATATAGACTGTGTCAGCTCTTTTTACAGGCCCAAAATCCAGAGTTTGGTCAAGAAGACAGAGGCCTAGCAAATAGTGAACAATATTAGCTAAGTAACCTTGCTTTTTGCTAAGATAAGCTTAGTCAGCAAGAAGCCAGGTGGAAATTATAATGGGGGCTTTATCTTAAAGTTGCAAACAGACCAAAGGAATGAAAGGGCCCTGTTTCTTCTGTCGAAGAGATGCCTTCCTACACACCAGCCTTGAGTTTATGGAAGAGGTTCAAACATATCCGTATGAGATATGATATCCTCACGCTCACAGATGTACACCCCTCCTCCAAGCCATTGCCAGTGCCTGCCTTAGAAACACAAATGAACAACTAAAAGACTATCTTTATTGCTATATATTTTTCATTTGTCCTTTTGCTTTAACTCCTAGGTGTACCTGTCGGACAATCAGGGGAGCTACTTCATTCCTATGGATCCCAAATCAGATTCAACATATATATATTTTAAACTAACACACTCTATATATTGTTTAAAGGAAAACACCTGTGTATTATCATGTGTTAACCTGAAACCATGGGCTTAGACATTGTCACCTTTTGACCACTGGCTACTGTGCTTATCTTGTCTTGCTGCTAGAGTTATCCAGGCGTTTGGGACTGCCTACCCCATCATTTTCCTCTGCCCATGGAAAATCCATATAATCCATTGTAATCAATTGTTTGGCAGTGTCTCTGAGCCTAATAATCAAGGTGACACTCCACCAGCACTGTGCGTAATAAACTCACGTGCTTGATTCTACACGGTGTCCATATTTTGTTCCTTCATTCCCCCTCTAAAGAATAACAAGTTTTAAAGAAGGAAAAGGAAGCAGAGTTTAAACAAACATTCATTAGAGCACTGAAAGCCTTTCAAGTCTGTTCAGAATCTTCCTAGCAGCCACATCATTTTAAATTTCAGAATAAATCATCAGCCTTAAAAAATAGGTGCTCTGCTTGGTGCTCAGAATTATTACTGTTATTGATTGTGAGCAGCATGCTCATCTCTGCACATGTTATGGCAGACGTGAATCCTGCCTCAAGGAACTTGTGGAGACATGTGGCTTAAACACATGCTTAAAGTTAAGCATTTGCTTAAAACATTGCTCATGAGGGGTAGACTTAAGCATGTATTTAAATGCTTTGCTGAATTGGGGCCTCGGGAATTACTCTTTTGGTAGGTGTTCTAAATTCACTCTCATTTTAATTCTCTTCCTAGATGTCTGATGAAAGACCTTCAGCCCTAACTATAACTACGTAGCTATAGTACGTAGTATGTAATAACAAGGTATCAGTGTGGTTTTAATCCTGGCTTGCTGTTTCACAGATACTATGTGATTATCCCTCTTCTGCCATTACAAGAGCATGTGTGGGCCACAGATGGAGCTAAAATTTGCCTTAAAGAAACACTCTTATTCTGGCTGCAACTATATTTATAAAATTCCCCCTCTACAGATCAATATTTCCATTTTACAATTAAGATAGTGTAGAAATATTTCCCCCTATTAACTTGCTCATTCTAGTTACATGGCTCCTAATTTTTGCTACTAGTTTTAAGTTATAATTGCTATGTTTATATCCTTTTCTTCTTATCTGCTATTGTCTAAGGGAGACTCTATTATACACTGGCATGATCAGATTCCAAGCAACTTCTTTAATCTGAGTTGATTTCAATTCCTTTTGTTCCACGCCATGATATATTGTCTGTTATGTCTATGTGCTGCAGAACTTCCTACTCTTGAGTGCTTCAAAGCCTGACATCTTCCTTCTAAATTTAAAAAAATAACCCCATCTACCCATGTCTCTGACTTCACCTGATTCTCCTCTCACTTACACACATGTAAAATTATAAATTGGAACAGAATCAAGTCCTTTCTTTTCTCCCCAGGGCAGAAATCTTAATCACTGTGGACTCCAAATGTATTCTGTCCTGATGAGTAAATCTGCTTATCACCATCTTCAGGACATTGCCAGCATTCACTGACTATACCTCTGCTGACATCTTTAAATATTCCTTGATCCTCATACTATCTTGGTTACTGTGCTTCTCTTTTTTTATGATCTTCCTAAATTCCTGTTCTGTACACACCTGTTTTTAAGACACTGTGACTTGTCTCCTTTTGGAGCCTGATTCTAATGTCAGTGAAAATCAGGAGTAACTCCCCTGAAGTCAGTGGAGTCATTTTGAGTGTAAATCTAATGTGAGATCAGAATCAGGCGCTTTTTGTCCACAAGAAGCGGAAGAACCATATCAGCTCCATCCCTTGTCAATTTCAGATCTTCATTGGTTTTCTATCCACCTCAGGATACAATTCTAGTGTCCTTTCTAGTTTTCAAAACTCACCATAAGACTTCCCTGATCTATCTCTGACCTAATCGTGACCACTCTCCTACTTACTCTCTTTGCTTCTCTAATCTTGGCCTTCTCTCTGCCTCCCCTGAACTAGAAATTGCTTGTTCTTTTCGCTCATATTGTCTGCTGTCTAGAACTCTCCCCCTCCCACTCTTCAGCCACTTACATTAGTCACTTCAGCTTGAGCATGATGCTAAATATTACTCCCCTTCCTATTCTCCTATTGCTAAATCTCTCCATTTCCCCCCTCTCTGAAATTAGTCAGTAACAACATTTACTTGCTTAACTGTTTTTTAAATCCCAACTCTCTTCTTTCATGCTACTTAATCTTCATAGTTTGTTTTCCTCTGTCCTTTTGGCTCCATTTGAGATGATCAACACTCCAGAGCCAACTATATCAAGGGACTTGTTTACATCCTACTGTTCTTCTCACTTGGATACAGTGGGGTTCCAGTTTGTAGTGTAGATGAAAACTTATGTATGTTTTGTAACTTGGCTAAGGCCTTAATCCACTTGTACTAAAATTGAACACCATAGACTTCCATGGTGCCTGATGTTTTAATTCTTTGCAAAAGGATATTTTAATGGATTTTTATTTGCCCTGATCAAAACAACCACAATCATTGTATTCTAGAAGCAGCCTTATAGAGAGCTTTTTCTGTACAGGACTTTCTTAGCTTAGAACAGGACTTCTCAAACTTCTTTACATACTGTAATTTTAGTACAGAAACCTGTATCATGGGCCATCTGCCCTCCTATTGAAAATCATATAAGAAATAGCACAGACCACCACTTAATCCATGTAAGAACATTTCATGCCCCAGTTGGCAATACCATAATTACTTTTTCATGTAAGCAATATTAGGGAAGCTTTTAATATACATTTTAGCTGCTTTTTAATGACACTTAGCAGCTGGAAATAAGGAGAGATAGCCAGCAAGGGATGGCAATCAGTGGAGCACAGTTTGAGAATCTCTGGCATAAAACAGCATAGAGCAAACGGTTCCCAAATCCAATTTCTGGAGACACTTCTATAGCGAGAAGTACTGCAGTGAAAATGCCATTAGGTATGGAGGATTAAAATCATTAAGAGAAATTAGTTAAAGGAGTAACAATATTTCTGTAAACTTTTTTTTAAGAAAGCAGCGAATGGAGGAGCTCTTTGTTAGCCACATCAGACACTCCAATATTATTGTATGTGTTGCTGGAATAATGAAAAGGAGTACTTGTGGCACCTTAGAGACTAACAAATTTATTTGAGCATAAGCTTTTGTGAGCTATAGCTCACTTCATCGGATGCATTCGGTGGAGAATACAGTGGGGAGATTTATATATATATATATATACACACACACACAGAGAACATGAAACAATGGGTTTTATCATACACACTGTAAGGAGAGTGATCACTTAAGATGAGCTATTACCAGCAGGAGGATGGGGGAGGAGGAAAACCTTTTATGGTGATAATCAAGGTGGGCCATTTCCAGCAGTTAACAAAAACGTCTGAGGAACAGTGGGGGGTGGGGTGGGAAAAATAACATGGGGAAATAGTTTTACTTTGTGTAATGACCCATCCACTCCGAGTCTCTATTCAAGCCTAAGTTAATTGTATCCAGTTTGAAAATTAATTCCAATTCAGCAGTCTCTCGCTGGAGTTTGTTTCTGAAGTTTTTTTGTTGAAGGATAGCCACTCTCAGGTCTGTAATGGAATGACCGGAGAGACTGAAGTGTTCTCTGACTGGTTTTTGAATGTTATAATTCTATAATATAACATCTGATTTGTGTCCATTTATTCTTTTACGTAGAGACAGTCCAGTTTGACCAATGTACATGGCAGAGGGGCATTGCTGGCACATGATGGCATATATCACTTTGGTAGATGTGCAGGTGAACGAGCCTCTGATAGTGTGGCTGATGTGATTAGGCTCTATGATGGTGTCCCCTGAATAGATATGGGGACAGAGTTGGCAATGGGCTTTGTTGCAAGGATAGGTTCCTGGGTTAGAGGTTCTGTTATGTGGTGTGTGTGGTTGCTGGTGAGTATTTGCTTCAGGTTGGGGGGCTGTCTGTAAGCAAGGACTGGCCTGTCTCCCAAGATATGTGTGAGTGATGGGTCGTCCTTCAGGTTAGGTTGTAGATCCTTGATGATGCGTTGGAGAGGTTTTAGTTGGGGGCTGAAGGTGATGGCTAGTGGCGTTCTGTTGTTTTCTTTGTTGGGCCTGTCCTGTAGTAGGTGACTGCTGGGTACTCTTCTGGCTCTGTCAATCTGTTTCTTCACTTCAGCAGGTGGGTATTGTAGTTGTAAGAATGCATGATAGAGATCTTGTAGGTGTTTGTCTCTGTCTGAGGGATTGGAGCAAATGCGGTTATATAGTAGAGCTTGGCTGTAGACAATGGATCGTGTGGTGTGATCTGGATGAAAGCTAGAAATGTTGATAATGATAATATTGTTAATCTATCCAACCATACTCTTAGCCCAGCAGAATAATCTGTCCTATCTCGGGGCCTCCCCTTTGCCCCTCTACCCCCATGAACATGATACAGTTCTGTGGTGACCTAGAATCCTATTTTCGACGTCTCCGACTCAAGGAATATTTCCAACGCACTTCTGACCAACATATTAACCCACAGAGACTTTCCTACCAACACTACAAAAAGAAGGATTCTGGGTGGACTCCTCCTGAATGTCAAAAAAACAGACTGGACTTGTACATAGAGTGCTTCCACCGACGTGCACGGGCTGAAATTATGGGGCAAGTGATGCTGCTTTTCCACAACCTCAGCCGTGCCGAACACAATGCCATCCACAGCCTCAGAAACAACTCTGACATCATAATCTAAAAGCCTGACAAAGGAGGTGCTGTTGTCATCATGAATAGGTCAAATATGAACAAGAGGCTACTAGGCAGCTCTCCAACACCACCTTCTGCAAGCCATTACCCTTTGATCCCACTGAGGGTTACCAAAAGAAACTACACCATTTGCACAAGAAACTCCCTGAAAAAGCACAAGAACAAATCTGCACAGACACACCCCTGGAACCCCGACCTGGGGTATTCTATCTGCTACCCAAGATCCATAAACCTGGAAATCCTGGATGCCCCATCATCTCAGGCATTGGCACCCTGACAGCAGGATTGTCTGGCTATGTAGACTCCCTCCTCAGGCCCTATGCTACCAGCTCCCAGCTATCTTCGAGACACCACTGACTTCCTGAGGAAACTACAATCCATCGGTGATCTTCCTAAAAATGCCATCCTAGCCACTATGGATGTAGAAGCCCTCTACACCAACATTCCACACAAAGATGGACTACAAGCCGTCAGGAACAGTATCCCCGATAATGTCACGGCTAACCTGGTGGCTGAACTTTGTGACTTTGTCCTCACCCATAACTATTTCACCTTTGGGGACAATGTATACCTTCAAATCAGCGGCATTGAGATGGGTACCCGTATGGCCCCACAGTATGCCAACATTTTTATGGCTGACTTAGAACGCTTCCTCAGCTCTCGTCTCCTAATGCCCCTACTCTACTTGCGCTACATTGATGACATCTTCATCATCTGGACCCATGGAAAAGAAGCCCTTGAGGAATTCCACCATGATTTCAACAATTTCCACCCCACCATCAACCTCAGCCTAGGCCAGTCCACACAAGAGATCCACTTCCTGGACACTATGGTGCTAATAAGCAATGGTCACACAAACACCACCCTATACCGGAAACCTACTGACCGCTATTCCTACCTACATGCCTCTAGCTTTCATCCAGATAAAGCCACACGATCCATTGTCTACAGCCAAGCGCTACGATATAACCGCATTTGCTCCAACCCCTCAGACAGAGACAAACACCTACAAGATCTCTATCATGCATTCCTACAACTACAATACCCACCTGCTGAAGTGAAGAAACAGATTGACAGAGCCAGAAGAGTACCCAGAAGTCACCTACTACAGGACAGGCCCAACAAAGAAAATAACAGAACGCCACTAGCCATCACCTTCAGCCCCCAACTAAAACCTCTCCAACGCATCATCAAGGATCTACAACCTATCCTGAAGGACGACCCATCACTCTCACACATCTTGGGAGACAGGCCAGTCCTTGCTTACAGACAGCCCCCCAACCTGAAGCAAATACTCACCAGCAACCACACACCACACAACAGAACTACTAACCCAGAAACCTATCCTTGCAACAAAGCCCGTTGCCAACTGTGTCCCGATATCTATTCAGGGGACACCATCATAGAGCCTAATCACATCAGCCACGCTATCAGAGGCTCCTTCACCTGCGCATCTACCAATGTGATATGTGCCAGCAATGCCCCTCTGCCATGTACATTGGTCAAACTGGACAATCTCTACGTAAAAGAATAAATGGACACAAATTAGACGTCAAGAATTATAACATTCAAAAACCAGTCGGAGAACACTTCAATCTCTTTGGTCACTCGATTGCAGACCTGAGAGTGGCTATCCTTCAACAAAAAACTTCAAAAACAGACTCTAGCTAGAGACTGCTAAATTGGAATTAATTTTCAAACTGAATACAATTAACTTAGGCTTGAATAGAGACTGGGAGTGGTTGGGTCATTATACAAAGTAAAACTATTTCCCCATGTTATTTCTCCCACCCCACCCCCCACTGTTCCTCAGACGTTCTTGTTAACTGCTGGAAATGGCCCACCTTGATTATCACCATAAAAGGTTTTCCTCCTCCTCCTCCTCCCCCCGCTTCCTCCTGGTAATAGCTCATCTTAAGTGATCACTCTCCTTACAGAGTGTATGATAAAACCCATTGTTTCATGTTCTCTGTGTGTGTGTATATAAATCTCCTCACTGTATTTTCCACTGAATGCATCCGATGAAGTGAGCTATAGCTCACGAAAGCTTATGCTCAAATAAATTTGTTAGTCTCTAAGGTGCCACAAGTACTCCTTTTCTTTTTGTGAATACAGACTAACATGGCTGCTACTCTGAAAGCTGGAATAATGGTATTTCATGGATCGCTGAAGGAACTTGGCGTCATCTCATGCCTGACTGTGCAGTGGAGGCATTCACTTATCCAAGCACAAGGAACAATTCTTTTTAAATAAGACATAGTTTCTTGAGGCAGGATGTTTGTTATTATTTCTAAGGCCTGATCCTGCGTTGTTCTATGTTGTTTATATGTATTTTCATAGTAGCTAGGAGCACGGGTCATAGACCAAGACTTCACTGTGCTAGGCGCTGTACAGACCCAAAATAAAGATGATACCTGCCCCGAAGAGCTTACAATCTCAGGGTTTGTCTACAGTGGAGTTGGAGGTATAATTTCCAGCTCAGGTAGACAGACCTGCACTAGCTTTGATTGAGCTAGAGTGCTGAAAATAGAAGTGTTGACATGGCAGTGTAAGTGGTGGGGTAGTTTAGCCCCCTGAGTACAATCCCATTTGAAACCCTAGGTATGTACTTGGGCAGTTAGCCTATCCCAATACTTGTGCTGCCGTGGCTACATTGCTATTTTTATCACACTAGCTTGATCAGAGCTAGCACAGGAATTTACAGCAACAGCTCCATTGTAGACGGGTTTTATACTTGGGGTAAGAGACAACAGGTGGACATAGACAGATGCGGGAGTAGGAGGAAACAATGGGACAACATCTGTCTTGGCTGTTTAGACAATAGAGGAACAGGTAGAACATACAAGCAGAGTGAACAATGTGATGGTGGCAAATCTCATTTTAGTACCACAATCTTAGGAGGGGATCAGCTACAGGCAAAGGGAACAGAGTGAGGGGGAAGGGCAGGAGAGTGTGACAGGATGGTCACCCCATATCACCCTTGGAAGCATTAATGAGGCTGAGGGGGTGGGGGCAATTAACATGCTAGGCAATTAACATCTGAGGGGAATTAGGTTGGGATAAGCAACTCCTGATTGGGAATAGAGACCAGCTGAGAAGGAATCGTCAGGGCCATGATAAAGCCAGAAAGCTGGCAGCAGAAGGGGGCTGAAGTCACACTGTAGCTATAGAGGGGGAGAAGAGGAAACCAGGAGAAGAATTGAAGCTCTGGGGTCCTGGCCCTAAGAGAAGGGCATACCCAGAGGAGGCTGGAGAAAGCCTAACAGGGGCTCTGATAGAGGTGAAGTAGAAGCAGCCCCCCCAACCCCACGCATGGAAACAGTAGAAAAGGCGTGGGACAGTGCAGACCTTGGGTGCTCGTTATAGGGTCTGTGGGCTGGAACCTGGAGTAGTGGGTAGGCCCAGTTTCCCATACTAGCCACTGGGGAAGTGGCACAGACCAGGCAATGGAGCAGAAGATGGCCTAGGACAGTCATCCAGTGGGACTTGGATCGCCTGAAAGGGGACAACCAGTGACCTAGGCAGATGGCCAAACCATGAAAGGAGAGCACCCTGACTCTCAGAGAGAGACTGCAGTGTGTGCAATGAGCAGCAGAAGGGGGCATCAAAGCTGGAGGAGCTAATCCCTGGAGCAGCCAGGAGGAGGGTGAGTGGACCCTGTTACAGAAGGGGCAGGTGTGGAGGGATCCTGGGGACTTGAAGCAAACATGCTATGAACACAGGGCAGAGAAAGTCAGAAGATCTTATAGTTTAGCCTGGAATGTCCAGAGGTGCCTGCTTTGGCTGCTTCTGGTTCAACCAGCTGGAGCCTCTGGCTGGCTGCTCTTTGCAGTTTCCCCTAAGGCCACATGGCAGGTCAGGGTGAGGGGAGGCAGTACCTGAGTCCTAGTGCCTCCACAGTGGGTGGGGCGTTTCCCCTGTACAGTTCTGGGTCCTGGGGGGGAGAGGTGTACCTGTCTGGGCCCCATTTTACCCTCACCTCAGTGCAGCAGTCCCTGTGTTGGTGGAACTCGATGTGGGTGCTGGGTTCCAACCATGTGGTATAACGTACATAGTTGGGTCTACATTGACATTAAATTGTTGGAGGGGAGAAAGAATTCTGAGATGATTTGGTGGGAATTGGAGAGTTTAGTTTTGATTTTTTGGAGGTTTTGAACTCGTGTGAATATTGCTTGGAAATCCACTCCACAGTAGTCTTAACTCCAACACTGGGTTCCTTTTTGCCTTAGCCAACACAATTAGCCTTAGTTCCCTACCCATATAATGGATATAATACCTACCTGCTCTGTGTCATAGGGATGATGGGACTAATGTTTGTAGAGCAGTATATAGTGATAAATATTAGAGAGGGCTGTCATTGAAAAGATAATGTAAAACAAAGGGCACAAGCACAATCAGGGGATAAACAGTAAGAACAAAGCTGCCAAAAGTAGAAGAGCTTCCTCTTCTCTTCCTAGCTTGGGCATGCAGCATTCTGTTTCAATTGTCTATAACCATTGAGGGTGATAGAGATTAGCCTGTGGGTAGCAAAAAGAACAGAGCTAACAAAATGATGAGGAAGAGACTCTTAACAGGGGAAACAGCAAGGGGGTGGATGAGAGAGTGGGTGTGAATGACAGAACAAGGGGGGAAAGCTGCTGCTTTTCAGAGAGAGACAATAAATAATGATAGTATGGAGGAGAAACCAGCAGAGAAACAAGAAAATGCTAAAAGATGGGTAGAAAGGATCAAACATGGAAGCAGAGGAAAAGGGAATAAAGAGAATAAGCAAAATTTAGATGATTGAATGTTATAAATGCTTTTTTAAAAAAAAAAAAAAAAGCATTTCTCGGGAGATATTTTACATCGCTGTAGGAAAGAATAGATAAGAATGGAATCTAGAGTCTCCTGCATAGAATCCTCAGAACAAAAATAAGCAAACGATTTTAAACCTGAAAGTTCAGCTGCAGAAATTAACTTTTCCAGAAAATTCTATTGGAGCAGAAGTGGGGATTGCAATCAGCTATGTCAGGGACTCAAGCCATGTATATTTCATTGCATGTCTCCAGCCTACTGACTGCAGTAGGCTTGCAAAGAGGAACAGGAGAAGAGAAGCACAGAACAAAACACTTATTAATAGAAAATTAAACATGTACCTCCACATTCTATCATTTCTGCTCCTGAGGCTTTACCAGAGCTGTTTTCATAAACAACTTTATTTCACTGTTGCTCTTACCTGGAAAGAATGCTAGATTTCTACTGCAGGTCTCTTAAATGGCAGAATTAACCACATTGCTTCTGTTCTTGTTGTCTGCTTACTGCTTTATCTGAGATCCTTTCAACTAGCCAGAGCTGAGCTGAACTGAGGCCTAATGGCAACTATTCTGACGCAATGATTGATTGCCTGCCAGATCCACTGTCTCTGGATCAAACTGAGAAGAGGAAAGAACTATTTTATCCTCGGGTAAACAGAGCTTGATTGAAAATAGGGGGAAACAATCCAAACTAAACTAAATCTTTCCAGTTTCACAGAGGAAAACTAGTCTCTCCTCCCAACTTTTGCTAAGCTGCAGTCACATTATTCCTCTCAATTATCCTCTTCACTGTCTGTTTCTGAGAGGTTCTGAGCATCTGCAATTCTCATGGACAATGGAAAGAACTGAGGAAGTGGAGGCAGAGAGAGATGGCTTCCTCTCCCAGCTGGGGAATTCTGAAACTATTTAGAAGACTGGAGGGGGAAACAGTATCATTAAATCATGCATATACCCTCTGTATCACACATGGGCGAGGATTCCCCCATGTAATGAAGGAACTGTAGAAGAAAGATGAATAGCCCTTGGCTGTGCAGAGGATAAGGAATGGAGGATGCTGCTTCAGGGGTCCCTGAATAAACAAAAGGGGATGGCAAGAAATTCCCATTCCTTGCCAAGAAAGTTTCCTGAGAGGTTCCTTCCCAGGAAATGGAAAAAGGAAAAGAAAATAAGCAAGTAAACTCCTTACAAAGCTCCCGCCTTGTGCTGTCAAAACATTTCCATGAAAACTGCTTAATTAAATAGGGTATTTCTTTTGACCTCCATGTTTTCTGTGTTTGAAACTCATCCTCCCTTCAGGGTCATCCAGAGAAATATACCACGCTAGGAAAGGGAGGTGCAGGTTCTCTTCAGTGGTGCTTGTGCCTTGTTGACGGCTGATTAGTAGTGCAACTGTATGGTAGACTGAACAGTAGGACAGCTTAAACTGTACCTCTCATTCCACTGGAGGGAAACAGTCTCCCACTCACAAAGCAAGGTAGGCTCATGTCATTGCAGTTAAGTAACAGCAAGTTACCACAGTCTCATTGTGTGAGTATGAATGTCCATGTGGGACTCAAATTCTCCAGACCTGAAAAGCTGAGGGTCAATGTATTAAAAAGGGATGCATTAAGAATAGGAGTACTTGTGGCACCTTAGAGACTAACAAATTTCATTAAGAATACTAAGCTACCACACTGGCTAAGCCTAGGTATTTACAACTGTGTTGCTATTTCTGTTGCTATGAACTCATTTACTAGGGATTTGAATACTGATTTTTGACAGCATGCATTTCAGCAATGTTGCTTGCTAATCTATAAACTGAAAGAAAACTCATAATATTTTGAGGTTTTTTTCGGGGGTGGGGGGGGATTAGATTAATCCATTATATAGAACCAAACACCTAGATACTGATTGTTGGTTTAGGTGGGGAAAATAAGGCAACAGACCCTCCCTCCAAAATAGTAACTCTGGTATTGCTAGTAACTCACTAAAGGGTTGATCCTGCTAGTGTGCTGAGTGCTCACATTTTAATCAATAGGGAGTTACACGCACTCAATACCTCTCAGGGTTGTGCCCTTGATTGGTTTTTGTGAGGATAATTCTCTGTGCAGCTCTCACATAAACACAGATGAAATTAAAGTTTGTACGGAAAGCTCAAAATATATTAAGCAATAATATTCTCTTCAGCTCACACCTCTGAATGCTCATTTAGTATTGACTCTAGCAATTATTTACAGCTCAGTGAGTTGTGATGTGAACTGACACGTGTTGGAACTGTGTGGGCACAGTTACTGTATATCATTTGTTTCCATCACAATTCATCTCTATTTGTTAATTGTAGTTAGGTTCAGTGCTTGGAAAATAGAGGCAAAATCTAGCGGGCAGTTCTCCAGATCTACACTTCCCACCACCACTCACTCCGACTGTATTTTCATTTAACTTTCCCTTTCCGAATCGCTGAACACTCACCCTGCCATTTTCATTTGTTTTCTATCCTGTGATTTAAAAACCTTGGTATCCTATTTCATTATATAGGCCCAGTTCCTATATTGAGAACTACCCAGGAACACTCCTGTGCTCACACATTATTTACCAATTGGGATGAAATGTTAAATTTACCAAGGATTGTGGTGGATTCTCCATCACTGCCAGTTTTAAAAATCAAGACTGGCTGCTTTTCTAAAGGATGTGCTCTAGTTCAAACTGGAATTATTTTGAGTAAGTACTATGGCATGTGTTGTACAGGAGATCAGAATGCATGATCACAATGGTTCCTTCTGCCTTAGAATCTAGCAGGATCTGGGCCAAAACTATTTTTTCCTGCACCACCATCACTTCATTTTCATAACTAAAGTCCTCACAATTTTGGGATTTATCCCTTTCTCATGACATTAGTTTGCATTTTTTCACTCTAGATCCCATTTTTCTTTGCATTTTTCAGTTAGCACTACAGTAATATTCAAGGATGGCAGCGCATCCAACAAAGAAATAGAAAAATAAAGTAGGAAGAAGAGATTACCTTTATTTCTTCTCCTTAACAAGGCCAAGATGTTTCCATCCCAGAGCTGCTACTAAAAGTACATAGAGGTGGTTGAAAAATGGAGCAAAATTTTCATGAGCGAATTTGTCATTCAACTTTTTGTTTCTGAAAAATTTCAACCATTCTATTGCTGGTCAAAGATCAGGAAAAATAAACTCGGTCAAATTTTGAAGTCAAACTTCCAATCAGTTTCAGAAGCAATAACTTCAGGGATATAAGTGACATTGTGTCTCACACACTCAAAATAAGGAGTCTTCCTAACTATGGGTTTATACTGCACCTATCACTGCAGAGTCTATCAAACTATTCTATGCTCTATGTACTTTTATACTGAGGTCATCACCATAGTGTCTGAGCACCTTCTATGCGTGCATTAAGCAATGTGAGTAACATCTATCATGTGTTGCTTATTCTCTCACCTTCTTCCCAGGGGAAAAAGTGTGTGCCAGGAAGTAGGTCTTTTTTAATATACCTGTTGCTACAGATTTATGTTCGAGAAGGTAAGTCAAAGCACTTGGAGCTAAAGGTCGTGAGGTTTGTGATGGTCCTTTGTTCTTGTGACAGTTCATTCCACAATCTTGGCCTAGCCCCATAGAAACCTCTATCTGTCCCTCAGAGGCTGCTCATTGTAGAGGGGTTTCCTCCCACCTCATAGCATCATCAAACAGAACAAACACAGTTCTTAATCTTGAAAAGTTTAGATTTTAGGATTCCCTATCTCCTCTTTTCAGGCACAAATTTCTTAATTTCAATATGAGTAGAAATTAGCAATTTCTCCATATGTTCCAATCAGCCAAATATTGACTTACCTAATCAGAGAACATACCATTCAAATCTCTCTTAAAACCTTCATTTATTTACCTCTTCAACAATTTTAATTTTAGGGAAATCATTCTAGGGGTACAAGATAGAGAAGAACAACCCTTCATTTTTTCCACAAGTGTGATTTCTAGCCAACTAATTAATCAATTGAACCCTGTTGTTGTTGTTGTTTTTTTTTTTTTTTAAATTCAGCACCAAACCACTGGGAACAGATGCAAAGTTTACAGTGATATGAGCCCATTTCTTATCACACTGAGTTTGCCATCTACACCACTATATTAAATAACATGAGATGAATATCCCTAATCTGCTGGATTATGTAAAGATTATTATCCTGAAATGTTTCCCTGGTGGGTAGTTCACCAGTGTGGTACCAGTTGGAAGGAGTCCAGCTGGTCTATCTAGCCTTCCCTGCTGCCTTTGATAATGAAAGATACCTTTTCTGTTGAAAACATTGAGCTAGATTTTCAAACTCTGCTTTTCATGAGCATGCCCAGTCTTTTTTCATATCGTGAGTAATGATAAATTGGGTAAATCCATTCAATAAAGGGGATTTGGAAGAACTGTAGAGATAAATGTCATGATTCATAATTTAAGCCTCCCGTTATCTGTATTCATGTCAAATATACATGATAGAAAAAATAAGCACAATTTAGAAGTTAGAGTCAAATTAATTTTTCAGAAATGTCCTTTGAAGGTTGTCCCCAAAGAAATAGTTGGGGTCAGTATAATGCATCACCACAGTGTGTCAAATGACTGCATTTTAAGAAAGTCTAAGCACAGGGGTCCCATTGGGATTCCAGCTAGACAGATTTGTGCCATTGGCACTCACCATAAAATCCTTCTGGGAGCTGTCCAGGGACTAAACAAACTCTCTCAATATTGGGCAAAGTGATGCCTCTTTAGGATCCAGTGTATTCCTTAACCCAGACAAAACTGAGAATGGCTTCAAATGTTGCTCTGTGTAAGCTCGAAAGCTTGTCCCTTTCACCAGCAGAAGTTGGTCCAATAAAAGATATTCTATTATCTCACCCACCTTGTCTCTCGAGTTTGCATAATCAGTTATGGGATCCATTTCAATGAAGGGTGATATACAAATGCACTGTCATCATTGTCAACACCATAGCGGGAAATTCTACATCTTCCTGGGAGTTTCCTTTCTGAATATCCAAGAAAACATCCCTTCAATTGAAATGTGACTTTTTAAAATCTGGGACTTGTAATTGCTTTAGCAAATGTGATCTTGCGGAGGGAAGATGGGGGGGGGGATGGAAAGATCTTACTGGGGCTGCAAGTTTAATAGCGAGCCAAAGCATCCTGCAGCGATCAATTAAAACAGTAGGAAGCCTCTTCCTTTTAAAAAATGTCAGGCAAAATTCTCCATCTCTAAAGCATAAAGCTCTATCAAGATTACCAGCAATTAGCTAGAGGTTGCATTATAGCCATGGCTTGAAGTTCCTTGTTCAACAGTTTGATAGCTGTTCTGTATGTAAACTGAAATGTATTTATTCCATCAGGATTACATCCCTTTGAATGCTCTTTCTGATCCAAATGGTGAGAACTCAGAACAAAACACATTCGTAAATATTGTATACAGGATCTGAGTTCAACTGATAAATGAAAACATTCAGATGATTGCTCTATTTTTTTTAACTGACTTTGCTGTAACCTCATTGCAGGAGTTACACTGGATGATTTTACTTTATTATGGGGAAAATTCAAGCTTCAACATGCAAAAGACCCCCACCCCCAAAGGTGCCTGGCTGCCAAAGCCGTGCCAGCATGTGCTCCTATTTTGGTTGTCAACAAGCTTCATACGTGTGTGTCTGTTGCCACAGCTATCAGCAGTTTCAAGGGACCACTGCTAGGCCATAGGTGTATTTGTATAAACACAAGGACTGTAGTAATCATTATGAATATTTATTTGTGGTAGTAGATAGTGGGCAATAGGCAATTTACAAATGCATAAAGAGAACAGTTCCATCTCCAAGGGACTCTCAGACCAAGATTAGAAGTCAAGGGAAGGGGAATAATAGGCAACTTATATACAAAATAACAAGACAGCTTGGCAGAAGTGAGCTTTAAGTGAGACTTAAATGTGGATGGGGTAGGGGCCTTGCATATGAGCACAAGGAGGTTATACCATGCAGAGAGGGCTGCAAGGAGAGAGGCTTGGAGGTGGTTGTGAAAATCTGACAAATGGATGGACAAGATGGAAGCATTGGTGCATTGGAAGAGGCAGGGGTCAACATAAAGTCTGACTAGAGAGGAAATGGAGAGGACAGAGTCGTGTAGAGTTTTAAAGTAGTGACAAGAAGGGTAACATGAATATGTTATCATCTAAGAAGCCAAGGAAAGGCATTTAAAAAGGGGAGTTATGTGATCAAAATGTCAGGCAAGGGTGATGAGTTTAGTGGCAGAATTTTGTATGGACTGAATAGAGCCTGCAGGCCTTAGGCCAGTGATGGGCAACCTGTGGCCCGCGGGTCGCATGCGGCCTGGCAGGGTAATCCACTGGTGGGCCACCAGATAGTTTGTTTACATTTGCACGACCGCCCGCAGCTCTCAGAGGCCATGGTTCACCATTCTCATCCAATGGGAGCTGCGGGAAGTGGCGCCACTGGGAGCTGCGGGCTGTGTGGAGAGCCAGTATTAAAATGGGCCATTTTACTCCCCACTTAGAACAAGGTATACGGCTAGTGCCTACAAAATACATGCTGTCGGAATGTGACCTCATAAGTACTGCTGTGTGCAAGTACAACAGGAGTTAGCAACTGAGTGGCCTTTGTCCTTATTTTCCTTACTTCTGCTGGCTTAAATCACTTGGCCCTGGTCTACGCTACAGAGTTAGGTCAATGTAAGCTGCCTTAATTCTGTAAGCATCTACACTATAATGCAGCTCCCACCAAAGTAACTTGCCTAATACACCAACTTAACTCCACCTCCATGAGAGGTGTCGTGTTTAAGTCAGTGTCAGTGTAGACACTGTGTTGCTTACATCAACTGTTGCTGCCTTTCAGAAGCCATCCCACAATGCCCCAAACTGACAGTGAAATCTGTGCAAGCGCTCCTGGTGAGAATGTGCACTGCCGACACCAGGAGCATAGTGTGTATGTGCACAGTTTAATTACTGCGATGGCTGTAAATTGAGGTAGCTTAGCTTGACTTAATTTTGTATTGTAAACTTGCCCTTAGTGTAACTTCAACAAGATAATGTAGAGCCACTTCACTTTTAAAAGCCCCCTTCCCCGGTAGGAATCAGTAATGATCAGTAATGCTTCAGGTCTGTGAAGAATAGAGGATTTAGGTTGTTTCCCACTCAACTATAAATTTCTAATGCCAGAAAATAAGTTTACAAAAAAGGTAATTAGTGTCTAACTCATCTAGGTTTTGGTATCATGCTCATCACCACAGTATCTTTGCAAAGAGATCATATATGTAATGGGCCTGTGGTTTATTTTTCCTTCCTCTGATTATTATCCCCAAGACAATTGTGACAGATCTTCCTTCCTTTGCTGGTGTTTTTATTATGGATGTGGGAAAGGTAAAGAGAAGTGAGATTTACACAGTGGTTTGGAGGCAGTGAGATTTATGCTCGTTCTATCCTGTTCTGATATTGAGTTCCAAACCTTTGGACCTGTTGAAAGAGCAAGAGGAAATACCTCCTTTACAAGTTTTACTGGAACAGGTCAAAACTAATTTTAGAGAAATGTCTAAGTTTCATTTTGCTAGTTTTTGAAATGAACTGATTTTCAATTTTTCATGGAGATTTATCAATGTTTCCCCCTCTTTTTAGGTATCAGTAATTTTTAAATGCCTTTCTTTATTTCAAAGTAGAAACATTTTTACTTTGAAAATCCCAAATAAGATGTTGGCAAAAAATGAGAACTTATGATAAAAAAACAAACAAAAACCCAACCCAAATGCCCCCACCCTAACAAAAAAAATAAAATTCAGTAAATGAAAACGAGAAAAATTTCCCGTGAAAAATCGAGGAAAATTTTCACAAACACTTGTTTTTTGGGGCAAAACACTTTTTTGTTTGAAGGGGAAAAACTTCTTTTGAAAAATGTATACCAGCAATTTTACCCTTGAGGTTGATGGTTTCATAGGTATATGTCTTATCAAGGAAGTTTGTCATATCGAAGAGCCTCTGAGGTAACTTAGATTAGTTGCATGAAGGGCCTTGAAAATTAGGGACTTGGGTACTTTAGTGATGGACATGGTAGAAGCAGCTGAGTATAATAGAACAGACTTTGACTTGTCTGTGTGTCATGTGTGGCGTGCTGATGAGATGAATCTGTTTGGCGAGAGATTCACTACTTTTCTTCCCTGAGGAGTAAGCTGGAGGGGAGACCCACAACCCAAGCCAATAGGACCAGGTCAGAGAAACCTTTTGAAAAGGTCTCTCTTAGGATGGGAGTGCTCTCTCTGGGAATCCAACATCAGGACAAGGAGACACAGATATGAACAGAGGCTGTGGGGAAGCACCAGAGACTCAGGGCTGGCCATGTAGCCAGAAAGCTGAACAGAATGAGGACTGAGACTGCTCTCAGGAGCACAGCGGCAGTAGCCTGCCAAGGATCATAAAGGGATCATAACATGAAATAAGCTGTTGTAGCCAGACACAAGGGACTTGCCTGAAGAAAAGGGTCAGTGTGACCTGACCATGCACTTACGGAAGGAGCTGCCATGCTTGTAAAGGGGCAAGCCCAAGGCATAAATGGGTGCTCTGTAGGGTGGAGTTTGTGGCCTAGTAGTTGCTCAGAGGGGGAGCAGCATACAAGTTGGTGATGTGAGGCAACTGTTTATTTCTAGCTGACAGGAGGACAATGCAAAGGGGACCTCAGCAAGACAACAGATCACGGGTCTGGACCTTGGTCAATGAAACCTCCACCCCAATAGTGGATTGCCCTCTGATAATGGGAAGGACTATGAGCGGCCGCCCAGGTGCTAGGTTGGAGGAGACCCATGAGATAAGGTTTGCCTCTGCTGGACTGCCCCCAAGGGGCCAAGATAGAAAATGTTGTGTTTCTTTGTAGTACTAAGCCAGTGGCTCTCTACCAGGGGTACATGTACCCCTGAGGGGATGCAAAGGTCTTCCAGGGAGTACATCAACTCATCTAGATATTTGTCGAGTTTTTCAATAGGCTACATAAAATGCATTAGAGGTCAGGACAAACTAAAATTTCATACAAATGATGACTTGTTTATACTGCTCTATATACTATTCACTGAAATGTAAGTACAGTATTTATATTCCAGTGGATTTATTTCATAATTATATAGTAGATATGACAAAATAAGCAATTTTTCAGTAATAGTGTGCTGTGACACTTTTGTATTTTTATGTCTGATTTTGTAACCAAGTAGTTTTTAAGTGACGTAAAATTGGGGGTATGTGAGACTCCTGGAAGTGGTAGAGTAGTCTGGAAAGGTTGAGAGCCACTGCACTAAGCCATTGTACCTACAGCATTTTCACTATTCCTTTCTTCTTGAAAATAATCCTTTCATTTGAGCCATATGTTTGGGTGTCCTCCAGCAACCCCATTAGGGTGGAGCTAATTACACCATTTTTATTAATTATTTACTGAGCTACCATTGCTTGTATTAGGAGTGTCACCTGTAACACAAGCCAGATAATTGCTTTGATCTGCTCAAGCACAGAGCTCTGTGTTGTGCACTAAGTTGTCAAAAAGACTAGGAAATATTAGAGGGAGTTTAGAGAGCAATAAAATCCAAAAAAAGTTTTGAAAATAAGAACTGTGAGGAAATGTTAAGAGGACTAAAATGCTCAGTCCAGATATTGAGATTTAAAACAAAAAAGGCTGAGAGGGGACATGATGACTCTACAGAAACATAACAGGATGTGGTAAAGAGGGCATGGCTCAATTGTTGTCATTAATCAATGAGGAGAGATCTAGAACTAATGGACTTTGAGTGCAGTTCTGCTATAAAGATTACTATGTTCAGATGGCACCTGTCTCTTTGTTATATATATCCACTCAGTTTAATGACTAAAATAAATTCCAATTGCTTTTTACTGCAATGATTTCCTGGAAAAACTTTACCAAGGAGTTTCCAAGGATTCTCATCCTGGGGGACTCATTCATAGCGCATTCACCTCTGCCCAATCTTTCCCCCATCTCTTGCTGCTGGCCCTGTGTCTCCTAAGTGGTGCTACATAGTCTCTATGGTAAACAGGCAGGAGATAATGCAATGCAGACTCAGGGGAGTAGGTGAGAGATTGTGTAGCAGAGGCATAGTCGGAGGCAATATCCCAAAGTGGAGAGGGGGGACCTAGCCCTCAAACAGTGTATGTATGGGAAGGGAGACAGACCCCTCAAAAAGACCAGGTGTGGTGGGGTAAATGCATCAGGGTGTGAGGTGCAGGTCAGGGGTACCAGCCTGCTGCAAAGGGAGAGTTCCAAACCAAAAAGGATGGGCACTAGGGATGCATGTAAGAAAAGAGAGGAGGAAACCTATGCATTTCCATGTCTCATCCCCCACCAGTTTTAACACAAACTCTTTCTCATGATGGAGAGAGGCAATCCCGCATTCTCGTGTGAGTAAGGTTGGCATCATCAGGCCCATAGTTTGTACTACCGGTATGGCGCTGCACACGAAGATCATTACTGCATTCTACAGAGATGATGCAACATCTAAGGAGCCTTTAGAATACAAATTTTACTACAAAAGCACCTGTTTTCCATATAACACATCATGTTCATTAATAACCATGGGCACCAACTCCGTGGATGCTCTGGGGCTGGGAAAAAATGGTGGGTGCAGAGCACCCACTGGCAGCCCACGTATCAGCATCTTCCCCTCCCCACAGCACCTCCTGCCTGCTGGTGGGCCCCACCAATCAGCCCTCCCCTTCCCGCCCCCTGCCTCCTGTCCGCCGCAATCAGCTGTCCTTAGAGGCAGTTCTGAGCTGTGCTTAGGGCATGGACTTGTCTGGTAAGTGATGACACACAAAATCAGAGGGCCATGCTCCATCTTGAGTGCACTAGAGAGGAAGTGGGCACAAAGAGTTCCTTCCCCTGAATGAAACTATGCAGTGGGCAACTATAAATTAGTTTCAGAGTAGCAGCCGTGTTAGTCTGTATTCGCAAAAAGAAAAGGAGTACTTGTGGCACCTTAGAAACTAACACATTTATTAGAGCATAAGCTTTCGTGAGCTACAGCTCACTTCATCGGATGCTGTAGCTCACAAAAGCTTACACTCTAATAAATTTGTTAAAGCTTTTGTGAGCTACAGCATCCGATGAAGTGAGCTGTAGCTCACGAAAGCTTATGCTCTAATAAATGTGTTAGTCTCTAAGGTGCCACAAGTACTCCTTTTCTTTTTATAAATTAGTTGGCTGTGCTAAGAGACTAAGGGTGAGCAGTGCTGCCAAAGTGCATAGAGGGCAAATTCTGCCCTGACTCGCACCTTGTTCAGCTCTGTTGGTGTGGTTACTGTCTGGCTGGATCTTGGAATTCCTGGGTGGGTTCTTCATGCTTCTTTTACATTGTGTGGAACACCTATGACTGCAGCAAGGCTATGTTAAGTTACAAAAACTGAGGTGCTAGTCTTTTATCTTTAATATTAATTACTGTATATCGACTAGAGCTGATCCAAAAACTTTTATCAAAATGGGTTTTGGAAGAAAATGGTGTTTTTGACAAAATGGAAATGTTCACAAATTATTTTTGCCAAAAGTTTTCACTTTTCTTTAAAATTTGAGGGGTTTTCAATTTAAAGAAAATGCTGATCAAAACTAAAATGTTGTTTCTCTAGAAATTTTTCCTTAAGGGAAATATAATTTTCCAAGCTGCTATAGTATTCTTTAAATAATTCCAGAAATTGTTTAATCAATGTAATACAGTGACTCCTTTCTCAACTCGAGCTTTACTGTGCTGTGCTTCCCCAGCAACTTTTGGTTAGGAAAAGTCCTATTTCTTTGTCTCTTTCTTGACCTTTGAGATTAGAATATTAAAGGTTTGTGTATGCTATGTTAACATAGTGCTGAGTTCATTATTCATAAACTGCACTTTTGAGTGAATATCTGAGTGAGATGAAGCAGATAAAATAAATAATTCAATGCAATTCAGATTTACTCATGCAGGTGAATAAGTCCAAAGCTTTATATTTAGTTTCTAGGCCACTAAATTGTAATATAGAGACACAAGTTCTGCTTTTGATCTTGCTCCACTAATATGCTCTGCTGGTTTTTCACTCTGTACTTAGTGTTGCATATGAGATGCAATAGTGAGAAATAAAATACCATATGCAGTATAGGAGAAAAGAACATTATGTGTACTTAAGTGCTTACCAAGCATTTATGGGAGGTTTTTCAAGGTGTACTTAGGTTTCCGTTTCCCACTGAACGTCAGAGGGAGGTAAGCACTTGATTCTCATTTGTGCCTTTCACAGGGTGGGCTGCCCTTTATGGGAGTTGGGATCAGTCCTACTAGCTACCTCCCTTGGCAATGTGCTTTGAGGCAGAAAGAAGGAACCTGCTCTGCTCATTAGGGAAGAGACCTGCTGGGAGAAGGAAGATTCAGGAACTCTGCAGGAGATTCAGGCTCAGAGAGAACTGTCGGAAGGCTACAGTAGAATCAGATAGATGGCAGAAAGCATTAAGAGGGTCTCTGCAGAAGACCTAGAGAAAGACCAAGACACAGACAGCCCCAGAAAGGCTTAGGCTTAGAAACAGGCCAAGGTAGGAAGTGGCCCAAGGACATGAACCAAGGGGTCTGAGTAGTTGAACCTTTGCTGCTTGATACAGGGTCCTGGGATCAGAACTCAGAGTTGAGGGAGGGCCTGGGTTCCACTGTAAGGACACCAAGGAAGTGGGGTGAAAACCCCTTGACATGAGGGACAGAGATGAAGCCTGGAGTTGAGCTGAAGGCCGAGTACGAAGTTTGTTTTCCTCTCTGGAAGTTGGGGGAGGCTTATGGTTTGGCCAGAGGACTAAATGATTCAGGAGCACTGGAATCAGCTCATCCAAAAGCAAGAGATTGAAAAACTTGGCAATGGAGGACCACCAGGGGGAAACAGTGAGTGAACTAGAGTGGGGAAACTGAGGCACATGCTGCAGGTACTGAGAGGATAAGTTGTTTCTGTCACAGTACCTTTCAAAATCTCCCCCTTAAAGCTGCTTATAGTAATTAATTTATTAGTCAGAACTCTTTTTAGTATGTGTAAAATGATTTTAGGTTATCCTCTCAAAACTGTTATAATTAACCTTTTAGATAAATATAATTGAAGTGCAATAAAAGAACAGGTTGTAAAATGAGAATAATATTTCTACAGGAAAAATATTCAGGAATTTTTTGTTACCTTTCATCAAAATTTAATTTAAAAATAATTTTCAGAGTGCTGTATGGTCTGGTGTCATGCTGATATACTGTATAACTTAATTTTTTTTAAATATGTAGTTTGAGTAATCATTAAGGGGATTGGGCAGATTAATATTGGTAATTGTACAGGAGCTTTTCACACTTGGGTCACAAGCTAGAATCAGTAGTAACAAAGGCCCAGATCCACAAAGGGATTTAGGTTCCTAAACCCTGGATTTAAGCACTTCTGTAATTCACAAAACTCCTGCTCAACTGATGCCTAAACTCACACCCATGCCTAAATTTCCACTGTAAAATCTCTCTAGGTGCCCGAGTTTCTGCCTCTGGGCATGTGCATTGCTGCTTCAGTCTAGGGTGACTCACGTGGACACCTTAAAGCCCAGAGCCATCCTCAAACCAGATGAGGATAGGCGTTCCCTGCCTATCCCACCTGTGGGGCCCAATCTGGTAAGTGCGCAGAGCACACTTAACTCCACATAAAAAGACTAACTCCAACTGAACTCAATGAAAATTAGAGATAAGCACATGCTTAAATGCTTTTATGACTCAGGGCCTGAATGGGATGGACACTTGACCTCTTGCCCCAGTTTAACTGGTCTGAGGCATGCTGCCTTAGTGGTGTAGGACAGTGGTCCACTGGGTCTGCAGACTGTGTCTAAGGGGTCTGCAAAAGATGGTTACCATAGAACAGTGGTTTTCAACCTGTGGTCCGCAGACCCCTGGGGGGTCCTCTCAGACTATATCTAAGATTTCCCAAGGGGTCCACACGTCCATTTGAAATTTTTTAGGGGTCTGCAAATGAAAAGGGGTTGAAAACCACTGGTATAGAGAAACAAACTGCTGCTACACATGCCCTGTGAATAACGACATGCTTTTGGTTGCCAGGGCTGACAATCTAGTGTTTTTCCACAAGCGTCTTAAATCATTTTTAAAGTCTTTAAATATTATAGTAAGCCCTTGGGTTTTTCACAAGCCACACATTAATTAGCTCGCTTCTTAAACTCCAGCATGTGAAGTGGGAATGCTTTGAGAGGTCCTTGGCTGGAAAACACAAGGACTTCTTTTGATTAACTCCCTGCTTCACAATAATGATGGTCTGGGTCATTTTGATAAACTTTACCTGATTTTAAGTTTCTTAAATGTCATGATTAGCCTCCAGCCCAAACATTAAATTGGGTAAACCTGACATAATCCCACAAAGAGGTAGGGATGGGGAGGAGAAATCTGTGGGCCACCAATCACTGCCTGCCCTCTACTTCAGGAGAAGTGGAATCCAGCTCTACCACCTGGTTTATATAATCGAGGCGATCTGTGCTGGCCCTTTTAACTGCAATGTGCCTGGGATTAGCCTTGTTGTTTCTCGAGTGCCAGAAGTTTGGAAGAGCCATAAACTCTGTAGGTCCCATGTGCCGGTTTCTTGTATTAAGAGTTAGTTCCCACGCTTCTCTCTCTGTGTTTATAATAAAAATTCAGTATATATCCTTACAAGTAAAAAAGATGTTGTATGTGACAGGCCTGTGGAAATGGTCCAGGCAGGACTGCACCCCAACCCCAAATCAGGGCAGGTACGAGTTCTATCCAAAGCGATGAGTCCACATGCCTGCACACTGACTGACTGAGCTTGCGCAGCACTGCTGCCCATTCAACTCAATGAGCTTATCATTGCTGACTTGGGATCCCCGCTGCCCTCCATCTTGTGATCAGGCGTCCTCACCCTGGGGCTTTCAGACAAGCTGGGTTGCCATTCCTCTGCCTTATCTATTGAGGGGAAGGGGGCATCAGAGAAGGCTACTGATTTCCCCCAACTCCACTATCTAGATTTCTGTCTTGGGTGTTTCTAAGAAATCTTTAGGGTGGAGGAGGAGCAGTGACATCGCCCTGACAGAGTAAGAGGAAAGGGGAGACCCTTCTACTATCAGTGCTGCTGCTCTGCTAAGTGGCCAGGGTGAATAGCACTCTAAGGCTTAGTACAGTGCTCCTTCAGTGGATTCTCTTAAGCAGACATATGATGGCCCTTGAAGACCCTGGGAGGTGACCACCCAGCCACATATCCGAGAGGTCAGACCAGCATCATTCCTCTAAAGACAACAATGGTAAGCAGGGAAGAGGGGATTCTGATTCCAACAAATGAGGAGGGGTTAATTTGCTGCCCATCTTTGTGAGCAGACTTGTGGAGTCGGGGTTGTACAGCGTAACTGAATGCAGCAATGTTCCTTCAGTGCTGGCTTCCTAATCTTTCCAGACAAAGCTTTGGAGTAACCTGGGGATGAATTTAAAATTGTACATTACAGTAAGGAATTGCCAGCAGGTGCAGGTTTTCAGCATACGTGCCAAAACCTACATCTTCATTGTGAAAGAGCCATCTGAGAGTTGAGTCTGATCCCACAGCAGGAAAGGTAATTCACACAAAATCTGGAGGAGCTGGCAAAGTCAATGCAATTTAAAAATAAAAATAAATCAAGTTTTCCCCGATTGCAATGCAGAATTCCCACCACCACCACTGCCATATCACCTTGAAAGCCAGAACTAAGATTGGCAAAGTAAGAAAGGGACTTCTTAACCTTAATGAAATTCTCACTACCTGCACTCAGTTAATAATTAATAAGCCAAATCTTGGGGTCTTTATTCACTTCTGACTGGGTTCTCACTCAGGCAAAACTCTCCTTGAATTCATTGATATTTTTGCCTGAGTAGCAGCATGTGGCCAAACAATAATAAACATTCAGAGGTATTGCTATTTATATGTATTGCAGTAGCATCTTGGAGCTGTAGTATAGACCAGGACCTCATTGTGCCAGGCGCTGTACAAATGCAGAACACTAAGATGATTCCTGCACCAAAGAGTTTACAAATCCATGCTTCCTTAAATACCTCTTAAAGGAGTCATTCAGTTTAGATATCTTAGTGTACAACATCTGCACAAGTATCCCATTGAACTATTGTCACTCCCTTCACAATCCTATATCTTCACCTTCTCGTGGGGGGCACACCTGTAACGTTCAGGCAGTGCCTGTGGTTAGAGTATTGGCATACTAATGACATTAAAGTTGGCATTGTGCTGCTGGTTTTCCCCTGCAGAATGGGAAGTAGTTCATCTCCACTCCACTGCTTTGTTCTTCCCCTCAGATTACTTGGGTCACTTGGGCCCAGAACCTCAAAAGTATTTAGGCACCTAATTCCTATTAAGGATCTGGGCCCTACTCACTAATCATTAATTAGCTAATGTTTGCACTGTGTTCTTAAGGCAGAAAGGATTGTGTAAGTGCTATTGCTAGTATGATTATTTATTAGTCCCTAAAGTACAGTTGCTAAAAAGGTTTAGTTATTTCAGGTGCAATCAGCTATTTAATATACTCCAAATTTATGCATGCTATAGTGGGACTAGTGTAATTAGATTAATCAATTAAGTAATGTGAACATTATTCAACATAATCCTATAAGTAAAGCATATTTCTATTTATCTTGTACACCACAAAGTTAATGATCCATTCTGCAATCTAATTTACATGCAGAAGAACTTGGAAGGGAAATATTTCTACCTCACCCTTTTTAATATTTATATAAAATTGCTTTGCTGAGCCAAATCACCTGCTCCCATGTCAAATGTGTATGCCAACGTCTAGAGAGTCACATGAAAGAGCATTAGAGAAAGAGATGAGATTATAAAGAACTAAACCTAGGAGACATGCATTCCAATGCAGTGTATGGAATAAATGCCATGGATAGGAGGAGATCTGAAAGACTGGAGGAGATGACAGGTATAAGCAATCAAGTAGAACCCCTAAGGAGGATATACTATGGAAGTCAGCTGTGTTTGCAGTTGTTTATACATTCTCAGGGTGGTAAATAGAGGTGGTAAAACCTCTTCATAATATGTCAAAATATTCTGATATTTCTTTTTTTTCCACAGTGAAGTAAGTCATCCCAAACAGCTATAAATTAAAAGGCATTATTACATTGCTGGGCGAGAATTCTGAGTTTGTATTAGATAGGTAGCAGTTTTACTCTCTAATAATACGCTTGTGCCTCTGTACCTGTCTACTATTTCTCTCTTGCGCTTCTCATAACACATTAACAAGATTGTGTTATTTCAATGAGCAGCATATTTAGGGAGCTATCTAAATCCCAAACAGTTGAAAGCAACTGCATAACCTTTTCATAAAGGAAGAATCATAGAATATCAGGGTTGGAAGGGACCTCAGGAGATCATCTAGTCCAGCCTCTGCTCAAAGCAGGACCAATCCCCAACTAAATCATCCCAGTCAGGGCTTTGTCAAGCCTGAGCTTGAAAACCTCTAAGGAGATTCTACCACCTCCCTAGGTAACCCATTCCAGTGCTTAAGAGTGAGCATGCCCCAAGGAAAGTCAGTTTACCGTCTCAGAAAGTAGGTTCAGATACACAAGAGACTATTTAAATTATTTTAGAAAGGGAAACAGATGGGTACTATTGTAGAACATTCTTCTCTGTTAATAAGTAATTTCCAAGGAAAAAATGAATTTGGGCTAATATGTACTTTTTTATATTTTGTGCTTCTTCCTCTAACTTCTCAGTGAATCCTTTATTTCAATGCATTTGAAGGAAGCTAAGAGGCACTAGCAGGTGTTTGACATTAACTGTGCAGTCTGATTATATTTTCAAAGCTATAAGGAAAAATCTGAGGTAACTTTTCACAGGGGGAAATATACAGAGAGTGAGAATGAGTTTTATGGGATTTTGGTTTTGATTTTTAGTCCCCCTTGTGTTTGAATCCCAATGTCATGGACTTCAATAGGGCCAGGATTCCATCTCCGTGCATAAAGCCATCTACATTTTCAATCCTCCATTTAGGTCAGCTAGCTTAAGTTTAAAGTACTACCTAACAGTGTGAACAGGAGTCAGTGAAGACAAGACCTTAGTCTAATAAAAATGGGCCAACTGCAGCTCTCCTTAATTTAAATGGGCAGTAAAATACCTCCCTTGTGAGTAACTCAAGAGCAGAATATAAACTGCTTGTTATGCCAACAGCTCCTAATTGCTGCTTCTTTATTCTGGTTGCTTCTTGCACTATTTAGGATTCTTCTATCGGGGCCTTGGGTACTATACTCCTGGTGTCCTTTAAATAAGACTTTTCCATTCTGTGTGTTGTACTTCACACTCTGACTCATTTTTGTCAGTGATTTATTCATGTCCCACTACCACCCGAGTAGCTGTGTTAGTTCCCTTTTGTTTGGCTAAGTAGATACACAGCTCAGTCAAGGTGGACTTTGACTCTTGTTTGCTGACAGGGATATCAGCGTCTGGTGGCAAAACTCTCATTTACTTCAGTGGGGCCAGGATTTCATCCCTGGAACAAGAGCTTTTTTCCTGTGAGGAGAAATGCTTGGCTGCTAGTAATTGTGGTGACAGTCCTCCTGCTCTCTTGTCCTACAAGGATTCCAGAACCATGTGATATGTATATGTTTACCTACCAGGAAGAGAAGAGGGAAAAAGTATATTAACTTTCCCATCACAAAAGTGGGAACTGTCTGTTACTTCTGTCCAAAAGCTTAAACTGGGATTTTGACTAGCATATAGAAAAGGAGTCTTGTGGCACCTTAGAGACTAACAAATTTATTAGGCATAAGCTTTCGTGAGCTACAGCTCACTTCATGAGCTGTAGCCACGAAAGCTTATGCTCTAATAAATTTGTTAGTCTCTAAGGTGCAACAAGTACTCCTTTTTTTCTTTTTGCGAATACAGACTAACACGGCTGCTACTCTGAAACCTGTGAATAGCATATGTTCTCACGATTTCTGCTTAACTCACAGCAACAATGGCTAGCGAGGTCCAAAACAGAAGCCCAAGAAGCTCTTCTAAAAGAAAAATGGTTGTATAGTCCCTTGTATCTTACTATGCTGAGGCAAGAGGTAATTGCCTGATACAGAATTACTTGGCTGTCTTGTTAGTGCCTTCCGAACTAGTCATGACTTTGAAAAGCAAAGAAAGAAATCCTAGCCTTAGAATAAAACAAAAAGGGATGCAGAAGAGCATCCAGATTCATAATGGGAAGTTGCAGTGGTTAGGTTTAGGCTTAGGCTTAGGGCTTGTCTACATCTAAACGCTGCAGTGCTGTACTGCTGTAGCTCTTCGGTGAAGACACTACCTATGCCGGCGGGAGGGGTTCTCCCATGTGCAATAGGTATACCACTCCCCAAGAGGTGGTAGGCTAGGCAATGAGAGCTTGTCTATACTGGCATGCTAAATTGCTGTACCCGTGTTGATTTAGTGGGTCTCGGTGAAGACGTAATAAGTCAATGGCAAAGCACTCTCCCATCAACTTCAGTACTCCACTCCCCAAGAAGCGGAAGGGTAAGTCGATGGGAGAGCATCTCCCACTGACACAGAACAGCGTAGCACTGTGTTAGGTCGATGTAAGCTACGTCACTCAGGGGGGTCAGACCCCCTGAGCGATGTAACTTACATTGACTTAAGCAGCAGTGAGGACCAGACCTGAGAGAATTCTCTCATCAACCTAGCACTGTCTACACAGGGTGTTAGGTTGGTTTAACTGTGTCATTCTGTCCTACTAGAATAGTTAAAAAAGGACTTGTGAAATTTTCTTCTCAGCATGACACTCTGTTTCAACACATGACCAGTAACAGCTTGGCATAAACATCACCACCTGCTCTGCTAAATCTCACCTTTCTTACTCCTCCACTGCCTTCCTCTTGACTTGATTTTCCTTCTCATCTTCATAAAAGTAAAGTGAACACAAGACAGCTGGTTTTAGAAAGCTGTTTCCTGGTCCTCAGTGCTCAGGTGAAAAGAGCAAAAAAGTTTGATATACTAAGGTAGAGATGTGTCTGTGCACTAATGGGTAAGTGTGCTGGTTCAGCGAACCAATTACAGATGTATGGTCTGCAAGATTCTGTTCAGTAATTGTAGACATAGAAGAAACTCTAAGGAAAATAAATACAGTGAGCACCTAACTGATGTATAGTCACTCTTTAAAAATAAACTCTTCCTTCAAGCTTTGGCTGTTCAATTTTTTCTGCACATCACTTGAAACATGGTAATTGTGTATGTACTTGATTGGATGAGAATAGCAGAGGCCAATTATTTCTTGTAGTTGTAATTATATTTTTCTTTCGGTCTCCTGGAAATCATGAATTCTTTGCAACTAGCCTAAAGCTGAAGCATTATTGAAGGAATCTGATTTAACTGTGCCTAACAGGAGTGTATAGTCAAAAGGGCTTCTCCCTAGAACTTTTTATTTAGTTTTTGACTTATTTTTGCATTCCATTCTTTGTCCTTTTAAAAGCATGGAATGGAAAGCTCTGGCTTGTTTCTGTGCGCACTTTAGTACTCGAATAGCTATCTACCTGCAAACACAGTCTTAACATTATACATTGTGTTTGCAATGTTTGTATTTGCAAGTAACTGGAGGCTGAGTCGAGACCCTTCTCAAAATCAGGGCCAAAACTCAATATTCCTTACCAATATTGTTAGTGATGTCTTATCGCCATGTCAGTCCTAGGATATTACAGGACAAGGTGAATGAGGGTAATATCTTTTTTGGACCAACTTCTATTGGTGAAAGAGACGAGTTGATTATCAGAAATTTCCCTCCCTTCCTATGTATGTTTTCTATGGCGCACTTGCCCATACTATAGTGTTGATATCTATAAGCACTGTAGGTTTTACCACAGTGTGTTTTAGAGTTGTCTACACTGCCTCACAGTGCAGGACCATGGGGGGTGTGAATTGCAGAGTGACCCAAAATGTTCTGGTCTAACTGCTCTGTGTGGATGCTGCTTGAAGTGGGAGCTGGAAACCCAAATTACATCCATACCCCTGCATGATTAAATCTGACTCCCTCCCACATCTATCATTAGTTATGATTTTTTCAATCAAGAATCAAGGAGGCAGGAATAGAAGAAAACATACAACTGTTTATTAACAAGGACCCCCAAAATCAATAATGGATAAGTAAAACCACTTGGGTGTTAACCAAATCAACAGGCTGGGGTGGGGTGTGGTAGGACTAGGGGGTCTGAAAGGGCCAGGCACACTCTGCCACAGCTCCCTATGAAATAAGTAAGAAAGGGGAAAAAAAAGTGATCCAGGTAACTACAGGCCAGTTAGTTTGACATCTGTAGTATGCAAGGTCCTGGAAAAAATTTTGAAGGAGAAATTAGTTAAGGACATTGAAGTCAATGGTAAATGGGACAAAATACAACATGGTTTTACAAAAGGTAGATCGTGCCAAACCAACCTAATCTCCTTTTTTGAAAAGTAACAGATTTTTTTGATAAGGAAATGCAGTGGATCTAATTTACCTAGATTTCAGTAAGGCATTTGATACCGGGCCACATGGGGAATTATTAGTTAAATTGGAGAAGATGGGGATCAATATGAACATCAAAAGGTGGATAAGGAATTGGTTAAAGGGGAGACTGCAACGGTCCTACTGAAAGGCGAACTGTCAGGTTGGAGGGAGGTTACCAGTGGAGTTCCTCAGGGATCGGTTTTGGGACCAATCTTATTTAATCTTTTTATTACTGACCTTGCACAAAAAGTGGGAGTGTGCTAATAAAATTTGCAGATGATACAAAGCTGGGAGGTATTGCCAATTCGGAGAAGGATCGGGATATTATACAGGAGGATCTGGATTACCTTGTAAACTGGAGTAATAGCAATAGGATGAAATTTAATAGTGAGAAGTGTAAGGTTATGCATTTAGGGATTAATAACAAGAATTTTAGTTATAAATTGGGGACGCATCAATTAGAAGTAACGGAACAGGAGAAGGACCTTGGAGTATTGGTTGATCATAGGATGACTATGAGCTGCCAATGTGATATGGCTGTGAAAAAAGGTCTCATTTGGTCTATAAATGAGGATGGGATGTTTAACTGTTGTGATACTTGCTTCACATGAAGAGGGTAAAATAGATCACCAACATGGATTAAGGAACAAATCTCTCTTAACAGCATATTGGCAAGGAACTTGAGTCTTACTATCCTTCTTCTGGAGCTTTTAGCATGAGTCATCTATTAGAATCAGGTGGATGAATCCTGCATAATTTCATGCAATTACAGTGGGAAGTATTGGACTTTGTTTTTAATGTGAACAAACATTACTTTCCTTTAAAAAGTACTGTGGGCTTCATAGAAAAATGATTGGGAGTGAACTGAAGCAAGAGGTGGTTGAGTTAATTATATAATTTTTTGTCAGGCAACAGTTCTATACTGTAGTATAGAAGAAAAGCCTAATTAGACATCAGCACCATGATTAATGGTCATGCACGTAATGGTGGTATTGGAGTGAGGGTCAGCGATGAGAAGCTGACTGAAATAAGTGAGTTTTAAGGAATGATTTGAAGCAGAGGACTATCACTTGTGTAAGCAGCTAGCTGGGAGGGGGGAGAGACTTGGGTGTGTTTATGTAAATACAAAAGAAAAGGAGTACATGTGGCATCTTAGAGACTAACAAATTTATTTGAGCATAAGCTTTTGTGAGCTACAGCTCACTTCATCGGATGGGTAGTGACTCATCCACTCCCAGTCCCTATTCAAGCCTAAGTTAATTGTATCCAGTTTGCAAATAATTAATTCCAATTCAGCAGTCTCTCATTGGAGTCTGTTTTTGAAGTTTTTTTTGTTGAAGTATTGCTACTTTTAGGTCTGTAATCGAGTGACCAAAGAGATTGAAGTGTTCTCCAACTGGTTTTTGAATGTTATAATTCTTGAAGTCTGATTTGTGTCCATTTATTCTTTACATAAAGACGTCCAGTTTGACCAATGTACATGGCAGGGGGGCATTGCTGGCACATGATGGCATATATAACATTGGTAGATGTGCAGGTGAACGAGCCTCTGATATTGTGGTTGATGTGATTAGGCCCTATGATGGTGACCCCTGAATAGATATGTGGACACAGTTGGCAAAGGGCTTTGTGGCAAGGATAGGTTCCTAGGTTAGTGGTTCTGTTGTGTGGGGTGTGCTCACTGGTGAGTATTTGCTTCAGGTTGGTGGGCTGTCTGTCTGTCTGTAAGCAAGGACTGGATGTCTCCCCAGATGTGTGAGAGTGATGGGTCATCCTTCAGGATAGGTTGTAGATCCTTGATCTGTTCTCAGCCCCCCGAAAGACCCGGAAGGCAAAAAAGGAGAGGAAGGCCGCGAAGACCTTGGGAACCCGGATCCTGACCCAGGGCCAGAAGACCTCCCTAGTAGGCAGATGGATGCGAGCAGCCAACAGAGAAACTTCCACCACAGAAGGTGACCCAGAAGCTGCCCCCAGCCATGACGGCAGTGAGCCGTTGGAAGAAGCAGAAGCCGGCCCCTGGGAGCTTCAGCAGGTTAGTCCCGGGAGAGAGACTTTTGGGCTGGACCAGGCGGAGGACCCCAGATGTGATAATGCCAGGAAAGAGGTGGCCAAGATTGATGGGATACCCATGGATGGGAAGGTCCGGGGTCCCGGATCTTACTTTATAGCGAAGAAAGATCTCCTGTACCGTGTGGTGCAAATGCAGGAGCAAGAGATACAACAACTTCTGGTGCCACGAAAATATCAAAATGCCATATTGAGTCTCGTCCACAGTCACCTGTTTGGAGGACACCTAGGGGTAGAGAAACCAAGGCATGGATCCTGCAGAGGTTCTTCTGGCCAGGAGTACATGAAGAAGTCTGGCGATACTGCACCTCTTGTCCGAAGTGTCAGTTACATAGCCCTCGCCCGCACTTGCGGGCTCCTTTGATACCTCTTCCAATAATAGAGAATCCTTTTGAATGGATAGCCATGGATCTGGTAGGGCCCCTAGAGAAGACATCTTGTGGCCACCAACATGTGCTTGTTGTACTGGACTATGCAACCCGATACCCGGAAGCTGTTCCCCTGCGCAACACAGCTTCCAAGACAATAACTAAGGAGCTAGTACAGATCTTTGCCTGGGTTGGGCTACCCAAGGAGATTGATTGATCAAGGGACACCTTTCATGTCCAAATTCATGAAAGATCTCTGTTCATTGCTCCATTACAAACCCTACAAAATAATCGAAGCCGTGGGAAAGGTGAAATATAAGGTGTGGCAGCCAGGCCGCCGGAAATCAGAGCAAATTTATCACATCAATCTTCTATAAACTTGGTACGATTGAGAGGCATGCTTAGTCATGCAGGAGACCCTTCCCCAGGAAGATAACTTACACGAGGAAGTGAGGATATCATCCGACTTGACGCAGATCTAAAAGATCGAGGCAGCCAACATGATTAATCGCAACAGAGATGTGTTCTCTACAAAACCAGGGCGAACGACTGAGACCTATCACCATATCCGCGTGATCCCCGGAGCCAAGGTAACATTGAGACCCTACCGAATCCCAGCAGCCAAAAGAGAGGAAATCAAGGCCGAAGTAAAGAAAATGTTAGAATTAGGGGTTATTTAAGAATCTTACAGTCAGTGGTCCAGTCCAATTGTTCTAGTGCCTAAACCTGACGGTACCTTGAGATTCTGTAATGACTTTCGCCGACTGAATGAAATATCCCAGTTTGATGCATACCCCATACCACGCATCGATGAATTGGTTGACCGACTGGGTAGTTCCCGATTCTTGACTACACTGGATCTGACAAAAGGGTACAGGCAGATTCCTCTGACCAAAGAAGCTAAAGAAAAGACAGCATTCTCCACCCAGATGGGCTATTCCAGTACACGTCCTCCCTTTTGGGCTATATGGGCCCCAGCCACATTCCAGCGCCTCTGGATAAGCTGCTGCACCCTCATACTAGTTATGCAGCTGCATACCTAGATGATAGGATCATTCATATGCCAGACTGGGGAACCCACTTGGAAAAAGTTGAGGCAGTACTGCGCTCCTTAAGGCAGGCTGGCTTCACTGCTAATCCCGCTAAATGTGCCATAGGGCTAGGAGAGGCTAGGTACCTGGGATATATTGTGGGAAGGGGCATAGTAAAGCCCCAAATGAATAAGCTAGAGGCAATTCAAAACTGGCCCCGGCCGACCCGAAAGAAGCAGGTCTGTGCGTTCCTAGACGTGATAGGCTACTACCGATGGTTTATTCCCCACTTCGCCACTAGGGCAAGTCCCCTAATGGACCTGGTGAAGGCCCGAGGTCCAGACATGGTAAAGTGGACTGACGCAGCAGCGGGGCCATTTACAGACCTTCGGACGGCCCTCTGTAATGACCCCGTACTCATAGCCCCGGACTTTAACAGGGAATTTGTTTTACAAATAGACACTTCCGAGGTGGGGTTGGGAGCAGTTCTGTCGCACATGGTGGGAGAAGAGGAACACCCAATCCTCTACCTAAGCAGAAAGCTTCTCCCAAGAGATCAGAAATATGCAGTAGTCGAGAGAGAATGCCTTGCTGTCAAATGGGCTATGGAGACGCTGCATTATTACCTTTTAGGCCAGCAATTTACTCTTGTGACGGACCATGCACCCCTCTACTGGATGCAGCGGAATAAGGAAAAGACTGCAAGGGTCACCAGGTGGTTCTTATCCCTCCAACCATTCCAGTTCTGCATACGGCACAGGGCTGGATGCCACCCTGGCAACGCTGATGGTCTGTCATGAGCATACTGCCTGGCGTCTCAAGTTGCCCCAACTCTATGGTGTTGAGCAGAGGGAGGCGGGATATGTGATGGTGCAAGGCCAGATGGCTATGGAAAAATAGTCTTATTGGGATCCGGGAAGTGAGCAGGCGAAGCCCATCCACCGCTAAAGGTTCCCCCCCAGCCTAAAAGGGGGATCCACAGGACCTAGATACCCAAAAAATTTCAGGGGACAACTAATGAAATAACAGGGACAGGAGTGTCAAGGGGTCAAACGAAGGGAACCGGATGGGGACACCGAGCAGAGAACCCCGGACAGCACCCACTGCTCCTCAAAGACATCAAGGGAGTCAGAGGACGCCATCCAGAGGAACTCTGCCCAGATACGTGAATGGACCGAGGATCGGAAATAGGCCCCACAGTCACAGGAGACTCCATCGGCCAACCTCCTCACTCTGGTTTTATAGATGGCCATTTTAGCTAGGGCCAGGAGGAGGTTGACCAGGAGATCCTGTGACTTTGTGGGGCCACGGATAGGGAGTGCATAGATAAGAAGGTGAGGGGAAAAGTGCAACCAAAAGCGTAATAAAATATTGGTGAGGAGCCGGAATAAGGGCTGCAGCCTGGCCACACTCCAGGTATATATGTGCCAGGGTTTCCCTCATTGCCGCAAAAGGGGCAGGTGTCTGGGATGAGGTGAACCGCACCAAGTACATGCCCGTGCTCATGGCTCCGTGAAGGAGCCGCCAACTGACATCCCCGGCGGGCCTCAGAACTAAGGTGGAATTAGGCTGGCCCACCGGGGCTCCTCACCTCCAAAGGTGGCAAGAGGTCCCGCCTTTTGTTCAGGGTGGGTCACGAGGGTGAGGGCATGAAGGGTATGGAGCACGAGCGTGTATAGATGTTTTCTTGGCGTGGTTCGAAAGCAGACCGGCTGCATCTCTTGCAGCCGGCTTACAGTAAAGGGGTGAGGGGGTTGGTTGGGTCCACGGAGCAGGGGTCCAATTAAAAGGTCCGTAGGGCCTGGGGTAGTGGGTGGGCGGGGCGTGCCCTTGTGCAGGATCCGGTCGAGATAAACCTGAGCAGCGGGCGGCAAAGCGGCCTTCACCTCCTCAAGTATGCGCCGGGGAGTACAAGGTCTGGAGAGCCCCATGCGCTGAGCGAGCGTCAGGGGATCCAGCCAGTCTCCCCGGTCATAGTCGAGGAGGTATCCGACTCTTGTGACTTCGGCCAGGACCAACCTCTGGCGCACCGAGCGGGACTCCGCCACCTGCGCATGAAGCTAGGGGTTGTGTAGCAGGGGCTCCACGAGGAGATCTGCCCCCTCGGTGGCCATCACGGACCTGGTCATTGAAAAGAGTTTCCAGGTCCGGAGGAGGTCTTGGTAGAAGACCGGCAGCCCAGAGAGGTCTCGCGGAAGACCTCTCAGATGGAGATAAAGGAGCTGCCAGTTGTATCTGAGCCCTCGGAAGCGGCGCAGAAAGGCGTGCGCCAGTATGCTCCATGCCAGACTACCTGCACCATAAAGGAGCCTCTGCAGGGTCTGGAGGCGGAAGACATGGATCTGAGTAAGCGAACATTTCAGGCCCTGCCCTCCCTCCTCCAGAGGTAGATGGAGAACCCCTGCAAGGATCCAATGCAGTCCTGACCAAAAGAACTCCAGTATCAATGTCCGGAGGTTGGCTAGGAAACCTGGGGCTGGGACCAGGGTGTTGAGCCAGAACCAGAGCATGGACAGGACTAGTTGATTAAGCACCAGCGCTCTCCCTCGAAGGGAGAGGCACCAGAGTAGTCCTGTCCATTTCCGGAGCCACTCTATCACCCCACTCTCTAAATTCTGCCAGTTCTCCAGCGGAGAGGGATGTATGGCAGAAAGGTAAACGCCGAGAGAGAGCAGCGGACCCATGCTCCACCGGATGGCCTGAAGCGTGGGTGGGAGGAAGCTCACCTGCCACCAGTCCCCTACCACCAAGCCAGAGCTGTTGACCCAGTTGACCTGCGCGGAGGAGGCTGCCGAATAGATGGTCTGGCAAGCCTCCACCCGCGCCAAGTCTCCTGGGTCCTGGACCACGAGGAGCACGTCATCAGCATACGCCAACAGGACTAGCAGCAGCTCCGGCTCCCGCAGCACCAACCCTATCAACCTCCGGCGGAGGAGACAGAGGAAGGGCTCAATCGCCAGAGCGTACAGCTGGCCCGAGAGGGGGCACCCCTGCCGTACTCCCCACCTGAAGCTGACCGGTTCAGTCAGGGTCCAGTTGAGCCTGACGAAACACTCTACGGAGGCATACAGCGCCCAGAGAAAACCCACAAACTGGGGTCCGAAGCCAAACGCTTGCAGAGTGCTCAGGAGATAACTGTGATCCACCCTGTCGAACGCCTTCTCCTGATCTAAGGACAGGAGGGCGAACGACAGACCATCCCTACACCCGAGTTCCAAAAGGTCCCGGACCAGGTATAGGTTGTCGAAGATGCTGCGGCCCGGGACGGTGTAGGTCTGGTCCGGGTGGACCACATCCGCTAGCACGGACCCTAGACGCCTGAGATTGCTTTTGCCACGACTTTGTAGTCCGCGCTGAGGAGCGAGATGGGACGCCAATTTCATAAATCGCGGAGGTCCCCCCTTCTTCGGCAATAAGGCGAGCACGGCTCGCCTGCACGAAAGAGGGAGGACCCCGCTCTGCAAAGACTCGGCCCAGACGGTGACTAAGTCTGGGCCGAGGACGTCCCAGAACACGTGGTAGAACTCCACGGTCAGCCCATCCATGCCCGGAGATTTATTGGTGGGCATGCGAAGTAGGGCTTCCGAGAACTTGGCCAGAGTGAGAGGCAGCTCTAGCTGGTCTCGGTCGCCCGCACAGACTGTCAGGAGCTCCTCCCAGAGCACTCTGCAAGTTTTAGGATCGGTCGGATCTGGGGAGAAAAGGCTTGCATAGAAGGCTCTCGCCCTCCCGCACATCTCCACCGGATCCGTGAGGGGGGTGCCATCTTCTGCCAGTAGGCAGATGACATGTTTTTTAGCCCCCCCCCTTTTTCTTCAGGGCGTAGAAGAAGCGGGAGCCGCGATCCATCTCCCGAAGGAGATGGATGCGGGATCGAACAAAGGCACCCCGGGCCTGATGGTCCTCGAGGGCCAGGAGCTCCTCCCGCTTCTCCCAGCACACTCCGCAGAGGGGTGGATCCTCGAGGTTGGCAGCCAGATGCCTCTCCAGCTCTAAGACCTCCCGTTCCAACTGCTCTATCGCCGCATCCCTCCGTCGGCTGGCGCCCCGGTGTAGTCACGGCAGAAGAGCCGGGCGTGCACCTTCCCTAGGTCCCGCCACGCCAAGGGAAAGGCACGCCGCTGCCCTCGCCATGCCAGCCAGAACTCCCGGAAGGACGCCACGAAGCCCGCGTCCTCCAGCAAACGGTTGTTAAAATGCCAATAGGCCGGCCCCGGCCTCTCCGCGCAGAGGGAGGCTGTCACGGGGGCTAAAGGATGGTCAGAAAATGGGGCCAGCTGGATGCTGGAGGAGTGGTCTCGTGAAAGATGAAAGCGTGATAAATAAATGCGGTCCAACCGGGAGTGGCGTGACCGATGGGCCTCCACCTGGACAAAGGTGAACGTGGAAGTGTCATCCGGGGGGTGGTCGCACCAGACGTCCACCAGGGAGTGGTGTTCGACTATCTCCTGGAGGGCGGCGGCGGCGGCCGGGTTCTGCTCGGTCCCCGAGCGGTCCCGTTCCTCAAGGGTGATGTTAAAGTCCCCTCCCAGGACCAGGCACTCATGAGGATCCAAGGTGCCGAGGAAAGCGGACGCCTGCTCATAGTATTGCAGCCGCTCCGGACTTGCTGCTGGGGCATAGATGTTGACGAGGTTGACTACGAGCCTCTCCACGCAGACCCGGAGGTGCAGCAGGCGTCCCAGCACAGCCTCGGCAACCCCCAGCACCTCGGGCTGTAGGTCGGGGGAGAACAGGGTCGCCACTCCAGCCGTACGAACTGTGAGATGGCTAAAGTAGACCCTGTCCCCGCAATCCAGCCGCCAGCTGTCTTCGGCGGTCGGATCCGTATGGGTCTCCGGCAGGAAAACCACAGAATAGCTCCCCTCTTGAAGGAAGGAGAGCACCTGGGACCTGCGGAAACCCATCCTACAGCCGCGGGTGTTCAATGTTGCGATGGTAAGAGGTGCCATGAGGAGGGCTGGGGGGGGATCCTCACTGGCAGGGACGCACGCGGCTCCCGACGGGCCACGCAGCAGTCTGTGACCTACCCTGTAGGTGAGTAAGGAGTCACGGAAGAGGTGGACCTGCTGGTAGGCCACGGCGCCCTGCCTCCCGGTCCTTTTACCCTCCCCCATGAGGGCCCTTGCAGCCCGGAGGATTTGATTAAAATCCCCCCATCGCTGGAGAGCAAGCTGTACTTTGTTGCGGGAGCCAAGGACATCTTCTAAAAACTCCCGCTACTTCTCTTGCCGCGCATGGGGGGCTGGGGTTACGATCTCCTGGTTACTTCCCGGTGGGGCCTTTGGTACAGCCCCATGGCCCACCAAGACGGGCAGACAGGGTGCGGACCCCCGCCGGGGCTCCTGATGGGTTGGTGCTTTGAACTCTGGGGCGATAGGGGGCGGCGGAGGGAGGATAGCAGCCCCTGGTGGTTCGGGATGGGTAAACACAAAGGCCGCTCTCTGGGAGTCATTGATTGGAAAAGGGAAGGAGACAGCCCTGGGACGGCAATAATATCTTGGGAGGTGGATGGAATAGGGACAGGGGTAGGGGCAAGGTTAGAGGTGAGATTCTGGACGGGGAGAGGGCTCTCAGTGATGACGGGTGCAGGCTCGATGGTGGATTTGGCAGCCACGGCATCAGGAGGTGGACTCTCTCGTGTAGGGCCCTCTCCCGGGAAGGAGGTTGAATACTCCTCACCAACAAGGGGTGCCCCTGGTGGCTCAGCTCCCGGCCACGTGGCACTGGCTGGCGCCTCAATAGGCTCGGCGGCTCTCAGCAGGGTGGCATCTGCAGCCGGATTGATGGAGGAGTCCAGGGGCTCCTCGGAGGTGGGAGCAGAAGCAACGGTTAGGGGGAGGGAGCATGGGGAAAGAGGGGCTGGAGTGAAGTCACCTAGATCGAGGCCCGCTGGCATAGGGTAGTCCTCCCCGTGCGTTACCGGGGTCAGACCCAGGGCCTCGATCTCCTCATATATGGACGGGAGATCAGTTTCTGCCACCCCGGGATTCTCCCCGCCGGCACCTGATGCGATGGTCGCCTCGGGGCACACTGAGGTTTCAGATGGCGCCAGGGTGGGGGGGGGGGTCCCTCAGGGACCTGGGAGGGGACGGACTCCTGTGGAGGGGAGATACTGCCTTCCAGTGCGGCCACGTCTTCCCCAGCCGGCACTGGTGGATGGAAAACACCCGTGGGTAAAGCGGAAGGTTCGGCATGATGCCCCCCTTCCTGGCCTTCCGGGGGGCCTCCGCATCAGATGGAAGGAGCGGAGCTCGAGCCTTCCAATTGTCCCGCTTCCCCTGGACTAGGGCCCAGCCCTTCATGGCATCATCCAGGGGCTGGCTAGCAGGAGTCGTGTCAGGGGGCAGAGGCGATGGCTCAAGGACTCGAGGGGATAACAGTGGGGCAGCAAAAAGGAGGGAAGATTCTCCTTGGGGTGGGCCCTCTGGTAGTACCTCCCCCACTGGTAGATGGTCCTCTTCTTCCCTCCGTGGGGCTTCAGCAACTCCAGGCAGCAGACTCCGCAGCAGCAGCAGCTCCAGGAACTCCAGGTGGTGGTCCAGGCAGGCAAAAAGGACCCTTCTCAGGTGGTGGTGGTGTCCACAACAGCAGTGGTTGGGGTCCCTCACTCCTCCTCTCTGGAAGATGGGACACCAAATTCGTAAATCGCGGAGGTCCCTCTTCTTCGGCAATAAGGCGAGCACGGCTCGCCTGCACGAAAGAGGGAGGACTCCGCTCTGCAAAGACTCGGCCCAGACGGTGACTAGGTCTGGGCCGAGGACATCCCAGAACACGCGGTAGAACTCCACGGTCAGCCCATCCATGCCCGGAGATTTATTGGTGGGCATGCGATGGAGGGCTTCCGAGAACTCAGCCAGAGTGAGAGGCAGCTCTAACCGATCTCGGTTGCCCGCGCTGACTGTCGGGAGCTCCTCCCAGAGCATTCTGCAAGCGTTTAGGATCGGTCGGATCCGGGGAGAAAAGGCTTGCATAGAAGGCTCTCGCCCTCCCGCACATCTCCACCGGATCCGTGAGGGGGATGCCATCTTCTGCCAGTAGGCAGATGACATGTTTTTTAGCCCCCCCCTTTTTCTCCCGGGCGTAGAAGAAGCGGGAGCCACGATTCATCTCCCAAAGGAGACGGATGCGGGATCGAACAAAGGCACTCCGGGCCCGATGGTCCTCTAGGGTCCAGAGATCCTCCCGCTTCTCCCAGCACGCTCCGCAGAGGGGTGGATCCTTGGGGCTGATGGCCAGATGCCTCTCCAGCTCTAAGACCTCCCGTTCCAACTGCTCTATTGTCTCATCCCTCCGTTGGCTGGCATCTCGGGTGTAGTCACAGCAGAAGAGCCGGGCGTGCACCTTCCCTAGGTACCACCACTGCGGCGCTGAGGGAAAGGCACGCCGCTGCCCTCGCCATGCCAGCCAGAACTCCCAGAAGGACGCCACGAAGCCTGCATCCTCCAGCAAGCTGTTGTTAAAATGCCAATAGGCCGGCCCCGGCCTCTCCGCGCAGAGGGAGGCTGTCACGGGGGCTATATGATGGTCAGAAAATGGGGCCGGCTGGATGCTGGAGGAGTGGTCTCGTGAAAGATGAAAGCGTCATAAATAAATGCGGTCCAACCGGGAGTGGTGCGACCGATGGGCCTCCACCCAGACAAAGGTGAACGTGGAAGTATCATCCGGGTGGTGGTCGCGCAAGACGTCCACCAGGGAGTGGTGTTCGACTATCTCCTGAAGGATGGCAACGGCGGCCGGGCTCTGCTCGGTCCCCGAGCGGTCCCGCTCCTCAAGGGTGATGTTAAAGTCCCCTCCCAGGACCAGGCACTCTTGAGGATCCAAGGTGCCGAGGAAGGTGGACGCCTGCTGATAGAATTGCAGCCACTCCGGGCTCGCTGCCGGGGCATAAATGTTGACGAGGTTGACTACGAGCCCCTCCATGCAGACCTGGCGGTGCAGCAGGCGATCCGGCACAGCCTCAGCAACCCCCAGCACCTCGGGCCGTAGGTCGGGGGAGAACAGGGTCGCCACTCCAGCCGTACGAACTGTGAGATGGCTAAAGTAGACCCTGTTCCCCCAATCCCGCCGCCAGCTGTCTTCGGCAGTCGGATCCGTATGGGTCTCCTGCAGGAAAACCACAAAGTACCCCCCCTCCCGAAGGAAGGAGAGCACCTGGGACCTGCGGAGACCCATCCTACAGCCGCGGGTGTTCAATTTTGCGATGGTAAGAGGTGCCATGAGGAGGGCTGGGGGGGGATCCTCACTGGCAGGGACGCTCGCGGCTCCTAGTGGGCCGCACAGCAGTCTGTGACCTACCCCGTAGGTGAGTAAGGAGTCACGGAAGAGGCGGACCCGCTGATAGGCCGCGGCGCCCTGCTTCCCGGTCCTTTTACCCTCCCCCATGAGGGCCCTTGCGGCCCGGAGGATTTGATTAAAGTCCCCCCATCGCTGGAGAGCAAGCTTACTTTTTGCCGGAGCCACGGACGTCTTCTAGAAACTCCCACAACTCCTCTCGCAGCGCATGGGGGGCTGGGGTTACGGTCTGGTTACTCCCCGACAGGGCCCTTGGTACAGCCCCGTGGCCCACCGAGACAGGCAGACAGGGTGCGGACCCCCGACGGGGCTCCTGATAAGTTGGCTTAAATGCTGGGGCGATAGGGGGCGACGGATGGAGGATAGCAGCCCCTGGTAGGTAGGGACAGGTAAAAACAAAGGCCGGTCCCTGGGGGTCATCTGTTGGCAAGGGGCAGGAGACAGCCCAAGGGGTGGCAATAGTATTTCGGGATGTGGACGGGACAGGGACAGGGGCAAGGGCAAGGTTAGAGGTGAGATTTTGGGTGGGGAGAGGGCTCTCAGTGAGGCCGGGCGCAGGCTCTATGGTGGATTTGGCAGCCACGGCATCAGGGGGTGGATTCTCTCCTGTAGGGCCCTCTCCCGGGAAGGAGGTCGAATGCTCCTCATCAACAACGGGTGCCCCTGGTGGCTCAGGTCCTGGCCGCGTGGCACTGGCCGTCGCCTCAACCGGCTCGGCGGCCCTCGGTGGGGTGCCATCTGCAGCCGGGTTGATGGAGGAGTCTAGGGCCCCCTCGGAGGTGGGAGCAGAAGCAACGGTTAGGGGGAGGGAGCATGGGGGAAGGGGGGCTGGAGTGAAGTCGCCTATATCGAGGCCCGCTGGCATAGGGTCATCTTCCCCCTGGGTGACCGGGGTCGATCTCCTCGTATATTGATGGGAGATCAGTTTCCGCTACCCCAGGATTCTCCCTGCTGCCACCTGACGCGACTGTTACTTTGGGGCATACTGGGGTTTCAGATGGTGCCTCGGGGGTCTTGGAAGGAAGGGACTCCCGTGGAGGGGAGATACTGCCTTCCAGTGCTGCCATGTCTTCCCCAGCCGGCAGCGGTGGATGGAACACACCCGTGGGTAAAGCAGAAGGCTCGGCATCAGTGCCCCCCTTCCTGGTCTTCCAGGGGGCCTCCGCATCAGATGGGAGGAGCAGAGCTCGAGCCTTCCGCTTGCCCCGCTTCCCCTTGACTAGGGCCCAGTCCTCCATGGCATCAGCTGGGGGCTGGCTAGCAGGGGTTGTGTCAGGGGGCAGAAGGATGGCTCAGGGACTCGAGGGGATAATGGTGGGGCAGCACAAGGGAGGGAAGATTCCCCTTGGGGCGGGCCCTCTCCCATGCCCGGCAGTGTCCCTGCCACGCCCTCCTCCACAGGCCCCACCAGACTGCAAGCAGTGGGGGTGGGGCTCTCCCGTTCGTCTGGGCATAGTTGGGGAGGTGCCCCTTGGGCCTGAGCGGGAGCAATGGTGGACTTGGAAGGAGGAGGGGTGGTTTCGGGCGCTGGGCAGCCAGGGGTGCCGGCGATGATGGGGCCGGTGCCCTGCTGGGGCTCGGGGGTCCTGGATGCCCCTCCTTGCCAGGGCAGGGGGCAGTCCCTCCGGACGTGCCCCATCGCCCATCAGAGGTAGCACCGGCCCTCCCCCGTGGAATAATGCACCCAGTAACAGGCCCCCTGGTGGGCGACTAGGAATGACCCCTCCAGCACCTCTGCATCATGCGCCAGCGGCGGCAGTTGAAGCTGCACTTGCTGGCGGAACGAGAGAACGTGACGGAGGGCGGCGTCTTTGCAGCCCAACGGGAGAGGGCTGATGACAGAGATGGGCTTCCCCAGGGTAGAGAGGGCGGGTAACAGGGCGGCATTGGGAAGAAAGGAAGGGACAGAGGTCAGGACCAGGCGGACGCCCAGGTCCTCTAGCGGCTCTAAGGGGACAAACACACCCCCCACCGCCACCTTCTCCACTGCCTCCTGGGCGGCGGCCTCCGATGTTAAGAAGAAGATGACCTTGCCATACATTTTGGAGGCCACCACAATGGCCGTGGGCCCCACCACCCTCGCCAACGCCTGCATATAGCTCTCCACGTGGGGTGAGGCGGGCACCAGGAGGCAACGAACGCCGTGCTTCCTGGTCATGGTGGGAAAGGGGCCCCGGCCGCTATAGATGATAGTGGAGGCGGTGGAGAGATGACCTGGGCGTACGCTTTGGGGGCCGGGGGAGGGACACCCGCAGAGCTGGTGGAGGGAACAGCGGGGAGGGGCGCCCCAGCCGGAGATGGGGCCAGGGCATTGAGGGCAGCCCCTGCCATGGAGGTCCTCGTCTTTTTAGAGGGGCCTTTCCCCTTCTTCTTCCCCTGGCCCTTCCTGCCGGCTGGGGGGACTCCCCCCGAATCTGAGGGGGTGAGAGACGTGGCAGCAGTGGAGGTCACCCCGGTGCTCATCGCTGCTGGTGCCCCAGCAGGGGCGGTGGCAGATGGTCCAGCGGCGGAGGTAGAGGCTTGGGGGGGTGACAGAGGGGCAGGTGCGGGAGGGGTAGCTGGGGCTGCTGGAGGAGCCCCACCCGTCTCATCCCCCTCCATCCTGAGCAGAGAGGGAAGGAGAGACACCAGAAGGAGGAGGGGAAAGGGGAAGCAGGTCGACCACTCCTCCCTGCTAGGCTGCAGGCAGGGGAGGAAGGCGCCAAAAGGGGTGGGTTGGACGGGGGGCAATCAGGGGTTAGGGTTCAGTCGCCAACACAAGGTGGAATTCCGGCTTCTCTTGGTGCACTAGGGGAGGGGGGGATACAACAACATTGGGGGTGCAGTGAAGAGGGTTCAGACTAAAATGGGGAGTTGCACAAGTGCATGGGAGGGGACATGGGCACACGGAGGAAGGGGCTAAGCAGGCTGGAGGTAGGGCAGGGAAACCAAGGGGCTAGCCTCAGAGGCTGGGGCAGGGCAAACAAACAAAGGCTGCAGGAGGAAATGGGTGGGGCAGGCAAACAAACTGAAGGTAGTAAGCAGGGGCTGGGGCAAAAGCGGGGGGCAAAGCTGCAGGTAGCAAATGGGGCAGGTTGCAAGGGCAAAGCTGGGGGTGGGAAGTCCGCGGGGGCACTTGCACCCACGTGCGCTTTCACAATGTCACAAGCTGGCTGCTGCTTCTGGCCCAAAGGGTGAAAAGAGGGTGTGGCAAGCCAAGCAAGCAGCTAAGTCCAGAGGCAGGAGCTGAGGCAGATGGTATACAGCCAGTGGGGGTGGTGAAGGGGGCAGCGGTGGTGGTAGTAGTGGTGGGGGTTGGGGGGACACACAGATGGATCGGGGGGCAGCTCCACGCCACACCCCCTGTGTCCCTACAAACACAGTCAGGACCCCCACCACAAGAGCACAGTTTTGAAAATTACTCAGTCTTAGGGCCCCCTCCACGGTGGTCTGCAGAGTCTCTAGGTGCTCCCCACTGGTAGATGATCCTCTTCTTCTCCTCCTCGGGCTTCAGCAGCTCCAGGCAGTGGCCTCTGCGGCAGTGGCCTCTGCAGCAGCAGCAGCTGCAGGAACTCCAGGTGGTGGTCCAGGCAGGCAGAAAGGACCCCTCTCAGGTGGTGGTGGTGGTGGTGTGCACAACAGTAGTGGCTGGGGTCCCTCACTCTTCCTCTCTGGGGAGTGGGCTAGCAGCCCCCCCTCCGCCATGGGGCTGCAGTTGGAGCAGTAGCAGCACCCGAGAGTGGGGGATCCAGCAACCAGATAGCAGAGAACGGGGGGGAGGGGGTGTCTGGCCCAGCCAGGGGGGCAGCTGGAGCAGCAGGGAGAGCTTAGGGCCTAGCAGCAGGAGTAGCAGCTTCCCACCTCTCTCCAAGCTAGATGGCTATGGGAGAGCAGTGGGAGAGAGAGAGAGATTCGTTCCAGGCTAAACAAATGCCTGGTATCAGGATAAGTGAAATGGCAGCTGCTCCAGTTCAGTTAAGACACCTGGGGCCAATTAAGAACTTTCCAGAAGGCAGGGAGAAGGCTAGGTTGATTGGGACACCTGAAGCCAATCAGGGGCTGGCTGAAACTAGTTAAAAGCCTCCCAGTCAGTCAGGTGGGGGTGCATGTCAGGAGGTGTGGGAAGAAGTTGCGCGTTTGGAGAGGCTGAGTAGTACACACCATATTAGGCACGAGGAAGGAGGCCCTGATGTAAGGGTGAAGAGGAGCTTGAGGAAGTGAGGGCTGCTGTGGGGGAAGTAGCCCAGGGAATTGTACATGTCATGTTTCTAAAAGGTCAGCTACCATAGCTGATACTATTAGGGTGCCTGGGCTGGAGCCCAGAGTAGAGGGTGGGCCCAGGCTCCTCCCCCCCCCCACCTTTGCCCCCTGATTAATCACTGAGACTGGGAGACAACAGAGACTGTGCAAGGAAGGATAACTTCTCCTCCCCTCCCTCGCTGCCTTATGATGAAAATGGATCAGTAGACTGTGACCCTTGTCTCTAGCGAAAGAAGGGTCACAGTGAGCCTCTGAGGCTAGCAAAATCCACCAGGAAACACGGGACCCACGGAGGCAAGGACAGAGCTTTGTCACACTACGTAAAAGAATAAATGGACACAAATCAGATGTCAAGAATTATAACATTCAAATACCAGTTGGAGAACAGTTCAATCTCTCTGGTCACTTGATTAGAGACCTAAAAGTGGCAATATTTCAACAAAAAAAACTTTAAAAACAGACTCCAACGAGAGATTGCTGAATTGGAATTAATTGGCAAACTGGATACAATTAACTTAGGCTTGAATAGAGACTGGGAGTGGATGGGTCACTACACAAAGTAAAACTATTTCCCCATGTTTAGCTCCCCCTCCCCCCCCACCACTGTTCCTCAGACATTCTTGTCAACTGCTGGAAATGGCCCACATTGATTATCACTATAAACGTTCCCCCCCCCAACTCCACCCCCGCTCTCCTGCTGATAATAGCTCACCTTAAGTGATCACTCTGGTTACAGTGTGTATGGTAACACTCATTATTTCATGTTCTCTATGTATATAAATCTCCCCACTGTATTTTCCACTGAATACATTCGATGAAATGAGCTGTAGCTCACGAAAGTTTATGCTCAAATAAATTTGTTAGTCTCTAAGGTGCCACAAGTCCTCCTTTTCTTTTTGCAAATACAGACTCACACAGCTGCTACTCTGAAACCTGTCATTATGTAAATACAGTTTACTCCTGTTCTGCTTAGATATTCAGCAGATAGAACGGTGTCAAAGTGATCAACTTTGGCTGGTGTTTGGTTACGAATCACCTTAGTACTGAATGCAGGGGTAGTGAAATATGGTTACCAATGTTGTAATTCTTGTAGGAAAGCAGATGTTGTAATTCTTCTGTTTAACTTGTCCCAAATGACAGGGTCACATGCAGTTGAAATAACCTCATTAAGCCTGGGGCTCGAATGCCAGAACCCTGTGAAAGTAAAAGGGGTGGGGCCAGGTATCTCAGCCAGAAGGCTGCAAACATTACCAAACGTTCTCCTTACACTGGTTTAATGTGTTCCTCCCCACTGTTCAAAGAATAGTGCTTAATGGGCTTCATTAGGAGCCTCTTTGTTATTTTAAATGCTCAATCAGAGCTGAAATCGCTTGTGGGAGGACTGTGTTTCTGCCCTTCCTACTAAGAGATAAAAATCAAAAAATCACTGAGAGCTGAAATCACTTGAGATGGGGCAGTGTTTCTGCCCAGCCTGTGAAGAGCTGAAAATTACTGAGAGATTGATCTGCAGAGGTCACAGCAGAGAGGCAGGTGGCAGCAGAAGGTGACTGACTGTGGCTGACGAATGAGTGCTTGGTGAGGTGGAGAGGTGCAGCACGTGGCTAGCAGGGTGGCTGATGAAGAGGCGTGGCGTCCGGGTGGCTGGTGGAGAGGTGCAGTTGGCAGAGGTGTAACAAATGGCCAGAAGTCCAGCTGGCAGAGAGTGCCAGAGCAGAGCCCCACAGAGGGGGGCGGAGAGAGTGCTCGAGCAGCGGAGCAAGTAAGGTGCCTCTTTACCCGCCTCCCCTCCACCCAGGGTGGGAGGTAAACTCTGCAGATGCACCTCTGAACTCTGGGTCTACACTGACCAAGGACAGCAACTGTGAGTGGGGTACAGAGATGGGAGGGGCATGATAAAGGGACTTTTGGGTTGCTAGACTTAAGAACTTGAGGGGAAAGGAGGATGCCCACCTTACTTGGGGGTGGGTCTTTTGCTCTTGGGTTATGATAATGAACTCTGTTTGTGGTGTTTTGCCAAATTAATGCCGAGTTACTTCCCTCCTTTTATTAAAAGTTTCTTTTCTACACTCAAACTCTGTGCTTGCGAGTGGGGAAGTATTGCCATTCAGAAGTGCCCCGGGGTGGTGTGTAATTTTTCCCAGGTTACTGGCTGAGCCAGTTCTGCGTTGTATGGATGGAAAAGAACCCCTAGATATTGAACTGGACCCTGCTTGCTGCTGGCTTCGCCGGGCAGAAGAGTTACACTTGGCACCTGATGAAAAGAAGGCTGTTCCAGGTGTAGGTATGATGGGCTACAACAGGGATCGGCAACCTATGGCATGCATGCCAAAGACGGCATGCGAGCCGATTTTTAATGGCACGCTGCTGCCTGCCAGATACCAGCTGCCAGCCCTGTTCAGCCCACTGCCGAACCAGGCCAGGACCCCGGCAGGCAGCAGCGTGCCATTAAAAATCTTGCCCGCCCCGGCCTGTTCTTCTCCGCCCCCCCACAGGGGCAAGGTGAAGAAGCTTGGTCCTGCCGGCTGCTGCTGCAGGGCAGGCAAGTTCCCCCTCCCCCGCCGCTTCCCCCAGTACGCTGGGTTCCTGCCCCTCCTTCTCTCCCTCCCTGCCGCCCATCAGCTGATGGCCCTTGCGAGGGAGAGGGAGAAGTGGAGCCGCAGCATGTGCGCTGCTCTGGGGAGGAGGCGGAGAAGAGGTGCGGGGGGTGGAATCAGGGCATATCCCCTCCAGCCCCTGCTGTGAGCAGCTCTGGGCAGGGAGCTGGGAGCGCCCCCACCACCCTAGCCCACACCCCCAGCCCTCTGCCCTGACCCCTGCACCCCCCTCACACATACCCAGCCATGACTCCAGCACCCTCCCACACCCCCCAGCCCTCTGCCCTGACCCCTGCACACTCTACACACCCCAGCCTCCTGCCCTGACTCCTGCACCCCCCACAACCCCAGCGCTGACACCAACACCCCCCACACATGCCCCCAGCCCTCTGCCCTGACTCCTGCACCCCCCACATTCCCACACCCACCCTGAGCACCAAATGGGAGCTCCTGCACCCCGTCCCCCACATTCCCATCTGCACCCCTCGCACCAAATGGGAGCTACCCAGGTAAGCACTCCACACCCAGCCTCCCTCCTGCCCCAACCCTGAGCCCCTTCCCTCATTCTAGCTCCTGGCCAGACCCTACACCCCAACCCCCAGCGTGCTCCTTCACCCCCAGCCCTGTGCTCAGTGCACTCCCACCCTTAGCCCAGTGCAGAGAGAGAGGAAGAGAATAGGCTAGAACTAGGGAGAAGGTAGGTACCCGCTGTAAGTGGGCAGGGCTGGGACCCCAGACCGGCAGCGGACTGAGCAGGGCTGGCAGCTGGGACCCTGGCTGGCAGGAGCCAGTGGATGGAACCCCAAACTGGCAGTGGGTTGAGTGGTAGTGGGCTGAGCTGCTTAGCCCACTGCTGGTCTGGGGTCCTGGCCGCTGGCCCCACTCAGCCCGCTGTCAGTCTGGGGTTCTGGCTGCTGGCCCCTTGCCAGCTGGGGTCCCGGCCGCAGGCCCCGCTCGGCCTGCTGCTGGCCTAGGTGAACGGAACTCCAGGCTGGCAGTGGGCTGAGCGGGCCGGCGGCGTAAGATCAGCATTTTAATTTAATTTTAAATGGCGCTTCTTAAACATTTTGAAAACCTTGTTTACTTTACATATGTCATATAGTTTAGTTATATAATATATAGACTTATAGAGAGAGACCTAAAAATGTTAAAATGCATTACTGGCATGCGAAACCTTAAATTAAAGTGAATAAATGAAGACTCAGCACATCACTTCTGAAAGGATGCTGACCCCTGGGCTACAAAAAGCCAGGAGGTTACGTTCAGGAGAAGGACACAAAGAACATAGATTACCAAGAATTGGCTACAGGGGTGTGTGGATAAGCAGGATATAGAGCCATAGAATGACAAGTGAGATGGGCATTATCACCTCATGAGCAGTGCTCAGTTGTGCTTGGCACTATAAAAACACATAACACTTTCCTGCCCTAGAAGCTTCAGTATAAGTAGACAAAACAGACAACGACTGGAGGGGAAGCAGGGGTACAGAGCAGTAAAGTGGCTGGCCCAAGCTCATGAAGCTTGTCAGTGACAGAGCTGAGGATAGCACGCAGGCCTTCAGAGTCCCACTCTAGGGCCCTATTCATCAGACCATGTCAGACAATTTGTTCTCATTGCTGAAACTTCCTGTTTGGATTAAGACTTCCTTTGAGTCTGCATAGAGACACAGATCAAAGACAGGAAATAGAGACTGGGAGGGGGACTACACCCAAAAAGACTTCTTGAGATAGTTTCTTTCTTGAGCACAGAGCTGAGGGCCAGATTCTCAAAGATATGTAGGTACCTAACTCCCACTGAAATCAATAGGAGTAGGCATCCTACTCCTAAATAGATTCACAGATTACAGGGCCAAAAGGGATCATTGTGATCATCTAGTTTGACCTCCTGTATAATACAAACCATAGCAATTCCTGAAAATAATTCCTAGAGCAGATCTTTTAGAAAAACACCAATCTTGATTTAAAAATTGTCATTGATGGAGAATCCACCATGACCCTTGGTAAATTGTTTCAATGGTTAATTATTCTCCCCATTAAAAAAATGTATGCCTTATTTCCTGAATTTGTCTAACTTCAATTTCAAGCCATTGGATCATGTTACATTTTCCTCTCTAGACTGAAGAGCCCATTACTAAATATTTGTTCCCCATGTAAGTACTTGTAGACTGCAATCAAGTCACCCCTTAACTTTCTCTTTTAGCTAAATAGATTGAGCTTCCTGAGTCTATCACTATAAGGCATGTTTTCTAGTCCTATAATCATTCTTGTGGCTCTTTGAACTCTCTCCAATTTATCAACATCCTTCTTGAATTGTGGGCACCAGAACTGGACACTCACTTCCAGCAGCAGTCACACCAGTGCCAAATAAAGAGGTAAAATAACCTCTCTACTCCTACTCGAGATTCCCATTTCAGTATCCAATGATTACATTAGCTCTTTTGGCCACAGCATCACACTTGGAGCTCATGTTCAGCTGATTATCTACAAGCAGCTCCAAATCTTTTTCAGTCATTGCTTTCCAGGATACAGCCCCAATTTATTAAGCAATCCAGATCACTCTGAATCAGTGACCTATCCTCTTCATTATTTACCACTTTCCCAATTTTTGTGTCATCTGCAAACTTTATCAGTGATGATTTTATATTTTCTTCCAGGTCATTGATAAAAATGTTAAATAGCTTGGAGCCAAGAACTGATCCTTGAGGGACCCTTCTGGAAACAGACCCACTCAATTATGATTCCCCATTTACAATTCCTTTTCAGGATCTGGGTCTATGTGCTATGAGTGCAAAGTGAGGATGTTCCTTTCAATGATGAGTTCAAATAGTTTTCTCTATAAGCACACGGTGTATGCTTTAATAAGTACTGAGTTGTATATTACCATAAATATGTATCTTATTAGCATTTTTGTCTAATATCATCTTCATGTTTCACTTAGATATAGGAATTATTTAAAAACAAGTTGTGAATGCAGATTTAATGATGTTGTAATTACTGTACCAGACAAGTTGGCTCATTTTAGAGGGAAAGTAGCTACAAATACAGCCTGTCTCATAAAAGAGACTTCAATTAAGTTGAGAGGTAAAGTATAATAACAGTATATTTAATGTAGGTGTGCTGTATCAAATATCCCCAAGACTGACAGGGATGGGTTCCCACTGGTTATGGTTTCCACGTCAACATAATTGTTGATTTTAGCACTTAGCTGATTTAATGATCCTGGTTTTATTTTGCTAGCTCCAGCTATTTTTTGATAAGACGGTTTTCATTTTCATTCGGAATGACTGGCTTAATAGAGCACGCTCTTTTTTCTAAAGATGGGTGAGAGGTCCTAAGTTAATGGAAATGACCTAGTTTCTACTAGAGTTCTTCAAACTAAGCTTAAATGCTGGACACCTTTATTCATACCAGACTGCACCCACTCAGCAAAGCTACTTACTTAAACAGGGTGACACATGGTTATTGACTGTTACTAGCCTAGCAGGTGGGAAACACTTCAGTCTTCTCCCCAAAGCTGAATGTGAACTGTTCTTGTCTTGGTCTTGTCTGGGTAGCTAATGGACTAGGAATTATTTGATCCCCCTCTGCTGCTACGATAGACAGTGACTTTTATACAGTCCCCATGAGCTGGCAGTAGCTTCCCTCTCTCTGGAGCCTCTTGACACCTTTCCCCAATAGACCTACTCCTTGCCTTGGGCTTCCTTTCCCATGTGAATCCTCTGGGGATGTCTTTTGATGGCTTCTGTCTCCGCTCCCTTCCCCACCGGAACTCCTGACAACTTCTTGGAATGGCCCCTCTCCATCGTCTCCGCATCCCCCTTAACAGCATCATTCCAGGACTCCCCTCCTTGCTAGAATCCCCTTGACATCTTTTCAAGAAGTTCCACTGTGCACTAGAACGTACCTGGCAATGACTCTGCTTCTGATTCCAAGCTTTCCTCCTCAGTGGGATGTGTCTCTGGTATTTGTAAAGCACCAAGCACCTTGGTATCTGCGTGCTGCTAACTATTCCCTCTCCATTGCAAAGTGATAACTTTAGATTAGTGTTGAAACACATGAATAGGGTCCTTGAGGAAGCTTGCACTGCTTCTTCCCAGGTTGTACGTGTTCTGTGGAGAAATAATGGAGTCTCCTCTGCTGTCAATACTGCACTTCTCACAAGTGCTGAATTCACAATATGAAATCTAATGATAATAAAATGGCAAAGGGAAGCCTACCAGAGGGTGGATAGTTCTAAGATTACATGGGTCTTGAGGACAGGAATTTGTACTACTTTTTTATTGTTTAATAATGCAAACAAACACTTTGGCTTTCAGAGCAGAGCAGCGCTCTAATGGATTAACTTGCAATCCAATTAGTAGTCATGTATGCTAATTTAAGCACATGTTTCAGAGCATATTGATTACATTTTCCAATTTGCTTGTGAGCAGTTTCATTTATCCAGTTTAGAAAATAGATTTGATTTTTGTTGCTGAATTGGTGGCTGTTGTGAGGAGCAATGGAGTCTCCCTGAATATTAACTAAGCTCTGAAGAGTGGCTTCAAGGAAAGCAGGAACTTCCATCCACAGGGCTCTGTACAGTTGAGCTTTTTTAAAGGATCCACTTGTTAAATCTAACCAACATGAGAAATTCTGCAGGTATCAGTAATGTAGATGGTGGAGATGTAAACACTTTAGGAGTAAAAAGAAAAGGAGTACCCGTGGCACCTTAGAGACTAACAAATTTATTAGAGCATAAGCTTTCGTGAGCTACAGCTCACTTCATCGGATGCATTTGGTGGAAAAAAGACAGACAGACTTTAGGAGTAGAGACTGGTTGTATTCTCTCTTGGTAACATGATCTAGTTCTACGTTTTTTATCACTTTGGACCTACCATATGCTGTGTGATTTAACCAGTATATCTGATCCACCAAGTATAGGTCTCATTTTTTTTTTTTTAAACGGGCACAATACTCAGTTCTGTCCAGAAGGCAGCTAATCCTGTCAGGTAAATGGTACAATCACCCAGATTTAAGAGGTCAAGGTGTTGTCATTTGATACTAATATGGCCTTTGGAGTAAAAGAACTGACTGGCCAGTCCAATGCAATTTCTGTTGGATTTGGTATTAATTTTTAACTTCAGGTCCAAAAGAATTGCTGAGTTCTCTTCTGGTGGTGAGTGAACTGATTAGAGGCTGAACTCTTGAGCTCCTCAATCAAACTGCAGCTGAACTGGTTTCATGCAGGTGTAACTCCAGTGAAGGATGGCTTTATGATTAAGGTATTGGGTTGGAATTTGAGAGACCTGGATTATACTCTCAGGTCATCCACAGGTTTCCTGCAAATCCCTTAAACTCTCAGAGCATTGGATTCCCATTTGTGAAATGTGGATAAGAATGCCTCCTTTCTCCCTCGATTTGTTTGTCTTGTCTATCGAGTTAGTCAGTGCTTTGGAGGGAAGGACTCTCCCTGTGTATGTGCAGCACTTAGTACAGTGGTCCCCCAATCTTTGTTGGCATGGTATAAGAGCTACCACAACACTATTACTATTACTATTTGTAGTTGTAAAGAGGCTAAAAACTGGTTAGGGAGTGGAGAATCAACTTCCATATTTGTTCATTTGACTTAAGTGGGACTGTACAAACAGTAGGCTATTCCTCAGCGTGAATAATGGAGGCACAATTTGGCTCAGAGCACACACATTTTGTGTTTTGTAAAGAGCGCTGGGATCTCCAGGAGGGAAGGTGGAATGTGAATGTTATCTGCAAGTGTTCAATACTTTGCTGACTTAAAATAATTACTGTTCTTGTCAGTGTGATTACTGGAATGAAGCACATTTTTTGGATTCAAATGAGGCTTTGAGAGCATCGCTCCTAGAGATGATTCCACATTTGTTGGCGTCCTATTAAATATGCTGTCAGCGGGAATCCACTCAAACTGATTCTGCAATACAAAGAACAGTCAGGTCTGCTAGCCTATCTTATACCAAGCCATTTATTGAGACAAGTTTGAAGATGGGGTATTAACTGCCCATTTGCAACAACAGCTGGTAGCTGGGATTGTCATGACTACTTGAAAAACTTTCAAAGATAGGAACATTCCCACTGGCAACATATCAGCTCACTATTCCTGTACCAGCAGCTGGTAGCAACTTTAATGGCCTCTCATCCAAACCACATCCTCCTGCAAAACTTTGTTTTTCTTATAACCTTTGGTGTTGGTAGTTTTTATTCCTTCAGACCAGTGGTCAGTTCCTTAACAATTATTTAAAGTGCATCCACTGCCATCAGCAGTACATCCAGGAGGGTTTTCAGAGGGGAAAATCCCTGTTCAGTTTGTCAGTTTCCTGCCTTTAAGATCATTTTTCTAAAATGAAAGCTAATTGGGATGCCTAACTTCAAGGTTTGGTTTGCAGCAATTCAATGAGTTTATTGTTTTAGTTCTGTGCAGAGGCTTGTAATCATGAGGCTATTTGTGTGAACTGCTGACCTGATTGCTTTCAGAATGACTTCACAGGCATCTGGCTGCTCGCAAAGGCTCCCATCAAAGCTGTCTGTCATTTTTCTTCCACTACCTCATGCCTTAGGTGCTGTTTGCTTACGAGTCCTCCTGCTCTGAGTTGGATTGCCCGAAACACTTCACCTAGGCTCCAAGCGCTCGCAGCTTGTAAAAGGTATCTTAGTTCCATAGCTCCTATTTTATTTATAAATCTGAGCTCTCCATATTCATCCTCTTCCTATTTGTCCTCCGAGTTCTGTGAATCACATACTCATTTGTATCTCATCACTGCCTTATTGGTCCCCTTCAATTTCTATTGGTGTCTTCACAATCACATAGTGGTAGTTCTGCAGAGATATCAGTTTTGACTTCTTGTTTATTTTATAGCACTCACAAGTTTGCTGAGCATGTCAGGGCAGGTACCTGGGTTTTAGGTATTTTCTGTAAAGAATTTACAATCTTAATGATGGATTAGACAGCAAATAAAATGTACTGGGAAGGAGGACATAGATATGATAATGCAGTCACTCAGGCATACATACAGCTTGAGGGCTCAAAAGTGTCTTGTATGTTAGTGTAAACACTTTTTTTTTGTAGTTGATGCAAAACAGTGAGCTGAAATAGGTGAGGGTGGAGGGTTGACAAAGATTTTTGGAAAGTCTCCTTAAACATCAGGGCAGAATGGAAGGAGGTATGGAGATGTTTCTGAAATACTCTAAAAGGGATCTTGAAACTGACATCACTGAAGTGGATGGGACAAAAGGAGATCAGGTCAAAGATATAGACAGGACCTAAATGAAGAAGAGACTTGAAAGATGACAGCAAGTTTGAATGTGATGTACAGCACAATGGGGAACCAGTGAAATGACTTAAAGGCATGGTGGATGTGTTTAAAGTAAGACTAAAGACAGTCAGAGGACCAGTGGCTAAGTCTGCTTGATTGACACATAATGGGTTTTTGAAGTCTTAGGTCATGACAATGCAGGAGGTGTAGAAAAGCATCTTCTCCTCCATCACAACATCCACAAAATCACTAACAGTTGGGATGTTCCAAGTGGTGGGTAGCCTGGGTAATATGAGTTGCGTCCACTCGGTTTGAGTGAAGATTTTCTTGCTTCAAGGAATTTTCATGCTGTTCTGCAGACCAGATTGCTCAGATTCATACTCCACCATCTGTCTCCATAGCAGCAAAACAATGTCTCGTGGGGACAAAGGGTATACCTTTTTTGCTTGGACTTTAGCCAGCGTTGCTCCATGGATGCTATGGAGGCACTGGGGGAGCTTTGGATCATGACTTCTGAGGTATATTCACGATGCTTGGGTTTGTGAAAGCCAGTGGGTAAACATTGGGTCTGCTCTTGGTATGCTCAATATCTCCTTTAAGGAAGGCAAGGTGTCAGGTTACTGCAAGGAGGCACTGATGAAGCTGCTGCTCTAAAAGCCAACATTTGATATGTACCATTTTGCCAAGTAGTATGAAATCTTCCGTTTTGGGACCAGTGTATTCATTGAGAAGGTTTTGGCAAGGCAATCCTGAGGGTGTGTGCAGCCCTCACATTTTCTGGACTACAGTTCATCTGGTTTGGGATCTGAGTAAGAAACTGAACTGATCATGTTGGTTAGTGACTTCCTCCAAGTAATGGATGAAAATTGCGTGTCTGATTCTTTTCAATCTGTCAACCTACTTTCAGTACTCTTGGCCATGACATACTGTTGACACACCTCCTGTCCCCAGCAAAACCCATGATGTCATTTGTGAGGAGCTCCATTCTTTTCTTTATGACAGGTCCCAGTACTGGGCAATTGCTTCTGTTCCCAGCAGTCTCTGATGTGGGGTACCACAGTGTTCTAAGGTTTTATCCTCCCATTCAGTGTGTACACATTGTACTGGTGACATGTGACCCAGCTGGCGTGGTGGAACAAATGACGTGGTGTCTCTATTGAATTGTGGCAGTTGCTGGCTGAAGCTTAATCCAGAACAGACTAAGATACAGACAGTCAGTGTGTGGGGAAGAAATAGCAGGAATTATACCAGCCTCCCTATCTGAGGCAGTATTTTGCAGGTTTAAATGTGGGGGTCATTTTAGATCCCCAATCGCCTCTAGATATCCAGAGTATCTTTTAACCAACGTAGACTCACTGGAATTACCCTTCAGGGCATACTGCAAAGCTCATCTGTTTTCTGAGGCTCTTGGAAAAGGGTGGTTGGAGGGTAGTTTGTTTTTACTGCATTATTGGTGACTTATGCTGTTGGGTTGGAATGAAGCAATTCATTTTTGCTATGGTTTTCCCCTTAAGATTGTATGATCTGGAAAAAAGTGCAAAAGCACATAGAGACACTGTGATAGGAGCTATCTAGAAATAATACTTTTTAGAGAGCACATACCTGTAATTCTGTGTGGCCTAGTGGCTAGAGCACAAAAGTGGGACTTAGGAGAGCTGGGTTCTATTCCTGATCTGCCACCAGCTTGCTGGGTGACCTCGAGTAAGCCACTTAACCTCTGTGTGCCTCGGTTTTACCATCTGTAAAATGGGGGTAATTATACTGACCTCCTTTGTAAAGCACTTTGATATTTATGGATGAAAAGTTCTATATGAGAGCTAGGATTTACAATTATATTAAAGAAGAGTTTTTAACCCAGAAAAATCAATAAATTTAGAGACAAGATATTCTTCCTCTCAACAACTCCTCATCACGCTATGTATTTTTTCTCACCTACTCACCATCCTCACACCTCTCTTTGCTCTGTCCCCTTTGCATGCATGCTGCTACTCTTTTACACCTAGCGATGCTCCACATGCTTTTGCACTTAGCGGTTGATGCGCATTGGTGGGGTGGTTTTTGTTACCATTGGCCATGGGGTACAGGTTCTGTGGACAAAAAGCTTCACTGCCCAGGGATGCCAGTCTGGTATCTGATCAGAGTGTTCAGTAGAAATACTTGGGAAAAAAAATAAAAGAATCTCATCAGACTTCCAGTAACACTTGCATCTCTACAGCTAAGAATTCTTATGTACTAGCTTTTCCTGCTTTAATATTTAGAAATATCATTCACTGCTTTTAAAGATGCAAATTAATAATAATTCTTGCTGGACTGGATCCCCTGTGATGAATTCTGTTTTGGTCTACACCTATGTGACTCTGAGTAGAAGTCAATGCAGGTGGCTAGGTAGGTCAAAAGGAAGAATTTGGTCTCCTGCCTTTTACACATGAGGACACCAGAACAGGGGAAGCGGTGGGGGGGGAGGGGCAAGAGGCCATGGCCCTCCCACTTTTGAAAGCGGATGGGCCTGTCCTGTCTACTTTTTTGCCACGGGCCTGGCCTCCCACCCCTCCTCTTCCCCCGGAGGCCCCACGCCCCAGTCAGGCTGGCAGCTGGAATCTGACCTGGGTAAGATTGGCCTGGAAAGCCTGGGCAGCTATGGGGAGCCATGGATCGTCTACCTGCCTAGGGTAGGGAGGCCCACAGCAACCCATTTCCCCGCCCCCCGTCCCTCTGCCCAGGGCAAGTGGAGGTCTGCCCCTTCCCACAGTTGCCCGGGCAGCCCTTAGCGTGGCCCGGCTATGGCTCTGTGGCCCCCCAGGCCAGACCAAAAGCTGGAACCAGGTCGGGGTAAGAGCTGTGAGGGCAGCTGTGGGGAGCTGTGGACCCTCCACCTGCCCTGAGCAGGCAGCTCAGGGGGCCGGACCAGGGACTGCTCTTGGGACCTCCACTCCAGCCAGGTGGTGGGGACTGGGTGAGGTTGTGGCCTGAGATGTACAGGAGGTCAGACTAAATGATCACGATGGTCCCTTCTGGCCTTAAAGTCAACGAATCTTTGAATTCTTCAATTGGTTCTTGATATCAAAATGGTAGTAATCCAAATGTCTGAACATCTGAACAAGTTTTGTTATTAGTCAGTCCAATCCAGGAACTAAATGAGTTAAACAGGAATGAATGGAAATCCCACTTCTACATTAACAGTATCTCCTATTCATTTCTTTGATGCTGCCAGAATGATGCTCTTTGCTGGATTATCATCCCTAGAAACCAGTGGTGATTGCATGGAGAATATATCCATTCAGAAATGTACCTGTCAAGTTAATATGACAAAAGGTGTCTGTTAGGATTACAACCTGTATCTTAAACACAATAAATTGTCCTGACATGCACTCATGCCTGAATAGTGCTGCATTACTCTACAGAAATGCTCTGACTCATGAAGATCGCAAATAAATCATAGGAGGAAATACGACAACGTGGAAAGTTTTGATATGAATCCCTTGGGGATTTGGAAATTGTACTGAATCCCAACAAATCCCATTCATCCTTCATACTCCTTGGAGGGCAAAACTGAATGACTCACAGATATGCTTAAATGACAAGCTGTATATCATCCACGTTCTTTCAACCAAAGCATGGCTGGGGGGGAAAAGGCATTTTTAATTTATTTTGTTTGCCTCAAAAAATCATCTTTGAAAATCCCTTTAATAAGATCAGAGAGTAAAGCAGATGCACTGAGGCATGAAATGGCTCATGTCTTTGTGGAAAAAATGGTGATTTGTAGAACATATATATTTCTTTACTGTCTTTTAGTACTATCTGGTATTTGTTTGTCTCCATGTACATGGATTTTGACTGTAAAGTTTATGGGCCTATGCGGCCTCAGCTAGCGTAAGCCAGCATTGCTCCATGAAAAAAGTGGGTGCTGATGTACTCAAGAGAGGATCTGGCTCTGTTTCACAACTTACCATATTTCTAGTTCAAAGAAGCCAGTACGATTTTCATATAATGTATGGGCACAAATTGTACAGATGAAAATAAAATGGAGCTGAGTGCTGAGTGACTGCAATGTTTGTTGAAGTCAATGGAATCTTCAAATGCTCAGCACCTCTCAGGAGCCAGCCCACGGAGTAGCATATATGTTGTGAAGGACTCGGTTTACCTGATGGCAGGGGTGCCCAACCTACGGCCCATGGGCCATACATGGCCCACCAAAGCATTTCATAAGGCCCACAGCCTGCTTCAACACAATATACTAATGGCCAATTAATTAGTGTTTTATTGCCATATTTACATTTTAATTTACACCTATCTAAATACATATAAAATATAAATAAATACAGATGACTTTAAGTCCTATTAAAATATGTGGAATTTGTCTGGCCCACACAAGGTTGTGCTTAGGTTTATGTGGCCCTCCTGTGTAACAAGGCTGGTACCACTGCCTTATGGTCCTCTTCCCAGGGCATCTCTGTCACAAGCTGACTGGCCCTTTAAGAGATCTAGTGGCTCAACTTAGCTATCCAACCCAACCCAGCTGGGGGATACCTGGGGATTTTCATACAGAGCTGGATGAGCTCAGTTGGAAAGGAAAGAGCCAGAGGAAAGGATGTGGGAAGTGCCCGCTCCCTCTGGGAAGCAGCCTGAAAGAAGGCTGAGAAGCGGGAAGGGGAGAAAAGCTGATATGCTACTCCCAGGGTGAGCTGAATCCTGACTAGAGGCAGGAACACTGATGAGCAGCACCCTGCCTGACCCCCTAAGCAAGGGCAGGAGTGTGCAGCGGGGTTGTAGGAGGCACAAGAGTCTGAGATTGTAAAGCAGAGGTCTTTTCCTGCAGCCATAGTGTAAGATCTGAAGCTTTTTTCCTGCAGCCATCTTAGGAGAGCAGCAGCCATGTGCCAAGTCACATCCTCACATTCCATCTAAATTGTATTAAAACAATGTAACATGGGCTATTAAGAGGGCGATCCTGTCCGAATAGCACCCACGATCACCAGATAAATAAACAGATCTTAAGATGGTTAAAGAAAACTTTGTTTGACAGCATTCTGTCTGGCAAGTTGTGGTTGTGAAATCCCTGCTTTATTGATTTATCTTTACTGTCACCACTTCTCTCTTGTTTATCTATATGGTCTCTGTCTGGTTCTTTGTTTGTTGCATAACTAATTTTGCTAGGTGTAAATCAACTATGATGGGTGGGGAATGATTGGTTACAGAATTGTTTTACAATATGTTAGGATTGGTTAGAAAATTTTTCAGTAATATTTTAGTAAAAGGATTGGTTATAGTAAAGCTAAGCAAGACTCTAGTTTCACTGTATAAACTGAAGTCCAAAAGGAAGTTCTTTGGAACCAACTTCAGGACACAGCCCCAAAATCAGAGCTGCCAGACCTCAACACCCTGCCCATCATAACCATGCAGCTGACCTGATCCTGACTGGCCATTAGGAAAAATTCATCTGTCTTATTGGGAGTGGTGAGCATTGTATGTTTAGTGTGTGCATTCTGTTTTGGTGATTGTTAGTAAATAGAGATAAAGTAGGATATTACTGTGTAAGGCTCTTTCACTGGTAAAAGACCCTGTAAACTTTCAAAGATTAAGCCCCGAGTCCACAGGGAATGGGTATTTGCTCTGAGTCTACAGGGAATGGGGGTTTACCCGGCGCTCACAGAGTGGTAAAGTTAGGTTCCTTTCACCTGGAGCCCTAGGAACTGGGAAAGGGTGGCGGTGCCTAAATCAACTGGGTTATGCCTTGAGCCCTAGAAACTAGGTAGAGGTGGAAGCCATAAGCCCTAGGAACTAGGTAGAGGTGGGATGTCTTAGAGTGTGCAGGCAACAAATTTACTGTAAAGTTGGGTGCCTTATACCCAGAGCCCTAGGAACTGGGAAAGAGTGGGGGTGCCTAAATTAACAGGGTTACTCCTTAAACCCATGGAAGGGTAAAGGGCAGGTGCCCTAGAGTGTGTGTAATCGCGAATTTTGTGCAGGTAACAGGGTTAGGCATGAGGAAAGGTTAGAGCAATCGAGGTGTGCCCAGGAGGAAGAGGTGGCCTGCTGAGCCTGGCTGGGCTGGAGGTTTAGTTATGTTCATATTATCTGTTGGACTTTGATAAAGGACTCTGTTTTACAAAGTCCAGCCCCTTCTGGGGCCCCAATCTGGCTGGAGGGCCAGTTGCTCCTATGGCCAGAATAGGCTACAGAAAAGCATGGGAAATTGGGGGGAAAGGTGCTGCAATTCCACATCCAGCCAGGAGGGGTTGTGCTGGCATGGAAGCTCTGCCAGAATACACTCAGGGTATGTCTACACTATGAAATTAGGTCGATTTTTATAGAAATCAATTTTAGAAATCGATTTTATACAGTCAATTGTGTATGTCTCAACTAAGCACATTAAGTCAGCGGAGTGCATCCTCACTACCATGGCTAGCATCGACTCACGGAGCAGTGCACTGTGGAAACCTATCCCACAGTTCCTGCAGTCTCTGCTGCCCATTGGAATTCTGGGTTAAGCTCCCAATGCCTGATGGGACAAAAACATTGTCGCGGGTAGTTTTGGGTACATGTCGTCACTCTCCCCTCCCTCCCAACCTCCCTTCCTGAAAGCAACTGCAGACAATCATTTTGCGGCTTTTTTTCCTGGGTTACCCATGCAGAGGCCATAGCACGGCAAGCATGGAGCCTGCTCAACTCACCAGTGCTGTTGCGAGCATTGTAAACACCTTGAGCATTATACTGCAGTATGTGCAGAACCTGGCTAAGAGACGGCAGCACGAGGATGATTGTGAGGAGGACATGGTCACAGATGTTTCTGAAAGCACGGGATGTGGCAATTGGGACATCATGGTGGCAGTGGGGCTGATTGATACAATGAAATGCCGATTCTGGGCCCGGCAAACAAGCACAGACTGCTGGGACTGCATAGTCTTGCAGATATGGGATGATTCCCAGTGATGCAAAACTTTTGAAGCGTAAGGCCACTTTCCTGGAACTCTGTGAGTTGCTTTCCCCTGCCCTGAAGAGCAGGAATACCAAGATGAGAGCTGCCCTGAAGTTGAGAAGCAAGTGGTGATAGCCGTGTGGAAGCTTGGAATGCCTGACCGCTACCAGTCAGTTGGGAATCAATTTGGAGTGGGCAAATCTACTGTGGGGACTGCTGTGATTCAAGTAGCCAATGCAATCACTGACGTTCTGCTATCAAGGATAGTGACTCTGGGAAATGTGCAGGTCCTAGTGGATGGCTTTGCTGCAATGGGTTTCCCTAACTGTGGTGGGGCGACAGACAGAACCCATATCCCTATCTTGACACCAGACCACCTTGCCAACCTCTACATAAACCGCAAGGGGTACTTCCACCAGGGCTTGCAGCACCATTGAGATCACAAGGGACGTTTCACCGACATTAATGTGGGATGGCCGGGAAAGGTGCATGACACTCGCATCTTTAGGAATTCAGGGCTATTTGAGCAGCTGCAAGAAGGGACTTACTTCTCAGACCAGAAAATTACTGTTGTGGATGTTGAAATGCCAATATTTATCATTGGAGACCTAGCCTACCCCTTGCTCCCATGGCTTATGAAGCCATATACAGGCAGCCTGGACAGTGGTAAGGAGCAGTTCAACTATAGGCTGAGCAAGTACAGAATGGTGGTAGAATGTGCCTTTGGACATTTAAAAGCTCGCTGGTGCTATTTGCTGACTAGGTTAGACCTCACCACAACCAATATTCCCATTGTTATTACTGCTTGCTGTGTGCTCCATAATATCTGTGAGATTAAGGGGGAGACGTTTATGGTGGGGTGGGAGGTTGAGGCAAATCGCCTGGCTGCTAATTTTGAACAGCCAGACACCAGGGCAATTAGAAAAGCACAGCTAGGCACGCTGTGCATCAAAGAGGTTTTGAAAACCAGTTTCATGACTGGCCAGGCTACGGTGTGACAGTTGTGTGTGTTTCTCCTTGATGCAAACCTGCCCCCTTTGTTGATTTTAATTCTCTGTAAGCCAACCACCCTCCCCCCTTCGATGACAGCTGGCAAAGGAAATAAAGTCACTATTGTTTTGAAACCATGCATTCTTTCTTAATTTAAAAAAAAAGGGAGATAACTGATAAGGTACCCCGGGTGGGATGGGGGAGGAGGGGAGGACAAGGGCACATTGCTTATTGTAACCAAACTACAAATCAAAACTGTTTAAATGACAGCCTTCTGTTGCTTGGGCCATCCTCTGGAGTGGAGCGGCTGGGTGCCTGGAGCCTCCCTCCCCCGTCCCCCGTGTTCTTGGCGTCTGGATGAGGAGGATATGAAACTTGGGGAGGAGGGCAGGCGGTTGTACAGTGGATGCAGCAGCGGTCTGTGCTCTTGTTGGCTTTCCTGCAGCTCTACCAGATGCCTGAGCATGTCCGTTTGCTCCCCCATTAGCCTCAGCATTGCATCCTGCCTCTTCTCATCACACTCACTTAATGCTTTCCTGGACTCTGCCACTGAATGCTTCCATGCATTCAGCTGTGCCCTATCAGTGCAGGAGGACTGCATAAGCTCGAAAAACATGTCATCGCAAGTGCATTTTTTTTCGCCTTCTAATCTGCGATCTCCTCAGGGATGGAGATGATAGGGGGAGCATAGAAACATTTGCACCTGCAGGGGGATAAAAAGGGAGAGTACAATTTAAGATGATACATTTCTGAGAACAAAAGGGAGACTTTTTCACAGTGAATCAAGAAGTTCACAGCAGACAGCACATGTGCTTTAGGTACAAGGTCGCATTTTGCCTTTGATATTGAGCGCCTGCTGGTATGGTGACATCACACATGGCTGGGCAACAGAATTCGGTTTCCAGGCAGCCATGGTAAGCCAAAGGGTATGCGGTTTTGGCTTCTAACGCCTTCATAACATGTGGGAATGTTTTCAAACTGCAGCATCCTCCTTTCCCATAGCAAGCAATGCCGGTTGGGTTTGCCATTTAAAAGGAGGGGCTCTGGTTTTTTGGGTGGATGTCCAGCACAGACTTCCCCCCATCCCTCCATGTGGCTATTTGGGATGATCCCTTCACCCCTCCCTTGCCGCATGGCTATGGGATGATCCCTTTTAGCCAAGTGCAAACAGCCCAGCATGAATGGGGTCCTTTTACTGTTCCCTTACAAAAATTCCCCTATTTCAACCAGGTGACCATGAATGATATCACTCTCCTGAGGCTAACACAGAAAGATAAAGACTGAATGTTGTTTGAATGTGACCAGAATCCAGGACCATTCGCTGCCATGCTTTGTGCTGCAATGATTCCAGACTACTTGCTAATGGCTTGGCATGGTAAAGTCTCCTACCGTGGAGGACGAAATAAGGCAGTTCTCCCCAGAAACCTTCTGCAAAGGCTTTCAGAGTACCTCCAGGAAAGCTTCATGGAGATGTCCCTGGACAATTCCTGCTCCATCCCCAGACACACTAACAGACTTTTCCAGTCTATACTGGCCGCGAATGCATCCCAAGTCTTCAGGGCAAATCAAACATTAAACACTATTGCTTTTAAACCCTGTACTGTAGTTACAAATGTGCACTCACCAGAGGTGCCTTCTCCGGCTTCAGGGTCAAGGATCCCGCCTTGGGAGGGTATAGGCTCCAGAGTGAAGAAAAGGTCCTGGCTGCCAGGGAGAACGGATTCACCGCTTGCCTGCTGCGCATTCTCCTCTTCCTCCTCCTCTTCCTCATCCACAAAATCCTCCTCCGTTTTGCATGAGACTCCCCCCTTGCAGGTGTCCATGGACAGTGGTGGGGTAGTGGTAGGGTCCCCCCCTAGAATGCCATGCAGCTGATCATAGAAGCGGCATGTATGGGGCTCTGACCCAAAGTGAACGTTTGCCTCCTTTGTCTTTTGATAGGCTTCCCTGAGCTCCTTGACTTTCACATGACACTGCTGTGTGTCCCTGTTGTAGCCTCTGTCCATCATGCCCTGTGCGATTTTGGCATTTCTTCTTTTTGATCAGAGTTCTGCCTGCACAGACTCTTCTCCCCATACAGCAATCAGATCCAGTGTCTCCCATTCGCTGCATGCTGGACCTCATTTGCGATTTTGGGGGGACTGCATGGTCACCTGTGCTGCTGAGCTCGCCATACTGACCAAACATGAAACTCGCCGGGGAGGAGTACAGAAGTCTATTTTAAGAGACCTTTAGGTCGAGAGAACGGGGTTGCTTTTGTAGACACATTCATTATAAAATCAACCTAACATGGCTAAATTCGACCTAACCTTGTAGTGTAGACCAGGGCTCTGTGTCTCGTTTCTGCTTGGCTCATCCTAATGTAGATGATGGCAGTCTCCCCTGCTCAACCAAGACCAGTAAGTCAGATATCACAATGAAGCAGTCATAACTGTTGTTTCTCTGACAATATACGGGGAGCATGTGCAGCTGAGCATGTGCAGCTGAGAACATGTAGAAATAAATTGGATTAAAACACTTAGTCACCACATACCACCTTGTCATCATGCATCAGGAGATCTTTGATCATAAAAGGAAATGTTAGATATGGGTTCCTTTCCTCAACATTGTCCCAGACTTCCTTTGTATCCTCAATCACACTCAAACCACTGTGTGAGGGTATGTCTACACTGCTATAAAACACCAAGGGTGGCCCATGTTTGCTGACTCAGGCTTGCGGGGCTCAGGCTGCGGGACTATATAATTGCGGGGCTATAATAGTGTAGACATTCGGGTTTGGGATAGAGTCTGGGCTCAGAGACTCTCTCCAACCTGAGCATCTGCACTGCAATTTTATAGCCCCACTGCCTGAACCCTGCGAGCCCTGGTCAGCTGATGTGGGCCACCCATGGGTGTTTTATTGCAGTGTAGATATACCCGGAGAGGCTTCATTCTTCAGTGACTGTAGAGCACTTGGTGAACCTAAGATTCACATTGCTATTGGAATGTAAAGTATGATCATTTCCTAGCTCCTGTTTAGGGATAAGAAATCTTCATGTCTCTCTTGCCATGACAGGCTGTCCAGCATGGCTTGGAATTCTTTCCTGCTCATCCGGGCAGTGACTTGCTAATGGCTATTTAAGGCTATGTCTACACAAGCACTTTTGTTGGTTTACTTATGTCACTCGGGGTGTGGAAAAAACACCCCTCTGAGCGACATAAATTATACCAACAGAAATGAGCTGTGGACAGCTCTGTCGTCGGCCGACACAGCTACCGCTGCTCATTGAGGCTAGTTTAATTATACCGGCAGAAGAGCTTTCACCCATTGGCATAGAGCGGCTACATAGGAGCTCTTACAGCAGCACAGCTGCATCGGTACAGTTGTGCCACTGTAAGGTCTGTAGTGTAGACAAAGCCTCACTGATACAGAGGATCATCCCTTTGTCTTTCTAAGTTTGGATGTTGGAGACAATATTTCAAAGCCCTCATTGACCTTTAATTATTTAAGCATCTTCCTTGACTATTTCAATATTGGGTCAAACTCTCAGCTGGTGTAATGTAGTGTGGCTCCATTGACTCCAAAGGAGCTATGCTAATGAACAGCCGCTGAGGATGTGGCCTTGCCTTTATTCTAGTATAAAGGAAATTAGTAATTGTACAGGTGGGTAACTGACACCCCCATGCCCCGAGCTATTAAATTAGCTTTCACGCTTCTCCTTTTGATGAGCTATACAGGGTGGTTTTCCAGACAAGGATTCAATTAATGTGCAAATACCTGACTGGAAAAAAAATAGCTAACACCTCTGTCTCTTTCTGAACTTAATTCACAAAACACTGTAAGTGAAATTATTGTAATTGCTGAGTAGGTTAAACTAAGTGTTCAGAAAGATCACTGCAATTGTAGATACAAACCAGGAATTAATAGGGCACACAAAAAATGTAAGCTCATGGAACTCTTATTTAGTACCATGGGTTTCCTGCCCATGGAGGTCTTACAAGATAGGGGTTTAATATTGTGAATAACATTTGTAACTAGCTATTACACCAGGACAGTAAGGTACCTCAGTCACTTAGACATTAAAGAGGTAGGTGCTAAGTGTAAACTTAAGAGATCATAGAATCATAGAAGATTAGGGTTGGAAGAGACCTCAGGAGATCATCTAGTCCAACCCCCTGCTTAAAGCAGGATCAACACCAACTAAATCATCCCAGCCAGGGCTTTGTCAAGCTGGGTCTTAAAAACCTCTAGGAATGGAGATTTCACCACCTCCCTAGGTAACTCATTCCAGTGCTTCACCACCCTCCTAGTGAAATAGTGTTTCCTAATCTCAAACCTAGACCTCCCCCATTGCAACTTGAAACCAGTCCTCCTTGTTCTGTCATCTGCGACTACTGAGAAGAGCCTAGCTCCATCCTCTTTGGAACTCCCCTTCAGATAGTTGAAGGCTGCTATCAAATCTCCCCTCACTCTTCTTTTCTGTAGACTAAATAAGTGCAGTTCCCTCAGCCTCTCCTCATAAGTCATGTGCCCCAGCCCCCTGATCATTTTTGTTGCCTTGCACTGGACTCTCTCCAATTTGTCCACATCCTTTCTGTAGCAGGGGGCTCAAAACTGGACGCAATACTCCAGATGTGGCCTCACCAGTGCCAAATAGAGGGGAATAATCACTTCTCTCAATCTGCTGGCAATGCTCCTACTAATGCAGCCCAATATGCTGTTAGCCTTCTGGGCAACACGGGTACACTATTGACTCATATCCAGCTTCTTGTCCACTGTAATCACCAGGTCCTTTTCTGGAGAACTGCCGCTTAGCCAGTCAGTCCCCAGCCTGTAGCAGTGTAGACTAATTTCCTCTGGATCCTCTGAATCTGACCCCAGGACAGCATTTTACAGCTGGCTAGGATGGTGCATTATTGGTTGGGAGGAGAGTGTTGTCTAAGGTATTGGCCACTTGCTGAGGCAACATGCCAAGCCAGGTCAGTGATCTCATGCAGTATGGCAAACATTTCCTGACTGTGCTTTGTGTGGGTGGACTGGCACAGGGAGAAGGAGCTCATTTTTCAAAAGCTGTTTTTCAGAAGCAAAATATTGAAGAGAGCTATTTCTTCTCAGTATGTTGAGAGCGAGAGAGAAGAAACACTTTATTTGGTGAAACCTCAGGTACCAAATTTCATTGTGAAGAAAAAACTTTTGTAGTGGAGTTTTCGGCTTTTGAGTTTCATAGATTCATAGATATTAAGGTCAGAAGGGACCATTATGATCATCTAGTCTGACCTCCTACACAACGCAGCCACAGAATCTCACCCACCTACTCCTGCGAAAAACCATTCACCTATGTCTGAGCTAATGAAGTCCTCAAATCGTGGTTTAAAGACTTCAAGGAGCAGAAAATCCTCCAGCAAGTGACCCGTGCCCCATGCTACAGAGAAAGGCGAAAAACCTCCAGGGCCTCTTCCAATCTGCCCAGGAGAAAAATTCCTTCCCGAACCCAAATACGGTGATCAACTAAACCTTGAGCATATGGGCAAGATTCACCAGTCAGATACTACAGAAAATTCTTTCCTGGGTAACTCAGATTCCACCGCATCTAACATCCCATCACAGGCCATTGGACCTATTTACCATGAATATTTAAAGATCAATTAATTGCCAAAATCATGTTATCCTATCATACCATCTCCTCCATAAACTTATCAGGTCTAATCTTAAAGCCAGAAGGTCTTTTGCCCCCACTGCTTCCCTTGGAAGGCTATTCCAAAATGTTACTCCTCTGATGGTTAGAAACCTTCGTCTAATTTCAGTACTACTGGGAGATGGTTAACTTTGATCGCACACTTGGCACAGATACAGTAGCAATCAGAATGTTAATGAGGAATGTTCTTAAAAATATGCGAAACAAAAACCTTAGCATAATTTGTCCTTAACTTGTGGTGGTGTTTGCACCTGCACTTGAAAAATGACATGTTTGAAATTGGGGGTGGGATTTTTGAAAATGCGCATGGCAGGTTTAACTCTGCTCCCACAGAACTCAACGGGATATCTGCCATTGACTTCAGTGGGGTCAGTCAGGCCAGCGCATAATGCTTTGAAAATGCCACCCTGAGGGTCAAATATGCCCACTCTCCTGTCCCTTGAACTGATGTTGGATAAGTGCTTTTGTCCAGGTGTGACCAGGATCAGCTAAATTCTATAACCTTTGCACCACTGAGGGATTGTCTACATTTAAAATGCTGCACCAGCACAGCCGTAGCGTGTCAATAAAGACAATACCTACCCTGATGGGAGGAGTTCTACCATTGGCGTAAGCAGTCCACAGTGGTGCAAGTAAAATCCATTTCTTATCGGTATGGGGGTGGGGCACCAGCTAAGGGGGGCATCTGACCTCCCAATGTAACCCTCCATGTGACTCCTCCCCACCCGGGGCTCCCACGCTTTCCCTGTCCCCTCCCCATGTTACCTGGGGTGGGGGCTCTGTCCTCCTCCTGCTGCGCCAGAGACTTCAGGGCAGGGCTCTCCCGGGAACTGCAGTGGGGAAAGGCGCAGAAGGAAGAATGGAGATGCAGCTGCGTGGAAGGGCAGGGGGTGGGACTGGGAGTTCTGCTCCTTTCTTCGTTGGGAGGGGCAGCAGCATGCGGGGAAAGGAGCAGAATGCCGGCAGCTCCTCCAGCAGCTGCACTGCCCCCAGCCTCGCTCCACCACCCCGGCCCTGTCCTCCTGTAGTACACAGACAGAGGAGAGACAGCTGGCGTGGGGCTGCCCAGTGGCCCCATCTTCTGCTCCTCTCCCTGCTGCAGCTCCGGAGAGCCCTGCGGTTCAAGGGCCAGCTCTCCCAGGAGTTGCAGCGGGGAAAGGAGCTGAACCCCCAGCCCCACCCCTTGCCCTTCACAGAGCTGTGTCTCCATTCTTCCTTCTGCTCCTTTCCCAGAATCCCTAGCCCTCTCCTCTGGCAGGTCTGCTGCTGTGTCTTTCTGGTACGCCATACCAGCTATAAATAGCGTGCTGGTACAGCCTACTTGCACTGCTGGTAGACCACCTCCCCGAGAGGAGGTAGCTAGATTGACAGGAGAATTCTCCCAACAATTAGCGCTGTCTACACTGAGAGTTAGATCTGTTTACCTGCATCACTCAGGCGATTTTTCACGCTTGGAGAGGTAATTATACCGATCTAATTTCCTAGTGTAGACCAGGCCCATGTTCATGAGGTGAAGATGTTTTGCTATCATGGAGAATGAATACAGGTGTACATGTCTACACCAGCAAGAAAATTATTTCCAACAGCAGCTTAGTAAGAATAAGGCAGCTGCTGTACTTGACACCTAGTATCCCGTATGTCTGTTTCAAGTGCACAAAGAGCCTTTGTGTTTCTGTTCTTCCAGCCCTAAAATGGAGAAGACAATAAGACTTACCATGCTTTATGGGAATGTTGTGAGGCCTCATTCATTTATGTTTTAATGCACTTTTTGAAATCATTGGTTGAAAGTTGCGTTGGCTTCATTTGGATTACCCTAGTGAATAAGGGCTTGCAAGATTGGGTCCTATTACTGTATAACAAGGTGTAAGGCTATTCCTCTGAGGGAGTTTGTCATTGCTACTAAATTAAGCTAGAGAGACTTCTGCAGTGCTGAAAGGCCATGGTATAGTCAATAAAGATGTCCTACTTGTTCTTCAGGATTTAGCTTATTGCATCAATGATACTTCCTTTCACCTACCTTTCATCTGTCTTGTCTATGTAGACTGGAAGTAGGTACTGGCTGTCGATACAACATTTAGGCAAAGGGGCCATAGCTCAGATTTAACCTCCAAGTGTTACTATCGTATAAATAACTGCACCTTAACTAAATGATGGGGAAGACATAATAATATGATCATGAGTCATCTACCATGAAATGTCTCTTGCATTTCAGAAGCTAATACCCCTACATACACATACTACGCTGTAACTGTGATTATTATCATAATTTAAATGTTAAGCACAGACAATATATTCATAATATTAGTGTGATATTTCAGAGTTCTCCTTTCTATACTTTTGAAATGTCAAAAAATTTTCATTCTGGAGTCTGCATTTTTAGTGTTATCTCTATTCATCACACTAAATTATATTTCCTCCCTTTCTGATGTGCATATCAACTGGGGTTCACAATTTTCCCTCTATTATCCAAGATTAAATTTCTCAAAATTGTGTTTTCTCTTTCAAATAAGAATGACCATACAGTATGATATTGCTTCTTCTCTGGGAGTATTAGATTTCTCAACAGATAAAATATAGATGCTATTAGAGAACACTGACTTTGTTTTTAAACTGTAAACAGTAATGGATAAAATTGGTAACATGGACCTTTTTAAAGCAAATTTTATCTCGTTCTAATGTCCCCAATAATACTTTAGCTCAGTCTGAGATGGAAATTAATTTTACATAATAGGAAGAGAGAGATTCATGAAGGTCTCAACGAATATATCTTCCTATATATGTCCCTGAGGAGAGTAGTTCTATTGTCTCACAAGACTATTCCATTCTCTGAGGTAAAAGACTAATGATGATATATTACTGGATTTGTGTTAGATCTTCCACATACATAAAAAGGTATCCAGGTCTGAGGGATAATTATTGCAATTACTGTATGTGCTAGTTTTATAATTGGGTATAAAAGTACACTGGATATGGAAAGCAGTATTTTAGTCTAGGCTAAGGTCCTTGTATATTTGGAAGGCTGGTATTTATCAGAGGTTTGTATGGTGCCGAGCAGCACTATAACTTTTATCAAAGTAAGATCTGTAAGGGTGAAATTAATTGTATAGCCCACTACATAGCCCTTGTCAATATTTAAGTTATACCCTAGGACTGTGTGCTGCTGTTGGGGAAGGAGAGGGAGAGGGAGAGGGAAGTGAAGTGGCCGTGCATTGTGGACCTCTACTGCTCCCATGTATTGTGGAATAGGTTCTGAACTGCTCTGAATATGTGAGTGTGGAGGGGCTGTTTTTTGGGTGTGGGGCAGCATTGGATCTGCAAATGTACACAGAACCAGAAGTTAGAGGCTGATGGCCTACCCCCTAGACTGGAGGGTTGTTATTAACCTGCCCTCCTCCTCCCCACTCCCCAATGTCCTCTGCAGAACTGGAGCAAAAAAACCCAGATTACTCTGGGTTTTATATACAGCACTCACACACTTCAACCTCAAAGGAGTTAAAATAACTCATAAAATGCAGGGTTCTGTTCTGACTTGTGTGCAGGGACCTTTCTGGATACAGACTAGAAAAAAGGTGGGGCTGAGTGTGGGAGAAGCAAATGGAATGGGACAGGGTCGATCTGTGTAATGCAAGGGGGAAGTGAAACAAAGAAAAGCTGGGCTGGGAAACAGTAAATAGTGGTACTAGAATGGAGATAGTGCTACCTTCTTTTGTGAAGCACTTTGAGATCTATGGCTGAGAAGCTCTGTGCTGGTAAGAGCAAAGTATTACTAGTTATTGGTATTGCAAGAGTGCCCAAAGGGTCAGGCACTGCACAAACACATAAAAGCACCAAGTAAATTTAGATAGAGTTTAGTTAGTGACTAACTTCCACTTTCACTAAGATCATATGAACATAAAAATGGCCATACTGAGTCAGACCAGTGGTCCATCTAACCTAGTATCCTGTCTTCCGACACTACAAATACAGACTAACACGGCTGCTACTCTGAAACCTGTCTTCCGACACTGGCCAATGCCAGAAACTTCAAAAGGAATGAACAGAACAGGATAAAGTGATCCATACCCTGTTGTCCAGTCTCAGTATCATGCAGTCAGAAGCCTGATCATCTTGGCTAATAGCCATTGATACACCTATCTTCCATGAATATATCTAATTATTTGTTGAATCCAGTTATAGTTTTGGCCTTCACAACATCCCCTGGCAACAAGTTCCACAGGTTGATTGTGTGTAGTGTGAAGAAATTCTTTCTTTGTTTCTTTTAAACCTGCCTATTAATATCATTGAGTGACCCCTGGTTCTTGTGTTATGTGAAGGGTAACACTTCCTTATTCACTATCTCCACACCATTCATAATTTTACAGACTTCTATCATACCTCCCCTTAGTTATCTCTTATCCAAGCTGAATAGTCCCAATCTTTGTAATGTCTCCTCATATGTAAGCTATTCCATACTATTGACAATTTTTGTTGCCCTTCTCTGAACCTTTTCAATATCTAATATATATATATATATATATATATATATATATATATATATATATATATATATATTTAGATGGAGCAACCAGAACTACATGCAGTATTCCAGGTGTTTATATTTATATAGTGGCATCATGATATTTTCTGTCTTATTATCATCTATCCCTTTCTGAATGGTTCCTAATATTCTGTTAGCTTTTTTGGCTGCTCCTGCATATTGAGCGGATGTTTTCAAAGAACTATCCACGACTCCAAGATCTTTTTTTTACTGATAACAGCTAATTTAGATTTCATCATTTTGTATGTATAGTTGGAACTATGTTTTCCAATGCAAATTACTTTGCAGTTAACAGCATTGAATTTAATCTGCCATTTTGTTGCCCGGTTACCCAGTTTTGTGAGATTCCTTTGTAATTCTTCGCAGTCTGCTTTGGACCTACCTATCTTGAGTAATTTAGTATTATCTGCAACCTTTGCCACCTCCCTAGGGTTGCCAATTTTGGTTGGACATATTCCTGGAGGTTTCATCACATGACATAATCTTTAATTCCTGGAGATTCCAGAACAATTCTGGAGGGTTGGCAAACCTACACCTCACTGTTTACCCCTTTTTCCAGATCATTTATGAAGATGTTGATCAGCACTCATTCCAGCACAGATCCCTGGGGGACACTGCTATTTACCTTTCTCCATTCTGAAAACTGATCATTTATTCCTACCCTTTGTTTCCTATCTTTTAACCAATTACTGGTCCATGGAGGACCTTCCCTCTTATCCCATGACTGTTTGCTTAAGACTTAAGCCTTTGGTGAGGGACCTTGTCAAAGGCTTTCTGAAACTTCAAGTACACTATTGCCACTGAATCCTCTTTGTCCACATGCTTGTTGATCCTCTCAAAGAATTTTAATAGATTGGTGAGGATGATTTCCCTTTACAAAGCTGTGTTGACTCTTCCCCATCAAATCATGTTCATTGATGTGTCTAATAATTCTGTTCTTTAGTATAATTTCAATCAGTTTGCCTGGCACTGAAGTTAAGCTTACTAGCCTATAATTGCCAGGATCACCTCTAGAGCCTTTCTAAAATATTGGCATCATATTAGCTATCCTCCAGTCAACTGGTGTAAAAGCTGATTTAAGCGATAAGTTACATACCACAGTTAGTAGTTCTGCAATTTCATATTTGAGTTCCTTCAGAGCTCTTGGGTGAATACCATCAGATCCTGGTGACTTACTACTGTTTAATTGATCAATTTGCTCCAAAATATCCTCTACTGACATGTCAATCTGGAATAGTTCCTCAGATTTGTCACCTAAAAAGAATGGCTCATGTGTGGGGAATCTCCCTCACATCTTCTGCAGTGAAGACCAATGGAAACAATTCATTTAGCTTCTCTGCAATGGCTTTGTCTTCCTTGAGTGCTCCTTTAGCACCTCCATCATCCAGTGGTCCCACTGATTGTTTGGCAGGCTTCCTGCTTCTGATGTACTTTAAAAAAAAATGCTGTGAATTTTTTCAATCTTTTGCTAGTTGCTCTTAAATTCTTTTTTGGCCTACCTAAATTGTACTTTTACATTTACTTGCCAGAGCTTATGCTCCTTTCAATTTTCTTCAGTAGGATTTGACTTCCAATTTTTGAACTATGCCTTTTTGCCTCTAACCACTTTTTTTACTCCATTTAGCCATGGTGCTTTTTTTTGGTCCTCTTATTCTTTTTAATTTGGGGTATACATTTAACTTGGTGTTTTTAAACAGTTTCCATCCAGCTTGTAGGCATTTCACTCTTGTGACTGTTCCTTTTAATTTCTGTTTAACTAGTGTGACACTCTATACCTCAGGGGAGCACCATGTAACCCCCATATTCCTCATTTTTATATAATTGTGATATTTTGTATAACACATGCCATGTGAGGTATTGTGGGAAAGACTATGATCTACTGAAAGCCATTGTTCTATCTAAGTATGTACATCATTAGTGCATATAAAGTTATGAGATTATGTTGTATGGTTGTCATTAAAATATGTTGAGAGTTGGGGAATCACCCAGATATTAGCTCCCCAGCAACAACAACAAGGGAGGTAACCAACACCTGGGAGGGTGTAAACAACCATCAAAAGCCATTGTCCAGCAAGGGAGTTACAAGTCAATGACTCACTTGCACAAGGCCACAAGAGGTGAATTGCTCAACCTTGCCTGGTGACTCAGCAATGCCCACCAATCATGCCTTGACTTGTGTTCTCCAAGTACAGGAAATGTGGATATAAAATAGGACACACAGGCCATTTGGTTTGTCCTTTCTCCTCTCCCACCTACACTGAAGACAACGAGAATGCTGAAGCTAAGGACAGTGATCCCCAGGCATATGAAAGACTATAACCAACCTGTAGTATCCAATGGGGTGAGGAAAAACTACTTAGTCCAGATATTGCCTAGTCTAATAAGGTTGAGAATTTAGACTCCGTGCTTATCTTTTATTTTCCTTTGGTAACTACTTAGACTTTTCCTGTCACTTACAATCAATTAAAATTCATCTTTTGTAATCAGTAACCTTACTCTAGTGTTTATCCTTACCAGTGAGTTTGACTGAAGTGCTTGGTAAATCTGCTCAGGTTACGAAGACTGGTATATGTCCACTTTCCATTGATGAAATGGTGAACCAATTCATAAATTTGCATTGTTCGAGAAAAGGTCTTGAACAGTGCAAGACAGTATATTCCGGTGATTCAAGGCTGGGAGCTGGGGGATTTGGCTGATGCCATTCTCTGTGTGATCTGTGAGTGACTCTGGGTGTGGGGCTCCACATGTGTTTGTACTGAGTGGTAACAGCACCTGGAGGGGTTTGCTTCTCATCACCAGAAAGGCATTGAGAGACAACCCAGATTAGTGAGTTAAGGTGGTACAGTGGTCCACAGTCCCAGGTTGCACCCTGGGGATTCCATCACAACTAATTTCCTCATTTTTTGTAGTTCCCCTTTCTGAAATTAAATGCTACTGTGATGGGCTTCTTTGGTATTTCCTACCCACCCCACAGATGTTCAATTTAATTATTTAATGGTCGCTATTACCGAGCGGTTCAACTATATTCACTTCTTGGACTAGATTCTGTGCTCCACTTAAGACTAAATCAAGAATTGCCTCTCCTCTTGTGGGATTCAGGACTAGCTGCTCCAAGAAGCAGTCATTAACTATAACTATACAGAATGTTTTAAAGAACTTGTATTTGATCAAACTTTACCCTTTTTTAAAGTGCTACTAGATCCTTGGATGTATATACTTCTTATCCTTAATGGTAAGTGCTGAAAAATGTTGCTATAGGCAGAGCTGGCAGTGATGCCTACAGTTAAGGTTGCCTAACACTTTCCACCTTTATAAGGCCCTGTTTTCTGTTGCTTATAACTTTGCTAAGATTTAACATTTGGGCTGAAATTTTCCACGGCATGTATCTGCCTCAGTCTGAATTGTTTTGGAAAATTTCAGCAAAGTCAGTCCAGTCGTTTCAGAGGAGGAGGCTAGGGGAATATACCTTGTCTTGCCAATGTTGAAAACGATTCTTATAACTATTTAGTTGAGAAGCTCTAGCACCTCATTGCTTTGGAGCAGAGATGTGAAATTTGGCAGCAGGGGTTACTCTGGAGTCTGAGGTACCTCTTTACTATTCCTGTTAAAGTCCACAAAATTTGGCCAAGTTATAAGCTTCTGAAAATTGCCATTTCCACCTGCTGAGTAGAAGTTTGTCAGTTTTGCAGTTAAATTCTCTGCAAATTCTGTCTGTACTGAGCATGCTCCAAGGCTGCAGTCACTGAACAGGGTCTTTCCCAGCTATTGCTCCTCCTGATTCCTAGGGCCACTCTGACACCAGGCACTGGAACTGAGAGCAGGAAGATTGTCTTTCCAGGGCTCTTAATCTCCTGCTGTTGGTGCCTACGTAACATGGAAGGGGTAGCAGCATCTGGACTCAAAAGGAAAAGGAGTACTTGTGGCACCTTAGAGACTAACAAATTTATTTGAGCATAAGCTTTCGTGAGCTACAGCTCACTTCATTGGATGCATTCAGTGGAAAATACAGTGGGGAGATTTATATACACACACAGAGAACATGAAACAATGGGTTTTATCATACATACTGTAACGAGAGTGATCACTTAAGATGAGCTATTACTAGCAGGAAGGGGGAGGGCGGGAAAGGAAGAAAAGCCTTTTGTGGTGATAATCAAGGTGGGCCATTTCCAGCAGTTGACAAGAACATCTGAGGAACAGTGGAGGGTGTGTGTGTGTGGGGTCGGGGGGGAATAACATGAGGAAATAGTTTTACTTTGTGTAATGACCCATCCGCTCCCAGTCTCTATTCAAGCCTCAGTTAATTGTATCCAGTTTGCCAATTAATTCCAATTCAGCAGTCTCTTGTTGGAGTCTGTTTTTGAAGTTTTTTTTGTTGAAGGATAGCCACTCTCAGGTCTGTAATCGAGTGACCGGAGAGATTGAAGTGTTCTCCAACTGGTTTTTGAATGTTATAATTCTTGACATCTGATTTGTATCCATTTATTCTTTTATGTAGAGACTGTCCAGTTTGACCAATGTACATGGCAGAGTGGCATTGCTGGCACATGATGGCATATATCACATTGGTAAATGCGCAGGTGAACGAGCCTCTGATAGTGTGGCTGATGTGATTAGGCCTTATGATGGTGCCCCCTGAATAGATATGTGGACACAGTTGGCAATGGGCTTTGTTGCAAGGATAGCAGAAGAAGACAGAGGCGGACTAGAGGGTGGGGACACAAGCAAAGGAAGACTGTGGTAGGCTGGGTGGAGGGGCATAGAAACAGGAACAGGTCAAAAAGAGGATATGCTGGGGAGACATGCTAAGGAGAAGGCTGTGAAGGAAAGGGGCAGAAGGGTCTGTAACCAATTGCAGCACATTTTCTCCCAGAACCTGGAAGTGAACTCAGGATTCCCGAGTCTCAACATTCATCTGCTGTGCTGCAAATATCTGGAAAAAAACTAAAACCCACTAGCACAAAGCATGTCTCCTCCTCTTCCAGTGGCTGGTATACATAGACAGTAAGAGCCTACTACAGCTATCCGTTATTCCCTTAGCTCAAGTGATAGAGGTCTGCGCTGTGGATCTAAAAGTTCGAACTCTGATGATGATCCATTAAAGCCTATTGGACTAAGTGATGAGGACACATGCCACTCTCCAAATACATTAAAAAAACTGGGTTAAAGTAAAGGTTGCAAACTCAAACGCTCATACGTTGTATAATACCGAATGAAGGGTTATTGTCTGTCCAATCTTAATTTGCCTTCTTCTGCCTATGCATTTTGATATGGTCTTGGGAATGAATCAGGGTTGCGTAGGGAGTGAGGCTGTAGGACCGTTTGTTGGCTGTAGCTTCATTTGTTGCACAGGTTGGAAAGTAGAATGAGGCAGCGGACTGCAGCATGATGGTGTCATGGTTAAAGCAGTGGAATGCCACCTTGGAGCATTGATTCTATTCCTACCTCTGCCATAGAGTGCCTGCATGATGCTGGGTAAAGGTATGTCTACACTACAGAGACTATACTGACATAGCTACAGTGCTGTAGCTATGCTGGCATATCCCTGTAGCATAGATGCAGCTTACACCAATAGATTTTGCCATCGGTGTAAGAAAGCCACCTTCCTGAGTGATCATAGCTAGGTTGACAGAAGTGTTCTTCTGTTACTCTAGCTTCCTCTACACGAGGGGTTAGATCAACATAATTCCGCCACTTGGGGGAGGATTTTTCATGTGCCTTCACGATGTAGCTATGTTGACCTAAACTTTAAATACAGACCAGATCTTAGTCACTTAAACCAAAGTTTTCATACATGGCCATTAATTGTCTGTTCCTCGTTTTCTGAGTACTCAACTAGACACCCCTGGCTGCTGATTTGCAGAAGGGCTGAGCACTCTCAACTGCAGTCTATGAGAGCTGTGCTTTGGACATATGTTGTGCTATAAACAAGCATTGAAAAAATGAGGCCCTAAGCATCTAAAGTTTGGAGTTCAAAATTAATGGACCTTCTTTTTGACAATTTTGTCCTTAATCTCTGTGCCTCAAGTTCCCATCTGTAAAATGGGGATCATGGTACCATTTCATCTTATGGGGTACTGGGAAAAGAAATTCCTTAACATTTGTGAAGCAATCAGATACTGCAATGATGAGCATCGCAGAAGAAAACTACGAGGAAATTTAATAATTCTGTATTCAGTGCAGGGTTTGGATGGTGTGCAGTAAACTGAGGCATGGGGCCACACATAAAATACTGAAGATAGGTAGTTATTCAATATATATTTTTCTGTTCAGTGAGCTCTGTCCATTCTGTGCACTCAATGAGGGAGTTGTCCTGTACAAACAATAGTATGTGACCATGGAATTAAAGACTGTATCATAGTGCATATGCACAAGGAACCTTCATTCTGCTGTTCTTAAGTTCTGACTGTCTGACTTTGAAACCTTAATGTCCTTTAACATAGTTTTTAATGTAATATCATATAGACTGATAATTGAATCACTGGTGAATGAAAGCTAACAACATCTATGTGAGGATAGTACGTATTATTGTATGATGCTGTATTCTGATCAAGAATCACTGCTGCTGAGTGATGCTTCTTCTGGAATCATATAGTGATATAGTTAGAATGATACAGCTGAAATACTAGAAGACACTTGAGGGAAGGAAGAAACAGATATTACTTACATAATTTGAGCATTCTGAATATATGAACTAATTGGAGTTGACGTGTCACATGTAATTGGAAAGGTAATTTTCTCTGGATTTGCAACAAAGTCTTGAAGTTGACCCATAACCTTGATATCACACAGTACTTATGATCTCAGTGTAGTCCAATGATGATTGATTTGCTAGAAGATAATTAATTTGCAGGAATAAACTCAAATAGTAGAACTCATTCATTTGTAAAACTTTCCAAAAGCCTAGTGTGAGTTTTTGTGCCCTTGATATATGCACACAGAATCCTGTTAACGTCCATAGAATTCAACATGCAGATCATGGAATAGACTATTGATTAGTCTCTCAAGCAAGCTGCGGGAAGCCCCTCACTTTGAATAATTAAAACTAGACTGAACAAAGTACTAGAAAGTTATTCTTCGGGGCTAGTCCTTCACTGCAGAGAGATGGCCTAGATGACCTTGGTTTTCTCATTCTCTGTATAATGTGATATGTTACAGTATCTTATTTTTCAAATGAGAGGAGGATTTCAGAAGCTGCAAGTGCTAAAGTGAACCTATTATTTGAGGATTGGGACAGCCATGTAGGCCATTTAAAAAGATTTTGCTACTTCAGTGCAAGGAGTAAAAGCAGCTATTTTGCTCCTTGTCCACCTGGAAGTGACATACTAGTCCTGGGACAAACTTTCAGCAGAGAAACTTGTAGGAAAAAATCAGCGGTGCTGGGTTGATACGTCCTGTCACTCAGTCGTTGGGATTCCCTGTTGAGTCAAATGACTGTGATCGGGGAACTCGGGCACCTGCTTTGATTTGAAGCCCCCACTTCCTTTTCTTAGGTTCATAACTTTGTGAATCCTTTAGTTTAGGGGTCTTCTGTGTTCAGGATCTATCCCTAGCTGATTTTCTTTCTTCTGAAGAAAGATTGTACACGATCCCTTCAGCTGTTTGAGTTGTATGAATATGTGAATAATACTCTCCTTGTTTTAAAAAGCCATGCATTTTTATACAGAGCTACAGCAAAAAACAATTGAAGTTTGAAAACTTGGCATGGGCACGTTCCTCACTGAGAATGAATACCTGTACTAATGGTACTATTGATTTTCATATTTAAGTAAATACTTTTTGTGGGGGGAGTAACTTAAATGAAGCTGCTATAGAATTTGGAGTCTGAAGCCACTAAGTGCTGTAGAATCTGGGAAACTTGCAGCAGAATGCAGGTTCAGCTTGCCTTGGGGTACTTGGGGCCTTTATTTGTAGTTTAAAGTTAAAAGCCAGAGGAATCCTGAGACACACTGTACCTCAAAATAACACTCTGTAGCCCCCATATTCACCACTTTTATATGGTTATGATATATTTTGTACAAAGTATGCCTTGTGAGATATCATTTGAAAAGTCATAATTTGCTGAACATCATTGTCCTCTTAAAATGTGTGTATTGTCATTGTATATGAAGTTATGAAATGTTGCTACGTGTTTATTACTGAAACAAGTGAGTTTGGGGAATGCCCATGCACTAGCTCCTTGGAGATAACAAAGGAACTGTAAACAAAGGCCTTGCATGTCATCCCCAGAGATGGTTCGAGCCTTACGTACACAAAAGGTGTGAGCAAGAAATACACAATTCACCTGAAAGACGCTTTGAATCTCACACATACAGGAGACTGTTTTGTCCCCACCCCATCGGGTGGGTATTCCTCAAAGAGAGGAGGGTATAAAATAAGAGATAATGACATCATCATTTTACCTCCCCTCCCCCTCCTCTACTCATGGAGCAAGGTTGTTTGAAAGAAAAAGGAGCATAATTGAACTAGTGTAGTGGCTCTCAACCTTTCCAGACTACTGTACCCCTTTCAGGAGTCTGATTTGTCTTGTATACCCCCAGGTTTCACCTCATCTAAAAATTACTTGCTTACAAAATCAGACATAAAAATACAAGTATCACAACACATTACTACTGAAAATGGCTTACTTTCTCATTTTTACCATATCATTATAAAATAAATCAATTAGAATGTAAATATTGTAGTTGCATTTCAGTGTATAGTATATAGAGCCGTATAAACAAGTCATTGTCTGTATGAAATGTTAGTTTGTACTGACTTAGCTAGTGCTTTTTCTATAGCCTGTTGTAAAACTAGGCAAATATCTAGATGAGTTGATGTACCCCCGGAAGACCTCTGCGTACCCCCAGGGGTACACATACCCCTGTTGAGAACCACTGAACTAGAAGAGTGGTTCCTGGCTGGGGATCCAGCCTGTGAACTGAGAACTGTGAACTGCCTGCAGTATCTGTGAGGTGAGACAGTTGCTTATTTCAAATTTTACTTCATTTGGTAAAGTTTAGGAATTAGATTGCTATTTTATAATTTTATTTCTTATTGTAACCAATTCTGATCTTTTATGCCTGTATCATTTATAATCTATCTTTCTATACTTAATAACTTGTTTTAATATTTTATCTAAACCCATAAGCTTTGACTGAAGTGGTTGGGGAATCTCTGCTCAGGTTAACAAGGCCTGGTATGTATTCATTTTCTTTGGTTAAAATGATGGAGTTATGAGTTTACACTTTCCAAGAGGTTCTTGAACAGTGTAAGATGCACATTTCTGGGGTGCAAGGCTGGGGGGATTTGCGGGTGTCTCTCTGTATACAGTTCATGAGTGGCTGGAAGAGCTTTCACGTAACTTTGGGTATCCCTTCACATGCTGATGGCTGTGTGAGAGCAAAGCCTGGAGAGGCTGCTTTTCACTAGCATAGCTATATTAGAGACACCCTGGGCTCAAGAGTTAAGGGGGCAAAATGATTCCCCCGTCCTAGTTGTATCCTGGGGGATGTCTCAAAGCCCCTCTTCCTTTAATTATAATATACGAACAGCCTTTCATATAATATATGTGCCGCTGCCGACTACTGGTGGAGGTGAAATGCTCCAGGTAGAAGATTCCATTGGTCTGACAGATAGTTGTTCCCCAGATAGCTGCCGCATCCTAACCTCCCCCCAATGTCTGTTGAAACATGGTGGGCTGAGAAGCTAGTAGGGTTATAGCCTCAGCCAAGGCACCACTCATGGAAGCCCTGACTGGAGGATCACCTGACTTCACCGATTGGTCCAACTACTCTGTTTAAGCAAGAAGGAGGCATAGGAAATTTGTCTGAGCAACATGGTGATTTCCTGTTGTGGATGCATTGTGCCTGTGCCTCCCTCCTGCACCCAACTCTGTTCCTGATTCCTGCTTGACTCCTGTCTCACCACTGCCTTCACTCCTGTTCCTACCATGCTCCTGATCCTTGCCTCTCCTATTTGTTGGGAAATAGTCAAGATGGTTTATGTAAAGGGAAATCATGCCTCACCAATCTACTAGAATTCTCTGAGGGGTTCAACAAGCATGCAGACTAAGGGGATTCAGTGGATATAGTGTATTTAGATTTTCAGAAAGCCTTTGACAAGGTCGCTCACCAAAGGCTCTTAAGCAAAATAAGCAGTTATGGGATAAGAGGGAAGGTGCTCTCATGGATTGGTAACTGGTTAAAAGATAGGAAACAAAGGAATAAATGGTCAGTTTTCAGAATGGAGAGAGGTAAATAGTGGTGTCCCCCAGGGATCTGTACTGGAGCCAGTCCTATTTAACATATTCATAAATGATCTGGAAAAAGGGGTAAACAGTGAGGTGGCAAAATCTGCAGATGATACAAAACTACTCAAGATAGTTAAGTCCCAGGCAGACTGCAAAGAGCTACAAAAGGATCTCACGAAACTGGGTGACTGGGTAACAAAATGGCAGATGAAATTTAATGTTGATAAATGCAAAGAAATGCACATTGGAAAACATAATCTTAACTATACATATACAATGATGGAGTCTAAATTAGCTGTTACCACTCAAGAAAGAGATCTTGGAGTCATTGTGGATAGTTCTCTGAAATCATCCACTCAATGTGCAGCAGCAGCCAAAAAAGCGAATAGAATGTTGTGAATAATCAAGAAAGGGATAAATAATAAGACAGAAAATATCATATTGCCTCAATATAAATCCATGGTACACCCACACCTTGAATACTGCGTGCAGATGTGGTCGCCCCATCTCAAAAAAGATATGTTGGAATTGGAAAAGGTTCAGAAAAGGGCAACAAAAAATGATTAGGGGTATAGAAAGGCTTCTCTAGGGGTATGAGGAGAGATTAATAAGACTGGGACTTTTCAGCTTGGAAAAGAGGCAACTAAGGGGGGGGATATGATAGAGGTCTACAAAATCATGAGTGGTATAGAGAAAGTAAATAAAGAAGTGTTGTTTACTCCTCATAATACAAGAACAAGGGGCCACCAAATTAAATTAATAGGTAGCAGGTTTAAAACAAACACAAGAAAATATTTTTTTCACACAACGCACTGTCAACCTCTGGAACTCCCTCCCAGAGGGTGTTGTGAAGGCCAATACTATTATGGAGTTCAAAAGGGAGCTAGATAGATTCATGGAAGATAGATCCATCAATGGCTATTAGCCAGGATGGGCAGGAATGGTGTCCCTAGCCTCTGTTTGCCAGAAGCTGGGATTGGGTGACAGGGCATGGATCACTTGATGATAACCTGTCTGTTCATTACCTTTGGTATACCTGCCATTGGCCACTGTCAGAGGACAGAATACTGGGCTTGATGGACCTTTGTCTGACCCAGTATGGCTGTTCTTATGTTCCAGTCATCAGTTACCAGACCTTAAGTCTGGCTTGACCCTTGGCTCAGGAATTTGGTGTTTCACCTGAACTCTGACCCTCAGCATTGATTCCTGGTTTTGACTCTGGCTTTACCCTTGGTTCTGGTAACTGGCAGTTGACTCTGTGCTAATCGTGGACTTTGTTTCCCAACCTGGATGCCTGCTCCGCCCTCTAGATCTGACTCCTGCTCTGACTAGTAGGCCAGACCACATACATCCCAGTCCATAAGAGCAGGTTTACAGTTTTAGGGCCATTCTCCACAATTCTACCTTAAGAGGTGACTTGATTACAGTCTTTAAGTATCTACATGGAGAACAAATATTTGATAATGGGCTCTACAGTGTTGCTGAGAAAGGTATAACATGATTGAATGGCTGGAAATTGAAGTTAGACAAATTCAAACTGGAAATAAGGGATAAATTTTTAACAGTGAAGATAATTAACCACTGGAACAATTTACCCAAGGTCATGGTGGATTCTCCAATACTGACACTTTTGAAATCATGATTGGGTGTTTTTCTAAAATATTGTCTCTAGGAATTATTTTGGGGAAGTTCTATGGCTTGTGTTATCCAGGTCAGACTAGATGATCACAGTGTTCCCTTCTGGTGTTATAATCTATGAATCATATGGTACATACATATACAGAAAATGTTACATATGCAACTAATTTGTGATCTATACTGAACCATAGATGTGCATGGCACTTTGTATTAAAATAAAATTACAGGTCCATCCTTTGGTGAGCTTATGATTTAAATTAGGCATGCAGTATATTGCCAAATATATCAGCCTCTCCACCACCCCCCCCCCAAAACCCCAATACTGATATTGGCTTAAAAATCATGAGATTTTTTAAAAATCATTTTGAATTTCTTGTGTTTGCCTTCTGATGTTGGAGCATTTAGGGTTCATATTTTCAAGCTTTTGACTGCAACAGTGTGGGCTAGAAACTTACATTTTATTTTTTAATGAAAGCTGAGATTCTCAGGCAGTAACCTTGTTCTAGCAGCTGGAGCTTTATGAAAAACACCAAATATTATGAGATTTGCAATGAAATTGGGAGTTGGTAACACAGGACACGGGATAAGAAAGGGTGAGTTGAGAATTATATTGCTGTTAGAACATGGTGTTAAAGAAAATATCACTCAGTATTTACACCTGGGGCATAAATGCCATAATGGAATAACTTCACTCAATTCTTTCACATTTTCTATAACAAGATGTGCTATTTTAGTTCTCTACTCACAACATCAATCTAACAGAAGGGTTTGCTTTCTCTGACTGGGCTTAACCCATCCCTGGAGCAGCTCTGTTGAAACCAACGGAGTTATGCCAGGGATGAACTTGCCCCATTCTGCCAAACTGTCCTAGTAATAATTTGTCCTGGGTCCAAATGTTCCCCCAACTTGTTCTATAATTATCCTAAAATTGGATTTTTCTAAGTTTCATCATTTTACAGTTTCTTATAGTGTTGGCAATTAATTATTCAGAGCCATGGATACTCTCGGCAGCTTTTCCCACTGGCTTTTATGGACACTAATGTATATAACTAATGTAAAGTGGAATGTCTGCACACGCCGATATTTCAGAGTGAAAAGGAAGTGATTTTTTTCTTTAATATTACACACTTCATGCCCAGCATTTTCTGCTCTGATGTCCTTTCAAAATCCCTTGTAAGCCATTTGAAATCTCAGTGCCTAAGTGAAATAAATATTTCTCTTCTGTTGTCAGAATGCTTTACAGTTGCTCTTTATCCTTTACTGGATGCTGTTACCACTGATGTAAGCAGATCGACTAGACCATTACTTAATTCTATGGCAGCCTTAGAAGCCTAACTACAATCTATGAAACTAGATAGTGTAGGCCTAAGGTGCAGACCCTCTTCCAGGACTCCCACAACACATTAGCCTGATCCTGCAGGTCCCACCTGACCTTAGCACCCTGGCCGTGAGAGAAGAAGAGTTCTCTAACTGCCCTTTCTGGCTCATAAACTTTATCTTTGACTTCATCTCTTCACTTCACTTCTCTTCCCATTGTCTTGCTGGTAATAGGGGGTCGCTCATAGATCTGACCAGAGGATGCCAATTCTGTTTTGCAGCAACTTCTGAGATTTTTGAAAGTTAGTTTCATTTCACATTGTGACAAAATCAGAACCTTTTAACTGGTTCTACAAAAATGGAATTGTTTGGAGGGGAGTGTCTGTCTATCCCACTGGCTAGTGCACTAGCCTGGGATTGGGAAACCCAGGTTTTAGGCCCTATTCTGTCTGATTTAGCATAGACCTTTTCATTTTAGATCACTGTCAATCAGGCAGAGCAGGGATGCAAACCTGGGTTTTATACACCCCAGGCTACTGCCCTAACCACTAAGACTGCAGAGAACCAGGCACTCACAAAACCTTCCAGGTGAAAAAGTTGTCAAAACCAACATGTCTTTGTGGTGTGTTCAGACCAGCTCTAGTCACTAGAAGTTGCTAAACCTCTCCAAGAAGTGGTGGTGATGGTAACCGGTAGGCCAGAGGTGGCCAGTGGGATTGTTGTAGATATCCAACAACAGAGAGATTGTAAGTCAGAACTGGATCTCACACACCACTTTGCCTCACAAAATGTAGTGCTAGTACTGCAGGTTTCTTTGAGTAAAGTCTCTGTTTGTACTGTTTCACAGTCTGTTGTGGTACAGTTTGTTTCCTCTCTTGCCCAACATGTGTAATGTCCCTATTGGTAAGAAGCGATACGTGACCATGCCCATCACCAAAATAAATGAAAGGATGCTGTTTAAAATAGAACATGTGGCTCTCCACACAGCAACACTCCCAGCCCCCTTGGTGGCAGTTTCTAAAAGGAGAGGTATTATTTCAGGACACTAGATTCTGAAGACTGGATGAAGGCTCCAGGATGAGGTAATTCCCAGCCTGTCCTCACAAAGTTCTGCACTTCTCACCTGCTGACAGTTCCTGAATCCTCAGGACTTTAACTAGTAACAGTCATACACACAGCAGTAATTCAGATCAAGGCTGTGACGTGGCTTGGGGACACCTGCTTCCAGCATGCGACAGAAAAGCTAGGGAGAGACTAGAGATCTCATTTTGATGGCGGAGAGAGAGAAGTGGAACAGGAGTGAGGAGGGGATTGCAGGGCTCTTGTTGGGAAAGGAGTCAGAGGGATACTCATCTTCACTGTCTCACTGCAGACAGTGCAAAGTGAGTGTATCTGTCTTCTTTGTCCTATGTGGAATTTTGAAGGATGCTGGCACCAAGACATAGAACGAGGCTGAAATCAGTCCATCAGTGAGCAGGGCACAGTTTTGCTTGTTCAATAAGGAATGTATTTCTTTTAAAGTGCAGTTGTAGTCAGGAAAGCATGTGTGTAAAACTGTCACTCTCACACAATATATTTGCTCCCTCTGATGTGCACATGAGTCAGAGCTGCTTATTTTACTGACAAAGATCCCACCTGGGTAGACCTTTATGCCCACATGATGCCACTGAAGTGAATGGGGCTCCATCAAAGCTTAAGGGTTCAATCACATGGAGCTGCTTTCAGGATCAGGAGGAACAAATCTTTTACCTTGGTTATTCTTGCAGAGTTAATACGGTAAAGGAAAGTGAGCTACATTCTATTCTGCCACACACATCAAAGGAGTTAGTGCAGATTGCCAAACTTTTAGTAGCAGTGCACCTGTATGAGGCAGAGAGAACGTGTGACATTCAAATCCTAAGTGAAGTATGAAGGACTGGCAGTCAAAACAAAAATCATGTCTTGATACATAAATTAAGCAACTTTGATTGTGATGTAATTATAAGAGGGTAAATATGGAATCCCAGTGTCATTTTAGTCACTATTCTGACCACAGCAACACTTAAAATATTTTATTTTAAATCATACAGTGAACTGATATTAAAAGTAAGCTTGTTTTCACAAATGCTGCAAAGTTCCATCTTGTAACAATGCTGTAACACACAATGATGTAACAATATTCTATATAAAAATTGAAATTGTATATAGTACTGAGCATCATATATAGTACTCTGTTCTGTGTACTTCACTTTTAAATGTAGATGCCTGTCTGCTAAGCATACCTCTCAACCTGCCAAGGCACAAATGTGAGATGCAGTAATATGTGCAAAGACTTTAAAATGTAGAATGCAAAATAATTAGTCATAGATTAATGGATTATAAAACCAGAAGGGACTACAATGGAAATCTAGTCTGATCTCCTGCATAAAACAGGCCGTAGGCCTTCCCTGAATTAATTCCTGTTTGAACTAGAGCATATCTTTTAGAAAAACATTCAATCGATTGGATGTTTATATATATATTACATTATATATAAACCCATCAAGAACCCTGATTCAGCAAAGCACTTAACTTTAACTTTGTGACTACTCCTGTGGAAGTCAGTAGGACTATCTGTCAGTTTTAGATTTTAAACTGCTCATCACCATGGTTCCAGAGAGAGCGCCTCTGGCTTAAAGTTAAACATGTGATTCAGTGCTATGTAAGACTGGCGGCTCTAGACTGAAGGTGTAGGATCTGTATAGAACACATAACACCGGATAGTTTAGCACTATCTATTCCATGTGCTGAATGAAGCAAGTGTCCTGGGGAAAAAATAGTGCTGTATGTGGTCATGTAACTAAAGACTGCATCATAACACATGCATAAGGGGGCTGATTTAAGGTTGTATAGGCAACCTTGATTCTGGTATTTCTGATTCTGAGTGCCTGACTTTTCAATCTTAACTTTCTATAATGTAGGTATTATATATTCTGACAAAGCTCTGTCCTTGCCTCCGTGGGTCCCGCATTTCCTGGCAGATTTCGCTAGCCTCAGAGGCTCACTGTGACCCTCCACGTAACCCTTCTTTCTCTAGAGACAAGGGTCACAGTCTACTGAGCCATTTTCATCATAAGCCAGCGAGGGAAGTGAGAAGAAGTTATCCTTCCTTGCACAGTCTCTGTTGTCTCCCAGTCTCAGTGATTAATCAGGGGGCAAAGGTGGGGGGGAGCCTGGGCCCACCCTCTACTCCGGGCTCCAGCCCAGGGACCCTAATAGTATCAGCTATGGTAGCTGACCTTTTAGAAATGTGACATGTACAATTCCCTGGGCTACTTCCCCCACAGCAGCCCTCACTTCCTCAAGCTCCACTTCACCCTTCCTCAGGGTCTCCTTCCTTGTGCCTGATATGGTGTGTACTACTCAGCCTCTCCAACCGCGCAACTTCTTCCCACACCTCCTGACATGCACTCCCATCTGACTGACTGGGAGGCTTTTAACTAGTTTCAGCCACCCCTGATTGGCTTCAGGTGTACCAATCAATCTAGCCTTCTCCCTGCCTTCTGGAAAGTTCTTAATTGGCCCCAAGTGTCTTAATTGACCTGGAGCAGCTGCCTTTCACTTATCCTGGTACCAGGGATTTGTTTAGCCTGGACCTAATATATCTGTCTCTCATTACTCTTCCATAGCCATCTGGCCTTGCCCTGTCACATATTCCCCCCCCCCCCCCCGCTCAACACCATAGAGTTGGGCAACTTGGGACGCCAGGCAGTATGCTCATGACAGACCATCAGCATTGCCATGGTGGCATACAGCCCTATGCCGTATGCAGAATTGGAATGGTTGGAGGGATAAGAACCACATGGTGACCCTTGCAGTCTTTTCCTTATTCCGCTGCATCCAGTAGAGGGGTGCATGGTCCGTCACAAGAGTAAATTGCTGGCCTAAGAGGTAATAACGCAGTGTCTCCATAGCCCATTTGACAGCAAGGCATTCTCTCTCGACTACTGCATATTTCTGTTCTCTTGAGAGAAGCTTTCTGCTTAGGTAGAGTATGGGGTGTTCCTCTTCTCCCACCATTTGTGACAGAACTGCTCCCAACCCCACCTCGGAAGTGTCTGTTTGTAAAACAAATTCCCTGTTAAAGTCTGGGGCTATGCGTACGGGGTCATTACAGAGGGCCATCCGAAGGTCTGTAAATGCCCCCTCTGCTGCGTCAGTCCACTTTACCATGTCTGGACCTCGGGCCTTCACCAGGTCCATTAGGGGACTTCCCCTAGTGGCGAAGTGGGGAATAAACTGTCGGTAGTAGCCTACCATGCCTAGGAACGCACGGACCTGCTTCTTTCAGTTCGGCCGGGGCCAGTTTTGAATAGCCTCTAGCTTATTCATTTGGGGCTTCACTATGCCCCTTCCCACAATATATCCCAGGTACCTAGCCTCTGCTAGCCCTATGGCGCATTTAGCGGGATTAGCAGTGAGGCCAGCTCACCTTAAGGTGCGCAGTACTGCCTCAACTTTCTCCAACTGGGTTCCTCAGTCTGGCATATGGATGATGACATCATCTAGGTATGCAGCTGCATAACTAGTATGGGGGCACAGCAGCTTATCCATGAGGTGCTGGAATGTGACTGGGGCCCCATGTAGCCCAAAAGGGAGGACGGTGTACTAGAATAGCCCATCCAGGGTGGAGAATGCTGTCTTTTCTTTAGCTTCTTTGGTCAGAGGAATTTGCCAGTACCCTTTTGTCAGATCCAGTGTAGACAAGAATCGGGCACTACCCAGTCGGTCAACCAGTTCGTTGATGCGTGGTATGGGGTATGCATCAAACTGGGATATTTCATTCAGTCGGCGAAAGTCATTACAGAATATCATGGTACTGTCAGGTTTAGGCACTAGAACAACTGGACTGGACCACTGACTGTAAGATTTTTAAATAACCCCTAATTCTAACATTTTCTTTACTTCAGTCTTGATTTCCTCTCTTTTGGCTGCTGGGATTTGGTAGGGTCTCAATGTTACCTTGGCTCTGGGGATCGTGCGGATATGGTGATAGGTCTCAGTCGTCCGCCCTGGTTTTGTAGAGAACACATCTCTGTTGCGATTAATCATGTTGGCTGCCTCGATCTTTTGGATCGGCGTCAAGTTGGATGATATCCTCACTTACTCGTGTAAGTTATCCTCCTGGGGAAGGGTGCATGCCTCTCGATCGTGCCAAGGTTTTAGAAGATTGATGTGGTAAATTTGCTCTGATTTCCGGCAGCCTGGCTGCTGCATGTTATAGTTCACCTCTCCCACGGCTTCGATTATTTTGTAGGGTCCCTGCCTTCCGGGATTTGGCTCCTCTTCCCAGGCTTCTCTGGCTATGCCCCGAGGGTGGCGCCCATATAGTAGTTTGAATGGAGAGAAACCCGTGGAGGCTTGTGGAACCTCCTGGATGGCAAACCTGAGGTAAGACTATTGGGTATCCCAATCTTTCCCATCCCGGCTCACCACTTTCCTGGTCATGGCCTTGAGGGTCCTATTGAACCTTTCCACAAGGCCATCTGTTTATGGGAGGTATACAGAGGTCTGTAGGGCTTGTACATGGAGCAATGAACAGAGATCTTTCATCAACTTGGACATGAAAGGTGTTCCTTGATCAGTCAATATCTCCTTGGGTAGCCCAACCCAGGCAAAGATCTGTACTAGCTCCTTAGCTATTGTCTTGGAAGCTGTGTTGCGCAGGGGAACAACTTCCGGGTACCGGGTTGAATAGTCCAGTACAACAAGTACATGTTGGTGGCCCCGAGATGTCTTCTCTAGGGGCCTTACCAGATCCATGGGTATCCGTTCAAAAGGAACCTCTATTATTGGAAGAGGTATCAAAGGAGCCTGCAAGTGCGGGTGAGGGCTATGTAACTGACACTCCGGACAAGAGATGGAGTATCGCCTGACATCTTCATGTACTCCTGGCCAGAAGAACCTCCGCAGGATCCGTGCCTGGGTTTTCTCTACCCCTAGGTGTCCTCCACACAGGTGACTGTAGGCGAGACGCAATATGGCTTTTTGATGTTTTCGTGGCACCAGAAGTTGTTGTATCTCTTGCTCCTGCATTTGCACCACGCGGTACAGGAGATCTTTCTTCACTAGAAAGTAAGGTCCGGGACCCCGGACCTTCCCATCCACGGGTATCCCATCAATCTTGGCCACCTCTTTCTTGGCATTTTCATATCTGGGGTCCTCCGCCTGGTCCCACCCAAAAGTCTCTCTCCCGGGACTAACCTGCCCAAGCTCCTAGGGGCCGGCTTCTGCTTCTTCCAACGGCTTGCCGCCGTCATGGCTGGGGGCAGCTTCTGGCTCACCTTCTGTGGTGGAAGTTTCTTTGTTGGCTGCTCGCGTCCATCTGCCTACTAGGGAAGTCTTCTGGCCCTGGGTCAGGATCCGGGTTCCCAAGGCCTTTGTGGCCTTCCTCTCCTTTTTTGTCTTCCGGGTCTTTCGGGGGGGCTGAGAACAGATTCTGAGAAATCTCAGCAAACATCGGGGGTTGACATTCCCCCGGTGACGAGTCACTGTCCTCAGGGTCCCCACCTCCCTCCAGCCTCTCCGGGGGGAGTAAATTATGAAATCCTGGATAGTCCCTCCCAATGACTACAGGATATCGGAGTTTAGGAATTACGCCTACGGTCACCTCAATGGGGTTTCCCTAAACCTCTATCTCCACTGGAATGGTGGGGTAATGGCTCATGGCCCCGTGCACGCATGTCACTGGTACACGTTTGGCTTGTAGCAGCTGACTATTTTTTACCAGCTTACCCGATATGAGGGTGATAGCACTCCCAGAGTCCACAAGCACTGTAGTCTCTGCTCCATTTATCCTCACTGGCCTGGTGTAATTATGTGGGGCTAATGCAACCCCTGCGAAGTGGATAAGGGAGCATGGGACCTCCCAATCCCCAAGTTACATTGCATAGGCTCCTCGGTGCTGGGACACTGTGCAGCTATGTGTCCCCACTCCCCACATGCATAACATCTGTAATTGTTTTTAATCACTCCCCTATCCCGGGGGTTAGGGGGTTTAGTCCCAGGGCTCCCCCCCACTCAGGCCAATCCCTTCCTTCTGGGATCCCCGCTGGTTTTCAGCCCCCCCCTTCTTCCACCTAGGACTCCCCAGGGGTTTGACTGCCCAACCTTCCAGGGTTGGGATCGGGTGCTTGCTTTGAAAGGGACCTTCCTTGTGTATTCGGGTCAGTCCCCTGGCTGTCACCCGTCTTTCTACCAGTATTATCTTGTCGTACGTTGGCGGATCGTTCTGGCCTATCCATTTGCGGAGATCTGGTGGCAGTTCCCACATGTAATGGTCTATGACCAGGGTTTCCAAAATCTCCTCCGGCCTGCACACCTCAGGCTGTAACCACTTCCATGCGAGGTTATGAGGTTGAATAGCTGAGACCTCGGGGGTTTGTTCTCCTGGTATTTCCACTCATGGAACCTCTGGGCCCTTACTGCTGCCGTTACCCCTGCTTGTGCTAGGATCTCTGCCTTCAGACTGATATAGTCAGTGGCATCTGTGGCAGGCAAGTCAAAGTAGGCCTTCTGGGCCTCTCCACACAAAAAAGGGGTGAGAATGCTGGCCCACTGCTCCTGAGTCCACGCCTCACGCTGAGCAGTTCTTTCGAATGAGAGGAGATATGCCTCTACGTCATCTCCTGACGTCATATTTGGCAGACAACTAGTGGCCCTCAGGATTTGTGTCCCGTTGGACCCCTGAGCCTGGGTGGTGAGGATCTTCAGCTGGTCCACCACCTCTCTCAAGAGAGCATGATCTTGGGTCGCCTGGCTCATCAATAATTGATTGGTTTCCTGCTGTAGCCGCATAGACTCCTGTTGTGCCATTGCCTGAACCTGGGTGGCCTCCTGCTGGGCTGCCGTGGCTTGTACCAGAGCTCTTACCACCTCCTCCATTGTGGTACAAAGCAAACAAACAGAAACCACAACAAAAAAAATCCAAACCCCCGTGCACTTTTTAAAAAAAACAACAACAACAACAAAACCTCTTTCTTCCGCCACGCTGTGAACGAAATCCCACTCCTGACACCAGTTGTGACAAAGCTCTGTCCTTGCCTCCGTGGGTCCCGCGTTTCCTGGCGGATTTCGCTAGCTTCAGAGGCTCACTATGAACCTTCTTTCTCTAGAGACAAGGGTCACAGTCTACTGAGCCATTTTCATCATAAGCCAGCGAGGGAAGTGAGAAGAAGTTATCCTTCCTTGCACAGTCTCTGTTGTCTCCCAGTCTCAGTGATTAATCAGGGGGCAAAGGTGGGGGGGAGCCCGGGCCCACCCTCTACTCCGGGCTCCAGCCCAGGGACCCTAATAGTATCAGCTATGGTAGCTGACCTTTTAGAAACATGACATGTACAATTCCCTGGGCTACTTCCCCCACAGCAGCCCTCAATTCCTCAAGCTCCACTTCACCCTTACCTCAGAGCCTCCTTCCTTGTGCCTGATATGGTGTGTACTACTCAGCCTCTCCAACCGCGCAACTTCTTCCCACACCTCCTGACATGCACCCCCACCTGACTGACTGGGAGGCTTTTAACTAGTTTCAGCCAGCCCCTGATTGACTTCAGGTGTCCCAATCAACCTAGCCTTCTCCCTGCCTTCTGGAAAGTTCTTAATTGGCCAGAGGTGCCTTAATTGACCTGGAGCAGCTGCCATTTCACTTATCCTGGTACCAGGGATTTGTTTAGCCTGGACCTAATATATCTGTCTCCCATTACTCTTCCATAGTCATTTGGTCTTGCCCCGTCACAATATATATATATTTAACTTTGTACATGGAAACTCCTATTTCTTAGAGAAACACTGTTCACAATCTAGTTTAATCTATTTGGGTGGTTATCAAGTGTACAGGTGCCAGATATAATTGTCTCTCCACCTTTCCACTCTAAGGCCACATCTACACTACCTGCCGGATCAGCGGGTAGTGATTGATCTATTGGGGATCGATTTATTGTGTCTAGTGTAGACGCAATAAATTGATCCCCGATCGCTCTGCTGTCGACTCCAGAACTCCACCAGGGCGAGAGGCGGAAGCGGAGTCGACAGGGGAGTGGCGGCTGTCGATCCCGCGCCACAAGGATGTGAAGTAAGTGATTCTAAGTCGATCTAAGATATGTCGACTTCAGCTACGCTATTCTCGTAGCTGAAGTTGCGTATCTTAGATCGATTCTCCCCCCCCGCTCCCCCCCACAGTGTAGATCAGGCCTTAGAATAATTCCAGGGGCTGAGTTGTTAGCCCAAGTTGGCTTAGTCCTGCTAAGGGGCACACTAAGATCCTGATAGAGATCTGACATATACAGTTATGAATCAGGAATCACTCAGTGGAGTTACACCAGTATAAAAGTGCTATGAGATCAGAATCCAGCCCCACTGCAGTCTTTGTGATTTACTAAAACAAATGGCACCTCCTGAATTCTTTACTCTTTGGAATATTAATGATCTGTTCTCTTGATTTTTGTTTTAATAGTAATAGAGGGAAATCATATTATTGTGGAGGCCTCTCCAGCCACAGTTCAGTTCTACTGCAAGGAGATGCAGCTCGGAGTGGAGATACTGTGCGACTACTGTTTGAACAAAGTGCTGTCCTGCTGTGACAAAGGCATTGGGCTAGGTGTTGGGGGGGGAGGGGGAAGCTGGCAACCCCAATTATAGGAGGACAAAGTAGAAGGGGGTGGAATAAAACCCCAAAGACATCAGACAAAAAGTGGAATCTCTGCTTTGTACCTAGGGTTTGGGTACCTGGTATGGCAGTTCATTTACTTAGGGCTCCTCTTTCATTTTCAAATAAATCTTATCTTCCATAGCAACATGCTGCCAATCCCTCAAATGAATCCAAACCAAAACTGCATTCAGTGATAGTGTTCTTGTGAACTCTCCTAGGCAGGGATAACAAGTTCTCCTTTGTATTTGAGACTTGTTGCAGCTGATATTAAAACCTAAATTTAATTAAGAAGATACAAAAAGATTGAAGTCCAACAGTTTATATAACAAAAGTAATGGAGACAAGCACTTTCAAATATTCAGAAACTCATCTGGTGCCCTTTATTATTATTTCTCTCTGCCAGCATGCACAAACAGAAGGGAAACCTAGACAATGCCCAAAGGAGCTTACGGTCTAAATCAGACAGAGATAACAAAATACAGACACACAAAGCACTGGATAAAGGACTTCTCTAACTTGTTGGGATGTTATTTGATATGAAATAGGACACCTGGTATCACTGATCATGTTAAGAATCTAGCAGGATTTGCATTTAAGAGTGTGGGCATTTGAAGTGCTGTTGGGACAAAAATAATGTTTCGGAATGTTTGCGGTTCGTAATGTTTGCCTCAAACACTGTGGGGCATATCAGCAGAAACTACACGCACTGTTTTGTGCCTGCTTGATCTAGGTGTCTTGCCAGAACACTGGTGGGATGCTGATGGGAATGCAGGCAGTGACACATTTTGTCTGACTTTTTCTCATGTTACTGTTGGTTGTTTTGTGTTTTTAAATCCTATTCTTTCTGCCTGGTTTGAACTACATCTGATAAGAAAGAGGGTGACATTGCACCCCTGAATACTAGGAATGGTCCTGTTTGCAAGGCTTTGCCTCTGTCTCTGTCAGTTGATGTTTTATACTGCTTTCATAAACATAAGAATTGGCCTGAGAAATGAGCCCCCAGTGCCCATTAGTCCAGTATCCTGTCTGTAACCATGGCCAGTACCATATGCTTGAGAAAGGTCCAAGAAATCCTGCAATAGCTAGTTATGGGTTAACCTGCCCCCAGGCAAAGTTCCTTCCTAACCCCCAAAAGTAGGAAATTGGCTCCTTGGTATCCTGACCTGGCCTGATTCTGGTTCCTGGCTCATAGTTCTGATCACCAGTTTGTCTCCTGCTTCTGAAATCCTCCAGCTTTCCTGCTCCAGCTGACTCTTGACTCCTGTTTCATGACTGTGGACTCTGGCTCTGACTGCTAGGTGTGGCTGCCTACAACCTTGCTGTGACACTGCATCAATGCAAAAAATCCACCAAGCCCCCTGTCCTGCTTGGAAGGGCACTGTGCTACTGATGGTGTGAGATCACCATGTACCTCTTCTGGCTGCAGTGGGTACTACTCCTCACTCTGGGGTGTTGTGAGGCCAAGCCCGGAACGTGCTGCTCCTCATGGGTGAGTGCATCCCCCCAGCACTCCAGGATGACAGAGTACTGGGACCAGGCCCCCTTTTGGCTCAGTTACAACATTGCTTCTGCTTAATAGTCCCAGAACGGCATTCTGGCTCCACTGCATCACTAACCTTCCTGCCCACCCACCAGTCCAGTGTGGTGAACAGAAGCTGCAGCTGGCCTGCTGAATCAGTGAAGCTAATCACAGCCTGGCTAAACATGTGTGTGCCCCAAAGACCTACACCTGCGAAGCCTGCCACTTGTTGCTATCCCTGTCTTCCCCATTCTCTGGAAGGCCAGCCATTGATCTCTCTATTTCTTACCTTCCCAGGTGCCAAATGCCTCTGGTGCATGCACCTCCTCAGGTTCCCCGACATGGTCAGTAGAGCAAGTTAGAAATTTTTCATCAAAATGATTCTGAGATGGAAAATCAGAATATTTAGAAAGTGTCGCATTTTGATGAAATTTCATTTAGAAAAAAACTGAAATTAAGTATTTTGATGTCAGAACATCCTGTTTCAAGATTTTCAGAACATTTTAATTTTGTTTTGTTTCAAAACAATCTTTTGAAACTAAATGATTGGGTTTTATATAATTTTTATTTATATTCTTAAAACCATTAAGTTTGAAATTGGAACAAAATGTTTTGCTTTTTACTGAAATGTAACATTTTGATTAAGCTGGATCAAGATTTCAGTTTGTTTGTTTCTTTTCAGGCTTTCATTTCATGGGAGCTCTTGAAATGTTTTGGTTTTGTTCCAGTTTGAAATTCTGGAATTTCTCACAGATCAGAAAATCTGGTCCCTGCCTAGCTCTAATAAACAGTCTCTGTACTGCCTTCCTCTCCTGCTACTATTAAGCCCAGCTTTTCCTCTCTGAAAATCTGGTCGCGCTAGGAAAACTGGCAAGCTACACAGACAGCCTGGGCAGCACCAGGTGGCCTTAGCCTATGAAGTAGCTTCTGTGTCTGATTTAGGGTTCAGTCCTACAAGCTGGTCCAAATCCAGCAAAGCACTTAAGCATTAGCTTAATTTTAAACACACCACTAATCTCATTGGGCTAGAGGAAAAAGGCATGTTCTCGCCTCATGCTTGTTTATATATGATACAATCCTAGCAAAGACAATGTTTTCATACATGCAAGTGGCTTAAAATAAAGATGATGGGGGAGTCTAGCATTTACACTAATCTGCGAACTCAAGTTAAAATTACAACTGTCTTGTCTTCACTGGGATTGTACCTCATGTTAGGTGTCTTGTGTTACGTTCATTCTGACCTGGTGTTACCTTTCTTCCTAGTAAAGACTTAAATGAGACTATTCATGTGCTTGAAGCTAAGCACATTCTTCGTGCTTTGCTGGATTGGAGCCAGAGAGCTTGGCAGTTTGCAGGACTGAGACCTTACTACTGTGACAAGGGGGCTGCTCCCAACCCTCTGCTCCCACTGCAATGAAGTCAGAGGATATTTAAACATTTTAATCATAATCCTAATTTAATGATTATCTTGTAGTATTTGCTAAATGCCAACAATGTGCTGAGTTATTTTTAACTTCTTACTTAAATACTCTTTTCTGCAATAAACCTCCTTTTAAAAATTACTAACTTTTTTTGTCTTTATTTAAAATATTTTTAATATCCTCATCTGTGATTTTAATTTCCTTAATTACCAACAGGAGCAAGACAAGAGCTCTCCATAGCTGCCATGCTTGGGCAGATTTTAATCTGACTTCTTAAAAATATTATATGTTGGTTTAGATATAACAAAGCAGCCCACACTTTAGGCTCCAGTCACACAATCCATTACAATAAGTAACTGGTCCTGTGCAGAGCCCAATTGTAGTCAGTAATGATCCAGATGAGTATCCAGTTGCAGAATTGAGCTGTAGACCCTGATTCTCCAAGAATCTCCATATGAGCAGCCCCCCTTCCCCTACCCAGAGCTCCAGTGGGGCTTCATACAAGCACAGGAGCCTACCTGCAAAGGCAACCTGCAGGATTGGGGCCCAGATCGTCATGTGGAAAGGGTTCCAAATTCCCTGTCACTGTTCGTGTAAAATTCATTGACCTTTTAAAAAAAAACAAACAAAAAAAACAACCCAAAAACCCTGCAAGATTTCACAAGAGTAGCAAGTCCTCTGTTTTGGGTGGAGGCAGTCTTTCTTGGGCAGAAACCTGATATACAGGTTGAGTGTAATACTTCAAACAAACAAACAAACAAAAACCCCCTCACAATAGGAGTCAAGATTTTTTTTTTTTTTTTGCCACTACTGTTTTGGAAGTACTTTGGCCTGTTTGGAAATCTTGCATTGCTCGAAATGATTTTTTAAAAATAAGAAAGTTTGCAAAGTCTATGTGGGGATGTATTATTTTGATTTCGTAGCACTTACAGCCAAAATAGACAAGAGAGGAGAAAGTGGTGGGAGCAGAAAGAGGTGCAGAGAGAGCAACTGAATTACTTGCCCCAGGTTGCTCACCAGATCAGTGGCTGAGCTGGGAATAAAACCCAGGTCTGATAGATTCCAATGCCAGAAGGGACCATTGTGATCATCTCGTCTGACCTCCTGCATAACACAGGCCATCGAACTTCCCCAACATAATTCCTAGAGCCTATCTTTTAGAAAAACAGCCAATGTTGATTAATAGTTGTCATTGATGGAGAAACCACGATGATCCTTGGTAAATTGTTCCAATGGGTAATTACTCTCATAATTACAAACGTATGCCTTATGTTCAATCTCAACCGGGAGTCTGCTGCCTCCTAGTTCAGTACCCTATCCACTAGATCACACTGCCTCCCTGATCTAGTCCGTTTTCCTAGCTCCCTGGGCTAGCTGCATCTCCAGGAGCCTTGCAGAGGCTCATTCCATGGGAAGAGGGTGCATTTTGAGTTATTCCTGTGGATAACATTCAAAGTTGTACTGAGAGCCTCTGTTAGGTAAAGAGAAAGTCAGTGACATGTGGCCTTGGGAAAGGGGGAGTGATTTCTGAAGGACATCTCTCCTCTCAAAAAAGTGAACCTTTGCCCTGTGCCTCTGCATGAGCTCATTGCATGGACCATATATTGCAAGTAGAGCTGGCTGAAATATTTTGCACTAAAATTTGTCCTATGTGCAAATGTGGCTTTTGTCAAAATTCTGCAGGGGAGAAATTTTCAATTTTCTGATTGAAAGAATCAGAATGAAAAGTTTTGTTTCATAATGTCAATTTGAAACAGAGCTGGTCATTTAGAACCTTCTCATCCCATGAAATATTTCAATTTTCTGTTATGATTTGAAATGGAAAGAAATTTCAAAATGTTGGTTTCCCACTGGATGAAAATTCTATTTCCAGATCAGTGGTCATCACAAGGTTTTTCAACCCTTCCCTATAAAATTTGTCTTGGTATGTTGAACATGCATTGAAATTGTCAAGTCATCTGTATTTAAGAAGAGATCAAGGCACAAATGAAAAGCAACTATTGCTTGTAGATATTTAGCTTTCTCCTCATTCCATCCTGCAGGCCCAAGAGTTATTCTCAGGTATAAATGGATACGCATTTCGTGTGTATTTTGAAAAATCTGCTACTTGATCTGGAAATAGCAGGGCAGAATTTCCAAGATGGTACATACTAGGGCCTGCACACTGCAATTAGATCCATGCAGGCAGACCCTTCATGTCAATCTGCACAGGGGTAAGGGTCCACCTGTACCGATCCAGCTGCAAGAGGAGTGTGACATTCTGGGGAATCTTGTGAATTTGGGAAGATGTTCTTATGAAAATTGCTGTTCCACGGAATACTTCTGTCTATCCATTGTAACTGTCAAGACTTTAAGCACATCCTTCCCAGACTAGATACAATGGACTGTAGTTAACCTTTACAGTACTCTGACTAGTCAAAAGGTATGCTAAAGAAGTTGTATGCTTTGGGGGGTGGGGGGGTTGGTTTAGCTGCAGGACTAACAAAGGCCAGAAAAAGCAAAGGGAGTGTTAGGATATAGATATTCAGGCCTGTCTGTAAAGGCCTATACTCTAACAATTTAGGTGTATTCTTATCACTTGGCTAGTTATAGAGGTATAAAAGAAAGTATCAAAATCACTGTCTGCTGGTATAAGAGCCTTCTCTTACTGTAGAGACTAACAAATTTATTAGAGCATAAGCTTTCGTGAGCTACAGCTCACTTCATCGGATGCATTTGGTGGAAAAAACAGAGGAGAGATTTATATACACACACACACACACAGAGAACATGAAACAATGGGTTTATCATACACACTGTAAGGAGAGTGATCACTTAAGATAAGCCATCACCAGCAGCGGGGGGGGGGGGGGGGGGGGGAGGAAAACCTTTCATGGTGACAAGCAAGGTAGGCTAATTCCAGCAGTTAACAAGAATATCAGAGGAACAGTGGGGGGTGGGGTGGGAGGAAGAAATACCATGGGGAAATAGTTTTACTTTGTGTACTTTGTGGAAGCCCTCTACACCAACATTCCACACAAAGATGGACTACAAGCCGTCAGGAACAGTATCCCCGATACTGTCACGGCTAACCTGGTGGCTGAACTTTGTGACTTTGTCCTGACCCATAACTATTTCACATTTGGTGACAATGTATACCTTCAAATCAGCGGCACTGCGATGGGTACCCGCATGGCCCCACAGTATGACAACATTTTTATGGCTGACTTAGAACAACGCTTCCTCAGCTCTCGTCCCCTAATGCCCCTACTCTACCTGCGCTACATTGATGACATCTTCATCATCTGGACCCATGGAAAAGAAGCTCTTGAGGAATTCCACCATGATTTCAACAATTTCCATCCCACCATCAACCTCAGCCTGGACCAGTCCTCACAAGAGATCCACTTCCTGGACACTACGGTGCTAATAAGCGATGGTCACATAAACTCCACCCTATATCGGAAACCTACTGACTGCTATTCCTACCTACATGCTTCTAGCTTTCATCCAGATCATACCACTCGATCCATTGTCTACAGCCAAGCGCTACGATATAACCGCATTTGCTCCAACCCCTCAGACAGAGACAAACACCTACAAGATCTCTATCATGCATTCCTACAACTACAATACCCACCTGCTGAAGTGAAGAAACAGATTGACAGAGCCAGAAGAGTACCCAGAAGTCACCTACTACAGGACAGGCCCAACAAAGAAAACAACAGAACGCCACTAGCCATCACCTTCAGCCCCCAACTAAAATCTCTCCAATGCATCATCAAGGATCTACAACCTATCCTGAAGGACGACCCATCACTCTCACAGATCTTGGGAGACAGACCAGTCCTTGCTTACAGACAGCCCCCCAATCTGAAGCAAATACTCACCAGCAACCACACACCACACAACAGAACCACTAACCCAGGAACCTATCCTTGCAACAAAGCCCGTTGCCAACTCTGTCCACATATCTATTCAGGGGATACCATCATAGGGCCTAATCACATCAGCCACACTATCAGAGGCTCGTTCACCTGCGCATCTACCAATGTGATATATGCCATCATGTGCCAGCCATGCCCCTCTGCCATGTACATTGGCCAAACTGGACAGTCTCTATGTAAAAGAATGAATGGACACAAATCAGACGTCAAGAATTATAACATTCAAAAACCAGTTGGAGAACACTTCAATCTCTCTGGTCACTCGATCACAGACCTAAGAGTGGCTATACTTCAACAAAAAAGCTTCAAAAACAGACTCCAACGAGAGACTGCTGAATTGGAATTAATTTGCAAACTGGATACAATTAACTTAGGCTTGAATAGAGACTGGGAATGGATGAGTCATTACACAAAATAAAACTATTTCCCCATGGTATTTCTCCCTCCGACCTCACCCCCCACTGTTCCTCTGATATTCTTGTTAACTGCTGGAATTAGCCTACCTTGCTTGTCACCATGAAAGGTTTTCCTCCTTTCCCCCCCCCTGCTGCTGGTGATGGCTTATCTTAAGTGATCACTCTCCTTACAGTTTTCAGAGTAGCAGCCGTGTTAGTCTGTATTCGCAAAAAGAAAAGGAGTACCGGTGGCACCTTAGAGACTAACAAATTTATCTCCTTACAGTGTGTATGATAAACCCATTGTTTCATGTTCTCTGTGTGTGTGTGTATATAAATCTCTCCTCTGTTTTTTCCACCAAATGCATCCGATGAAGTGAGCTGTAGCTCACGAAAGCTTATGCTCTAATAAATTTGTTAGTCTCTAAGGTGCCACAAGTACTCCTTTTCTTTTTGCGAATACAGACTAACAGGGCTGCTACTCTGAAACTTCTCTTACTGTGACAGTCTGAGGCCCTGTTCTTAGGCTAAGGTCTTTGGCTAAGCAGCCGAGGCAGCCATAAACTGGAAAGCGACCGGTCACATCCTCACATTCCAACGTAGTCACATTGAAATGAGGTGCTATTGGGCTGTTAGGAATATAATCCTGTCCTGATAGTGCCTATCACCTCCAGAGAAAGGGAAGTGCCTAGAAAAAGGAAACTTAGTTTGATAGCATCCTGTCTGGCAAGACCTCACTTATCAATAGCTGGTATGTAAAATCCTCACTTCTGTATTGTTTTGTCTTTATAGTTCCCACTTTGCTATTGTTTGTCTGTATAATCTCTGTCTGGTTCTGTGATTGTTTCTGTCTGCTGTATAATTAATTTTGCTGGGTGCAAACTAATTAAGATGGTGGGATAATTGGTTAAATAATCATGTTGCAATATGTTAGGATTGCAAAAAGAAAAGGTTTCAGAGTAGCATCTGATGAAGTGAGCTGTAGCTCACAAAAGCTTATGCTCAAATAAATTGGTTAGTCTCTAAGCAATTACTTCCACAAGTACTCCTTTTCTTTTTGCGAATACAGACTAACACGGCTGCTACTCTGAAATATGTTAGGATTGGTTAGTTAAATTTCAAGAAAATGATTGGTTAAGGTATAGCTAAGCAGAACTCAAGTTTTACTATATAGTCTGGAGTCAATCAGGAAGTGAGTGGGGTGGGAACAGGGAAATTGGAATCATGTTTTGCTAAAGGGGGAAATGGGAACAGGGAATGGGGGTGGGGAAATTGGAATATGTTTGGCTAAGGGCAGGAATGGGAACAGGGACACAGGTGTAAGGCTCTGTGGTGTCAGAGCTGGGAAGGGGGACACTAAGGAAGGAAACTGGAATCATGCTTGCTCGAAGTTCACCCCAATAAACATCAAATTGTTTGCACCTTTGAACTTTGGGTATTGTTGCTCTCTGTTCATGTGAGAAGGACCAGGGAAGTAAGTGGGTGAAGGAATAAGCCCCCTAACAGGGAGCTCCAGGATTGAAAAGACAAGTGCTGTTGCAGAAAGACCATGAATGGCCTGGAGGACTCTGAGCCCAGCCCAAAGAATACTTTGGAGTGGTGAGGAAACTGAGGTAGGAAAATGCATGTAGGATTTATTATTTTTGTATATATCTGTGTATTGCTTATAATATTAAAGAGCACCGGTGGCTTAGAATCCTGTACAGTCTGTCACACTCTTGAAGAGTTAATGTCATGAGTAAGGCCCTGCAGCTGCCTCTGCTCAGTACTCCTCACATCCTAATGAGCCAGCTGGGCTGCCTGACAGACCACCCTCCCAGATTTCAGAGTAGCAGCTGTGTTAGTCTGTATTCACAAAAAGAGACTAAGGTGCCACAAGTACTCCTTTTCTTCCACCCAGATCGTCTCAGGAAGCTAGCAGGCCAGTTCTTAAACTCAGCAGCAGCCCTAGCTTGCTGGCTGCTTAACACATATGTCCCTGGACTCTTTGCCTCCCTGTGCTTGTCTCTTACCAAGCCCTGCTCTGCTCTTTCATAGCTCCAACCCAGTTCCTGTTTGTTCCCAGCCTTGTTCCCATTTCGTCCCAGCCTTGGTCCTGCCTCAGAACCAGCCCTGCTCCTGCCTTCCCTTGCTTCTGGTAATCTGGTTCTGACCCTCTGCTCTGATTCTGACTCCAACTCTGTCTTGATCCTTGGCTCTCTGATTCTGACCTTTGGCCCTACTTCCTGGTTCTGGTCCTGTCTCGACCTCTGGCATTTGGACTTTGAGCACTAGGCCTGACTCCCATTCTGACCACTAGGCCTGATGGCCTATGACCTGGCCTCCTGACAGCTAACTTCTAGACCCAGGACACCCAGGTGGCTGGAGTTCTGGGAGAGAGTGTGTTTAAGCTATGGGGCGTGGAAGGGGTCAGTACTAGCCCAGGGACTGGGCAGTTGGTCTGTGAGGTTTCAGCCCTCAGGAAAGGGTGTTCCCCTAGTGTGTGCCCAGAGATCCCCAGCAAGGAGCAGCACGTGAACTCTGTTTAGATGCCAGAGGCTTAAAGCTTACGGGATCCAGTGGTTAGATCCACTCACAGCAGTCTGGTGAGTGGCACTCAACTGGAGTTGCAACAATGAGATGTATTCGCAAAAAGAAAAGGAGTACTTGTAGCTCACGAAAGCTTATGCTCAAATAAATTTGTAAGTCTCTAAGGTGCCACAAGTACTCCTTTTCTTTTTGTGAATACAGACTAACATGGCTGCTACTCTGAAACCTGAAATGAGATAATGTAACTAAGGGTAGTGTACACAGACTTTGGCTAGCATGACAAATCCAGTTCATTTTAATAGGACTTTTTATGGGCATAGCTAAAATGCTATCTAGTGGTTTTGTTTTTTTATGACAAATTCTGGCAAAATGACATAGTGTGTTTGTAAGACTACTAAATCTAATACCTTACACAACAAAATTTCAGAGGGAAATAGGGTGTAATCAGTTTTTACAGGATTTTCCTATATTCAATCCCAGAAAGCTTCATAACAAATCTTATCTGAAAACATTAACTTTTGTGCCTCCTGTATTTATTGAAGCACATGTGCTCTATAAAATCAGCTTTGAGATCAGCAATAAGCAGGTAGAGGAATTAAAAATGAAAGTGCGTTTTTATTATAGAATTTCCTTGCCTTTGTCAGCTTTATTCAGACCTAGGTTGGTTTTTTTTGTATTTATGCATTTGATCACTCTGTTCTCTAAGAAAAATAATTTTGTAAAGCCAAGTTTCCTTTATGCTGCTTTAGTCCTTTCTTTCTTTGGCCCTAAAAAAGGATACAAAATACATGTTTCTATATGTAAATACGCATTATGGCTTTTGCTGTTCATATGCTTAGTCACACATAGACACTGGTACCCCAGGGGCAACCATCATAGAAACTGAAGTGCACATTTTTTAAATCTGTCCAGCTGTGCAGACTCACATCTGGCATTTTCAGGTTTGTTTCCAATTACCACAATACTGTGACAGCTCTTAGAATTCACTCTTCCTTGCCGGGGGGGAGAGAGGCACCACCCAGACAGTTGTCTGCTAACAGAAAAAAGAGCAATCATGCAGTGACAGGGTATTGCCACTGCTTGCTATAGTTTTGTAATAAACATCAATCTTGTGTTATCAGTACAGTCACACGCAGAGCAAGTAATGGGAGGGTAGGAAAAGAGCACACGCAACTGCATTTTAAAAAAATGTGTAGTTCACTTTATCTGTCACATGCACACTTTACTTGCTTGTTCTCTATGTATTTAAAATGAGAGAGAAAGAGACTCTAAAGGGAAGTAGCAGAAGCCCCTTTCTGCTAGGTCATCTAAAGCTGAACTGGACAGCATGCTAGAAAATACTGCAGGGAGCAGTCTTGCTTGGGCAGGAGGACATAGATAACTTTTCAGACCTGTAATGCAGACAATTGGAAAAAAGAAATATGCATTTGTTTCAATGGCAAACAAGATACTAGTTCTTTCTGTTGAAGTGACACGAATTGTCCATACTGTAGTTGATAGCAACTTGTCCAGCTGGCATTTCTCCGATGTGTTTGCTTTCTGTGCCCCAGCTGGCATTGCAGAGCATGAGAGCACCGAGGTGCTGAAGTGCCACAGGCAACATCAGCATCTGACAGCAATAGATATCTGTCCTTTTGGTAACTTAGACATGCGACGAGCTTTTGGAAGAAAACAGTTCTGTGTAGACAAACTGGTCTTAGATTTCCCAAAACACTGCCATTAAAGACAAATGCTTCTGACTTTATTACTGTAATTCATTTGAAATCCCCTCAAGTGACTTTTGGCAAGAGATTTGCAAAAGCAAGATTAAAGCAGGATGAAAAAGATAATTACAAGGTTTCTTAAATTGCCACGTTGTTCATTTTAAGACGATGACACATTGATTTATGTAGGTGCTATTTTATCTAACTGCCCTACACACTTTACATGAAATGATTTAGGCGCTGATCCTACAAGCTATTCCATGGAGGTGCCCCCTCCACATAAGTTTTGGGGTTCAACCCAGACCAGGGATGGGTTGTCACCACCTGTTCTGCAACTCTGGGTGCCTTAAATGCTATGCTGCTGTGTCTCACAGCCTGGACACCACCATCCAGCAGACATGCATGCAGGTCACCTTCTGGCTTCCACCGCCCAATTTCTGTTTGCACCAACATCCCCCAGTCCCAAATTTCCACAAAACTGTCTCCCTGAAGTGTCCAGCCTTCTCCTAATTAAGTGTGTTGCTCCTTTAAAGAGACAGAATTAGCAGCTTGTTATCTTGACTGGAGTGACCAATCACTTCAGTTCAGTCACAGCATGGCTTGGTTTAGATAAAAAGTAAAACAAATGTTTGTGTTCAAAAAGAGAGGACAGAAATGGGTTTCAGAGGAGCAGCAATGTTAGTCTGTATCTGCAAAAAGAACAGGAGTACTTGTGGCACCTTAGAGACTAAGACTAGGACAGAAATGGTTACACACAAAAGTAAAATTATACTTCTAAAACTAACACTTAACTCCAGCAAGTTACACTCTTTGTTCAAGGTAAAAAGAAAAGGAGTACTTGTGGCACTTTAGAGACTAACAAATCTTTGTTTTCCAGCTGTGGCTGATTACTTCTTACTCAGGATCCCCATAGAGGCCAAGGCGCTTGTTTTCCTTCTCTCCTTAGCTGAAAATCATTTAGGGGTTCTGTACCCCTCTCTTTGTAGTCCAGTAAATCTTTGAAAAGTATCTCTCTCGAAGTTCATTAACCCTGCTTCAAGAGTCAGGAAGACTTCCTGGGGGTGCAGTCTCCATTCCTCATTGAGATTAAGTGATTACTTTTTTCCCACTTGCTCTTCTGATGGCTTTGCATGCAAATGTGGTTTTCATTGCCTTTGGTCAATGGAACCACATTCCTTTGTCTGGAAAAAACTGGTTATCAGCTCTTCCTGACATGTCTGGTTTAAACACGTTAGCCATAATTCCAGTATATCCATATAAACCTTTGTGGATTGACTCATACATACATCACCCGAGAATATTAATGATCACTGAGTTAATAGTCTTCCAATGACATATTACATGGCACCTTTTAGAGACAGATACAACAACAGGGAGTTAGGGTACACCGAGCTGGTCAGGCCAACAAAAACTCTCTGCTAGATACCAGGGAGCCCCTGGCCTTCTGGCATAGGGATGCTCTCAGGATCGCAAACTCCCTGCCACTAGCAGCCTCCCTTTGCAGAATAATTTGCAGGATTGGTGCCATGGTGCTCAATTGTGCCATTTTGAGTAAAGACTACAAGATCAGATTAAATAGTAAATCCTCAGGCTTCTTTCTAAAGTTCAAAGGGTTGCTTCCATTCTCATTGACTACAGGAGGAGCAGGATCAGACTCATAGGGCTTTTTCCTAATGCACCAATTAAGGGCCAAATCCTGCTTTCCTGGCTCCCAGAAGTACTTCCACTGAAGTCATTGGAACTGAAAACTCCAGGGCAATGAGCCATCTACAAAGAGGCCCTTACCGACTGACCCCCTCAGTCAGTACATGAATAGCCAGCTCTATTACTTGCAAGAACTGTGATGGGGCTTATTAGGCAAACAGGGGAAATGGTCTGAACGCTCTAATCCTGGCCATCAGTTTCATTCCTTCTTTTCTGGTATTGTTAAAAGCAATTGCTTAAGTATAATGTTTAAGACCATTAATCAAAACCTAGAGTTTGTATGATCATACTGCTAAATTACAGCCAAGCCTGGTGCTACTAAAAGCTTGCATCCAGTTTATAGAATATCAGGGTTGGAAGGGACCTCGGGAGGTCATCTAATTCACCAGCGGCAGGCAAATGGCTCTAATGTGAAGTGAGTCATTTAAAAGGTATTTTTCATGAGTGCTTAGTATCTATGAATCTATGTTTATGCACTATCCACTAGGTGACCCCTAAGCATCCTCTTCTCTGGATTTGTTCTCATAAGGCACCTTCACATGTAAATAACCATTCTCAGATGTATCCCTTTAATATCCTGAGTTAGTCATTCCTAAAGATAGGAGGGCAGGTAGTGCTATTACGTTCATTAACAGGAGTCTTAATACTGTTACTGAAGTACAGGTAATTACAGGAGATGTTTCTGGAGTAGAAATAACTGTGCATTGCATCTCTCTCTCTCACACACATACAAATATTTTAATTTGCATTAATCATTTGGTTTAAACACTGTATGAACCTGCTTGGCTTGTCTGATGCTTAATCAAATTCAATCTATACTTTGAAGGAGACAGATGAGTTTAATTTAGTCTCGACTTTTCTCTTTCTTTCCACTAGAGAAATAAAATGAAGAAGCAGAAGAGAAAAATCAAAATAAAGGTGAGATACAAAAGCAGGTAAAGCACTGTGGTTTGTGTATTGCACTGCACCATTATATGAGACTATTAAGGATGCAGCTATGTCATTTAAAAAATGTTGAAGTAGGCAAAATACACCCAATGGGTCCAATTTTCCAAATGCAGATACTTTAATAGGACAATAAGATCTTGTAATAGGATGCTCAGACTGGCACTTAAGTGCATACAAGGGGAATGCCCATGCTTACCTATTGATCTGATGCAGGGTTCAAGTGTCCTAGTAACATATGCACAGTGAAAACAAAGCTCCCATGCTCGTATGTCACAGAGGATAGAGCGGAGGGAATAACTCATAACCAAGGACTTATTCCAAAAACTTAGCGTCCTTTTCTGTTGCACATTTGTCTGGGGGCCGTTAACAACTTTCTCCCGTTTGTCCTTTATTCAAATTCGGTCACAACGACACAATAATTTTCTGCTCGTGAGCACTATGTGACTGATCTGAAATGGAAGACGCGCGGTTCTTGGTGGTTGACTGCAGCGGTCAGGTGGCTTTGTTTCGGTTGCCCCGCTGGTAGGCCAGAACCCCTAGGAAAAGGGGGTAGGGGGTAAGTGCGCGTGAGGAGGACTCGGCGCTGCCCGGGCTGGGCTCGTGGCGGCCGTGGGTGCACCAACCCGCCCCGCGCGCGCGCGCTACTTTCCCCGACTTCTCCGTACTTCCTGCCCTGCCAGGCACAGCCGCAGGGAGGGAGAGACCAACCGGTTCCCGCTGTAGGAGGCGCCGCCCACCCCACGTGCCGCCAGCGCCCCCCGCGGCTCCCCTGCAAAGAGGGGCGGGCCCGGCGCCCTCCCCCCTCCGGCCCGCAGTTGGTCCGCTCCCGGAGTCCATAGGCCGTCGCGCCTGCGCTGGGCTCGGGGGCAGAGACCAGCGCGGGGCTTGCGCCGCGGCAGCGCGGGGCGCCGCATGCGGCAGTGTCAGTGACCGGGCGGAGAGCGCCGCGCCGCCCAGCCCAGCCCAGCCCAGCCTCGCCTCCCGCCGCTGCCAAGTTCAGTCTCCCCGCGGGTCCCAGCGCGGCTGCCGCTCGCTCGCTCGCTCGCTCTCCGCCCCCTCCCCTGCCCGGAGCCGGCGGCTCGTTTCCTCTTTCGCTCCTCGCTCGCCCCGCTGCCTTTCTCTCTTCGCAGCCCGAAGCGGAGCCGCCGCCGAGCAGCAGCGAGCGCTTCACTTCGCGCGGGTCCGGCGTGGGAGCGTCCCACCCCGGCAGCCGGAGCGCGGCGAGCCCAGCCCAGCCTCCGGACCCGGTAAGGGCGGTGAGCGGCGCCTGTGCCCCCTTGGCGTGCTGCTGGGGGGACCCCCCTTCGGGTTGATGCGTTGTTTTCTCTTCTCCCCCTGTGAGCCCCCCCCTCGCCGCCCCCCACAGGTTACCCTTCCCCCGGCGGGTGGGGGGGGGGGTGAGGTAATCGGCTCCTCTCCTAGCCTTGGGAATAGGGGAAATGTAACCAGGCTCCAGGCAGGCAGGGATCTGCAGCAACTGAGCTCCCCTTTCATACGGCCGGCGATTGTCAAATAAGTTCGGGTTTAAAACCCGCAGCTCGATGCAGTCGGTGGCAGCTGTCAGGGGGGTGCACGCGTGCATCTTTTGACCGTGTTTCCCCCCACCGGGGAAGCCGATACAAGGTGGGGTGGGTGGGGACGATGGGTCTTTAGAGATCGTCCCGGACATTTCTCATTTCCTCCAGGGTTCCAGGCAGCAGAGTTTTAGTCTCTCCTTCTCGTTTGGTCTGTGACCTTAGCACTTCGGGGGACCCGCCTTTCCAGTAGCTTCGTAACAATGTTGTGGTGTTTTGTTAAGTCTAGGAGATCATGACTCGTAGAGAGTTCAACAAAATGTATCCTTCTTTCTCGCCAGAACCCTTCCTTATTAACTACGACAGTCTTCTCTTCCTCTCCAGCCGTGTTTGTATGGTGCAGATTTACTATTTTAATTCCTCCCCCAGCCCCTTTGGATTTCACAGTTAACCCACTACTCTGACTGTGGGGGTGTGAAATGGGAAGTGCTGCTTTTTTCTCTGCCTGACTACAGGTATGCACGTGTGTGTATATATTTTTGTGTGTATGTGTTTGCCTATGTGGGTGTGCATGTGAATTGTCTAATTTAGCAGAAAAATATGACGATTAAAGTTAAGCAGAGACCCCAGGGCTCACAGTAATGATGGTTAATCTTTTACCAGTCAGACGTACAAATGCATAAGTATTACACTGTGTTTAAACAAACTATTTAAAAACGGAACTTCCTACTTGCCATACTCTAGAGAATGTCCTTCCAGAAAGTCTTTGTGTTCTTTACTGGTGTCTTCAAGAGTTTGCTCAGAAAAACAAAAGCCAGGCTGGCTGGTGAGAGAGAGAGAGACAGACAGACAGAACTGTAGCTAAGATACCTTAGATCTCAACAGTTACCTTTTTACACTTTAGTGGGTTCTTTACTGAAGAGGTTTTGTCGATTTTAAATTAGTATTAGAGTTGTCATTTGCTTAATGATGTGTAGAAAGAGAGAGTATTTGAGGTTATTATGAAATTTATATGTAAAATGGCACACGTTTTTACCAATGACAGGTTTCAGAGTAGCAGCCGTGTTAGTCTGTATTGGTAAAAACAAAAGGAGTACTTGTGGCATCTTAGAGACCAACAAATTTATTTGAGCATAGCTACAGCTCACGAAAGCTTATGCTCAAATAAATTTGTTGGTCTCTAAGATGCCACAAGTACTCCTTTTATTTTTACCAATGAATTTCTGTACAAATAAACCCTTTCCTGAGTGAAAGTTATGTAATGCAGTGTCGTCTGAAATGGAACCTTTTTGTCTTCAAATACTGTATATGCTCACTGTGCTGTTTAGTCACCACTAGATGTTTGTTTGTTTTTTTAAAAAAAATGTCACATCCAGGAATGTTTACAAGTAAACTTTGTCATAAGATCATAAGTACAATGAACCTAGCTGCAAAAAGAAACCTGAGACTATAATTCTTGTAATAGGGAGAGAAGGGGATGGAGACTGAGAATTGCACACTCCTTTTCCTCGTCTCAATATTTAGGGTATTTTCCAGTGGCTCTGAGCCATTTCTTGTAATTCTGCCTCAAAACCTCCTATCCCCTAAAATGAAGCTTCAGCAAGACCATGGAGAATTTCAGTAAACTGTTATCATGATAAAGCTGTCTTGAAAACTCATGCCAACACTGCTTTGGTGCTTCCTGCTGTCATTGGCAAGTAAAGCTGTGGGAACAATTAATCTGCTATGACTTTGAAATGCCCTGCCCACTCTCCTTTGGGAATAGCTTTGACCATCTGATGCTGAGTAGAACCACAAGCACATTGCTGTGACTTCTGAATGTTCTCTTTCTTACAGTAGGCGCCTTGGTGCATGTGAACAACTGAATGTTAGATATCCTCTGCTCCAGGGGATCTCAAACTTTGGGTCAGGATCCCAAAGTGGGTCACAAACCCTTTCTAATGGGGTTGCCAGAGCTGGCATTGGACTTGCTGGGGCCCGGGGCTGAAGGCAAAGCCCAAACCTCATCACCTTGGGGTGAAAGCCCGAGCCCCACCACCTGAGGCCAAAGTCAAAGCCAGAGGGCTTCAGCCTGGGTAGCCTGGCTCAGGTTATAGGCCCCCCACCTGGGTCTGAAGCCCTTGGACTATGATTTTGGCTCCTGCGCCCTGGGTTTTTCCCCCCCTCTTCCCCCCCCCCCCAGGTGGTGGGGCTTGGGTGGACTCAAACTTTGGTCCCCCCTCCTCAGGTCATATAATTTTTTTTTTTTTTTGTTAGAAAGGGGTTGCAGTGCAATGAAGCTTGAGAACTCCTGCTCTAATCTAGTGAGACTAGAAACAGCTCTTTCCTTATGGTAGACTGCAGGATACCATTGTTCTGAATTAATAATACAGATTACTTTGTGGTCCAAAGTATATTAAAGTTGGGATATGATTTTGTGTGTGTGTGTTTTGCAGGGGGGCCCCATGAGCCACTGGCTAGAAATGGAGTACTTGTGGCACCTTAGAGACTAACACATTTATTTGAGCATAAGCTTTCGTGAGCTACAGCTCACTTCATCGGATGCATTTGGTGGAAAATACAGTGGGGAGATTTATGTACACACACACAGGGAACATGAAACAATGGGTTTTATCATACACACTGTAAGGAGAGTGATCACTTAAGAAGAGCCATCACCAGCGGGGGGAGGAAAACCTTTCATGGTGACAAGCAAGGTAGGCTATTTCCAGCAGTTAACAAGAACATCTGAGGAACAGTGGGGGGGAAGAAATAACATGGGGAAATATAACGTTCTAAAATAACCGACAATGCATCCATTGTTTGGACTTGAGTGGGGCAGAAACACAAGTTATTCAAGCGGATTGTTATCCTGCTTAACTTTCTGGGTTGTAGATTTTTCTTAATGTTATGGTGATAAGCTGTATTTCTAATGCATCAATGTATGCGCGCATGTGTGCAGAATGTGCTGATGTTGGGGATGTTGCCTTTCTAAGAATCTGTTGATCGTTTCTTAAAACCTGATTTTAGGTCAGGTTCAACAACTAAAACAGTCTGTCTTCCACTGACTGCAAGAGAAACCAATGTTTAAATCTGTATTGAGCCCTCGGTTTCCAATATTAAACAAAACATTTTGATTTAGGATCAGTTTCTCTTGACTGTAGTCTACATCAGAAAATATATATTGAAGTTGGGCTGCACAGAGAAGAAACAGAGCTTAACTCATGTTAAATTACTTCTTGCCAACAGAAATTAACTTATCTCCAGATCACGTTGACTGTATTGAGGTAACATGCTGCATCGGGTGTCTATTCAATAGGTTGTCTGTGACTGTAGGATTTCAGTTAGTTTTAACCTTAATGAGTATAAAATGTTCTAAATGTCTGAAATTCCAATTGCTACAATAATGTGCTGCCATTCTGAAGATGAACAAATGTATAAGCTTATTTTATCTTCACTTTGTCAGTTTATTGCGGAACAAAAGCTTTCACAAGCTTTTGGTAGTGTGATAACTCTATAAACCAACACATTGAGTATCCCAGCCAATATGTCTTCTGCCTGTGGTCATGTTTTGCTTCACAGTATAATATTCGTAAACAAAATATTGAAGTCAAATATCTGCCTGCCTCCTGAATTTACAGCTGAAAGAATAAATGCTGAAATGATTCTTCTGGAAATCTTGTGCATCTCTAGAAGTTCAGTATTCCATTACTTTTTAACCAGGAGATTTGTTGGATCAAATATACAATAAAAGTGCATTCCTTTGTGCTTGAGTACTTCAGTGATGCTATAAGGTACAAGTTTGAGGCTGAATCGATTTAACAATCTGAAATGTGCTGTAATTCCCCTGGAGTGCACTGGCCAAGGTATGTAATTGCTATTAAAAAGTATTATTTATAACTCATAAGGTGACTAGTAAGACCTATGTGTTTTTTAAGCATCTGAATTACAAACATGGAAGAAACCAGAAATGCTGCTTCTCTCTCTTCCTCCCCCCCCCCCCCCCACATATACACAGCTCTTCCTTGTCCTTCTTGTGTCTGATGCTTTCATGATCAAGCAGGAACCAAGTAGTTCAGTTAGTTCTTATTACTAGTTCGCATTAGCCAAAGTGTGCTTCGCTCTGAATCAGACACATTTTCTGCAGGAAGCATTCCAGTTGAAAACTGGTAGTCATCCTCTCCTCCTTCTCCTCCTCCCCCACCTGTAATTTTTGGATGATCAAACTTCCTGAGAGAGGCAGTCTACTTGAAAACTAGTCAACCCAAAACCATGAAGTAAGGGCTTGGGTACACCTGTGAGTTACAGCTCAATAAAGGAGCTCCAGGTGCACTAGCTCACAACCTGTCCACACCGGCAAGGCACGTATAGCTCTCTGACTCTGCGGCTACAGCGCTGCTGGTACTCCACCTCAGTGAGAGGAATAACGTTCGCTGCGCTCCCACTGGAGCGCTGCAGCGCCAGCGTGAACGAGGTGTTGCTTTACTGCACTCTGATCAGCCTCCAGAAATGTCCCATAATCCACTTAAATCAAGTAGCTACTCTTGTCATTGTTGTGAAATTGGCTGCAGGAATGCGGAAATGCCCTTTCAAAGCTCTGTTTCAGGGAAGCGGGCTGTTGATCAGCTCCTAGAAAAAGCAAACATTTACTGTTTTGCTTTGAGTGAGTGAAAGAGAGGTGGAGGGAGAGGGGTCTGAACTTACAAGACAGCCTGCTGACACACTCAGCACCCCAAAAACCCACTCTCTTCCCTCCCACATACACACAACACATTCCCTGTCACACTCCACCCTACCCCCATTTGAAAAGAACGTTGCAGTCACTTGCATGCTGGGATAGCTGCCCGTAATGCACCACTCCCAATGCTGCTGCAAGTGCCGCAAATGTGGCCATGCCAGTGCGCTGTCAGCTGTCAGTGTGGATAGACTGCAGCGCTTTCCCTACTGCGCTCTACGAAAGCTGGTTTAACTCGCAGCGCTCACGTATGCAAGTGTAGCCATGCCCTTAATGTAGCCTCAGCTACTACATTTGCCTTTAAGGCCCTCTGTAGGTTTTACAATAACATTTTTAAAAAGAGGGTTTTCTTGCCCCTGTTGCCGCATACTCGTACAGACAGCAGAGCAGATTGACTGCCCTGGTGTAGTCACATAACTGAATGGGCATGCAGTAAACAAACCAGGAAAAATAGTTTTCTCTAATATTTCAGTGATAGTAATATGGACATCTTCAGAAAGAAGACTTTAAAATTGATGGTGTCCCTTTTAAGTATCCCGTAATGTTGTTAGAAAACATTTAGATAGTGCATTTATATGGAGACTTTATGAGGGAGGTTGAATATTAGAAGTATGAATTGAGCTTGACAGTGTGAGATGACCTGACAAATTTGCCATTTTTAAGGGCTAAAGGTCATGAAGTTGGTTGAGAAGTCAGACTGTGTTTTTTGTTGTTTCGGACCATGTTTCTATTGTAATAAATTAACTAGTGTACTGATCATCTTGTAAAGGTGTTTGTTTTTCTTTCCCAGACATGAGCGTGTGGGTGTATGCAATCTACTACCCGAAAAGAAAGCCAGGAACACTTCATTGTGAATGTCTTGGTGTGTGTTTAGTTCTAGTGATTAAGTTGTAGGCTGTTGTAATTTATTGAAAACACAAACATTATTCTTGACGGAGATTGATGGTGGAGTTAAGGAAATGTATCTTGTTGTTGGCTGGAAGTTGGCAAGTGTCTTGAGCTAAGTCATTATAGAACTGGCAGTGGCGTGGGTGGCAGGGAGAAAAAAGAATGCCTTCTGGGGGCACAAAGCCAAGTCTGTGTGAGTGTATTGTGAGCCTTCCTTTCCGTGTTTTTAATTCGCCTCAACGCTGAGCAGACGAGCACATCTGTACAGAATGGACGCCTTCGTTGCTCTGTAGTTTCAAGATTTTTTTTCAGTTCTGTAAAGTGTATTGTGAATGGAATTCCTCTACTCTTGGCTCTGCTCCCATTGTGTAGGGGGAGGAAAGCTTGTAGTTGTACTGCCGATTGTCTGATCCTGGTTTGGAGGGCGTCACTTGCTTTCTAGTAAAGCTAGTGACAGAGGATGTGGAAAAAGCTAATGTACTCAATGCTTTTTTTGCCTCTGTTTTCACTAACAAGGTCAGCTCCCAGACTGCTGTGCTGGGCATCACAAAATGGGGAAGAGATGGCCAGCCCTCTGTAGAGATAGAGGTGGTTAGGGACTATTTAGAAAAGCTGGACGTGCACAAGTCCATGGGGCCGGACGAATTGCATCCGAGAGTGCTGAAGGAATTGGCGGCTGTGATTGCAGAGCCCTTGGCCATTATCTTTGAAAACTCGTGGCGAATGGGGGAAGTCCCGGATGACTGGAAAAAGGCTAATGTAGTGCCCATCTTTAAAAAAGGGAAGAAGGAGGATCCTGGGAACTACAGGCCAGTCAGCCTCACCTCAGTCCCTGGAAAAATCATGGAGCAGGTCCTCAAAGAATCAATCCTGAAGCACTTAGAGGAGAGGAAAGTGATCAGGAACAGTCAGCATGGATTCACCAAGGGAAGGTCATGCCTGACTAATCTAATCGCCTTTTATGATGAGATTACTGGTTCTGTGGATGAAGGGAAAGCAGTGGATGTATTGTTTCTTGACTTTAGCAAAGCTTTTGACACGGTCTCCCACAGCATTCTTGTCAGCAAGTTAAGGAAGTATGGGCTGGATGAATGCACTATAAGGTGGGTAGAAAGCTGGCTAGATTGTCGGGCTCAACGGGTAGTGATCAATGGCTCCATGTCTAGTTGGCAGCCGGTGTCAAGTGGAGTGCCCCAGGGGTCGGTCCTGGGGCCCGTTTTGTTCAATATCTTCATAAATGATCTGGAGGATGGTGTGGATTGCACTCTCAGCAAATTTGCGGATGATACTAAACTGGGAGGAGTGGTAGATACGCTGGAGGGGAGGGATAGGATACAGAAGGACCTAGACAAATTGGAGGATTGGGCCAAAAGAAATCTAATGAGGTTCAATAAGGATAAGTGCAGGGTCCTGCACTTAGGATGGAAGAATCCAATGCACCGCTACAGACTAGGGACCGAATGGCTCGGCAGCAGTTCTGCGGAAAAGGACCGAGGGGTGACAGTGGACGAGAAGCTGGATATGAGTCAGCAGTGTGCCCTTGTTGCCAAGAAGGCCAATGGCATTTTGGGATGTATAAGTAGGGGCATAGCGAGCAGATCGAGGGACGTGATCGTTCCCCTCTATTCGACACTGGTGAGGCCTCATCTGGAGTACTGTGTCCAGTTTTGGGCCCCACACTACAGGAAGGATGTGGATAAATTGGAAAGAGTACAACGAAGGGCAACGAAAATGATTAGGGGTCTAGAGCACATGACTTATGAGGAGAGGCTGAGGGAGCTGGGATTGTTTAGTCTGCAGAAGAGAAGAATGAGGGGGGATTTGATAGCTGCTTTCAACTACCTGAAAGGGGGTTTCAAAGAGGATGGCTCTAGACTGTTCTCAATGGTAGCAGATGACAGAACGAGGAGTAATGGTCTCAAGTTGCAATGGGGGAGGTTTAGATTGGATATTAGGAAAAACTTTTTCACTAAGAGGGTGGTGAAACACTGGAATGCGTTACCTAGGGAGGTGGTAGAATCTCCTTCCTTAGAGGTTTTTAAGGTCAGGCTTGACAAAGCCCTGGCTGGGATGATTTAACTGGGACTTGGTCCTGCTTTGAGCAGGGGGTTGGACTAGATGACCTTCTGGGGTCCCTTCCAACCCTGATATTCTATGATTCTCCTGTTTTGATTGGGTGTTCAGCAGTAAATCTTTCCCAAAACTTACTGCATTGCATTTCTTACAACAAAAAGTCATCTGGTGTTGGCAAAATGATCTGTTTTTAAAAAGGTAGAGCATGAGTTACAAAACTTGAGTGTTTGGTTTTTATGTGTGGGTTTATAACCACTAGCACTTACTTAATTATTAAACTATTGTAGAATTTAGAAAAGGGTCTAATTGTGATTTATTATTTTAATCAAGGAAAATAGCAATATCTGTAATGCGTATTAGATTATATTGCAAAAACTTGTCTTTTCACTGAGAGAGGATTCCTTACCAGCAGTGAACTTTGTGAATTCTAGAAGATGGAGAGGAAGGGGGAGGAGAAACGAGATAAACATGGAAATAGGTTTAATAGATAGTAGAATGCAAGTGGTGATTAGACATCACTTGGTTGGTGTTTTTTCTCTTTTGGGTTGGGATTTATTGCACTCAGAACTTATGTATGTCCCTAAGGGCTTTCTTAGAACTAATGATCTTGAGCAATAGGTGGCACAGAAAGTACTTGGATTAAACCCAGTTTTTCTCTTCTTTCCCCCCCCCCCACCCCCAAGGATAACTACAACAATGTAACATAAAATGAGTGTTTGAAATGCAGATGTTTTCTAAATTGCTCCCTTGTGATTAATCTCTGTAATACAGTCAGAACCTTTTAAGTGAACATTTTAACACATGTCAGTGCTAAGAATGCCGATGTTTCCTACCCATCCTTGTGGGATGTTGTTTTTACGGGTGCCACTGGCCAGTAAAGCACAGCAAGTATGAGTAAATGGTTCAGCTTTTCACTGTTGGGACCTTAAAATCTCTCTGCAGACACAGAGATCTGATGTCCACACTGCAGGGATTATAGTGGCATATCTATTCTTCCATTGACCTATTTGTGTCTAGACCAAGGATTAGCTGGGCATAGCTATGGCACTTACATCCCTGAGCAGTGCAACTATATTGACCTAACTTTTAAGTGTAGACCAGGCCTAATTCTCCTTTGACTTAAATAGTGTAAATTGTGAGTAACTCCACTGAAGTCAATTAAGGGCTTACCTACAATATCGACGCTGCAGCAATCGATCCACGGGGGTCAGTTTAGTGGATCTAGTGAAGACCTGCTAAATCGACTGATGATGGCTCAGAATTAAACTCCGGTAATCCACCAGATCGAGAAGAGGAAGGGGAGTTGACGGGAAAGCGTCTCCCGTTGACACAGTGTAGTGTGGACCCCACGGTAAGTAGATCTAAGCTACATCGATTTAAGTTATGCTATTCACATAACTCAAATTGTGTAGCTTAAATAGACTTTTCCCTTTAGTGTAGACAAGGCTACAGACTAGGGACCCAATGGCTAGGCAGCAGTTCTGCAGAAAAGGACCTAGGGGTTACAGTGGACGAGAAGCTGGATATGAGGCAACAAGGGCACACTGTTGACAAGAAGGCCAATGGCATTTTGGGCTGTATAAGTAGGGGCATTGCCAGCAGATCGAGGGACGTGATCATTCACCTCTATTCGACATTGGTGAGGCCTCATCTGGAGTACTGTGTCCAGTTTTGGGTCGCACACTACAAGAAGGATGTGGAAAAATTGGAAAACATCCAGCGGAGGGCAACAAAAATGATTAGGGGATTGGAACACATGACTTATGAGGAGAGGCTGTGGGAACTGGGATTGTTTAGTCTGCGGAAGGGAAGAATGAGGGAGGATTTGATAGCTGCTTTCAACTATCTGAAAGGGGCTTCCAAAGAGGATGGATCTAGACTGTTCTCAGTGGTAGCAGATGACTGAACAAGGAGTAATGGTCTGAAGTTGCATTGGTGGAGGTTTCGGTTGGATAGTGGGAAAAACTTTTTCACTAGGAGGGTGGTACCTAGGGAGGTGGTGGAATCTCCTTTCTTTGATGGTTTTTAAGGTCGGGCTTGACAAAGCTCTGGCTGGGATAATTTAGTTGATTGGCCCTGCTTTGAGCAGGGGATTGGACTAGATGACCTCCTGAGGTCCCTTCCAACCCTGATAGTCTATGATTCTAAGGCCTAAGGTACACTTGTGCAGTTGAAAGGAGTATTATGCATAAGGTTGGTTTATTTTTTTTATTATTATTTTTTTTTAAATTGAAAGTGTCTGCATTGCCTTTAAGAAATTGACTTCCACCGAAGTGCTTGGTAGCTGGATTTTTGTTGTTTTTGGAGGAGATTAAGGAGGTTGTCTTTTGCTTTTGTTTTTTCCTCCTAGGCTGTTGAAAAACTAAATAGACTGTAGGAGTTTCACTCTCTTTTTCCCCCACCCCCCTTCCAAACACACAAGCATGAAGAATCCTGTTAACCAGAACGTCAAACAGCTTCTAGATAAAGCAAGTCCCAGGCTGGTTGGTGTTTTTCAAATCTGTGTAAAACATTGCTGTCTTAGGGTACATCTTTACTACCCACCAGCTCGGCGGGTAGTGATCGATCTATCAGGGATTGATTTATCGCGTCTCATCTAGACGCGATAAATCGATCCCTGAATCGACGCCTGTACTCTGCCTCGGCAGGAGCCGCCACAGTTGACTCGCTGCCGTGAGGATAGCCAGGTAACTTGAATTAAGATACTTAGACTTCAGCTATGTGAATAGCGTAGCAGAAGTTGCGGATCTTAGTTTGAAACCCCCACCCCCCAGTGTAGCCCTGGCCTTAGTCTAATCCTGTTTCATTCGGAGTTGATGGGCCTGAAAGAGAATAGGAGCCAGTCTTTAGAGTTACCTGTTGACTTTACTGTGATGCAAGAAGATTTCTAATTCACAGAACTTTGTTTTCTGCACTCAGATCTGATCTTTGAAACATGCATTGTGAGTGAGAGAAAATGGTGCTCGTTCTGGAGAATGTTGGTTTATGTTAGTGTTGTAAATTTCAGCCTTTTTTTAGAGATTGGTCTTAATTACTAAGGAACGTTTTTCCTCTCAGACTATACGCTAAATGAGAGCAGACTGTTCTTAGCCTATTAAAGAAAAGTACATAATTTAGACTCCTTTCCATTAGGATATAATCTATACTTTACTTTTCCCAATGTTGCAAATTTTCCTTAAATAAGGCCGTGATTCTGCAGCCTGATCTGTACAGGCAGAAGAACCCCTGTGCTCCTGCGGAGCCCAGTTGACTTTAGTGGAACTATTCATTAGGAGTAAGGGTCTGCCTTCATAGATCAGATTGCAGAATGAACTCATTGCTATTCACAGAGTGAACTTCATTGCAAAGCTCTTCCTTTGTCACTGATTCCCAAGTTTCTCTTTCTCACTGAGCAGCCGCGCGAGGGGGTTTTCATGGAAGCAGATTGTCTGGGACTCAGGCCCGGCAAGGTAGAAATGATGCTTGTTGGTCAAGGGAATGCTCTAAAAGAGCAGGCTGAAAGAGCACCTACTCCAGTCACTGAGGGTATACATCCACCTTCTGTCAACGGGGCTTGTCTCCTGGGAGTTTTATTGCATCCGTGCTCTTCCTGCCCTCCAGCAGCAGTGGCTGCAGCTGTTCCTCACTGGTCAACTTTATGACTTTCATCTGTGCCTTTGTTCCCTCCAGGCTGGGCGAGTATGGCATGTACTGTGTAGGTTTATCCTTTTAACATCCAGGTGGGTCCTGTGTTGGTCCGAAGGCACTTTTCCACTTTCTGAGTGAGACCAGCTGCTGTGAGCTCATCACACAAGTGCCCACTACTCAGTCAGACCTTTGCACTGCTGCACAGCTGGGGATAATTCATGGTGCTAGTGATTATCTTTAGAAGTCTGAATGATCTGGGTGCTGATCCTCAGAGAGACCATCTCTCATCCTGACTGGTTATAGATCACTGAGATCACTTTCATTCATAGGATTGAACGCTCTGGCTAGCAGCAGGACACCTTCAGTTGCAGATTTCCTAGCATGGGAATTTGCTCACCCATAGTGGCATGCCAGAGCCTGAGTCTGGGGAGCTTCAAAGCCTGTTATGGGGTCCATTTATTTTGTTCTGTGTTTGGGTGATTTGGCTGAGAGTTAGCTTTGTTCCCATTTTTGTTTTTGCTTATATTTAGTTGCTTGGTGCCTGGTCTGTTGTTGGGTCTTCTAAGATTAGCTAGTGGCAGTTCTAGCTTCCTGCCTTGTGATGAGGAGAGGCTATTAATAACGGAAACCCTTATCTGCCATACATATAAGGGCTATAAAAAGAAATAGCATTTCCTGAGCAAACTTAAACTTCTTCCTACCTAGATATTACTGTGCATATATGAAAGCCCCAGATTATTTAATATCAATATTGCAGTAGCTACTAGGAGCCAGCCAGGTGAGTGCCCCAAAAATGTGAGCCAGGGTGGTTTTTAAAATATAAGGCATATAGCTGTGCATTTCACTCATGGGTTTCTCTATTCCGTTTGTCCACTTAGACCCTGATCTTGCAAACACTTGATAATCCAATTGAAATAGTCAGTGGGAATATTCTTGTGCTTAAAATTAAGCATGTGCTTAAGTGTTGGCAGATGGATCTTATAATCTACGATGCCCTATGTTTTCCTACATGCTTGTACTATAACCTGCAAAATGCCTTCCACCCCATATTGATTGGGGCCTCTGGATGTTATAACATGCATATTAAATGATAAATATTTAACAGCAAGCACCAGTGCTTCCAGGTTAAAGGCAACAAGAGACTGTATTGACCATGGTACAAGAAAAACAATGCTTCCAGCAGCATATAGGATGTCACGATACAAAATTTCTAGGGTTAAGGCAGCCTCCTTCTATCCCCTTCCACTCTTTGTCCCCATGACTGTTGTGGGTGGTAGGAGGGGCTAGCTGCCCAAAGTATGTACCTGGGTCTCAGATGGGATCTAACTGAAGACAACTAGCTCTGCCCACTGCTGGTGCTGCCATGGCTGTGCTTCTTTTTTAACTCTCATTGAACTAGCACAGATGTGTCTCCTCGAGCTGGAATTTACACCTGGCTCTGGTATAGATGTACCCTTAAAGTTCAAGACAGCAGGCTCAGTGTTTGAGCTTCAAGGGAGGTGGTGTTGCAGTATGAGAGTAGGGTTGCCACCTTTCTAATTGCTAGGAACTGGATCCCCCAAGGTTCCACCCTGGTCGCTTGCTTGATCATCTCAAGGAATCTGCTTGCAGGTAGGAGGCATCCCCTGCTGAGCAGGGACTGATGCGGGTTCGTGACCCGGTGCCTGCCCCAGCCCTGTGGTAACTGGACTTTTGGTTTTGGTGCCATTTAGGGTAGCCAGGTCCCCTTTTTGACTGGACTTCCTAGTTGAAAACTGGGCATCTGGCAACCCTAAATGGCTTTCGGACACAGAAGCCAAAAACCGGACCCTCCAAGTAAAGTCTGGACAGGTGGCAACCTTTATATGAGAGGCAACAGGCTAAGGGTCCTAAATAGAAGGGTGGAAATTCTGTAGAGGGGATCAGATCAGTCTACTGCACACACCTTGACCCTCTACTAGATAAGAGTGATGAAGGCATCCTTGCTCCTTCCCCCGCTGGTCCAGTGCTGTTTCCGCTCCCTTAGTTCCTTGCCTTGCCCACAGACCATAAGTCAGAGAAGGAAGCTGGCACAGGGAGGAGTGGGGTGATGCAACTGCTAGGAGAGGAGCAAGTACAGCCGATGCCGCTTCTGCTCATCAGAGGGCTGGTGGCCGAGCAGCAGCCTAATCCCAACATCCTTTTTCTTCCCTCGGACTCGTATTCTTTCCTCATCCCGGGCTATTGGTCCCTCTTGCCCCCAACAGCTGTTCAGACTGTCTTGACTCCCCAGATCGGTCACCGATGCCCTTTATCAACCTCTTATGCTCTAATCTCCAAGACAGAGATTGAGAGGGAAGTCGCTTTAATCTTAAATGTGCTTGTGAACGGGACCCTGTGTGCTCTGCAGCATCATGGAACAGCATTCTGTGGCATGAGCTCCTAAATTCCACAATGTTTTTGTTTGTTCACAAAATATCCCACATTCCCATTCCTCCCAAGCCACCGCACAAACAAAGGAATGGCTTGGCACTGAAAATGCTCAATGATGTAAAATTCATGTATCTTTATTTTTAACAATTTTTTTTAAACTATGCATGCAATATATAACACTCCCCCTTTTTTTTTTTTCTTTTTTCCCCTGTTCCCTAGGTAGCTTGGCTTGGTAGGCCTTAGCTCATGTGATGTTATCTAGTCACCCAAGTCAAACCTCTTTCCTCCACCTCTCCCCCATGTATGCTGAGGAACTGGTAGCTTGTAGCTAGCTTCAGTGTCTCATCTCCCTAGCTCTCCAGGCAGTTCAGCTTGCCAGTTTGCACATCTGGCTCCTCCCTTCTGGGCTGCAAACTGGACTCCAGCTCTGGTTCCCCAAATCCCTGCTGCCTGATTCCATGGAACAATGCAAAGAGTGTGCATGGTAGTCCAATGAATTACTTCTTGTAGGGTGTGCAGGAAGCAAGAGGCAGCTGCAGGCAGGTCCCAAGAGGGGAGAGCTGCTGTGAGATAGCAAAATTCCACAGTCAAGAACCTGAGATTCATGGCATCTTGGGAGGTGAAACTTCATTTTCCATGGTTATGAAATTGCAGAGTCAATTGCAGACTTTTCTTTAAAATTTCAGTTTAAGAGCCGGCCGACACTAGTACATCAAGTACTCATTGTCCATTTTCAAGGTCTTTCTCTGCAACCATAAACGTTAGAAACATAATTCTTTATTATTATTATTTATTATATTATTTTAAGATGAGATTCTGTGTCAAGTGACGAATTATGTGGCAAATTCCATGGCTGGGAAATCCACTGGGCCGTTTCGATGGCCCATCCATATATAGGGCAGCATGGGCATGAGGGCAAAGTTAAGGTTTTTCGATGTACTTAACTCTGCAATCCCATATATTACACTTTTTTTTGTAATTTTTCAAAAGTTCAGGCTCTTCAAACTATTGTGTGTTCTATTATGTTTTGTTCCAGTATGTATGTTGATGCATATTTACAACCTTAACTCCAGTCTAACAAAGGACTTGTTTTTTCCTGTGGATGTACTTGATGAATTATACTGCAGTTAATGCCACCCCTGCCCCCTCAAAAAAAGCCTTTATAGTGCATCCAAACACATAGTGTATAGCTTTAACAGCTAGCATCCTGTGCAGCAGGGAAGCACAACAGAAAGATGCTAAAAAGAGGAAGGGAAGGATAAACTTCCTGAACAATGAACGTGTAATGATATAATTGTGTTAATCTTATTGGAAAGAGTTTAGCATTAAAAGAGGAAATGCGGTAAATGTAGCTGGCCCTGTTCCATCCCATACTGCCTTTTTCTCTCTCTTTTTACTCTAACCCAATAGTTTGTTCCCAGTCAGGCCAAACAATATGTGGCATTTGTCAATTGCCTCTTCAGTTCAGGAAGGAAAAAAATTAATTTCATATAACTATTGTCTCATGATGACACTTGAAAGCCTGCAAAATTAGATTTAATATGCTTAGTCATAGTGGAGAATTAGACTTTCCATGCTTTCTTTCTTTCTCTTGTAAACAGGGTCTTGTGGGTCTTGTACAGTATGTGATCTTATTGCTTAAATGTTGGGATCAGTCACAACCTAAAATTACTTTTTTTTTTTTTTTGGGCAGTAGATAAGTAAAGTTAGCTTAGCAATTTTTTAACAGTAAGGGTAATTAACAATTGGAACAACTTACTGAGGGTTGTGTGGTTTCTCCATCACTGGCAATTATTTTAAAATCACAATTGCAAGTTTATCTAAAAGATGTGCTCTAGTTCAATCAGGAATGAATTAAGGAAAGTCCTGTGGCTTGTGTTATACAGGAGGTCATACTCACTAGATGGTCACAGTGGTCCCTCCTGGCCTTGTATACGAATATTGGCTTAGCACTTCTTTACTGAGGAAGTCATCTTACCCATAGTTTAAATTACTTAAATTTGTACTGCAGCTTAATGTGATCCATTATTTTCTATAGAACCCAAGATCATGCTGGATGTTTACAAGGTCTCCGCTTGTGTAAAATGGGCTGGAAGATTCAAATATACAATAGGAACTAAATTGGTCACCGAAGATAGCTAGACAGCAAGCTTCTGCAAAATGGGACATTGTAGTACATTTGTCTTTAGTGGGAAATTTATTGACCAATTTATAAAAAGTATCCATTTAGTAGGAAGAAGTCAAGTACCTAATATAACATAAAAGTGCAATTCAGCCTTGCTGTAAGAGGGTAAAACTCCATTAAAGTCAATAGTTTCATCTGCATGCACTAAAATGAATCTGGCCCAGTTAGGCCCTTCTGTAGAAGTCTTGCATATTTTTATTCTTTGTACCAACTTTGTTCTTGAACTCTTTTCTTGTGAATTTGGCAAGGATAATTGACTTTTGTTTTGTTTGTATTGTGGGAGTGCATTAAGGTAGTGTCAGTCAAGGCTCCATTGCACTAGACAGATTTCTGACAGTTTTTATAGTGTGTCTGTTAAGCCCTTGAGGAAAAAATGTCCAATAAATAAACAGACTTTTGGTGATGCTGTGAATCTGGCTGTTTGGAGATGAACAGTAACTATTCATCGTGAGTGTTGTCATCCACAATTTAGATTCAAGCTTGTCAGATGTACATAAACTATACAAATATTTCTGTATCCTAAATAAAACTGACATAAAACACACACAGGTACAATGTACCATGTCAATGTATCTTGGAATATTTCTTTAAAGTTCCAGTTTAAGAGCTGGTGGTATATTAGATGACCTAATAGATATTGTCTGACTGGTATGATCCTGTATCTGTCTGTGGAATGGATGAAGGAAGAGGCTTCTGCCTGTGCAGTAATATATAAAAGTGCAACTGCACATTAAATCATTAGGCATTTCAATTAAAAAAAAAAAGGCAGAAGAGTAGGATTCCAACTTTCTTACATAGAGAAGGATCTAAAAGGGGAAGCTGTGTTTTGAGAGCTTGTATAAGCGCCCAGAGAATAGCATATAGTAGCATATTTTCAGGATCAGCTAATTTGTAGTTTGCTGCCTCTGGCTTGTTTCACTTTTCGCTTACTGGAGTGACACCTTACAATGCCAAAATCTTGTTCTTTTCTTAACTTGCTTTTGCTGGTGATTTAGCATCATGCTTTCTTTCTGTAGCTTTCCACTTGCAGGGAGATGAGCCTGTCTGCATTCAGCTTCACTGCTGCAGATTAAACTTCTCAAATGCTGTCAGTTTTGCTTAGTAATTAGGTGGCAGGTATGACGATGCCCCCCATAAGGCTTTATGGAAATATATGTATATGACATAACTAGAACGTTTTATGCTACATATGCCATGTAACATATCTCTGTAAAGGTTATGATCTACTGAATCTATTAATCCTAGTTGTATGCATGTATCATCTTTGTATTCAAAGTTATGAACATTGGCTATGTACTGGCTTGAATTTTAAGTAGCCTTTGTAAAGCATTTGGTCAGCTTCTTGGGAAAAGAGTGTGCAAATTAAATGCCCAATCAAGAAGCACTTCAGGGACAATGGATCTTGGAATGCTCCGATTCACAAAAGAAGTCTACCTGAGGATGTTCAAGGTAGCATGTGACCTATGGCTGCTACCTGTAAAAAACTGAGTCATGCATGGACATGTGACTTGCCCATGTGATTCCAAAACTCCATCTTGGAGCTGGACTTTACATAGGAGAGAGGAGGGGGTCTCCACCCACAAGAGAGTCTATTTAAGCCTATGGGAGGCCCCTCCATTTTGTCTTCAGCTGGCTAAGGAGATAGCCTCTCCACCCACAAGGATATCTGAAAGGAACAAAGGACAGTAACTACAGGGACTGTGAGTGACTGCTGGTCCCAGAGTAGAAGGAGACTAATCTGTAAAAGAAAGTTTACTGTAATTCTTCTAAGGGTGAGTTTTTTACCTGTATTCATTTTTTATTACTGTACTAGACTTGCGTGTTTTATTTTATTTTGCTTGGTAATTCATTTTGTTCTGTCTGTAACTACTTGGAACCACTTGAATCCTACTTTCTGTATTTAATAAACTCATGTTTTATTTACTAATTAACCCAGAGTATGTATTAATACCTGGGGGTGCAAACAGCTGTGAACATTTCTCTATCAGTGTTATAGAGGGTGAACAATTTTAGTTTATTCTGTATAAGCTTTTATACAGGATAAAATGGATTTATTTAGGTTTAGACCCCATTGGGAGTTGAGCATCTGAGTGTCAAAGATAGGAACACTTCCTAAGTTGCTTTCAGTTAGTCTGAAGCTTTGGGGCATGTGGCTCAGACCTTGGGTCTGTGTTGGAGCAGACTGGCGTGTCTGGCTCAGCAAGACAGGGTACTGGAGTCTTAAGCTGGCAGGGGAAGTAGTCTTGGCACATTGGGTGGCAGCCCCCAGGAGGCTTCTGTGATCCCACCTGTCACAGCCGGTGCCTGTAATACTGAGGCACACTTCATGTTGCAAAGGTAATGATGGAATGCTTCGTATGCAGATGAGAGAAGGAGGAAAAACTGAAGATGAGGAGTTGGCCATTGATGGACACACCTGTGTTCTAACTGAAAACACAGACTATTCTAAAGCATGAGAAAACAAAGTAGCCTGGGAATCCGTCCATTTATTCAGTGGGTATTAGTGGTTTTCCAAATTAACCAACAAAATCTATAAGGAATGTGTTGGATCCATCTCCATAGCTAATGCCTAATATCATTGGTGTTCTTTAACTCACTGAATTGGTGCTTTCCCTCATGCTTTGTCTATCTCCCAGATAGATCTTATGTGGCCCAGTGGTTAGGCCATTAGCCTGGGACTCAACGAGACCAGGATTCACCACAGTCTTCAGCACAGGCTTCCTGTGTGATCTTGGGCAAGTCGCTTGGTGTCTCTGTACCTCAGTTCCATGTCTGTAAAGTGGGATAATAGTACCTCCCAAGGGAGCTGAGTAGATAAATACATTGGGAAGATTCAGATGCTCCGATACTATGGTAATCGGGGCCTCAATAAATAGAAAATGTGGTATGTTACTGTCCAAATCGGAGGAAGGAAGGATTAATAGCTCCTGCTGCTCAACCCCTCCATGTAGTACTGGCTCCGCTGCGTGCATGGGGGGGGGGCGGGGGAAGAGCTGTGGAGTGTTAACTGTTCTTTATGATATTATCATTGGGGTAGGGCACCATTCTGAATGGAAATGGATTTGGGGTGAAAGCTCTTGAACGGGGTAGGGCAAACTGGCCACACCTTATTGCTTCTCCCTCTTTCCCACCCCACCACCCCCCAAATTAGTAAAACTTGTGGGGGGAAAACCCTGAGTGAGACTTTGGCTTCTCAGCTCCTCTGAGATTTCACATGTAGGGTTAGCATGTCAGCATTTATTGCAGGGAGCATGAATCTCTTTACTGACTGCTTGATGCTGACCTTGTGAATTACACTGCATGCTCACATGGCCATATTGTCCAATAGGCCCATGATAGATTGTGGATGTAACAATTTTAAGGGCACTCTTTTAAAGAGGAGAGTTGGGGGAAATGTCGTGAGGGGAAGTTGGGCCAGTAGAGGGATCCAGAGGAGCAGGTGACTGGCTAGCATGTATTGGACAGATGTAATGTCATCTAGCCTAGGGGAGGAGTGTGAGTATAGTGTAAATGCTTGGATAGCAGTGTGCACAGGAGTGGAGTACTGGGAGGAGAGAGAGAGAGAGGCTAGAGGAGCTGTAGAACTGGCCAAGGAAAGTGCCATCTTAAAGAAAAGGTGATCACATGGTAGGAGAGTTGCAGCCCTTTGATGTCTGGGGTGTTCCTGACATGACCACAAAAATAGAGAAGGGAGTGCCTAGTTCTCAGGCCTTAGAGTACTTGTTTGCATTCAGAAAGAGCAACATGTGGGATGCCAGCAGATCCCAAACAAAATAAGAACTGTAAGTGAGCAAGCTTTGCTAGATGAGAACATAGATACAGCCTCTGCTTTATAATGTCTGAAGAAAGCTTGCTGGCATGTACAGTACTTTTGAAAGAAGATGAGCTAGTGAGAAACTTGACCATAAAGGTAGCATTAATAACTGTACTGATTTGCCCTAATGCTGATGGACTATTAAGGCTGAACTTTCAAGACATGAGTAGGTGTCGTCTTAATGCCTACTACTTCTATTGATTTGACAATATTATCAGCAAAGGGAAAATTAATGGACATTGGAGCAATGCAGGGTGAAGCAGTAGCTGTTAATGAGGAAAAAAGAGCAAAGTACATTTCAAGCTCCATCATCATTTTAAGAGGAGTTTTCTATAAGAATAATAGTCATGACTAGAAATGAAGAAACATGGATGGAACAGCTTCAGAGTACGTAATAAAATGCTGCAGGTAACAGCAGTGAGTGAGTACAATCTCTCACAAATCCTGGTACCTTACAAAGGGATGCTTAACCCCCTATATAGAGACAACAGAATTAAAGTACAAATATACATTGTGCTTAACCCTGGCTGTGCTGAAAACCCCATGTGGCTGTTACGGGGTGTTTAGCGTTATGGGTGGTACATATGGAAACTAAGTTCAAATTAGTCCATATTCAGGACACTCCTTCCCCAAAGTCAGGGTTGTCTGTATAACTTACAAAGAGCAGGCTAGCGACTTCTGTTCCAGTTTCCTTCTGATAGTTGGCTCTCACTGAGGATAAAAGCCTGCTATTTCTTTATGGTTAAAGGAGTTACTCTTTCACCCCATTGGTAGGGACTTGGACATTTAATGCTGAAGATCTTGGATTCTGTGTGTGTGTGAAAGATAGAATTACTAGTTAATAGGCATTTTAGAATTTAAAGGGATCATTTGGATATGTTCAGGTTGAGTAATGTGTGTGACTTGGGATGCAGTGGTTGCATTCAGCCAGCCCTATATAGCAAAGTGTGGTAGGAGCTACATCAAGGGGTCATTCATAATGTACTGCCTTCTTTCCTTTGGTCTGTCAAAACAGCCTCTTAATAGGTATAACACTAAAAATGGTTTTGTAGAACCATCAGATTGGTAACTTGCAATCTACCATTTGCCTTGATACTAGTGTCTAGTCCAACCCTTTCTTGTCCAGCCTCCAAAAACTGATTTATCATCCTTTAATTCTGCCTTGTAATTAAATTTCTGCCATAAGCTGCTTCTGCTAATTCAGTTATACCTCCCTTTTCATTGACAATAGATTTAATGGTTCATGCTAAATATACAGACTAACTTCTGCAGCCCAGCTAAACTAGGCTTTTTAGGATTGGAGTCAGGTCTTCTGATTTTAGAAAACAGTGTCCAGTACTTCTCCTGAAGACCCTTTAAAATGAAGAAATACACACCCACCCCATATATAAATGATTGTGTGTATTCTAATCCAGAAGGCGGACATAGATTTTACTAATTAAGTGGTCAGAGTTGCTAATTAAGTGGTCAAATACAGTATTCTGTAATTTACACTATTGCAGTAAGTGGGGGAGGAGGAATAGTTCAATGGCAAAAGCACATGACTAAGAGTCAGATGAGCTGTTTTGGTTTCCTCCTCTACCACTGACTTTGGGTCTTTGGGAAAGTAATTTAAGGCCCGATTTAACTCCCACTTGAAGTCATTCCATTGAGTTTAGTGGGGGCTTTATTTGGTTTATAAACTCACCTGGCCTTCCCTCTGAAAAATGGAAATAAAAATAATTGCTCCCACAGGGGTGGTGAGGCTAAATTAATTATCTGAGGATTTTATTCTGCCACCCCTCATTGTAGTATCTGAGCACCTTCCATGTAAAATCAATAGTAATAGCAAAGTCCTAGTAGACTTCCTGGAATCTTTTGATCCTTATTTTTCTGGGTAAAAAACTCTAATGTTTGTAAAGAGCTTTAGGATCCTTGCCTGGCAGGTCCTGCAGAGATTCAAAGTAGTAGTAGTCTCTCTCCTGTTAAAGTAAGATAACTGACTGTAAGAGAAGCCATTTCTAACCTTCTTTTATAACATCATTAATGGCTCCAGAAAACGAAACTGGTGTCTGCTTAGTTTGGTTGCCTTTCTTTTACTCCTAGATCTGGACAGATAATATTTGGAGGTTCAAGACCGATGCTTGCATGTTGGGATTTTCTTTGAGCTAAAATTGACTGTTCTTTTTGAAGAATGTATAACAGCATCAAGCAGGGAGGATGGTACAAGTGGACTTTGAAGGCCAGTAGAATTGATTTTTTTCATGCACAATAAGAGAAATTTACATTCTGATCAATTCCCTAGCAGTTTTCTGTATTTCAGGACAAATAGAACGTACATTTAGGTTGTAAAGTTTCGTAGATGTATGCCGGGGTGAGGAACCTTTTTTCTATCGGGGGGCCACTGACCCACAGAAAACATCAGTTGCGGGCCAGACAGCCCCGCAGGGGGGTGGCAGCTCAGGGTTTCCTGTAGGCTACAGGGTGGGACCAGAAATGAAGGGTTCAGTGCGTGAGGGGGCTTTAGACTGGGGCCAAGGGGTTTGGAGTGAGGGAGCAGGCTTAGGGCTAGGGCGGGGGGTGGGGTGCGGGGTGTGGGCTCCGGGAGGGAGGTTGGGCCCGGGAGGGAATTCTCTCCTGTGTGGGGTCTGGGAAGGAGTTAGGACGTGGGAAGGGTTCAGACCTAGGGCAGGGGGTTTGGGGTGCAGGCTCCGGCTGGGCGGCGGTTACCTCAGGTGGCTCCTGGTCGGTGGCGCAGCGGGGCTAAGGCAGGCTACCTGCCTGCCAGGACTCCATGCAGCTCCCAGAAGCAGCTGCCATGTCCCGCCCCTAGGTGGAGGGGCTGGGGGCTCTGCTTGGTGTGCACGGCCTATGCCTGCAGGCACTGCCCCCACAGTTCCCGTTGGCCGCGGTTCCTGGCCAATGCTGGCTGCAGAGCTGGCACTGGGGGCGGGGCAGCACGCAAAGCTTTCCCGATGGCCTCTCTGCCTAGTGACCGCACAGACATGCTGGCTGCTTCTGGGAGCTGCGCTGAGCTGACCAAACTTTTAACAGCCTGGCAATCCCAGCTTTCCCCCGCAGCGGGGTGAGCTGGCGCTCATGGCTCCAGTCCCGTGGGGGGTGTGCTGAGGCTAAGGGTTTCTGGCCCATGGTGCTGAGACTTGTCGCAGGCCTGCTGAAATGAAGCAGCGGGCCGAATCCGGCCCACGGGCTGTAGGTTCCCCCACCCCCACTGTATACATTTGGAATGACTACTGAATAATACTCACAGAATTTTCACACTAAGGGCCAGATTTTGATCTCCGTTACATGTGTAGCAGCCCTGTTGACCCAAGAGATTTGCACAGGGGGGCCAAAACCAAGATTTGTCCCAAAGACTGAGACTTGGGGGAAACCCTAGGTCAAGTATGTATGTCTTATGCTTTTTCTTTCAGGCAAGTGAATGCATCTGAATTGCTCTGAAGAGATTCAAGATAAGAGGTAAGGGTGGTTTCTCCCTCTTCCATTCCCCTCCCCACCCCCCAACTTCTGTCCCATTCAAAGCACCTAATGATCTGAAAGAACAGAAAATGTAAGCCTCAAAACTTGGCTTGCAGCAAGTATTAATCCTCTGCATTGAGCCAAATTTGGGGTCACACTTGTAGACAGGATGCCATTAATTGTTGACCTGAAGGACAAGTCTTGTCTTTGTACATCAATGTTACAAACTTTTATCTTCAAACCAGAATGAATTTCCTGAGAATTCAGTAATTAAGTTTTATCTTTTTAAGCTAATTTATCTCCAGTGGGGGAAATTTGTACAAATTAGATTGTCTTCAGATCTAATAGTCTATACTGCCCCATGAGGGCAAAGTCCTCCTTTCCATTTCAAAGGATGACTTCCTTGAGAACATAACTAACCTATTTAAATTGAATAGAATGGAATTTTAAAGTTTGGAATAACTCACTCTTGCCTCTGACTAACGTGGCTTATGTCTTCATAGTATACTCGTGTATGCCGTACATCCATATGTAGTTAAAATTAGGTAGACGAAACATTAAAATAGTCAGCAAATGTGAAAAGGTAAGGTTCCTGCAGAAATGTTAATGTGGCCACATTATGCACATGCAGAGCCAGCTCTTAAACTGATGTGAATCAGTGTAGCTACCAGTTGTGGATCTGGTCAGTAGTATTCTCTTACTGTTTCTGGATAAATGTGTAGTTGTTGCTACTGCATTTCGTCTTTCAATGCTAATTTTTTCCCAGTAAGATTAACACAATTATATCATTACACATTAATTGCTCAGGAAGTTTATCCTTGAGTTTCATTTCCCCAGTGCACAGGATATAAGCTATTAAAATGGTCGTGTGTTCAAATGGGGAATTCAACCTTAGTTAATTACTGGACCACCTCCCCTTCTGTAAAATAAATATATTTTTCATTACAGAAGATCCCAGTGTATTTCACGAGTGTCCACACGCAGCACAACTGAAATGCAGCAACCTCCTTTTGCACAGCATGCTGCACAATATTTTGTGTCCATGTTGGAAGGGGTGAATTTCTGCCAAGAACCCCTACTCTTACTAAAGAGCCATTACATTTGTCCATGCAGAACAGACAGGACATCAATTAAGTTCTTTCACAAAGACCCCCACACATAATGCATGACACCCTAATTTTCTACATAGGACAAAGGATTGAGTCAAGCCTGCTAGGATTTGAACTTGTGGTTTAAGTCTAAGTAGACATCTCCTATGGCTAACACCATAACCTTTATGGATATGTGTGTAGTTTAAAGCAGCAAACCCCTCTTCTCCCAACTCCCCGATGTGGGCACAGTTATGTCAATATAGAAGTGCTTATACCAATATAGCTTATTCTGGTTCAGGAAATGTAGTACCAGTGTAACACACTTTTTATACTGTGTGCATCCTAGGGCTTTTACTGCACTATCTATATCAGCAAAAAGTCACACCCCTCACTGACATCATTACACTGGTATAGTTTTCAGTGTAGACCAGCCCATGGGCTCCAAAGTCGCTGAGGTGATTTTGAAAATGTTAATTTTTCCTGTTCTTTATATAGGATTTTCACAAACTAAGTATATTGGAAAAACATGGCAGGTGAAATATATTGTAACCCCCTGAAAGTTTGTGGGGCACTCAGAAGCATATGTAGTACCTGAAATTACATTATTCGATTTGGAAAAAAAGTTCAAATTTTGAGTTGGTGGTTTCCTAGAGCAATAGTAACTCATCACATTGCACACTTCAATGTATATGTTGTATAGCCTAAACAATAATATACTAAGATGTATGTTTGAATAGGAAAAACATTATGGTCCCAATTCAGGGAAGTACTTAATCATGTGCTTATGTGCTTTTCAGATCGGGGGCTACGGTATAGGCCCTGATTGGACAATCTACTTAACCATATGCTTGACTTTAAGCAAATGAGTAGTCCCACTGGGACTCTTTATGCACTTAAAGTTAGTCATGTGGTTAAAATGTGTGCTGAATTGGGGCCTATGTGAGCAGAGCAGCTCAATTAACATTGGTATAGGAACCTTTCCTTCTGTATTTCTTGACTTTAAAGACTTCTGTTGTGCAATGTTAATAGTCTTGCATTTATACAGCTTTGTATTAGAATTTTACTGATGAGCTCTCTGTGTGAAGTTTGACTAACGAAGCTCTGCCTTGTGTATTTTTTTTCAGAATAGAATAAAATTCATCTGCATTCTGCGATCTGTAACCTTACAGTTTGGTTTGACATACCAGTAAATATCCAGTTAATAAGTACTGAATTAATAAAATGCATTCCAAATGATGCATTTGTGATCTTGCACCTTGGAAGTTTTTTAATCCTTTACTTTAAACTCTTTCCAGTTTCAGTTTTTGTGTTGGTGAATAACTTTCTGAATAAAACTGACAGTTTTAGAACTGTAATTTAATTGGCATTTATGGGGTGAACAATCTGTCATTACATGATGCTGCAGGTGCTCTTACAGGGTTTTCACAAGATTTAATTGTGTTGTGCAAGAAGTTTAATGATTACATGATATACCTCCAGAAATGGATTTGTGATGCTCGAAACATGACACACTTAATGTTTTAAAATTGGGCCCTTCTGGTTTAATTTATTAATTGTTTTTAGAATCTGTTTTTCCATGTGACTTGATGTTTCACAGAGGCACAATATCAGGTATAAACAGGAATGCAATGAGACTCCTTGATGTGCCTTGCCTATATTTACTGTGTGTGTGTAAGATATGATGGCTTATTTTGGTGTAATAATGTTTGCATGTCATTCATGCAATGTCTCACAATTCGCTAGATCTGATGGGGATCGGGGGCAGGGGGCTAATAGACTAGGAGATGCATAGGGAACTGGTAACCACCAGTGGGGGGGAACCAACAGCTGCTGTTGGTAGTGTTGATAAGGTGAGTATCAAGCTGTTTCTTCTTTTGTTTGTTTTTAAGGATTGGTGAGCTGCATAGCTGGTGCAGAAGCAGCAGCAGAGGATCAACCTCCAACAGAGTAGATTGGGTTGGGGTCTGAGAAGAAGCAGCAAGTGAAGGTATTGGGGGAGTGAGATCAGATATAGTATAGATTGAGGGGCACAGTCGTCACGAAGGGTTTTGAAATCCAAGAGACAGAATCTGGGAGGTTTCTTTGGATGAGGTTTGGGGAAAGCAGTCTTGTGTATTCTTGGTGGTGAGCATGTTTGCAGGGTTAGTCTGAATAGACTGGAGACTTGGTGAAAGTGATTCTCAGAGGTGATAGAGGAGGGAATTGCTATAATCTGCATGAATGAGTGGCTGAGAGAGGGTAGGGGCGTGAGGCAGTGGTATGTGTACACCATTGTGGAGCTGGTAATGGCCAGATCTAGTACTGTGAGATCTGAAGGACAAAACACTGCAAACATCACCGAAAGCAATTTTTTTTTTCTGGCAGGTAAATGGGCAGCTTGGCTTAACCAGTCTCTTCCAGTTCTAGAGTGTATGGAGAAAGATCTCTGGTTCAGCACTGAAACCTACAACCAGAACTAGCAAGTTCTTGAATTCAGAATGATAGAACTAGAAGTAAAAAAGCTCTTGCAGAATCCAGAGCAAGAGAGATTTATCCTGGCAATAAACCCACTTTCCTAAACACTTTAATCAAAAACTGAGCTGTCCTTATCTTAAAGGGATGGTAAAGATGCCCCTATATCCAGAAAATTGTACCAAATGGAAGAGTGTATGAGGTATTAGGTTGACTTCTTACCCATGAAATATCACATGACTGACAGTTATAGTAATGGAAATAAAACCCTTTATCTACAGCCCAGGAAATGGTAGGTTACAGTGACAAGGTACCCTGGTTGTCCTGGAATTATCTCGAATTGGAGTCAGTGCTCCTGAGTCTGGGTTTTTGTGGAAGTTGTGTGGAAGTTTTTTGCACCCCAGCACCCAGTTTCATTAAAAATTGCCCATTGCCCATCCAGCTACTCCTGCTGGATAGCCCCTCTTATATTAAGTCTTTTTAGCCATCTTCTCCTGGCCTGCAGTACAACTTGTTCCCCCTCTTCGCACAGCCCTGTTCTTTCTCTGCCTCTGCTCACTGGCACACTGTAGCTATATATTCCTCTAGTGTGATGAAATCAGAAAGGAGGAGGCAGCAGAAAAGCAAATAATTTGGACTCTGCTAAAGCATAAAGTGGGGGAAGAGGTGGGACCTGTAGGAAGGGGAGTGCCATTTAATCTTCCCAGTAGTTGCATGTCCTTGAGTGTTCCTGAACCCTAACATGCCTATCTAGCAGCCTAAACCCTCCTGAGAGACTCCGAACTCTCATTCCCTACAAACATCACTCCCTAGCTCGAGGATTAAATCCTGATTACCCTATGCAATGCAACCTCTGATTCTTCCTATTTTTTCCTCCTCCTTGATTTGGGATTGTGGGGAATTTCTGGATATGAGAAGGTAATATCGGTCCTTGCCAATTCAGTCCATGGTCTCCAAGTCTGCCAGTAGTTAGCATGGTTCCTTGTTCACTGAGAACTAGATTAATTTGTGCCTGCTTCTCCTAAAGCCCTAAAAGTTGGTAGATCCAGAGCACCTCTTTTTTTTTTTTAATGATACCTACTCATTCCCTGTCATGAACAGTTTCCTTCACCTTTACTTTACTCTGTGGTAATGCTAGAACAAAGATAAGTATTCTTCTTGCAGATTTCCCCCCACTTTGGGGTTCCTATTGTGATACTCAGTTGGCAAACTCCATTCTTCAGTTGTTGCATTTGGGGTGTGTCTCTTTCCCTTTGATTTCTCTTAGCTCAGTCCCCAGCTCAAGTCAGCCAGAGGATTGGCTTAGGTTTACTGAATTTGTCACTTAGGGGTATGAATAAACCGCCCCCTTGAGTGACACAAATTACACCAACATAAACACCATGTGGACAGTGCTGTTGGTGGGAGAGCTTCTCTTGCTGACATAGCTTCTGCTGCTCATAGAGATGGTTTTATTATGCCTATGGGAGAGCTCTCTCCTTTCAGCATAGAGTGTCTTCACCAGATGCACCACTACACCTGTGCCACTGCAGTGCTGTATATGTAGACATGTCCTAAGGCACCACTGCTTCCTCCATGTGACAATGCAGCTCATGCTACATTTTGCCTTTCAGCTGATTAAAAAGTTAAAGAATATACCACAAATTTTTTTAAAAGGAAAATTTCATTGACTTTACATTTTTGGTATTTATCTCTTGCCACCTTTTGGTAGGAACTACAAGAGCTGGATGTCCAACATGGATAAATTAAGTACTGAAAGCCTAGCATAAACAAGTGGCTCACACCACCATTGAAGTGAAGAATATTGTGTAAGAGAGTAATGTGTATAAATAAACCTTAACCATAACAGACCTGGCCTTCTGCTATATTACAAAGTAATTAGGCCAATTTAATCTTGTATTGGGACCATTTCTGTCTTATTTACTAAATGAAGAATGTATTTTTACTCATATTTCTGCTCTTCTTCGTTTGTCCAGCTCCTTTCCCTTTCCCTTTCCCGTTTCTTCATGTTCATTGTATAATTCAGTTTTGTTAATATTTTCACTATTCAAGCTCTTCTGTATTGTACTTAATATATATCACATTTTTGCATGTTTCCTTGAATAATTCAATAATTTTTTAATTAGGGTGGATATGCAACACACCATGCATGCTTCATATTCTTCACTTTAATGAAGGAACTTGCAGTATCAACTCCTGGAAACTTCTTGATCTTTTCAATGCTGAAAAAGCTCTAAAAATTTGCAGTTTATTCAGGGAGCGTTTTAAGGTTTAAATGCACTAGCTCAGAGACCACCTTGCTTGAAAATGTAATACATCAATAGTATTGCTGAAAAATGTAATTATGGGCTAGTATTTCAGAAATGAAAGGAGATACTGAGCTTGGCATTCTCTAACAGCGGTTCTTTTCTTCTCCACATACTGAACCTACTACACACACCTTCTTCCTTCCAAATTTTGCATAAATGTTGGTATAGTATAAGAAACAAAAAGAGAATTGTATCCTACTGCAAGTATCTCATGTTGATTCACTGCTATGCAAATGTTCATCCTTTAATAGTATGGGATTACAAAGCATTATCATTCTCAGATTGACTCAGGTAGTACTATTTTTATTTAATCTGTATTAAGGTATCGTTGTGCATCTTTGGTCTTGCAACATAGAGGTAATACGATTTACTATTTTTATAAAAATCAGTATGGCTGTGTAAATCCTGTCAATACCAAGAACTGAAAAGATTAGTCATGAGCTCACTCTTTTTTCCTTCAGTAGTGAGTAGATAAATTTTGTTTTCCATAATAACTCAACCACACTCGCCGGTTTTGGAACAAAATAATCACACTTGGCTTGTGGTACAGCATTTTCTCATCACTATGTATGATGGTGAATGGAAACACAGGATGCAGTGTTGCAACACTTAAATGCTCACAGATAGCCCTATTAAAATCAATGAGGCTACTCGTGTGCATAAAGATTGCTCACATGAGGTAAGGGTGGTAGCATCATGTCTCATACTCGCAGTTACCCTTGCAGAGATGATTAGCTAATACCTCTGGCTGCAATGGTTTGTTTGTTTGGGGGTTTTTTCCTTTTAAAAATGTGGATGTGTAGAGAAGGAAAGACTATAATGGAATGAGACACATTCAGACTATATTAATACATGGCCGTATTATCCAGTTATCTGGGCAACCACTCCTAGAACTGTATCTAGTAGAGGTTTTATGAATCTGTATGTTTATGGAGTTGCCTGACAAATTCAGACAAACAAGGCTTGACTCTGATTAGTTAAAATATAAAATGAGGTGCATGTTTAAGGAGCAGATCAAATCACAGTGAAGTATTTGGAGTCTTTTCTTTGACGTCAGTGGGTTGGATCAGGTTCTAAATTTCTTGATGATCACCTCCATAATGTTCTTCACTGTTATCACCATATAGTAGCTTGTATTCTGAGGAAAAATAAATGCATGCCCATGCCCAGTAGCTGAGGTCAGACCTGCTTGAGAAGTACAGTAAGAGCTGTCTACCAATAGTATGTCAGATTAACTTTGATGTCCTGTTCCTATTGCCAGAACTGACCGCTGACTTCCATAATTTCTTGATATGGTTGAACTGTCACATGAAACAATGTAGAACTTTCAGATTTCAAAAGAAAACAATTGTAGTCATTAATGCAAGGGAAAGGCAATGAAAGAAATCAGTTCCTATGTAAAAGGATAAATGGACACAAATGAGATATTATGAATGGCAATATACAAAAACCTGTAGGAGAACACTTCAATCTCCCTGGACACACACTAGCAGATTTAAAGGTAGCCATCCTGCAGCAAAAAAAACTTCAGGAACAGACTTCAAAGAGAAACTGCTGAGCTTCAGTTCATTTGCAAATTGGACACCATAAGCTCAGGATTAAACAAAGACTGTGAATGGCTAGCCAACTACAAAAGCAGTTTCTCCTCCCTTGATGTTCACACCTCAACTACAAGAAGAGGGCCTCATCCTCCCTGATTGAACTAACCTGGTTATCCCTAGCCTGATTCTTGCTTGCATATTTATACCTGCCTCTGGAAATGTCAACTACATGACTAAGTGGGTATTCACCCACAGAAGCTTATGCTCCAATATGTCTGTTAGTCTATAAGGTGTCACAGGACTCTCTGCCACTTTTAAAGAAACCTGGACAGAGATTATGTATGAACTGTGGCTGAAATTTTTAGATTTAGGCAATTTAAAGCTAGTTACCAAAAATAAATAAATATTTTTAAAATAAAAAAAAGGAAAGTTGCTTATTTTGAAAATGGGCTCAGTAAAGTCAACAGGAGCTGTTGGGATATTACCTTAACCTAAGATTGGCCATACTGGTTCAAACCAGCGGTCTGTTTGGTCCAATATCCTGTCTTCTGGGATTAGCCAGTGCCAGATGCTTCAGAGGGACCACACTTTGGAAAATCAGGCCACATTTGTTTGAAAGGTTTGACTGAACAATTTCCTTGAAAGCCATTAGTACTAGAGCTGGTGGAAAATTTTTTCCATCCATTTAGATGAATCTGCATCCATGGAAATGCTCTGCAGTTTCCTGCCAGCTTGCCATTTGGTGGCATGTTGGGGAGCCAAAAGCCTGGAAGCCCAGGCTCCCATTTTCCTAGGTTCCTCTACAGCTTGCTTGATGGGATGCTGTAGAGCAGGGCTTCCGAGCTCTTGTCCTTGTGGCTCTTCAGCAGCCTGGTCTCCTAAGGCTTCCAGGGTCTGCAGCTCTGGGTGCAGCCTGCCATGCAGGCAGCCTCTGAATTGAGGACCCTAGGGCTTTCAGGGTTTGTGGCTTCAAGGCAGCCTGCCAGGTGGACTGCCCTGGAGTCCTGGACCCCAGAGCTTTCCATTTTTGGAGAATTCCAAAATTTGAAGTGGGGGTGTTTTGAAATAGGATTGAAACCAAATTTTGAAATATTAAAATCCTCCAAGAAATAGAATTCCCTTTCTCGACTCAACTCTCATCAGAACTGCTGGCCAAAATTTCTAACCTTGGGTGCCTGAATTTAGGCACCTAAAATTTATATTTAGGCACCTAACTTTCAATAAACGAGTTGGAAAATTTTGTTCACTAGGTTTAATGTCTTTAAATGAACATGATTGGGTCAAATTTGGCCCACAATTGGGTGTGTGTATGTTTGTAAATTCTTGCATTTACAAAGCCTCGTGGCCTTCAAAATGCTTACCGCTTATTACTACTTTTTGTCTTCTGTTCTTAATCTAAAGTGGAAGTAGAAACATCAAAATGAAATCTTTTCAACTTTCTCTCTTTAATAGCCAGGAACTCTAAATGACAGTGTCCATTTGGATAAGCTTTGCATTTAGTTTGGTTTCATAGCACGAATTCCACTTTAGACAGTATAAATTGTTATAGTTGTAGAGGTTGAAGCACTCCAGAGCCGGAGGTCAGTCCATGAAATAGAATGGTTCCGTTTTCAGCGTTTCTTGACAATAAAAATCTGTAGGTTATGAAGATACGGTAATGCTACTTTCCATAATAGTGTTAAAAACAGCTTCCTTTATAAAGCCCTATTTTAATCTTACTCTCTAATAACCACAAGTTGTTGAGCTAGATGCAGGAATCACTGGATGAAATCTATGCCTTTCGTTATGCAGGAGGTCAAAGTAGAAGATCATAAATTGCCCCTTTTGCTTTTAAAATATATGAATAACTGTGACTTGGAAAGCTTGTTGGATCGGAAAGTTGCCAGACTTGGACTGAAGGCAAAAGGAAATATTTTTGCAAGGTTTGAAGAAAAAGCATCAGTGTTTTTGAAGTACAGATTATAAAATATAATTACCCCAATCTGAAACTTTGACCCTTATCTAATAATTCTGTGTCGTCCTATAGAAAAGTATGGGCATGTCTACATTACTCGCTGGATCGATGGGCAACAATCGATCCAGCAGGGGTCAACTTATCGCATCTAATCTAGACATGATAAATCAATGGCCGAGCTTTCTACCGTCACCTCCAGCACTCCACTGGAACGGTAGGACCAGGTAGAGTCGATGGGGGAGTGTCAGACACCGCAATAAGTAGATCTAAGTACGTTGACTTCAGCTACGTTATTCACGTAGCTGAAGTTGCATAACTTAGATCGAGATATACGCCCCCACCCTCCACAGTGTAGACCCATGCCTAAGTCTTGTTTCAACCCCTTTCATGTGTAGAACTTCAGAGTTACTAACATCAGAGTTACAAACTCACTGGTCAATCACAACCTCATTTGGAACTGGAAGTATGCAATCAGGCAGCAGCAGAGGCCAAAAAAAAAAGCCAGTACAGTACTGAGGTAAATGTAAACTACTAAAAAAAAAATAAAATAAAAGGGATGTTTTTTTAAAAAAAAAAAAAATTTGACAAGGTAAGAAAACTGTTTCTATGCTTTTTTTTTTAAAAAAATGAAGAAAACATTTTTCTGCATAATAAAGTTTCAAAGCTGTATTAAGTCAATGTTCAGTTATAAACTTTTGAAAGAACAACCGTAATGTTTTGTTCAACGTTATGAACACTTCATAGTTATGAAGTCTCCGTTCCCCAGGTGTTTGTAACTGAGGTTCTACTGTATTTTCAGTAATGTTAAATCTCCTTGAAAACTCATGCATTGATTGTATTTGAAGAAAATAGAGGCTTAATTACAAAGTTAATCATTTTTGTTGATGAGATATAGGTTTTTCCAGCATCCTATTGAAGAACTGGACTCCAGTTGCTTTGTCACTTCATAGATATCAGGGTTGGAAGGGACCTCGGGGTCATCTCGTCCAACCCCCTGCTCAAAGCAGGACCAATCCCCAATTTTTGCCTCAGATTCCTGAGTGACCCCTCAAGGATTGAACTTGCAACCCTAGGTTTAGCAGGCCAATGCTCAAACCACTGAGCTATCCCTTCCCCCTTCAACTCTAGCCATTGGCTTGCATTTTCTGTACTACCTTTTCCCTCCCCTGAAAACTAACATTCTCATTTACATTCATAGTTGTGTCCAGAGGTCTGCTCTCTTTTTAACAAGAGGCTCCTGAGAGCTCCTGAAGACTCACTCCAGCTAGTCAGTGGTCATTCAGGGTTGCTGTGCTTTGACAAAACACACATTTCTTTATACTGAATAAGAAAGTGTGCAGTTTATGTTCCAGTGGAAAACTTAGTCCTTTCTAGTCATTTCCTTGCTCATAAGTACTTGGGTTTTGTAAATGATGTGATAGGTAAATATGTTCTTGTCATTTAGCAGCTTAAGGCCTGGTCTGTATTTGAAAGTTGTACCACTAGAACTATTGGAGTTATGGGTATGATTGATCGAACTATTTAAATAAAATAATCATACAAGTCCTAGTGTTGATCAGTTATACTGGTATAAAGGTGCTTTACACCAGTACCGTTATTTCTCTTTCTGTGAAGGAATAACTATACTGGTATAAGTACCTTTTATACCTGTATAACTGCACTCTCACTGGGGCAGAGTTTTAGTGCTTTAGCTATACCAGTATAATGAAGTGCAGGGGTGAAAGTAATTTAACGGACTCACCAGTGCGCAGGGTGGGCAGGGTTTGGGGGAGAGGGGCAGCTCTGAGCCTGTGGAGGGGGCGGGGGCCGCTGGGACCAGACTCTCCCAGCTAGCCCTTCAGTGCTGCAGGGCCTGTACCGCCCAGGGCTCCAGCGGCAATTTAAACGAGGCGATTTAAAGGGTCAGGGGCTCCGGCCACTGCCAGGAGCCCTGGGCCCTTTTAAATCACTGGGCCCTGGGGCAGCTGCCCCTTTTGCCCCCACCATCAACGGCCCTACCAGCACAGTCAGCTGTGTACCAGCTTTCTTACTGGTACATCAGACCGGACCAGCTTACTTTCACCTCTGTTAAAGTGGTACAGTTTTCTAGTATAAACAAGGCCTTAATTGGTTCTTGGAAGTTGTTTTGTGGAATATTTAAAACCAGTCTGCCCCCTCCTACTTATTGGCAAAACAGGGAAACCTTACAAAGGAAAAACAAAATCCTCTAATTATGGATATCCCAGTACCCTTTCTTATGCCTTGCGTTATATAGGATGAAGCAGTAGGATGGAGAGTTGGAAGAGGGTTAGAATAAGGACCCTATGCAAAGTTCCCAGTTGGTTGGAACAAGACACAACATTTGTTCCCACCATGATTAAAACGTGAACTGTAGCGTACATGTTCCCAGCCCCTGTTAAAGACCTGGCTTGATATAGATAGGTTCTTGAATGACCAGCTGCAATACAGGGAATATTATGCATGATTTGCTTATGCAGAAGATAAGCAGATACAGCAATTAATGGCTGAATAAAGCCTACGATTTACCCTAAAGACAAGCTAAAATCTGAGAGAAGTGGGTTAATGATGAAAATGCTAGCAGGCCCTTGAGTATAATGATGCTGCTGGAGGCTTCCATAAAATCAGGGCTTAGTGATGACTGTTATGATGCATGGTATTGGGAGAATGAGAAACTGCAGTCATTGAACAAAAATGGGCCTTTAAACTAATGGTAGCTACCTAAACGGTTTTGCGCAAAAGTAATTTCCATAGGCGGCTGTTTTTCAAATTATACAGGGGCCTATCAGCTTTTTACAAATTGGAAAGTACTCTGATTATGTTGCAGTGCTTCTTACATTCCTTCTAAAGGTCAAACTACCAATCTCTCTGTAGGTTTTAAGCTAGAGTTTTTAGTGAGAAAAGAATGAACGGCAACGTTTCCAAATTAGTTCACTGATCATAATCCCACTTTCTTGAAATGATGCCAATACCAAATATTCATGCCTGTACCAAAGTGGATTTCTAACCCGGAACATAATAGCTTCTTTTCTTCTTCCGTCCCTACTACCAATATATTAATAGGGTGCTTCAGTGCAGTGGGCTAAGGGTTTTCTACCGCTCTACCCCACAGAAGATGATCCTGAAGTTTGTCAAAAACTGCTTTGTCTTTCCCCTTGAATGTCATAATTTCACTTCCATCCTGCAGCCTGGGAACACAGAGTCCACAATGCAATGCAGCATCTGACCTACCTCTTATCCCACCTGAAGCCATCCTCTCAGACGGTCAGATATGTATGTCACTTCTTCCCTAGTGCCAAAGACATTCCCCAGGGGCACAGCCAATCCTTGGGAAATGCTTCAGCCAATTAGTTAAAAGGGCATCTCAAGGCAGTCAGCCAAATAGATAATCCTTTCAGGCAATCCAGGGGATTTCTTGGTATCAAGCTGCAGGGTACCTACTCTATTTACATATTCCCACTAAGAGGTGGCATCACCTGTGCTGAGTGATGCTCTGTGAAATGATTTGTAATGTGTCCCATCAGAATTGACAATGCACTGAGAGTTGCCTTGTGTCAGGTACTCTAGTAGGAATTGCGGTGACCATTATATTTAAGGTTGCAGAAGTCTTTTCATTCTAACAACCCTTTGTCAGCTTTCACCTCTTTTGCTGACTATTTCAGGCTCTTCTTGAAAGGGGTGTTTTGGGTGTGTGCTTGCTTGTTATGGTATTTGTTTGCTTCAAGCATTTTTGATTACGAGTAGAATGGGGGGAAGGGACAAAATACTCATTTTTTGTGGGGGAGGAAAAATTCTATTTAAGAACTCTACATGCAAAAGTATTTCACAGTGTAGTGTTGAAATTCATCATGGAAGTAGTCATGTATATATCACCACAGTACCTGAGCGCCTCACAATTGTTAATGCAGTTATTGTCACAACATCCCTATGAGATAGGAGTGCAATTATCCCCGTTTTACAGATGGGGAACCGAGACAGTGAAAAGCTAAAGGTACATCCCTGCTGCAGTTGGGAGATGCAACTCCCACCTTGGGCAGATGTTCACACGCTAGCTGCGCTTGAGCTAGTGCTCTAAAAATAGTGGCGCTGGCAACTCAGGCTAGCTCTCTATATACACTTGTAGGATCTTGAATGGGGTTGTACTAGGGCAGCTAGCCCAAGCCGCTGCCCAGGCCCCTGCAGCCACACTGCTATTGTTAGCACACTAGCTCAAACACAACTCCAGGAAAACCTGCCTTTGGCTTGACCTAGTTGTGAGCCTTACAAAAATACACTTTGCACATATGCAGGGAAGTTAGTATAATTATTGGCAACATTCCAAAGGCAGGCTGTACGTCATGTACCTACCTAATCTTAACTGGTTATTGAAAACTTCCAAGATGGTTTGAAGCATTGCCTCATTTGTTACTCACTTCTAAGCTTCCCTGGAGAAGATGCTCTCGTATGGACTTTCTGAGGTGGATATGGCATTCTGGTGGTGTCTTAATCCATTATTATTGTAGCATGAGATGGGGGGAGCAGGAACCTGTTGAGTTAGGAACTGACCATACATATAGTGAGAGCTTACAGTATAAACAGACGAGTCAGACAATGGGTAGGAGAAGGAGAGTACTTTTAACCCGATTTAACTGATGGGGAACAGATGGGGGAGAGAGAGTGTGTATGACCAAAGATCACCCAGCAAGTCTGACCGAGCTAGGAATTGAACCCATGTTATGGTAATCATAGAATATCAGGGTTGGAAGGGACCTCAGGAGGTCATCTAGTCCAACCCCCCACTCAAAGCAGGACCGATCCCCAATTTTTGCCCCAGATCCCTAAATGTCCCCTTCAAGGATTGAACTCACAACCCTGGGTTTAGCAGGCCAATGCTCAAACCACTGAGCTATCCCTCCCTCCCTTCTCCTATATCCTGATATGATGCCTTAACCACAGACCATCTTTTCTCTAGCTACATAGCTCCAGATTTCTTTAAAAAACAAAAAACAAATCCCTAGGAAATGTATATAATCACCACTAAAAGCACATGAAGGTTGTACCAGGAAGCACTCATGCGAATGTCAAAGCCTGATGGATTAAGTGCCCCGAATTCATCTGAAGCCCTGGTTATCTGAAGGTTTTGATTGTTCCTTTTTCAGAGTAGCAGCCGTGTTAGTCTGTATTCGCAAAAAGAAAAGGAGTACTTGTGGCACCTTAGAGACTAACAAATTTATTTGAGCATAAGCTTTCGTGAGCTACAGCTCACTTCATTGGATGCATTACTTTGTTCCTTGAGATCTTTGGATAATGAGGGTAGTCATGTCTTACGCTATAGTTCTTTCAGATACCTTTGGCTCTCTATTCACTTCCTTACCCTGTTTCTACCAAGAACAGGCCTCTTACAGATAGTCTTCTATTGAAAAAAGCCTCCAGAGAGTGATCACTGTAACAGTGATGTGGTTTAAGCAATATTTTCACATTATTGTAGAGTGTATTTGGGTCTGGAGATGAATAGGAAGAAGGTCAAATTAAATATAACCTGAATGTTTGAACAGATGGCTGACCTTTGTTACATTGAGAATAGTTTAATTTTAGAATTTTGCAGGAGGTTTTAAACTTTTGGTTTCTTGTACTTTGCAATCTGACTGTAAATATGCTGTAGAATTTACTATTTTACCCCAGCACTTCATGGAATCATTAGTTAGCTTCACTGGTGCTTTGCACATTCTGCCTAAAATGCAGTATTTCAAAGAGCATGAGTTTGAGATCTTGAAGGACCACTTCTGGTTTCTGGAGGGTCTGTACTTCTAGGTGCTAAATACCTGAAAGCTGAGTAAAGAGGAGGCAGTAGGCGATATATTTTTTTTTTTTTTTTTTTGTCACATACAGAGAAAAATTTTTGACTCCCTGCTAGAAGTAGAGCACCTCTGCTGTTTAATTAGGCCTTGATTTTGCATTTTCTTGCATGCGTCCAGCCTGCTGCACCCCTGTGGAGCCTTACTGAAGTCCTTGGGGCTCCATGCAAACACAACAGTCTGCCCAGGCACAAGGAGTAACAGGATGGGCCTTAATTTATTCATTGTTGTTGACTGCTATAGGTGTTCATAATGCTGTACAGAGAGGGTAGAGACGTGGTCCTTGCCCCCAAAAAACTTGCCTTCTAAGGGTCTGGTTTTTCAAACCTTACCAACCCAAATAGTCCTATTGAAGTTGGCTACCTTGTGAGTAAGGGTTGCAGGAACAGACCCCAGCTTGCATAGTGCATGACAGAAAGAAGACGTAATAAGGTGTACATTTTTAACAGTGAGGGGAGTTAACCATTGGAACAACTTACTTATGGCTGAGGTGGAGTCTCTGTCACTTGGAGTCTTTCTAAATCAAGGTTGAATACCTTTCTCAAGAGTTCAGTAACTCAAACAAAAGTTATGGGCTTGTTGCAGAACATTTTGGGTGAAGTTCTTTGACCTGTATTATACAGGAGGTCAGACTAGGATGATCATAATGATAAACCAAAAATTAGAATAAAGAAAAAAATACACACTCAGCCTTTATTGATTCCTTCAAGTGGGTAGGCTTAACCCTCAAGTCAATTTTTGTTAATTATTTGTAGTGCTCTTTTGGTCTGTGGAGCTGCTGAAATGAAATATAACTGGCCCAGAGTCAAAATTAAGAGGCTTTTATCAAAGCCACCCCAAGACAGGAGCATCTGCAGGAATTAACTTTTTTTTTCCTGTTTATCTTCTGTAAATAAAAACTTGGTGCTTTGAGAATATCTGTTTCCCTTCTCAATGCTAGTGATTTCTTTTTACTGTTCTTATCACCTCACTCAAACAGCATTACCCTTCTCGAACAAACTTTTTTGAAAATATATTTGGTAATTTATTCAATTAAGCTCCTCCCTCAACATTATCACTCACTATACTAAACTAATTTGTTTACACAGCAGCACCAGTGCATGATCAGTTTGGAGAACCATTCAGAATACCACTGCTTTCTGCCTTGTCCCAATTATTACTTCTCCCTCCCCCCTCAGTTTCTCCAGCACCACTTTTCCACCTGCCAAGTCTTCTGGTAGGCCCACAGGATCTGTGTTGCGATGCCAGGTAGAAGGTCTAGATTACCTGATGTAAAATCTGGAGACAAGGAAATGCATGGGATCCTGGTAGATGGTAAAGATTCTCATTCACATGTTCTAGGGCAATGGTTCTCAACCTCGGGCCACTTGCAGCCCAGTCAACACACAGTTCTGGCCCATGTGACATCGTAGCGTATATATTGTGTGGAGGCCGCCCACATAACACATTGAGAGTTATTTATGCGGCCCACAGTGGTAAATAGGTTGAGAACCACTGCTCTAGGGAGACCAGCCAGCGCCCTAAGGTTTTAAAAGCCTCTTGTTCTCACCCCTGTAGGTAGGTGTAGCAGTTGTCAATATTAGTGCTAACACGATCAATATTTTCCCTGTGAAGAAGGCAATCCAGTACTTAGAGCTGGAGGTGCTTGAAACTTGAAATGCATGGATTGCCTTCTTCACAGGGAAAATATTGATCGTGTTAGCAATTTGTAAGCACCTAGAGCATAAGGTTATAAGGAATAGCCAGGATGGATTTGTCAAGAACAAATCATATCACAGCAACCTAATCTCCTTTTTTGATAGGGTTACTGGCCTAATGGATAGGAGGAAAGCAGTAGAAATGATGCATCTTTATTTTAGTAAGGCTTTTGACATAGTCCCACATGATGTTCTCATTAGTAAATGAGGGAAATGCTGTCTCGATGAATTTATAAGAGAGGGGCACACCTGGTTGAAAGACCATACTAGTTATTAAGGTTTGTTTTCAAATTGGAAGGGCATATCTAGTATGATTTTCAGAGGTCAGTCTTGGGTCTGGTACTAGTCAATATTTTCATTAATGACTTGGATAATGGAGTTGAGAATGCCTATAAAATTTGCAGATGACACCAAGCTAGGAGGATTGCAAGCACTTTGGATGATAGGACTAGAACTCAAAATGGAGAATTCATCTTAATTCAACAAGATAAAATTCAATAAAGACAAATGCAAAGTACTTCACTTAAGAAGGAAAAATCAAATCCCCAGCTACACAGTGGGGAAATAGCAAGGTGGTAGTACTGCTGAAAAGTATCTGGAGGTTATATGGATCGTAAATTGAATGAGTCAACAATGCGATGTGGTTACAAAAAAGGCTAGTATTCTGGGTGTATTAAGAGGAATGTCATATATAAGCACAAGAGGTAATTGTCCCATTCTACTCAGCATTGGTGGGGCCTCAGCTGGAGTACTGTGTCCAATTCTGTGTGCCACACTTTAGGAAAGATGTGAACAAATTAGAGAAAGTCCAGAGAACAACAAAAATTATTTAAAAGGTTAGAAAACCTGATCAACGAGGAAAAGTTTAAAAACTGGGCATGGCTAGTTTTGAAAAAAGAAGACTGAGGAGGATCCGATAAGTCTTCAAATATGTTAAGTGCTGTTATAAAGCAGATGATGATTTGTTCTCCATGTCCACTTATGGTAGAACAAGAAGTAATGGGCTCAATTTGCTGCAAGTGAGATAGAATGTTTTCCTAATCTCTAACTGTAAGGATAGTTAAGATCTGGAATAGGGCTCCACAGGAGGTTGTGGAATCCCCCTCCCTGGACATTTTTAAGAACAGGTTGGACAAACACCTGTCAGGGATGGTCTAGGTTTATTTGGTCCTGCCTCAGGGCAGGGGGCTGATGACTTCTTGAGCTCCCTTCCAGCCCTACATTTCTGTGTTTCTATAAATTTGTTCCATAAATTGGCTGAGCTGCTGAGCTAACAGTGGAAACTTCTCAGTAAACTACTTCTAGCAAAATTGGTCCATCAGGAAGGCTGTGGGGACTTACACTTTGTAAAAGTGGTTTCTGTTGGGCTTTGTGTTTGACCTGAAGTGAACCTGGCTTTTGTGTTTACTAGGACTTTTTTTCTTTCCTGTGATCAGTGAATAGTTCATTTTGAACCTTTCTGAGAAACTGTTCACTCACTTTTCATGTCCCGGTAGACGGAAGAAAAGTGCCTCAGTGACATCCGTGTTGTTGCAGTTTATTTATAAAAATACAGGTGCAACCAGGAGAAGTGATTGGAGGCAAAGCTAAAATGGTTTTACACATAATTACAATGTAAAACAGCACCAGTGATCTTAACAGCCGTAATTGATTTTTAGGGTGTATTAGTGTTTCCTGATTCATCCAAATAAAAGAAAGGGGGAACAGTAAGAGAGTTGTATAAAAAAATGCTACAACAAAAAGGATGAACAGTTATGTATAATCTATAAATGGATTCTCTATACTCTCATGCTTTCCTTTTTTGCCCTGAAGCTTTCTCATTACAGGCTGAGGCTGCTTCTGTAAATACTGTCTCTTCCTTTTCACTTGGAGAGAGAGATCTCTGATTTACAGTCTCAGAATTGTTGCCTTGGTGATCAATAAACCTTAATCCATGTGAGATTTTTCCCATTGAAATTCTTTCTATAGTGGAGGTATGATGGAGTAGACTAAATGTAACTGAATTGGGAAGAGTTAAGTTTGGTTTGACTGACATTGTCAATGCTCTTTGCAGAATTTTGAAATACTGACTCATCCCAAAATAATTATTTCTGTCAGTAGGTGGGCATTTGTGTTTTGATTAACCTTCTGAAAAAGCTAGTAAAAATATAGCCACATGTACAATGCCAGTGTTTTATGGTTCTTTGAGCCCACTGCCCATTATTATACTGCTTACATCATCTGCTCAAAGATGAGACAAAAAAGATACTTGGAATTGTTGTAGTCTCTTCTTCTGCTAACCTAATTCTGTTGTTCACTGCTATGATTTTGTGTAGCACAGCAAAGTATTGACCTATAATGAAAGTGAAGGTGCCTGGTTACCTACCGACATTGTTCCCTTACGTTATCAGGTCGTTTTTTTTTTTAACTCCACTTTGGAGTAGTCTTAGACCTCCATTCTATAGTGTGCCCTGATTCAAAAAAACATTCAAGCTTTTGTTTAGTTGTAGCCACATGTTTGTCATGTTGACTTTGCTTATGCTTGGATGAATAGAGATGCTTAAAGGCTTTTGTTGAGTTGGGGCCATCGGGCTCTCATTGCTAAGTGATGGTAGGATGGGCGAAGAGACCATATGTAACCTGGAAAATTATTGATCAGTGATCCTTCTGCTCTTAGGAATAATGTATAAAAAGAATATACCTATTTTGGCCCTGATTTTTCAGAAACCGTTTCCAATTTTGCCTTCATGCTCTTGAAAGAGAATTTTCCATGCTTCATCAACCAACTGTCTGATTTTCAGACATAACTAGGTAGATGACTAAGCCCTGGTCTACACTAAGAGTTGAGGTCGAATTTAGCAGCGTTAATTCGATTTAAGCCTGCACCCGTCCACACAACGAAGCCCTTTTTTCCGACTTAAAGGGCTCTTAAAATTGATTTCCTTACTCCACCTCCGACAAAAGGATTAGCGCAAAAATCGACCTTACTGGGTCTAATTTGGGGTACTGTGGACACAATTAGATGCTATTGGCCTCCGGGAGCTATCCCAGAGTTCTCCATTGTGACCGCTCTGGACAGGACTCTCAACTCAGATGCACTGGCCAGGTAGACAGGAAAAGCACCGGGAACTTTTGAATTTCAATTTCCTGTTTGGCCAGTGTGGCAAGCTGCAGGTGAGTGTGGAGATCATCAGCAGAGGTGACCATGATGGAGTCCCAGAATCGCAAAAGAGCTCCAGCATGGACCGAACGGGAGGTACAGGATCTGATCGCTGTATGGGGAGAGGAATCCGTGCTATCAAAATTACGTTCCATTTTTTGAAATGCCAAAACATTTGTCAAAATCTCCCAGGGCATGAAGGACAGAGGCCGTAACAGGGACCCGAAGCAGTGCCATGTGAAACTTAAGGAGCTGAGGCAAGCCTACCAGAAAACCAGAGAGGCAAATGGCCGCTCTGTGTCAGAGCCCAAAACATGCCACTTCTATGATGAGCTGCATGCCATTTTAGGAGGTTCAGCCACACTACCCAAACCGTGCTGTTTCACTCCTTCAGTGGAAATGGAGGCAACAAGGAAGCAGGTTTTGGGGATGAGGAAGATAATGATGATGAGACTTCGATAGCTCACAGCAAGCAAGCAGAGAAACTGGTTTTCTTAACAGCCAGGAACTGTTTCTCACCCTGGACCTGGAGCCAGTACCCCCCGAACCCACCCAAGGCTGCCTCCTGAACCCGCCAGGCGGAGAAGGCACCTCTGGTGAGTGTACCTTTTTAAAATACTATACATGGTTTAAAAGCAAGCATGTTTAATCACTAATTTGCCCTGGCATTTGCGGCTCTCCTGGATGTACTCCCAAAGCCTTTGCAAAAGGTGTCTGGGGAGGGCAGCCTTATTCTGTCCACCATGGTAGGACACTTTACCACTCCAGGCCAGTAGCACATACTCAGGAATCATTGTAGAACAAAGCATTGCAGTGTGTTTGCTGGCATTCAAACAACATCCGTTCTTTATCTCTGTGTGTTATCCTCAGGAGAGTGATATCATTCATGGTCACCTGGTTGAAATAGGGTGCTTTTCTTAAGGGGACATTCAGAGGTGCCCGTTCCTGCTGGGCTGTTTGCCTGTGGCTGAACAGAAATGTTCCCTGCTGTTAGCCACGGGGATTGGGGAAGGGTGAGGGGCTAGCCATGCGGTGGGGGGGAGGCAGAATGCGACCTTGTAATGTAAGCACACGTGCTATGTATGTAATCTTAACTGCAAGGTTTACCGTGAAAGAGTGTACCCATTGTTCTATAAAATGTCTTTTTAAATACCACTGTCCCTTTTTTTTTTCTCCACCAGCTGCATGTGTTTCAAGGATCACAGGATCTTCTCCTTCCCAGAGGCTAGTGAAGATCAGAAGGCGAAAAAAACGCACTCACAAATTAAATGTTTTCTGAGCTCATGCTGTCCTCCACACTGACAGAGCATAGACGAATGTGTGGAGGCAGACAATGTCAGAGTGCAGGAAAGTACAAAATGACCAGGAGGAGAGGTGGCAGGCTGAAATGAGTAAGTGGCGGGCTGAAGCTGAAAGGTGGTGGCAGCATGATGAGAGGAGGCAGGATTCAGTGCTGCTGGAGGGTCTAACTAATATGCTCCAGCATGTGGTTGAACTGCAGGAAAGGCAGCAGGAGCCGCTACAGCCCCTGTGTAAGCACCACCCTCCTCCCCAAGTTCCATAGCCTCCAAGACGCCCAAGAACGCGGTGGGGGGGGGCCCTCTGGCCTCTCAGCCACTCCACTCTAGAGGATTGCCCAAGCAACAGAAGTCTAGAATTCAATAAGTTTTAAAGTGCTGTGTGGCCTTGTCTTTCCCTCTTCCACCACCCCTCCCGGCTACCTTGGTAGTTATCCCCCTATTTGTGTGATGAATTAATAAAGAATGCATGAATATGAAGCAACAATGACTTTATTGCCTCTGCAAGCAATGATGGAAGGGAGGGTGGTTAGCTTACAGGGAAGTAGTGAACCAAGTTGGGGAGGGGGCTCATCAAGGAGAAACAAACAGAACTTTCACACCTAGCCTGGCCAGTCATAAAACTGGTTTTCAAAGCTTCTCTGGTGCGCACCGCACCCTCCTGTGCTCTTCTAACTGCCTTGGTGTCTGGCTGTGAGTAACCAGCGGCCAGGCAATTTGCCTCAACCTCCCATCCCTCCATAAACATCTCCCCCTTACTCTCACAGATATTGTGGAGTGCACAGCAAGCAGTAATAATAGTGGGAATATTGGTTTCACTAAGGTATAACCGAGACAGTAAACTGCGCCAGCGTGCTTTTAAACGTCCAAATGCAGTCTACCATCATTCTGCTCTTGCTCAGCCTGTAGTTGAACAGCTCCTGACTACTTTCCAAACTGCTTGTGTTTGGCTTCATGAGCCATGGCATTAAGGGGTAGGCTGGGTCCCCAAGGATAATTATAGGCATTTCTTCCCAGACCAGAAAATAACCGTTGGGGATGTTGAAAGTCCCTTCCTACAATTTTTGAAACAAGCCAGAGTTCGTGAAGATGCGAGTGTCATGTACCTTTCCCGTCCATCCCACGTTGATGTTGCTGAAACGTCCCTTGTGATCCACTAGTACTTGCAGCACTATTGAAAAGTACCCCTTGCGATTTATGTACTCGCCGGCTTGGTGCTCCGGTGCCAAGATAGGGATATGGGTTCCGTCTATGGCCCCATCACAGTTAGGAAATCCCATTGCAGCAAAGCCATCCACTATGAGCTGCACATTTCCCAGGGTCACTACCCTTGATATCAGCAGATCTTTGATTGCGTTGGCTACTTGCATCACAGCAGCCCCCCCACAGTAGATTTGCCCACTCCAAATTAATTCCTGACTGACCAGTAGCTGTCCTGTGGAAGCTTGCAACACCAGGCTATTGCCACTCGCTTGTGAACTGTGAGGGCTGCTCTCATCTTGGTATTCTTGCGCCTCGGGGCAGGGGAAAGCAAGTCACAAAGTTTCCGTGAATGTGCCCTTACACATGCGAAAGTTTCGCAGCCACTCGGAATCATCCCAGACCCGCAACACTATGCGGTCCCACCAGTCTGTGCTTGTTTCCTGGGCCCAGAATCGGCATTCCATGGCATGAACCTGCCTCATTAGCACCATGATGCCCGCATTGCCAGGGCCCATGCTTTGAGAGAAGTCTGTGTCCATGTCCTCATCACTCTCGTCACCACGCTGATGTCGCCTACTTGCCCGGTTTCGCTTCGCCAGGTTCTGGTGCTGCATGGTCCGCTGGATAATGCGTGTGGTGTTTAATTTGCTCCTGATTGCCAAAGTAATAAGAGTGGGCTCCATGCCTGCCGTGGTATGGTGTCTGCACAGAAAAAAGGCACGAAATGATTGTCTGCCCTTGCTGTGACGGAGGGAGGGGCGACTGACGACATGGCTTACAGGGTTGGCTTACAGGGAATTAAAATCAACACGGGGGGTGGCTTTACATCAAGGAAAAACAAAAACAACTGTCACACAGAATGGCCCCCTCAAGGACTGAACTCAAAATTCTGGGTTTAGCAGGCCAATGCTCAACCCACTGAGCAATCCCTCCCTGTGGTATTTGAGGCAGGACTGAATGTCCATTAAACTTTTCAAGGTGCCCCAGACAGATGTCACCGAAGCGATTGTCGGCCGTTGTTTTCGCGGAGAGAGGGAGGGGGGAGCAAATGAATACAAAACAAATCTGGTCTATTTCTTGTTTTGATCCACTCCATCTATCTTTTACATCTTTGGCTGGCAGCAGACGGTGCAGTAGGACTGCTAGCCATCCTCATCTCCTGCCTGCTCACCATAAGATGGTACAATAGGACTGCTGACAGGACTAAAGAGAGTGACCTGGTCGAGTCACTCCTAATTTAGTCCCTGTGCCCATGTCTGCCCAGGGACTCCTGACCGACCTTATCGAAGCAGCCAGGAGCACCTCGGACATGATGACGATGATTATCAGGCCTATTGCACCATCTGCTGCCACAAGGCAATGGGTTGCCGCAGTACCACATCTGCCAGCACCCAGGAGACATACGGTGACAGTGAGCTGAGCGGGCTTGCCATGGTATGGCGTCTGCACAGTAACTCAGGAAAAAAGGCATGAAATGATTGTCTGCCGTTGCTTTTACGGAGGGAGGGAGGGCCTGATGACGTACCCAGAACCACCCACGGCAATGTTTTTGCCCCATTAGGCATTGGGATCTCAACCCAGAATTCCAGTGGGCGGAGGAGACTGTGGGAGAGCTACCAACAGTGCAACGCTCCGGAAGTCGATGCTAGCCTTAATACTGTGGAAGCACTCCGCTGAGTTAATGCACTTAGAGCATTTTGTGTGGGGACACACACAATTGACTATAAAAACAATTTCTAAAAAAACGACTTCTATGAATTTGACCTAATTTTGTAGTTAGACGTACCCGTAGCACTATAAAATGCAACTACTTGTCTGTGCAAAACTTGAGGCAGAATTGGAGGTCCTAATGTTTTAGAAGGCCCTGAACTTAATTTTTATTTTTTGTAAGCTTGTACATTCAGCATTTTGCAGAAATGGGTGCAGTATCATGTACAAAATTATATCTATGCAGTTGACTCAGAAAAACACTCTTGTCTGTGTTGATGGAATGGAAACTTTTATAGGCTGATGCATCATAGTTCCTAGTAGTTGTCTACCTGTCTCTCTGTGCATAGATGTCTTCAAAACATTGCTTTGCAAGTTAGGTTAAGCCTATGCTGTTCACCGCTTTGAGTAGCGATGCTACATTAGACTATGGTCTTGAACCTGTAAATGAGTAGGACCATTCACATCAATGGGACTACTCGCATGTGTACAGTTATTCATGTTTGCAGGATTGGGGCTTAATAGGTGTTTTAAAGAATCAGTTTACTTTTGATTAGTTATTCCAGCAATATCACATTTCTTTTTTGTAAGTCGCACAGTGATCCCTTTTATTTTTGCTGCCTTGTGTGTTGGGAATTCTTCTGCGATGCAGACACTGACTTCAGCTAACAATAAACTGCAGACATGGAGCCAATTACTACATACATAGCTGAAGAGAAGCTTGACATAGCCACAAATCCGATCATGCTCATGCTATCCCAACTGGTAAAGCTCATTAAAAAGAAATTGGTCTAAGTCTAACTCCAATACCTTGCCTATGATATTTTGTTTCCCCTCTAAGGCAACATCATGCTCTTAGTAACTTGTGGAGGAAGAGAAGGCTTAAAGGTCAGACTTTTCCTATTATATATATTTATTTATTTAAAGTCCTTAGAAATAATCTTAAACCTAGCTGCTAACTTGGTAAAAGAAGATTTATTTTAAATTGCGTTGGGTTGGTTGAATAAATATTGTAAGCTGCTGCCATGCAGGAGGCCTAAATTCAGAAGTAAACTCTAGCACTGTCTCTGTGCTACGCTGGGGGTCATTACAGTAAAACTTTCTCCTGGTCCCAATACGTTTTCAGTCAAAAAGCTGTTGTCATGCAGAGAAGGCACAAGTGGCTAGCCTCATTTTTACAACCGCTGTAGTTGCACGTTCTGAAATGCTTTTAATTGAAATGGTAAAGAGCAGGTCAGGCTACAAGACCCTCATCTGCACTGCAGCTCCCACCTGCTTAAAATTTAGCTGAACCCATGGAAAGTGTTTGTGTCATTGGTTTAGGTGTTGAGAATCAATGCATTAAAAGAGGAATGGAACCAGTGGCAGACCTGCTTGGAATTACAGCTAGTCTCAGCTTCTTATTGAAGGTTGAACAATAAAACTCTCTTGAAATATTACAGATGGCAGTTTTCTTTGGGGCCTCTTAAATTCCTCCATTATTTTGTTGTTGTAGTTCGTCTTTCTGAAGACGTGATGGTTGTCAGTCATCACTGTTCCTCTGATATCAAAGCTGATGACTTTTTATAGGAATCAGCATAAGTGATAAACTAAATATCATCCTGCAATTTTTGTCTGTGTCCAGGACACCTGGATTGCAAATATAAAATGCTACCACATATAAAGTGCTATATAAAAATGATAACTATAAAATAATAGATGTGACATTTTACTTTCTTGTAATGTAATATGTAAGTTTATTATATTTGACTAGGGTTGCATCCTTACCAGTTAACTGAAGCTTCACAAAGCTGAGTGTAAGCATACGGTCTTATTTTCTTTGCTTTGTTTACTGGTCATATACAGCTAACTATACTCTGAAATTTTGGCCGTGGATGTTGCTCGAATAGTTTTTTTTGCAACTGCAATGGAAGATTTGAATCTTAAATCTCTCTTGGGTGCATGCTCTGGCCAAGATTGGTGAGATGAAGGTTAGCTTCTTTTTCTTTTTCTTTTCAAAGGCTAAAAGTGAACAGACCTCTACCAGCACAGTGTATTGGCACCTTCCCCTTTATTGGAGTTGTTGCCACACTGAGACTGCTATCCATGCTGCCCTCTCACCTCTGGATCAGATGGGGGCACTGTGCTATTCTCATCTTTAAGATGTTTATTATAGATATCTAACAAGCTATAAAATTTAAGGAAAGAACAGAGGAAGCATGGCCTTGTGGTTAAGGCACTGGACTGTGAATTGGGAGATGTTGGTTCGGTTTCTATCTCTGCAAGATGCTTGCCGTGTCACCTGGGGAAAATCACTTATTTATTGGTGCATCTGGTTTTTCCCATCTGTAAAATGGTGGTGGTAATTCTTCCCTACCTTCCAAGGAGAAGAAAGGCAGGTGTTAAGGACACATCCATGAATGTATGTGAGGTGCTCTGATGCAATGGTGAGGAGCAAACAGATTATCCTATACAAAGAAGCTTCATTCACTTGGAGCAAAAGAACAATGGGTGGAAAACTTAAGGTTTCAATTTGGCTTGAAGCATTTCCTATTAAGAGAAGAATAAAATGTTACTGTTTTTTTAAAAAAAAAAAAGTGACAGTACCACTATACTGGTGGTGGTATTCCTTTCTGTACTATACCGTGCTAAGTGTTTTCCAAACAGAAAATAAGGCATAGTCCCTGCTGCAAGGAGCTCATTGTCTAAAATAGGCAGGAGACACAGAAGAGGTGCAGCCTACATATAAAGTGGTTGAGATGATCATTGGTTGCATCTTGGTAATATGTTGACACAATGGGTTTTAAGTCGTCACCCCCTCCACACAACCCCCCCCCACAGAGAACATATTAATTATGGCTAATTACTCTGCACACTTTTCTTTGTACATCAGCTAGCTTCAACACAAGCGTTATGGCAGAGATGGGTTTTTGGAAGGAATTCTAACAGAGTATTGACCTTGTGAATTAGTCGACAGACGTGGAAGAAATTATCTGAGGTCTGAAAAGCTGATTCATGTAAAGATTAATCGGTATTTGTGTACCCCCTTTATGAAGGAAGGGGAAGGAGGCTCAGAAAAATGATCCAGTGGTTAGTGCGTTAACCTGAGACTCGAGACCCAGATTAAATACCTTGTTCTGCCATAGGCTTCCTGTGTGATTGTAGATGTCATATATATTAAGGGAAGGGTAACCATCTTTCTGTATACAGTGCTATAAAATCCCTCCTGGCCAGAGGCAAAATCCTTTCACCGGTAAAGGGTTAAGAAACTAAGGTAATCTCGCTGGCACTTGACCCAAAGTGACCAATGAGGGGACAAGATACTTTCAAATCAGGAGGCAGGACAAAGGGTTTTGTCTGTCTGTGTGATAACTTTGCCAGGAACAGATCAAGGATGCAAGCCTTCCAACTCCTGTAAAGTTAGTAAGTAATCTAGCTAGAAAATGCGTTAGATTTTCTTTTGTTTTTTTGGCTTGTGAAATTCGCTGTGCTGGAGGGAATGTGTATTCCTGGTTTTGTCTTTTTTTTTTTTTTTTTTTTTTTTTTTTTTTTTTTTTTTTTTTTGTAACTTAAGGTTTTGCCTAGATTCTATGTTTTGAATCTGATTAGCCTGTAAAGTATTTACCATCCTGGTTTTACAGAGGTGATATTTTACCTTTTCTTTAAATAAAATTCTTCTTTTAAGAACCTGATTGATTTTTCATCGTTCTTAAGATCCAAGGGTTTGGGTCTGTGTTCACCTGTACCAATTGGTGAGGATATTATTATCAAGCCTTCCCCAGGAAAGGGGTGTAAGGCTTCAGGGGATATTTTGGGGGAAGACGTCTCCAAGTGGTCTCTTTCCCTGTTCTTTGTTTAAATCGCTTGGTGGTGGCAGTGTACCAGGTTTTTAACCTAAGCGGGTTCCCAAGGCAAGAAAGAAGTCTGTGCCTTGGGAACTTTTAACCTAAGCTGGTAAGAATAAGCTTAGGGGGCCTTTCATATAGGATCCCACATCCGACCCTAGAGTAGGGAAGGAACCTTGACAGTAGCTAAGTCACTTAGGCCCAGAACCTGAAAGGTATTTAGACTCAACTTCCACTGAAGTCTTTGAGGATCTTGGTCTTGGTGTGTCTCTCTGCTTGAGTTTCCTATCTGTAAAATGAGGATGAGTACATAAGATCGATAGATAAGTTGGAAGTAATATAGAGACAGACAGACACTCACAGAAAGGAAGGGAAGTGTGGTGCGGAAGGAGTGTGTGAAGTGAGGAAAGGATACCAAGTGAGCATCCACTGGAATGTAAGCGGTGGACTTGCAACAAAATGTGCCCATAAAGGGCCTTTCATGGCATGAAAACATCTTATAGCATTTCCTAGGGCTGGGAGAAGAAGTTGGGTTTACTGCTTCTACAGCAAGGTTTTATTTTATTTTCCAATAAGAGGATAGGTGGTAAATCAGATTTCCAGTGAGTTTTCTTATAGCCTGTGACAGGATTGTAAATGTATGCTGGATATTTACATTTCTGAAAGCAGATTAGCACTGTCTTCCCAGCCCACATCCAAGTTAATTTGCAGGGCTCTGAGATAGAAGTCATTCTTTTCCCTATTATATTTTCACTGAAATGCTTAATTTCCTCTAGACTGTTTCTGGCCGGTGGCTGTTCACTCTTAACACCCAAGCATTCACTTTAACTTTCCTTCTGCAGTTAATCTTTTCTGACCTATATTATCCTCTTGTGCAGAATAAGAGTGTGGGAGGGGGTGGAGATGTGATTACAGAAGCAACCATCCACCTATTATTCATGTTGATTGGACAGTTCTTAAAGGGCAGATTTCTTTCATGCCATCTAAAGGAGTCCATCTAGGAAAGGGCTGAGCACATGAAATTGTTGGCAGAGCAACCTACCACTAGCTCACTTGGTTTGTCGAAGCTTATTAAATTTTGCTGTTTACTTTTAACTATTTGATGACCATTTTAATCTGGTTTAGTACATGTGCTGAACAAAAACGTTAAGCTATTGGTTCATCTCTGCTGCAGGTAGATAAGGTTATTTACAAGGGGAGCATCGTAATTTTCCTTAGCAACATTTTGGCCTGCAGTGAATTGACTAGCTTCACAGATGTGTTCTAATCATTTTATTTAATGACATTTTAAACTACTTGCCCCTTTGTAATCAGCTGCTGCCTGGTGTTCCTGGATACTAATCAAAACAGTATATATTCATTGTTCTTGGGATGTAGTAAACACTAAATCAGGGGAGGCAACACACCAATGTGTTAGGCAGTAAGCAGGATCCTTTTCCTCACTTGTGTTTTTTCCATAACATGTTATGCTATAGCTGCTCTACTGTCATACTGACTAGACACTCATAAGGCCAGCTTCACTATTTTGTCATCATCGTTATCATTTTAAAGTGCCCATGGGATCCCAGGCACTTCACAGGAAATGCATGTAAGATGCATCTCTGCCCTGACAAGCTTTCAGTCTGAGGCCCTGATCCTACAAATATGGGCACATACAACAAAGTGCATGTTTCTAAACAGTCCCCATTCATCATGAATTATCACGTTACTAATTCACTGTGACCGCCTCAGGCAAGTAAAGTTCTGCGCATCCATAAGCATTTACGGGATTGTGGCCTACATGTTTCACTTGATAGATGAGTTGTAACTAACATCAGGTAGAATGGGGTGAATCAGGATGTTACAGAAGTTTGATTATAAAGGTAAGTCTTGATGGTCCCATTGTTCAGGGTTTTTTAATGAGTATAAACGCATGTTTTGCAGGTGATGTCACCAGTGAGTGAGTTTTTAGGAATGTTTTTTGGCAGGTAAGGGCTGTGCAATTAGCTTTTGAAAGGTGTTCCAAGTATAAGGTGCAGCATGAAAAGGCGTGGTGACATTCATGAGGGAAAGCAATGAGGTTATTGAGGCTTGTTGTGTTGGTGCAGTGGATAGGGTCAAGGGAAGGAGAATAAAGAGGAGAGGAGAACAGAGAGAGGGCAAGGGATGCATGATATAGGGTCTTGAAAGCTAGGACTAGAAGTTTGAACTTCACATGCAGCAGAATGAGGGGCCAGTAAAGTGATGCAAAGACCGAGTGGACATACTAGGAAGCAAAGGGCAGGAGATTCTTTTGGCAACAGCATTCAAGTCAGTATTGCTTCTGAACAGACCAGAGTCAGGCCTTAATAATATAACTGCAATATAAATAATTTAGCTGCTAGTTCCCTCTGGAGTTCATCAGTCTTTGCTAGTCTTAATTAACCAAATAATTTTGTGTCTTCTGCAAATGTGGTCCCCTTGTTGGTCGTCCCTCCTCTTACAGAAAATTAAAAAATAGTATACACTGAAAGATTAGAAGTACTACATTAAAAATGCATAAAATGCTGTGCAGTTGTTACAGCAATTCCCATCTTCCATAAACAGAAGTCGATCTGCTAAGAACTGGAGCTGGTTTGGGCTACCAGCAAATCCTGTTAGGTCAGAAATGTCTTTAATACAGTGTATAAAACTTTTTAGTTCAAAGGATTCTCTTTATAGCTACATTAAGAGTATTGTGCACACATGGCTTTTTACACACACACACACACACACACACACACACACACACACACACACACACACACACACACACACACACACACACACACACACACACACACACACACACCCCAAAGATCATGGAAGATTTGCACTTGCTTTACCTGTTCAGCAATTCAGATACCAGGACTCTTTGATAACCTGTAACTTGGCAAGTCAGATTTTTAAAACCAAAACCAGAAAAAGTCTAGGAAAGTGTTGTGCTGAGTATGGTGATTTCCTGCTTGACTCTGTTTTATTGTTACCTTGTCCTCTCTCAAAGTTCTCTCTAGGACAGGGATTGGCTTGTTTGTACCTGGGTCTCTGAACCTTGTTTGGGTTGCTGGACACCATGGTCATACAGAATTAATAAATAGCTGGGTACACAGCATGCCCTTCAGCCACTAAGAGTATTCTGGTAGAAAGTAGGCGAGATGGAGCACTTCACTGCTGTCTTGCTGGGCTCTTCCAGGTTCCTCATTTGGGCAGGAAAACTGAAACTGCTCCTGCCCAATCCCCATCCCCTCAATGTTTTTCATTTCCTGCCCAGCAGTGAATCTTGGCTCCTCGCAATGTGACAGCAGTATGGGGTGTGGAAGGAGAGAAAACCCAGGAGGAATCTGGGGGAAGCGGCCAATCAGGTAGAGACTGTGCAAGCTGTTGGTGGGGGGAGCACCTTCAGTATTCCACTGAACTATGGGATTGATCCTTTAAGCCCCCTGAAGATGTGGAATTCCACTAGCCTCAGTGGGAGATCTGTATGTGGTAGGCCTAGAAAAAAGGAAGATGTCACAATGGTTAGAGCGCTAGTCTACAACTTGGCAACCTAATTTCAATTCCCTGCTAGCCACAGGCTTCCTCTGACTTTGGGCAAATCACTTGGTCTCTCTGTGCCTCAATTCCTCATCTCTAAAATGGAGATAATAGCACTTCCTTAATTCACAGGGACATTGTGAGGAGAAATATATTAAAGATCATGAAGCTCTCTGATACTGTGAAAATACGGGGCTGTCTTAGTACCTAAGGTAGGTAGGTTGATTTGTAACCATAATTCAGAACATCCAAATATTCCTTTAATGAGAGTAGATGCAATACTAGTTTTCATCCTCTTTCTAGCCCTCCCTCGTGGAAACTTTGGGTGTCGGAGTATATTCATTATGATTAAGCTGGGAAATGCCTCCTATATGTGGTGCTTCAAATGTTTGCTTTTAAGTGTAAACATCCTTACTTTGTAAACAGTGCTAAAAAAACTGAGTGGTTAGGAGTTATTTGAATGAGGCAGGGATCTAGAAAAACGGATTGTGTAAACTTGTTACAAGTATAAGGGCAGCATTCCAGATGATATTACTAGGGCTCTGTGTCTGTCACGAAATTCGCGGAAGTCACAGATTCCGTGATTTTCTGTGACCTCCGTGACTTCTGCAGCAGCCCGTGTGGCTGACCCAACGGCTGCTCAAGCAGCTGACCCTAGGAACTGCCCAAACAGCGGCCAATGCAGCTGGCTCCAGAGACCACCTGAGCAGCGGTCCCGGGGGTGGCTGGAGAAGCCACTGCTCGGCAGCCCCCAGCAGCTGGAGCCACTGGCTCCAGCTCTCCCTCAGGCACCTCCCTGAGCAGCTTTCCTCCTCCCCTGCCCCCCTTCTTTACTTTACTTTCCTCTCCCCCAGGTAACAGTCCTGAGGCAGCTGGAGCATCCACTGCGTAACAGCCGCTGAGAGCAGTCACGGCTCGGCAGCCCCAGGAGCTGGTGTTGCTGGCCTCACTCTTCTCCTCCTCCCCACTCCTCCCGAGCAATGCCCCCTCTCCCTGGTCCTTCCCCAGAAGCACACCGGGGGCAGCAAGAGCAGCTGCTGCTCAGCAGCCCCCGCCGCTGGTGCTGCTGGGCCTGCCCCTGCCCCCCAGTAATGGCCCCACAGGGCACCCCCTCCAACAGCGGTCACCCCCGCCCCCTCAAGATTTAGTCAGGGGGTATTTATAGTATGTCATGGAGAGGTCACAGGCTGTGAAATTTTGTTTATTGCCCGTGACCTGTCAATGACTTTTACTAAAAATACCCATGACTAAATCATAGTCTTAGATATTAGGTGTGTCTGACTATTGCACCCTGAAGATGGGGAAAGAGTATGAGTGTCATTGTTTTATAAATGTGGAATAAGATGCCCCAATTGCTTTCTTTTTAATAGAATCACAGTTTTACCTCTCTTTCAGTAGGTGCTTTAGTTAGAGCCAAGACACTTCTCTTGTCTTTGGTCTACTGCTTTGGAAGTTGGTGGAAAAACGTATTTGTTGGTCGTAGGGTTTAAGAGCTTGAAGAGACATTATATTCAATGATGTGCATCTCAGTCTGGCATTTCCTTGACTCTTGCAGTTTGTTCTGTGATCGCGTTTTCCTGTGTTTTCCTGAATGCAAATTAGTTACATTTGTAGCTCACAAATGGAAACATTAACTATATATATTCAGAACCATGGACTTGTTCATTAGTTAATCTGAAGAAATGTGTTGGAACATGAGTGATTGGGGAATGCAGTGTGAAGTGACCAAACATGCTGTGGTTTATTTTAGAATATTGCAGGGAGGGTTACCTTATGTTGAGCCTGAAATAGAAGTAGAAGATTCCAAAGAAAAAATGATGTACTTATCATCCCTTTAGGAGAGAGTACTTGTGCATCCCTTTTGGTGCACCCTGACTGATGAAGACTTAGTTTGAGGAAGTAAATCGCTTGGGTAAACACAAACCGTGTCTGTCTATTGTAGTTGGGCAGTAAATCTCCATGCGAGTTCCATGCTTTCTCATAAACACCACCCCCATGCACATGACATTAACAGGAGTGTTCCACAGGAAGTGGCTCTTATCTAGTCAGAAGGTAAGCTGGCAGTCTTCCTCGGGAGTCCATTTTGGGCACATGCTGGATGCATAGAAATGGATTGTCCATAACCACGTCAAGCCTCTTAGTAGTCTGGGATTTGAACAGATCTCCTTATGAGTGCAAATTCATAGTCCTATTTTTAGATCATACTTTGGCATTTTGTTAGCAGACTAATGGAATGCTGAAGAATTGCTTCAATGTTTGTTTTAAAGCAGCAAAACCGTATTGGAGCAGAAATTCTCATTCTCTTGATACTTCTAAAATATGATTGAAAGCCAAGATTTTAAAGATTCTTAAACTAGTTTGCCCAGAGCCCCTCTGCCCCAGGAGGGAATCCAAGCTGGTGCCTTTGTAGCAGGGCCAGTCCCCTGTGGAATGCTGCTGCAAATTGGAAACAAATGTGTCAATAAAAAGTATTAATATTCTGTACTGTACTGAATTACATTCAGCTACTTAATTTATAAGAATTTATTTTATAATTCGGTTCCTTCTGATTTTCATCAGGAACCATCTGTCAATTTAGAGTCTTGATTAGCTGACAAGTATCATTTTGCTATATTTTGACCTCTGAAATAAATGAAGCTGGAAGATGTTTCCCTCCTCTCCCTCCCACATGACGTAAACCAGGGTGGGAACTGATCACTTCCATTTTTAGCTCCCAGCCTGTTACAAATTGCCTTCATATTTCTGCAGATATGCTTCAGGTTCGCTAAGTTAGTGGAAGGAGAGATGCATCTGTTAAAAGACTCTGGGTTAGCTTCAAGTCCTGCATAGCCTTCTGGGAGCACTGGAAAGAGGGATCCATTGTCATTGCATGTGCTTCTTTTGAGAGCTCTCCTGTGTTCACTGCGTCTGCAGGTGCCTGTGAAGCCTTCCCCGAGGGAAGCAAGTTGGTTTGAGTGGGTAGCGCACTGTATGCTGGCATCCCTTCCAGCTAATGGAGATATGAATTTCAGGTGGTGAGGAATCCTACTCAGACCAAATAGCAAGCAGAGCTGGAAGCTGGATCACTGCTAAAGGTTCTTGTTTCATAAGGAGAAAAGCAGATCTCCCAAACTACAGTAGTAGGCAAAGTAGCAAATTAAACCTGAAGATTGTATCAACAGTCTTACTCTTCTAGGGATTCAGACACTTGCCATGCTCAAGAGGAAAATCGTTTCCTAATCAAAGAAACGATTGATAGTATTTTCCATACTCCTTAAATAGAAGTTGTGTATGCCTTTGTGAATAGCTTTGTTTGATGTGTAAGTGCTGGAATTATTAATATTGATATGGGAAACCGCCAAACACTAATTTAACCATAAATTTCCTAAAGGCCAAATGATATTTATACAATTGCTCTAAACATGCCTAAAAGGCCTATCTAATAATGAATTTACTACATCAAAACAGTAACAAAACACTTCTATAAGTATTTCATCAAACTGGCTAAACCCAGGGTGCTTAGACTCGTATTGATCAGCTCCAGTGTGGTCAGGCAGGTATTAGCAATGAACCCTTTTAGAATTTACTTTTTATACCATCTAACTAACAAGTGATGTCCTTACCAGTGACTGACTTCAGCTAAAAACCAATCTGACACAGTTCACCCTTCTGACGCAGATTCATTCCTTCTGGCCTTAGAACTTATTATTTTCAAGGCCTTCTTTCTACTTGCTAGTTAAGGTCTTTCGTTATAACACATACATATTTCCTTAACCAAACTTAAGAGAATGTTAATTCTTTCATTTTATACTTATCCCACAGTAAGTGCATGTAATATGCATAAAAGACATTGGATTGACAGACCTTTCATTCAGGTCTTCTGTCCAAGAAGGAACGCAGTGAAAGGATTCTTGTTTTGTTCCAGGTAGGAACCTGCAGAGATGAAAAGGTCAGTTTCTACCTCCATGTAGTATTTGGCTTCACTGCTGAGACTACCACTGAGTGCCAGTTGTGTCTGTGATGTTCATCTCTAATGTTGAATGGGCATTGGAGAGTAGCTCATAAAATACAGACAAGGCGATTGGTCAGAATTGAAACTGTATTGTAGTACTATTTTGTGGAATGTCTCCAGCGTAGCAGAGGACCTAATGCTGTGCTACCCAGTGTCTTATTGCTGCTAAATACTCATTTTTTGTACTACACTCAGTAAAAGTGGTTACTAGGATTTTCATTTGTATTATGACCAAACCCCTTAGCCTCACAAATAGGGTTTATAAGCTACACAGCTCCATAGATACAAGAAAAATCTAATGAAGATGAGGAAAAACAACTGTGTTGTCTGCCTACATTGGGATGTGAGCACCTGTTCACACTAGGATAAAAGGTATTTTTAACAATAGGATAGATGAGTCAAGTTGTATTTTAACATGCAATAGTTGGTCAAGGTGAGCCCTTGGCTCCTTCTTAGGCTACAATGCAACCGGCTAGTATATTTTTAAAATGCAGCTTACCCTATTTACGTAAGGATTTTAAAGTGTGTTAGCTAACCTGTTTTAAAAATGCACCTTTTTATGCTAGTGTGGACAGACCTGAGGGTTTGCCTAGAATAGGACTTTTACCCTGGATAACCAGCTACTTCAGCTTCCAGCTGTCTCTGTCTCTACATTCCACACAAAGATGGACTACAAGCCATCAGGAACAGTATCCCCGATAATGTCACGGCTGAACTTTGTGACTTTGTCCTCACCCGTAACTATTTCACATTTGGGGACAATGTATACCTTCAAATCGGCGGCACTGCGATGGATACCCGCATGGCCCCACAGTATGCCAACATTTTTATGGCTGACTTAGAACAACGCTTCCTCAGCTCTCGTCCCCTAATGCCCCTACTCTACTTGCGCTACATTGATGCCATCTTCATCATCTGGACCCATGGAAAAGAAGCCCTTGAGGAATTCCACCATGATTTCAACAATTTCCATCCCACCATCAACCTTAGCCTGGACCAGTCCACACAAGAGATCCACTTCCTGGACACTACGGTGCTAATAAGCGATGGTCACATAAACTCCACCCTATATCGGAAACCTACTGACCACTATTCCTACCTACATGCCTCTAGCTTTCATCCAGGTTACACCACGTGATCCATTGTCTACAGCCAAGCTCTATGATACAACTGCATTTGCTCCAACCCCTCAGACAGAGACAAACACCTACAAGATCTCTATCATGCATTCCTACAACTACAATACCCACCTGCAAAAAGAAAAGGAGTACTTGTGGCACCTTAGAGACGAACAAATTTATTAGAGCATAAGCTTTCGTGAGCTACAGCTCACTTCATCGGATGCATTTGGTGGTAAAAACAGAGGAGAGATTTATATACACACACACACACACACACACACACACACACACACACACACACACACACACAAAGAGAGAGAACATGAAACAATGGGTTTATCATACACACTGTAAAGAGTGATCACTTAAGATAAGCCATCACCAGCAGCGGGGGGGGGAAAGGAGGAAAACCTTTCATGGTGACAAGCAAGGTAAACTAATTCCAGCAGTTAACAAGAATATCAGAGGAACAGTGGGGGGTGGGGTGGGGGAAATAGTTTTACTTTGTGTAATGACTCATCCATTTCCAGTCTCTATTCAAGCCTAAGTTAATTGTATGCAGTTTGCAAATTAATTCCAATTCAGCAGTCTCTCGTTGGAATCTGTTTTTGAAGCTTTTTTGTTGAAGGATAGCCACTCTTAGGTCTGTAATCGAGTGACCAGAGAGATTGAAGTGTTCTCCAACTGGTTTTTGAATGTTATAATTCTTGACGTCTGATTTGTGTCCATTCATTCTTGGTGTTTGTGACCATCGCTTATTAGCACCGTAGTGTCCAGGAAGTGGATCTCAGCCTGGACCAGTCCACACAAGAGGTTGATGGTGGGATGGAAATTGTTGAAATCATGGTGGAATTCCTCAAGAGCTTCTTTTCCATGGGTCCAGATGATGATGTCATCAATGTAGCGCAAGTAGAATAGGGGCATTAGAGGCCGAGAGCTGAGGAAGCGTTCTAAGTCAGCCATAAAAATGTTGGCATACTGTGGGGCCATGCGGGTACCCATCGCAGTGCTGCTGATTTGAAGGTATACATTGTCCCCAAATGTGAAATAGTTATGGGTGAGGACAAAGTCACAAAGTTCAGCAACCAGGTAAGCCGTGACAGTATCGGGGATACTGTTCCTGACGGCTTGTAGTCCATCTTTGTGTGGAATGTTTGGTGTAGAGGGCTTCTACATCCATAGTGGCTAGGATGGTGTTTTTAGGAAGATCACCAATGGACCGTAGTTTCCTCAGGAAGTCAGTGGTGTCTCGAAGATAGCTGGGAGTGCTGGTAACGAAGGGCCTGAGGAGGGAGTCTACATAGCCAGACAATCCTGCTGTCAGGGTGCCAATGCCTGAGATGATGGGGCGTCCAGGATTTCCAGGTTTATGGATCTTGGGTAGCAGATAGAATACCCCAGGTCGGGGTTCTAGGGGTGTGTCTGTGCGGATTTGTTCTTGTGCTTTTTCAGGGAGTTTCTTGAGCAAATGCTGTAGTTTCTTTTGGTAACTCTCAGTGGGATCAGAGGGTAATGGCTTGTAGAAAGTGGTGTTGGAGAGCTGCCTAGTAGCCTCTTGTTCATACTCCGACCTATTCATGTTGATGACAGCACCTCCTTTGTCAGCCTTTTTGATTATGATGTCAGTTGTTTCTGAGGCTGTGGATGGCACTGTGTTCTGCGTGGCTGAGGTTATGGGGTAAGCGATGCTGCTTTTCCACAATTTCAGCTCGTGACCGCTATTCCTACCTACATGCCTCTAGCTTTCATCCAGATCATACCACTCGATCCATTGTCTACGGTCAAGCTCTACGATATAACCGCATTTGCTCCAACCCCTCAGACAGAGACAAACACCTACAAGATCTCTATCATGCATTCCTACAACTACAATACCCACCTGCTGAAGTGAAGAAACAGATTGACAGAGCCAGAAGAGTACCCAGAAGTCACCTACTACAGGACAGGCCAAAAAGAAAATAGAACGCCACTAGCCATCACCTTCAGCCCCCAACTAAAACCTCTCCAATGCACCATCAAGGATCTACAACCTGTCCTGAAGGACGACCCATCGCTCTCACAGATCTTGGGAGACAGGCCAGTCCTTGCTTACAGACGGCCCCCCAATCTGAAGCAAATACTCACCAGCAACCCCACACCACACAACAGAACCACTAACCCAGGAACCTATCCTTGCAACAAAGCCCGTTGCCAACTCTGTCCACATATCTATTCAGGGGACAGCTTCATAGGGCCTAATCACATCAGCCACACTATCAGAGGCTCGTTCACCTGCGCATCTACCAATGTGATATATGCCATCATGTGCCAGCAATGCTCCTCTGCCATGTACATTGGTCAAACTGGACAGTCTCTACGTAAAAGAATAAATAGACACATTTCAGACATCAAGAATTATAACATTCAAAAACCAGTCGGAGAACACTTCAATCTCTCTGGTCACTCGATTACAGACCTGAGGGTGGCTATACTTCAACAAAAAAGCTTCAAAAACAGACTCCAACGAGAGACTGCTGAATTGGAATTAATTTGCAAACTGGATACAATTAACTTAGGCTTGAATAGAGACTGGGAATGGATGAGTCATTACACAACGTAAAACTATTTCCCCATGTTATTTCTCCCACCCCCCACTGTTCCTCAGATGTTCTTGTTAACTGCTGGAAATAGCCTACTTTGCTTGTCATCATGAAAGGTCCCCCCCCCCCCGTCTCTACAGGTTCTCATATTGCCGTCCATCCCCATAGTGCTGGAGACAGGGTTTCTGTGTGTCTAAAAGCTATATATCAGCATTCTTCCCTTGCACAATTCTATAATGACACAGCTAAATTTATTCTTTTAAAAGCAAAAACCAGTAGCTATATGCCAAAAAATCAATGTGGATGCCATTTTAAGGTTGCAATTTTTAATGTCAAGATTGTCTTGGGGTGACATTTTTATTATGATTCTCATAGCAATGATAACTTGCCCACACTGCCAAAGTAGCATATTTATTATCTTAGGTGTTAATGCATACCTTCAACTAACTTGAAAGAGCATAGCCATTAAAGGAGATGGGACAAGGATACTATGAGGCTGGCTGTTGCAAAACTTTACAGTATTTGCAATAATCTGCCATAAAGATGGTCTCGTGATTAATTAGCCTTAGTTCCTAGGTTGTCTGAAATATTCATGCCTGTTCTACTAATGACCTCTTCTGACACTGGTTTTCAGTTTAAACAGAATTTAATACAGTTTGGATTACTGCAGAAAGGATTTGTTTTACTTGTGCTCACTGCAACAAGTGGCTGAAAAGGGAATATTTTAAGTCTGTACCATATATGTCCTGAACATGTAGTAGTTATGCAAATTCTGCCAACAAATTGACATATCGGATAAACTTCTTTGCCACTTGAAAGATTTACTGCAAAAATCTTGCTGCGTTAGGAGTAAAGAAATGCCAAAATTCTAAACCAACAAACTTTCAGGAAGTCTTGGGCACTTGGCAATGAGCTGTCTTGGGACTTCCCTTTGTTTTAACTTTGAAATGTCAAACCAGAAGTTCCCATGAAGGCGACACACACACTCGCATCCGGCAAGTCATGCAGCTGACTCCTGAGTTTGTCTAGGACAAACAGACTGGTAAAGTTTCCAAAATCTGACAGTTTCTTTCTGCCTATACATCTAAAAATGTATCTTGAGCACTCCACTTCCATCTTGACTACTACAGCCACCTCCTCTGTGATGCATCTTGTCCTGATCCATTGAAAATGTGGCTGCTAGGATCATTTTTTTTTTTCCTGTTGCTCTGACCCCACAGCCTCTTCTCTTTGGAAGTCTTCATTGTTTCAACATATCAAGTTCAAGCTTTTTGCCCTCCTCTTCAGCACCTCAGACGGCTCGGCTCTGCTCCTTCCTACTCATCTTATCTTGTCTCTTACTTGACACACACATAGACTCTGGAACTCATTGCCACATGCAGTCATTGCCACCAAAAATTTATCAAAGGTCAGAAAAAGATTGGTCATTTATATGGATGATAAGAATATCCAGAGTTATAGTTAATGATGGTTGAAATTTTTGAAGGCATATTAAACCATCTCTGTTAGAGATCAGAATGAGACCTAAAAATATGAAGGGCAGACATCTGCCTACCATGGGGTTCTTATTCCATCTTTCAAAGCATCTGGTTCTGGCCAGTGTCAGAGACAGGATACTGAACTAGTTGGACTTGAGATCTGATCTAGTATGGCAATTCCTATGTTCCATGCTCCCTGCCTTCTATCCTGCAATTGATGCCAGCCTGTTTGATCTACCTTTTTGTGAGCTTGTCCTACAGTCATCTGTGCTTTTTCATGCTGCCCCTTATACGTGGAACATCCTCCTTGAATTAACCCTTAAGGCATCTACCCTTTCTCCTCCAAATCCCTATGCAAGACCCACATCTGACACCTGCAACAACTCTGCAGATGTTTGGTCATGCATCAGTGGGGGACAGCTGATCTTTATGTTTAAAAAACATAAACAAAAAAAGTACCTTCAGGAACATTCAGGTTCTGTAGATGGTCATACAGTCTAATTATTATTAATCTCTTCCCTTCTCTTCTTGTCTCTAGACTGTAAACTGTTTTACAGGACCCAGGACTTTCTGTTACTCTGTATGTACAATACCTTGCACAATTGACAATCAGATCCTGACTGGGGCCTCCAAGCACTGCCGCCATATAAACAAGACTCCCTCTTCTTGTTCCCCTACACTACATTTCAGTGTGGTATAATCTAACCTCTGTGGGGGAGAGGATACATCATCAGTCCAACCCAATGCCATCATTCAGGCTCAGTGTAATGAAACAATCTGCAGTGCTCTAACTGAATGTAAAACTTAATTATATTTAGCATATGTTGTGAATCTTCTTTTCAGTAGGGGAGACGGGAAACCTGAGCTAAGGCCTTAAAGCATCCACTGTTTTTGCTAAATATGTACATTAGTACATTTCCTTTTCATGCCTTCTCTTTAAGGCTAGCCGTGTTTTTTGTGCAGTTCATACTACAGCAGATGCAAATGGCTCAGCTGTAAGAATAAGCAGCAGCTTTTTTATTATTATTTTCAGTGTAGCCTGCTGTTTCTGGAGGGAAGCCAAGTGACGTGTTTTCACAATACTTCATAAAGTAATGATCTATGCATCTCATACCTTTGCTTGATAGGCTCATTTTTCATCAATGCAGGGATCTTGAGAGGCTTTTTACCAGTGCTTGGTGTAGGGTCTTCTCTTCTTCCCCCACCCCTCCCCAATTCTTAAGATGTTGGAAGAGCTTTAAGTATAAAAACCAGTATACGTTGGGGGAGGAGGGATGTGTGAGTGAAATAAGTGGGTTTGTGTGTAGTTTTGTTTTTACTTTTCAAAATTCTAAAAATAAATTCTTTGTTACTCTCCAGCCCTTGCCTCTGCTTCCTGGAGCAGACACACAGTAGACAGCCTCTCAGCTAGAGCCGTGGTGAGACTGTCATAACTGGGGGAACTTTCCTCCTGCCTTCCATCCAGCTCCGGCTGATGGTAGGTTTTGAGTGGAGCTGGCTACAGCATGCTTCCAGCTGCTCCCCTTGTGTGACCATCTCTCTAACTTTACTTCCATGCCCAGGGGGGAGAGAAGTGACTTTTCTCTCTGCCTACCTGGCTTGGGGAGCCCCAGCAGGAATATGGGGAATGATTGGTTGTATCTGCTTCTAAACCACTACCATTCTCCCCTCCAAAGCCAGCTGGTCCCTAGAATGTGATGGTGCTCCTTAGATGTCCTGGTTCTGCTTGCTCCTTTGTAAGCCCCACCATGAGAGATGAGGAGCTAGGCTGCCCTTCCTCCCACTGCTCTGAGTCTTGAAATGGGGTTGTCCAGTGAAGAGGCAGACTCATCTGGCCATTCCCCCTCTCCCTCACTTCTGGGTGGGGGTGCCAGATGGGAAATGGCAAAAGCACATTGCTTTTTCCTGGGGGTGGATTGGGAGGTATCTTCCCAGCCCCCTCTCCCTACCCCACCCCCCCAGCCTTTGCAGCAAATCGGCAGCGGTGATCTGGCCTCCCAAAGCTGGAGGATTGGGGGATAGCTCCTTCCCTGTGACAGGTCTCAGCAAAGACACTGCTCTACTTCCCAGTGTCACTAGCACAGTAACTTCAGCTCCCACTTCTAACCAGGAGGTAGAGACAGGGACTGTAGATTAACAAAGAAGATCTAGAAATAAAGGGTGCAGAAGTTTGTTTGGGCTTTTACCCTGCAATTCTGTGGCACCATTGATCATTTATATTTGCATTGCATATATACTGTATGAATATGTTTGTAGATATCACATATGTAGTGTGTATACTAGAATGAGTGAGTGTATATATAAAAAACCCCAGAAAAACACCACAAGCTCACAGGGCTTTTTGGAGCTGATCATTCACGAGTCAGCGAATTTTATACCACTTATTAGTCCAGGCAGAACCTGGCCACTTCACCTTGAATGGTCTCTTACAACATGTTAACTCCTTATGCTAAACAATCTGTTCCACCTTGCATTTAGCTGCAACACAGAGCCTCAGACCTCTGTGTAAAATCAAAAGCTTATCTCTTTCACCAATAGAATTTAGTCCAATAAAAGATATTGCCTCACACACCATATCTCTGTGATTTATTCAGACTTTCCAAAGGCCTTAAATAGATTCCTGTACCTACTAAAGAAGTTAAGTAGCTTTGGGATGAGAGGCAAAATCTTGTCATGGATCAAAAACTGGTGAACGTACAGAAAACAAAGAGTAGGATTAAATTGTTAACTTTCATTATGGCAAAAAGCTAATGGGGCCCTGCAGGTTCCATACTGGATCCTGTGTTTAATATATTAATGATCTAGAAAAGGGGGTGAGTAGTGAGGTAGCAAATTTTCAGTTGCTGCAAAATTATTTGTTAGTCAGGACTGGAGAGGACTGTGAGGAACTACATGCAAAAGGGCTCCCCACATCAGCTTGAATTCTGGAAGAAGGAAATAAAGATAGTGGCTAAGAAAATGTTTCATCTTTTTTTTTTTTTTTTTTTTTTTCCTCCTGTTTGGACTCTGACAAGGCCAGAGCTACAAACCAGTGTCAACCTGGGTTAGCCCTAAAAGACATTCAGAGCTGACTGATTACTACAACTCTGTCAGCTTTTAAAACCATGAACTGTGATTCATTTGTGTATATAAGTATGCTTGCTTTGACCTTGTAAATAACCCTCTCATTTTTTCCCCCCTAGTTAATAAATCCTTAGTTAGTTTTACTATAGGATTGGCTATAAGCATTGTCTTTGGTGTGAGTTCTGAGGTACAAAGTGACCTGGGGTAAGTGACTGGTCTCTTAGGACTGGATGCAACCTGAATCTTTTGTGATCTTTGGTGTATAACTACCATCACTAAGTCCAGCTGACCTGGATATGCCCAAGGGGACTGTCTGTGACTCCATGGTAAGGTTTTTATAGTGCTTCAGGAGTTCACATTTGTTACTGGGTTGGTGAAATCTAGTTATAAAACATACAATCAGTTTGGGATGTCTGCTCTGCTTTATGACAATCTGCGTTGAGGTTGACACTCACAGTTGTGAACCACTCCAGACAACGCGATACTTGAATCTTTGGATAAGTGGCCATATTAAAGAAATTAATGTTGTAAGAGCTTGCAAACTTAAGTCCTGCCAACGTGTGCCTGAAATCCACTTCCCAACAGAAAGCCCTTCGTGGCCACAAGTGTGCTGATTCATCCAAAAGACAGTGGGTGAAATCCTGGCCCCATTAATTTCACTGGGACCTGTATGTCACCCAGCACTTTCAACAGCACAAGTACAGTACTTGCCAACACTATGTTGGGGCATTTGGTCTGGTACTGACTTGCAGGAAAAATTGCCATGTAATAAACCCCATCATCACTTTCTTCAGCAATATGTGCTTTCCCTGAGGGTGGGGGACATCTCCCATCCACATGCTAGCCAGACACAGTCCTGCTTAATTTGTGAATCCAGTGATGACAAGATCAGAGTCTAAGGTGGCAACATGGATGCAGATCGTTTTCCTTTCATGGTATTGCATATGATAAAGGATTTCATTACTTTAAAAAAAGTAGGTTATTAATCCCCTTGTTTCTCTTATAAAACACTGGATGCAAGAATACTGAAAATAGCTTAGCATAGTTAGTGAAGAACAATGAACCTAGTGTAAATGTTGCACTTTAAGACTATAATTGCTTCACGCATGGAATACAATGTATGAAGCCAAGACCACAGACACTTGTTGTGCTTGTACAAGTTATAGAATTGATTGAAGCAGTTTTATTTATTAAGCACAGGTTTCAGAGTAGCAGCCGTGTTAGTCTGTATTCGCAAAAAGAAAAGGAGTACTTGTGGCACCTTAGAGACTAACAAATTTATTAGAGCATAAGCTTTCGTGAGCTACAGCTCACTTCATCGGATGAAGTGAGCTGTAGCTCACGAAAGCTTATGCTCTAATAAATTTGTTAGTCTCTAAGGTGCCACAAGTACTCCTTTTCTTTTATTTATTAAGGTTCTTGTTCAGATTTTAGTTAATCTAGCAGTTGCCTTTAACTTTTCTGGCAAGTGTTTTTAGATTCACTAAAGTAATAGCTCCTAGCTCTGTTGGTTATTGGTCTAATTAAAATATGTTAAAGGGTTATTGAACAGCTCTGTTAAAAATTGTTGGAGAGATTAATTTTAGCTGCTGCATGATGAATCTTTTTCAGTATTACTTCCATGAATGAGATTGCCAGTGTGCATTTCAGCAATTATCACAGTAAGAACATTGAAGGAAATTTGTGTGCAGGAAACAAGTTAGCAGAAATGTCAAATTACATTTGAAATACAAACTATTAATATGTTGTAATGTTTAATATTATCAGTGTCCAAAAGTCACTGGGCACTTTCAGAACAAACCTAAAAAATCAGTGGGAAAAATAAATCACAGAGAAAACAAGAAAAACCCATTTTCCTCACCCTCAGTCCAATTAACACACACACTCAGCAAGCATAAAATTTGAAAGTAAACCATTTTGAGCTTTGCCCTGACAGATAGCACAGATGAGCTCTGTTGTGTGTGTGGGGGGGGATTCCAGAGACCTAGGTTTTGACTCTGCATTTAGCAACAACCTGATCTCATCACTGTGCATGATAATTACACACAAGGTACCAGTAGCAAGACCCTGTGAATAGGACTTCACTTTCAAGCTTATTCTTGCAAGATGACTGATTCCAGCAAAAGCTCTTTATGAGCTTTCCAAAGCTCACACATTAGCTGCTGCTCAGAAACTGACTGTAGAGCTTTTCCTGCCCTTTTACCCTACAGTTTCTTAGTTACGTAACTGACTTAAGCATAACATTGCATCAGAGGCCTTGCTTTTCTTAACAGGTCTTAAGCATTTTTTCTTTCATCAAATTACTGTTGGAAAGCTTCATGCGTGTGCATGTATTTGTGATTCTAAGGGATACACTCAATTTACAGGTTTCAGAGTAGCAGCCGTGTTAGTCTGTATTCACAAAAAGAAAAGGAGTACTTGTGCCACAAGTACTCCTTTTCTTTTAGTCAATTTATATTTGGCCCAACATTTATATTTTTGTAAAAGTTTTATAAAATATAAACACAAGGAAAATGTTTCCACATCTTATTAAATTACATTGAAAATCATCACTAATACATTTTTAAGAATACCCTTGTAGCATTTGAAAACCCAGAAATTGCTTCAGTCATCCTGAAAGTGAAACAGTTTTTTTAATTTTTGTATTTATTTATTTATGAAGTTGAGAGAAATGCAGAGTAAGCAGAGCATAACTAATGAAAATCTAAGATTGATTTTTTACTACTTTACTTTTATTAAAAGTTTTTACTTTTAATGCTTTAAGAGGGTGCTAGTAACACATTTGTTTATAACATGGATTTTAAATTAATAGTGTCACCTTTAAATTTAGTATTCGATTTTAAAAAGTTTTTGGGGAAATGCCTTTTCAAATATTGGAGCCTGGTTTATCTGTGTGTATGGCCTTCCCATTGACTGATGTTTGGGAGATTTCTGTAAAAGCAAGCACTAGACAGATTTTTCTTGTATGTTTACATCACACAGATAATCAGTTGTGTCTCTGTTAGGGTCTGGTCCTGCCTTTGTTTACCTTACAAGGCTGTGGAGAGGATCAATTTGTGTTTGCATAACTCTTTGAAAAACATTCAGCCCCAAATAAATGCTAAATGCTACTAGATACCAGCAGAAAAAATTCCCATTAACTGTCTGCATATCTGATGGCAGGATTTGGCCCTTAAAAACACAAAGCATTTGTAATTTCTTGTGGGGATAAACTGTTGACATTTTTTCCCTTTTTCAAGATAATCTTTCAGCTAAATTAGAATTCAGAGGAAACCTGTTTCCTTTGTGTTTGCTAGGCTACACTATGTACCTACCCTCTCCTTTCTTCTCACATACACGCATGACGCATCGCTGCCAACTCACGGAGCACTGACCTGCAGAGGAATCATCTGCCTGACCATCCTGCAGGGTTGAAGGTCGCATTCTGTGCTGTTAAGGACTTTAGAATAGTAATATTTATGTAGAATTTTTCATCAGTGGGTCTTAGTGATTTACAAACATTAATTAAGCCTCGTGACCATGGTGAAGTAGATGATACAACCATTTGACAGAGAGAAAGGAAGGATGGTTTTGTGCTTAAAACACTGGATTAGGACTCAGGAGACCTGTATTCAATTCCTGGCTCTGTCATAGGCTTCCTAGGTGACCTTGGGAAAGTCACTGAATCTCTCTGTGTGTCAGTTCCCATCTGTACAGTGGGGATAATACTTTTCTCTCACACTTTTTTGACTGTCTTGTGTGGTTTAGATTATAAATTCCATCAGGCAGGGACTCTTACTATCTGTACAGCGCTTAGCACAATGGGTCCCCGATCTGTGTTTTGGTTTTTCTGTACAACTGTAATACAAATAACGATAATATGGACTGGGAAACTGAAAGTTTGAATGAGTTGTTCCATGGCGCACACTTGAATCAGGAGCATTGCTGCCAGACCGTTATTCTAACCCGCTGATCAATTTTCCATTCAAATTCTAGGAAAGAAATTACAACTTGGTAAGGTTTTTTTTTTTTTTGTTTTGGTTGGTTTTTTTTTCCAGGTAGATGTGGCCTGTCATAAATATAAAAGGAAGGATAACCACCTTTCTGTATACAGTGTTATAAAATCCCTCCTGGCCAGAGGCAAAATCCTTTCACCTGTTAAGGGTTAAGAGGCTAAAGTAACCCCGCTGGCACCTGCCCAAAAAGGCCAATGAGGAGACAAGATTCTTTCAAATCTGGAGGAGGGGACAAAGGGTTTTGTCTGTCTGTGTGATACCTTTGCCAGGAACAGATCAAGGATGCAAGCCTTCTGACTCCTGTAAAGTTAGTAAGTAATCTAGCTAGAAAATGCGTTAGATTTTCTTTTGTTTAATGGCTTGTAAAATTTGCTGTTCTGGAGGGAATGTGTATTCCTGGGTTTGTGTTTTTCTTTTGTAACTTAAGGTTTTGCCTAGATTCTATGTTTTGATTACCTTGTAAAGTATTTACCATCCTGGTTTTACAGAGGTGATTTTTTTTGCCTTTTCTTTAAATAAAATTCTTCTTTTAAGAACCTGATTGATTTTTCATTGTTCTTAAGATCCAAGGGTTTGGGTCTGTGTTCACCTGTACCAATTGGTGAGGATATTATTATCATGCCTTCCCCAGGAAAGTGGGTATAAGGCTTGGGGGAATATTTTGGGAGAAGACGTCTCCAAGTGGTCTCTTTTTATATTCTTTGTTTAAATCGCTTGGTGGTGGCAGCATACTGTTAAAGGACAAGGCAAAGTTTGTAGTTTGGGGAAGTTTTTAATCTAAGCTAGTAAGAATAAACTTAGGGGATCTTTCATGCAGGTCCCCACATCTGTACCCTAGAGTTCAGAGTGGGGAAGGAACCTAGACATGGCCTCTTAAGCAAAGAAATGAGAGAGGATGATGCTGGCTGTATATTATGCAGCTGTGTGTAATCATGATTGTTGAAAGTTACTGATTTAAAATATGGTGATGGTGTACGAGTGTGTGTTTCATTTGCTTTCAACTGACCGAAAGCAGCAGCCTCAGATACAGTAAATAAATTACTAGAGGGTAATATCAAGAAATTGGACATAAAGTAGTATTTATATAAATAATGACTGCTGCTGCATAATTCTGTTAAGGGCTGCAATCTTTGCCTACAATGAAAAAAGTCTGCTACTTCTGGAAGCCCCTGTGGCTTAGTAATACAAGCCTGTAGGAAATTTGCAATCTTAATCCTTTCCAGTAGCTAAGGAGAACTATTTCTATCAAGCAATAAATACATTTTCTGTGGGGAAAAGTAGATAAAGATGCGTGCGTACATGTACACAAAACTTACAGGAACACTAGTGAAGCAAATACCTGTTTGGGAGTTTTTGTGTATATAGATCAGTAACTGCTTCTTTAAATGCTCATCTTCGTAAAATCAATTGGATAGCACTGCGTGTGTGTAGATCAACAGGTTTGTTTGCTTCTAGCTCTCTTTGGGCTGAGCTGCATCTGTGCTGAGCCCTGTTGTGTTAACTCCATGTAGAATTGTTACTGCGAAATCTGAGTGAATTAAAATGATCCAAGTCTGAGTCTTTCCAGTGCTTTGCTTTGCAACTTTCTCCATCTGGATCTTTTATCTCTTCTCTTTCCCCCCCCCCCCCCGCACACTTCCACACTCCCATATAGCTCTATCTCATAGTGATATACCCATCATAAGGTCCAGGCAGGTTTGTCTATCTTCTGAGCAGCTTTGTCAATTGTGGTGAGAGCCCCTCTGACACAGAGAAGCTGTAGAACACACTAGGTTTTGAACAGAGCAGCCAGGTGAGTGCAGAGATGCAGTTGTGAGGTTCAGCAGAGCTGTTGCAGTCATACTATAGGGGATAGGGCAGGTTGATGCTCGGAGAGGGGAATGTCAATAAGTCCCCCCCCCCCCCCCCAAGAAAAACCCAACTATGTGTGTGCTTTTTTTTCTCAACCCCAGCTCACCCATTCCGAAGAAGTATAATGTGTGGGCTGCTCACTGAATTCTGCATCCAGGAAAGGTGACCTGTGGCACTGTTGCATTCTTAGAGAGCCATGTACTATCTTTTTTTTTTTAATGATATTGTTAGTAATCCTTTTCTTGATTGTTTTGGAGGTTACCATTTTCTTAGTTGACTCCAGATGGACCTTCCTTTTTGCTGCGGCTGTTCCGTCAGTACTGCCAAGTCTCTGATCTTCTCTTCAGAAAAACAGCACAACAGAGACTTTAAAATATGTATAATGTAAATATACTGTGACAAAGCTCTGTCCTTGCCTCCGTGGGTCCCGCATTTCCTGACGGATTTCGCTAGCCTCAGAGGCTCACTGTGACCCTCCACGTAACCCTTCTTTCTCTAGGGACAAGGGTCGCAGTCTTATGAGCCATTTTCATCATAAGGCAGCGAGGGAGGTGAGGAGAAGTTATCCTTCCTTGCACAGTCTGTCTCCCAGTTTCAGTGATTAAACAGGGGGCAAAGGTGTGGGGGAGGAGCCCGGGCCCACCCTCTACTCCGGACTCCAGCCCAGGGACCCTAATAGTATCAGCTATGGTAGCTGACCTTTTAAAAATATGACATGTACAATTCCCTGGGCTACTTCCCCTACAGCAGCCCTCATTTCCTCAAGCTCCACTTCACCCTTACCTCAGGGCCTCCTTCATTGTGCCTGATATGGTGTGTACTACTCAGCCTCTCCAACCGCACAACTTCTTCCCACACCTCATGACATGCACCCCCACCTGACAGATTGGGAGGCTTTTAACTAGTTTCAGCCAGCCCCTGATTGGCTTCAGGTGTCCCAATCAACCTAGCCTTCTCCCTGCCTTCTGGAAAGTTCTTAATTGGCCCCAGATGTCTTAACTGACCTGGAGCAGCTTCATTTCACTTAACTTGGTACCAGGGATTTGTTTAGCCTGGAGCTAATATATCTATCTCCCACCACACTCCTGTCCCTGTTATTTCATTAGTTGTCCCCTGAAATTAATTGGAATCTAGGTCCTGTGGATCCCCCTTCTAGGCTGGGGGGATCCTTTAGCTGTGGACGGGCTTCGCCTGCCCACTTCCTGGATCCCAAAAGGACTACTTTTCTATAGCCATCTGGCCTTACCCTGTCACAGTACATACACAAGGAGCTCCTCTTACTGTAACTATGTTATAACTGGCCCTTCAGTAGGACTTGTATATTAGAGTGACTCTGGTCTCTCCATAGGTCAGGTTGTGGTTAGTTTTCTGCTTTAAGCCTGAGCGTTTTGATTATATAACCCACACCACGTTACCCCCAGTTTGTCCAACAGCAGTGAAGTGGAGACGTGTGGTCCTCTGTCAGAGGACTGTTTGGGTCGGAGAAAAGGAAGTTTGAGGATTATTGGGCAAATGCATTTATGAGATCGGAGTTTGAAATACAAAAGATTTTTTATGTTAGTGTAACACTGAAAGACCCCAGTCATTGATGGGCGGGATTGAATCTGGGACCTCTGGAGCTTAATGCATGAACCTCTACCGCATGAGCTAAAAGCCTGCTGGCTGTTAGCTAAGGCTGTAGAGCAGACTCATTTTCTCTCTCTCTAAGGCCTGGTCTACACTACTCGTGTGGGGGGCGGGGATCGATCTATGATGCGCAACTTCAGCTGCGAGAATAGTGTAGCTGACATTGACGTATCTTAGATCGACTTAGAATCACTTATTTCGCATCCTCGCGACGTGGGATTGATGGCCGCCACTCCCCGTTGACTCCGCTTCCGCCTCGCTGTGGTGGAGTTCCGGAGTTGATGGCAAAGTGATCAAGGATTGATTTATCGCGTCTACACTAGACGTGATAAATCGATCCCCAATAGATCAATCACTACCTGCCAATCAGGCGAGTAGTGTAGACATGGCCTAAGTGGTCTTGGTGCCACTAGATGGGACAGAACACCACACCCAGGAGGTGTGTGGATTACATCAGCACAATTGTTCTAGCACATTTTTAAAAGGTGTTCTCTCCAATAGCTCAGCTTAGAAGCTTTGTATATAGGCCCTCCGCTCGGATAGAATGGAGTTCTCAACCTTTTTCTTTCTGAGCCCCCCACTCCACCCCAGTGTGCTATAAAAACTCCACGGCTCACTTGTGCCACAACTGTTTTTCTGCATATAAAATCCAGGACCAGCATTGGGGGAAGCAAGCAGGACAACTACCTGGGGCCCCACACCACAGGGGACCCCCATGAAGCTAAGTTGCTCAGGCTTCAGCTTGAGCCCGGGGTGGCAGGGCTCGGGGCCCTAGGCTTCAGCCCCATTAGATGAGGCTTCGGTTTTCTGCCCTGGGCCCCAGCAAGTCTAATGCCAGCCCTGCTTGGGGGACCCCCTGAAACCTGCTTACAACCCCCCGGAACTCTGATTAAAAACCACTGCCATAGAGAACTGCTCCGAAACATACCTTCACCTGGTTCTCAAGGTATGATTGGAGCCTTGGTTGGTTCTGCCTTTCCCAGTAAGAACTAATGCCTCTGAGTATTTTTGGAAAGACTAGGTAGTTACTTTTTTAAAAAAAAAAATTAAGTGTTCCAAAGTTTAGAACCTCCAGAAAGATTGCAGTGTCTCGTGTGTACTTTGCAAAAACTGTGCAGTCTGATGAAGGCATTTACAGGCATGCTAAAGTGGTTGTGCAATGGGAAGGGTTCTGACCACAAGAATGGAGGGGGGGGTCGGGTTGAATCAGACCCCAAGATGGGTATTGTGCAGAGGCTCCTGCCAACCTTAGAATTCCTACAGAGGATCCTCTGGTGGCTTTCACATTACTGCTTTCAAAATATAGAGACCATATGTTATAAGCAAGCATGTGTCTGTATATTACAAAAAATAATAACTTAGCTTATTACAACCAGAAGAATTTTAAAAATCCAATGTTTTCACTGCTCTTCATTGTTTTTATTTATTTATATTACAGCAGTTTCTAGATGCCCCAGTTGGAATCAGGGCCCCATTGTGCTGGGCACTGTACACACACATAGTGAGACAATCCCTACTCCAAAGAGCTTACAGTCTGAATAGACATAGAAAGGTGAAATGACTTGCCCAAGGTCACGCAGCAGGCTGAGGATAGTGCTGGAAATAGAACGCAGGTTCTTGTCTCCCAGTCCAGCGCCCTATCACCTAGACCAGTGTGTCCCAAACTTTTTTGGCCACGGAACGCTTTTTAGCCTATTATGGAACACTTATAATATTATTTTGTAGTCATTTGGTTTTCAGATAAAAAAATTGCGTTATTTATGCACAAATTTATTTTATAAAACAGAGCAAAAATACAAATTTAAAATAACTTGAACTAACAATTTCTAACTGGAAAGCATGTATAAAGTAGTACAAAGATCAAGTGCAAGAGTCAAAATTTAAAACAGTGTTCCACTTTAAAAAAACTGTTTTGATATATACACACACACCAAACAAATCAGATTTTTACTAGGAAAATCTATTTTTATAAACAGAAATACAAATTTGGATTTAATGGGGATTGGTTTTTCTATCACATATTCACTTAATATTAGGAATAATGCTGGAAAGTTGAATCCTCATGTCAGGTGCAGCATCTAGTCTATTCCTATATTTGGTTTTTGTTGCAGTATAATACGAAAATCCCATCTCACACAATTAAGTTGTAGTAAAAGGAAGGAGCACTCAAACTGCATGTTTAGCCACATTAGGGTACTCTTCTATTAGGCTGCTCCAAAAATTATTCAGCGGAAGATCCTTAATCTTTTGTTTCCAATCAGAATCAGAAATTAGGTCAATTAGGCTTTCATAATTGTGCACAGTAAAGCCGACCGGTTTGGCTGTAATTCGAAACTGATTTCGAACCCAAGCATTATCATCGGTAGTTATAGGAAAGTATTTTAATAGAGACTTGTAAATCACGTAAGTTCTGTAAAATGGTGGTGGAAACTTCTTCGTGGACTGTAGAATTTATTTCAGTCAGAAATTCATGTATTGTAGGGAAGCAGTTGAAGTTGTTCTGTTCTACAGACTATGCCCAGAATTCCAGTTTCTTTTTTAATGACAAAACTTTATCCATTGTAGTAAAAATGGTCACATTCTTTCCTTGAAGCGACAGATTAATTTCATTTAATTTTGCAAAAATATCAGCAAGATGCGCATGTCTCATTAGCCACAAGGAATTTTTGACAGTCATTAAATTTTCGTACTGAATTTTCTGAAGTGAAGAATACCAGTAGTTCAGTACGAAGTTCAAAAAGCCTCTCAAGCATTTTTCCTCTGGATAGCCACCTCACTTCCGTATGTAAAAGAAGCATTTTGTGCTGACTGCCCATTTCCTCGCATAAAATTTTAAATAATCTGGATTGAAGTGGTCGAGATTTGACAAAATTGATGATTTGTACTGCTTCATCAAGCACAATTTTCAGATATGCTGGTATTTTTTAACTGCAATTTTTAACTGCATTGTCTATGTAGAACACAATGGCTCTTAGTGCTTTCTGGTGCCACACTTATGATTTGCATTACAGCTCCCTTAATTTTCCCGATCGTTGCCCGAGCCCTGTCAGTATATATATCAATACATTTTCCCCAATTAATTTCATGTGTTCTGATAAAATTGTTGATGCAGTTGAATATTTCTTCTCCAGTTGTGTAGCTTTGGAGAGAGTCACAAAAGAGCAGGTCCTCTTCAATAGTATTATTAAATCTATATCGGACAAATACTAGTAGCACAGCAAGTCCTGAAACGTCAGTGGACTCCTCTAGCTGCAATGAACACTCCTGGCAAATTTTCAGTTGGCAAACTAGTTCTTTTTCTATGTCATCGGCAAGATCTTTAATACGGTGTGCAACAGTATTATTTGACAACTGTACGGCATCAATTTTTTTTACCAGACTGCTCGCTCAACATGCACGTTACAATGTCTTTCACGCAAGGCTTGATAAACTTTTCTCCAATACTGTGAGCTTCTCTGGCAAGCGCTATAAGGTAACTTACTCAATAAGGTGCCTCTGTTGCACTTTCATTGTCTGTTTTAGCAATTTTAATCATGAAGAGTTTACAATTTCCAAGTGAGTCATGCTGCCTCTTGAAAAAACTTATATTTTTGTCTTGTATTCAGCATGCTTGGTTTCTAAATGCCTACGAAGTTTAGTAGGAGCCAATGAACTGTTTGCTAGTATTTTGTTGTACACGACGCACTGCGCATCAGGAACATCTTTATTTCCAACACACGTAAAACCAAAAGACAAATAACTTTCATCATACTTTTGTTTCGGTCTTTTAACACCTGCTGCTTCTTGTTTTTTGGTATACTTCAGTGGAAATTCTTTCACCTTGGATAACTCACTAGTACTAACAGATTTTTTGGCAACAAAAGACTGTGATTGTTCATCCTCACTTTGAAGTGTCACAATATTTTGCTCGTTTATTTCGGTCACAGTGGAGTACCAGAAAAACTTGCTTTTCATTTAAAAGTTCCTTTAGCCACAAATCCATGGTGATGAGGTTTAGTAACAATATTTAGAAATACTGATTTTTTGTCCAATTTTGTTTGTCACAAACATTTATATTGTTTCGAGTGAAGCTAGTTTAGTTGTGCTTATCACACAGACGGTAACGGCCCACCGGTTTGAACCTGTTGCGTGAATGTTATATTCAACATGGTGTAAAGAGAATGGTGTGTGCATACCGCTGCAGTTTGCACATCCTCGAGCGGAAGGGGTACAACATCACTAACTGAAACGTGCCCGAAAGGGGTAGACGCAGAGGTGAAAGTAAGCCAATAAGCCCGTTCACCGTACTGGGACAGCCTGGCTTCCCCGGGGGCAATTTAAAGAGCTTGGGGCTCCAGCCACTGCCCCAGCCACTACCCCGCTGCTGGAGCCCTGGGGTAGTGGCTGCGGGGCTCCAGCTATTTAAAGGGCCCGGGGATCCCCTGCTTCTACCGCCCTGGCCCTTTAAATAGCCACTGGAGCCCTGCCGCCGCTACTCCAGGGCTCTGGGGGGGCTATTTAAAGGACCAGGGTGGTAGAAGCAGGGGAGCTGCAGGCCCTTTAAATAGCCCCCAGAGCCCTGGGGTAGCAGGGGCTCCAGGGGCTATTTAAAGGGCCGGGGCTCCAGCCTCTGCCGCCCTGGTCCTTTAAATAGCCGCTGGAGCCCCGCTGCTTCCCCAGGACTCCAGCAGCTAATTAAAGGACCTGGGCAGTAGAAGCAGGGGAGCCCCGGACCCTTTAAAGAGCCCCGGGTTGCTGCTGCTACCCTGGTGGGGGGGGGCATTTACCTTACAGGGTGGGCCAGGGCTGGCCCTGACCCCCTCAGCCCCGCTCCTTCCGGGGGCCAGAGCTGGCCCCAGCATACCGGTAAGTCACACGACTTACTTTCACCCTGGGTAGATGTCAACATGCTTGCATGCTGCATTCTCTTTACGCCATGATATTCACAGAACGCCTATTCACATCGTGCGGAACACCAGTGTTCCGTGGAACGCAGTTTGGGAAACGCTGACCTAGACTGCATTTCTGGCATGTGTCTGAGCTTGAACCATGAAAATCAGTGAAGTCGGTTTCATTCTTGTTTACAGTTTGTTTCATAAATGCTTGCTCTTTCAAAATCTAAATTTTGGCACCAAGTTTGTGTCCCTCTAAAGTTCTAAATGTGATGATTCTGGGAGGAAGCAAAATATTTTTGTCTGGATTGAATCAATATTAATATTTGAAAATATAAATGTATTGAGACTAAAGTGACCAGACAGCAAGTGTGAAAAATCGGGACGGAGGCAGGGGATAATAGACACCTATATAAGGTAAAGTCCCAAATATCGGGACTGTCCCTATAAAATTGGGACATCTGATCACGCTAATTTAGACAAATTCATCCCTGAAGTCATCAGTGTAATCACACATGACTAAGTTGGACAAAGTCTTCTAGGAAATTGAAACAATCCTGAGCCCGCAAGGTGCGAGATAAAAATGACTTAAAATAGTTCCTGATCTATAATTTCTCAGAATTGACCCCACTTACTAGTTTATTAGCGTCACTTTTTATTTTTTAAATATCCTGCATATTGACCTCTGTGTCTCACCCTTTTGCAGTTAAGTCTTTCAGAGGCTGCCATACTTTTCTGATGTTAGCAGTATAAAAAGTTCACATCAGTAGAGCCTTTGTTTTTTTCTGTGTGACAATTATAGTTTATACAGCTGAAGAGACGTTATCCTATTAGTTAGGACCACATTCTGAAACAGGGCGGGTTGAGTACAGCAACTTATGTACAAATCAGGGAACTGCATGTGCAAATGGACAAAGGGCAGAAATAGCAGTGGTGCTTAAAAGTTCCCTGAATCCCTTTCACTCAAATAGTGCTGAATGCAGCAGAACTAACCATAATTTTAGTAGCTATCCAAGGACTGTATTCTGGCCACCATTTTTCTGCAAGTCCCTCAATGTTATCCAGTGGAGAGCCACTGTAGATCAAGGCTAATGTTTGGGCCTCACTTTGTAGCCCCTGCGGTATCATTAGGGTGATCCAAAGGGAAAACAGGACACCGTGTGAGGCTAGCCAGAGCGCCATCTTCTCTCTTCTCCCCTCCCTCCCCCCCGAGGGGTGGCCCGAGCTTCCCCCCCCTTCAAGGCAGGCATCGCTGCTCACTTGAGCTCTGCCTGCCCCTCCATCTCTGCCTCCCCCCCCCCGGTGTGGGGCTGGCATCACTGGTTTCCCCCCCGCGCACATTCCTCTGCACCTTTTTTTACAAAAGCGGGCATTTGATTTGTTCCATTGCTCTTGCCAGCTGATCAATTTGGCAAGAGCAAACGGGACACATGCTGACTTTTGCCAATAGTCGGGACAGCTGGGACAGGGCTTAAAAAGGGGTTGTCCAGGCCAAAACGGGACATATGGTCACCCTAAATATCATCCATAGAATGAGTTTGACACCTCTATTCTAGGCTATCCATAAGCCAATAGGGCATGAGGGCCACTCAGGGTGCACGTACATTGGCTGACAGGTGCATACCAAGGAAAGTGTGGTTACTCACACGTGACATTCAAAGCCATTGTATGATGAAAACTAAGGTTTTTTCCCCCAATACTAACTCTAGTTGCCATAGAGCTAGGAGTTGCCATGCTTTCAGTATGTTAGAGAAACAAGGTGGGTGAGGTAATTAATATCTTTTGTTGGACCAACTCTGTTGGTGTGAGAGACAAGCTTTCAAGCTACACAGAGCTATTCTTCAGGTCTAGAGCTCTGTCTAAGCTCAAAAGCTTGTCTCTCTAACAAGATATCTCACCCGCCCTGTCTCTCTGATATCCTGGACCAGCACAGCTACAACACTTTCTTTTAATCATTTAGACTAATTGCTGCTTAAAAGACTAATGGTAAGTACGGTAGTGCTGAGAGTCTCCACCCTGTAAAATCCGCAGTGATGTTTTATGGGCGCTCCCTTGTTTTGTCCTGTTCTGTTCTATCTCAATCATAAATGATTAACCTTTTCAATGCCTGTACAAGCATTAGCTGGGAGCCTACATGGTCTAGTGCCTGAGACCCTGGACTAGGAATCAGGAGACCTGTGGTCTAGTCATTGCTCTGCCACTGTACGCCTGTGTGACCTTGGGAAAATCACTCCATCTCTCTCTGCCTGATTCTCCCTTCCTCTGAGGTCTATTTAGGTTATAAACTCTTCATGGCAGGGAATGTCTCTCACTGTCTTTGTATACCACCAATGGGCAATGGAACCTTGATCTCAGTTAACCTCTAAATATTACAGTAATATAAATGACAAATAGTAGTAATTTAGAAATCTTACGAAAATAGCAGTATTGCCTTTATTTTTAGCATTTAGTCATTCACTGAATGTTGCTAGAACCAGGCAGGCTGTTGTGATGGCGATTAGTTACTCTGGGACCAGTAAGACTGGGGCCCGGGGGGCTGCAAATTGTGTTTTCCATTTTTGGAGCTTGCACAGTTGAATGATTATCTCAATAGGTCAACGCACAGATGTCTGCTCCAAACTAGTAGATAATTGCTTTGTGCTGAGCCGTTCATGAACTAATTTTTTCCTCCAGGAAGCTGCCTTTTTTTTTTTTTTTTTTTAAGGCTTTGTATGTTTTTGAATTTCAAAGCAGTGACCCTGGTAAGTGTGTGTGTATGTGTGTACTCAGTGGTCAGTGCTTTTCCCCCAGTGTCGTCTTTTATTATTGTTGTTGCTCTTTTTTCACATGGCTACTTACTCTGTCTGCCATGATTTTTCCAAACCTGTGATTTCTTTCCTTCCCTCCATCATTTTTCCTTATTACATCTTCCATCCTACTGAAGTTCTCAGGGATGCAAATTTAGACACCTTGAGCATGCATTATTTTCTTGTTTTATGTGGCAGTTTGTGCCCTCCACACACACACTGAGAATGGATTGGCAAAGAGACTACAAATGCCTTCATTTCCATGCACCTGCTCTGGGAATGAGAATAGGTTCAGTAAAAGAGGTATAATGAAATTGCAGAATAAATTGTTGGACAAGAGAAGCTTCTTCAAATGTAAGTTGACTAGAAAAATGGTAGTGATCCTCTGTAGCAAGTAGAACTGGATGGTCTTGTGGTGTTTTCCCATTAATATAAATCTTCATTTGTAATACCTATCCCCTATGTTGGAGGGCCTGTTCCTGTTGTCTCTACGCAAACTAAACACTTTTATTGACTTCTACAGGGATTTTGTTATCAGCCTCTGTTACTAAGCATTGACATGGTGCTCAGTGCTGTTCCAAGACACAAAACACAAACAGCCCCTACTCCACAGAGTTTTATCATCTAAATGATGTAGATGCTGTGACAAGGTCAGGCCAGATGGCTACTGGAGAGTGATTTATTGGTGGGCATGCGACGGAGGGCTTCCGAGAACTCGGCCAGAGTGAGAGGCAGCTGTAGCCGGTCTCAGGAGAGTGATAGAAAGCAGATGTATTAGCCCCAGGTTAAGTAAGTCTCTTTTTCCTGGGTAAGGTAACAGGGAAGGTTCCAGAACAATCAGGAACTTTCTGGAAACAATTAAGGCAGACAGGCTGATTAGAACACCTGCAGCCAATCAAGAAGCTGCTAGAATCAATTAAGACAGGCAGGCTAATCAGGGCATGTGGGTTTAAAAAGGAGCTCACTTCAGTTTGTGGCGTGCTTGCGAGGAGCTGGGAGCAAGAGGCACAAGAAGCTGAGAGTGAGAAGGCGTACTACTGGAAGTCTGAGAAGTACAAATATTATCCAACACCAGGAGGAAGGTCCTGTGGTGAGAATAAAGAAGGTGTTGGGAGTAGGCCATGGGGAAGTAGCCCAGGGAGTTGTAGCTGTCACGCAGCTGTTACAGGAGCCACTGTAGACAGCTGCAATCCAGCGGGCCCTGGGCTGGAACCCGGAATAGAGGGCTGGCCTGGGTTCCCTCCATCCCCCTCAACTCCCTGCTTGATACCGGAGGAGTTGAACTGGTCTGTGGGTTCCACTAGAGGGGAAGGTCTCTGGCCTGTTCCCCGATCCACTAGGTGGGTCAGCAGAGACTGTGGGGATTGTTGTTCTTCCTTTTTCCCATGCTGGCCAGTGATGAGGCTAACTGAGTGAACGGCCGATTTGAGCTATGAAAGTGGTCTAACTGAGGGCTGCCGTGAACCTCTGAGGTGAGCAAATCTGCCATTAAGCGCAGGACCCACCAAGGCAGAGGAAGCACTTTGTCACAATACAAAGCAGACAGGATGTATTGGGAGCCCCGGGGGTGGGGGGGAGAAGAATCACTAGAAGGTATGCATGTGTGTAGCAATATGAAATGCACACATTTAAATATAAAAGTGTGAATTCTAATAATTGACTCACTTGTGAGGCCAGGGGAAAAGTGAGTCTTCTAAAGGTGATTTGAATGGAGTAAGGTTAGTGACTTGGCAGATCAGCATTCTATCCATAAAGAGGGGGTGGGGGGAGGAAGCCATGTGGATGGCTGCCTCAAAGCACAGTGGGCTTAAAAGTGGATGTGGTGGGAAAAGCAACGCTCCTTACATGTGACGTGAACATGTTGGTTCTTTTGTTGGGTCATGGTGTATTCAGGTAAGTGTACATCGTAGATCTTTTATTTATATATCTTCCTTTGATTGTTGGTTAAGCATAGGGAATAATTATGCAAGTAGTGCACGTCTCCATAAGGGGAATCCAGAGACCTGACTGTGACTCATGTATCTAGTGAGTTGTGATCTGTAAAACACACTAGCTGTATTGGAATCGTATGAAACTTTCCTGTTTCCATTGGTGAGGTAATTACACTTTAAATATATATATTGGGTAAGCCTCTACCAGAGCAGAGAAATCAGATGTAGCATGGCAAAAAAAACCACATCTCATTTTCAATCAATACAACTTGGTTTTCACCAGCACTCGAGGAGGTTTATTTAAAGCTCTGTGTTCCATAGAAGAGATGAGGAAGTAGGAAGTGCTTCCTCCCAGTAGATCTGTCCAAATTCCAGTGGCGCTTTTGTGTTTTTTCTCTGCAACCCCACCCCAATTTGGAGCTGCTCCAAAATCATATCTAGAGTCTGCTCTGGTATTGTTTAAATGGTTCATCCTTAGACATGTATCCGTTCCTTTCTAAAATAGAATGTTTCCTAAATGAAAAATCAAATGGTGTGTAACGTCTTGGAATGACCTATTTGAATAAGTGTCTGATTCTCTGTCATGAATCACATTTTCTGATACTTTGTTCAATTTTTAATCTTTTAATCATGAAATAGTCTGTGCTAATGGTAACCTATTTTCACTGGAGGGAATAGTCCAGAAGCCATGCATCCATCTGTAAGGCCAAGGAGTGATTTCATTAAACTCTTGTGCTGCAATGATAACATTTAAAGTTTAAATGCAAAATTTAAACAGCTGAACAGATCAGGAGAATAAAAATACTTCAGATCCTTTTAGGTGCTGTCTGTTCTGTTCAGAAGGTGGAGTGAAAGTGATGGCAATATTCTTATTTAGACTGTAGGTCAGGAAGGAGGCGAGAGTTAGTTGGCCAGCATTTACAGAGTTAGTGAGAGGAAGAAAGAGAAGATGAATATGGAAAATTCCAGTCCTGAGCAATGCCCCTCCCAAGATCTATACTGCTTCTGACTCCTTGGAATTGAGGACATGAAGGTTCCTTTCCACCAATCTGTAGGAGCCCTCAGTGTTAGCACTCCACCTTGAAGCCCGTAAAGTTCCAAATATTGATGCTAATTCCAGGTCTTATAACCCACTGGGTCACAGTAATATATTCCCTATCCCTTGATTCTTAATTTACTACAAACAAAATGTAATAAATAAGGCTCAAGATAAGAGAGGCCCCCACCCGATTGCGTGCCCAAAGAAAAACACTGCGCCGCTGGCTCTGTCTGTGCAGAGAGAATGTGTCACCTTAGAAAATGTGTTAATGGTATGGTATTAAACATTGCTTTGCCCCTACGGGTTAATCACAACATGCAAATGCATTTTAAAAGCACAACTGTCCAGGTCCGCACTAAGAAGAAAATCATGTTTAAGATTGTACTTATTGAACCGTGTTACAAACAGTGTTCATGTGATGCATTCTCCCAGCATAGACAGGACCTTTGAAAATGCCAAGGTATGGGGAAGTGGGCATAAATCAGGACATGTCTACGCTGCTGTGTAAACCCAGGTTGAGTAGAATTTGAGTTAGGAGATTCTGCGTTTGTTAACCTAAGGCTTGAGTGTCTACACTTATTTGTAACCCCATGTTAGGAATTGTTGAACCCCGGGGCTCCAGCTTCTACATTGTATTATATGGGCCTAAGTGTAACCACCCATATCCCAGACTTCCTAGCACCCTCCCAAAATATGGCCACTTTGTTCCTGGTGCAGTGTGAAGAAACTTCGTTCTCCACCAAATTTGACTGACCAGAGGACAAGGCCTAGAATCTGTGGACACCACAGTGTAATGTATGTGGGGAGGTGCTACACATCTTTAATGGACGCTGATAGTTTCACTCTCAATCATTTCTGGTTGGGTTTCTTTAGGGGTATTCACTCAAAGTCCAGATGTGATTACTATGTGTGTGGTGTGGGAGGACCCTGGCACAGGCTAGCAAGTTGGGTACGTACCCAGGGTCCTCAGCAGGCTTATACTAGGACAGCTAGCCCATGCTGAAGACCATGCCACCACATGATATGTGGGTATGCCTACCTGTGCTACTATCACACCTTCTAGAGTGATGTAGACATACTTATGTAAGGCAGCCACCACAGAAAAGCATTGTTTCTTATTCCAGAAGTTAAGCGATATTTTTTTAAATATCTATAGCCTTTATGGTTGTAAGGGGAATTTTTTAAATATAAAGCAGTATGGTAATATCTGGCAACACCACCAGAAACAACAGATCTGAAGGAAGTGTGAACTGCCCCCGTCCATTTCAGTGGGTTGCAGAGTGGATTGATTTTACATCAAGGCGATTTAAATCATGATTTAAATTACGAAGTGGAAAGCCTCAATTTAAATTGGTTTTAATCAATTTTTCCATTTAGACTTCAGTTATTTTCTAAAGAAAGGTGCATTCTCATTGGTTGATGTAACCATTAAAACATGTTGATTTACAACTAAATATAGCCTTTACACTAGATTGGGTACATCTTTTTGCTACCTAGAAGGGTACATAGTAACTATATACATATATATTTAAACAATTATTTAGTTAATATTTTCAGTGATTAGTGATTAATTTACATTTTAGTATGTTAGAAAATGGTGAATGATATATTAGTTGCAGTGTTGTAGCTTATTGCTTATTTATTGGTAATTAACTATTTGCTTATGACTTATGTCAAGCTGCATTAGGATGTAACTGGAATTTAATTAAACACACAAAACAGCATATAAAATGTATTGTTATTAAACAAAACAAGCCCTTAACACATTATATTAACTATTGTACCATATTTATAAATCTTGACCTCAAAAGGTAGATTTCCCCTTCCCCCAATCCACCCCCCCCACACACACACACACACCCATGATTCTTTCTTTATATAGAAAAGCAGTCTTTAACTCTATTTTTAAATAGAGGCTCGTGAATAATTATTATACTAAAATGTTAAGACATTTATTAATTTAGGCCTTAGCATATTTTGTATTAAATTCAGCTTTCATTTTAAAGAGGTTACTTTTAAAAAGAAAACTCTCTAATGTAAATAACATCATAAAAATCTAATTTAAATCAAATCTGATCTATTTATTTATTTATCTATTTATTTTATTTAAAAAATGGTTTTTATCCACCATGGATTGATGATTCTGATTTATGGTGATCATTTAAATGTCAGCACAGATCAGGAATGCACTTGTTAACAAAACATTCAGGAAAGGACTTGCATTAAAAGGTATGCCCCTACTGGGGAAAAAAGTGCATTTTTAGCATGTTAGCTAACCTATGTTAACATCACAGTGTAGACAAGTTGTAGTTTTAACACATTGATCAGATAACACATGTTAAAACTAGTTTGCCTTGTCTACACTAGGATTTGAACATGTTTACAAGTACACCTTTTTTTTTTTTTTTCTAGTGAAGACAAAGCCATAGGGATTAACGGTCTACTGCAAGCGACATTGCATTTTGGCATCATGAATGGCTGAAGCATAGTTTTTGCTTAAAAATTGTTATGGGTGGAGCTTCAGAGATCAGATTTTATTTTTCCATTTGAACTCTGCATTCGTTTTGCATTTAGAATAGGACTGACACAGGATATAGAAAGTATGCTGTGTTTGCTCTCTTTGTTGGTGTGGTAGGAGGTATAGGTTAGCACTTTACATTTGATGAAAGTCTGAGTACTTGTTCCAAATCAAACCTCTTTCTAAAAGAAAGATCAAACTTTTTTTTTTTAATTTCCTCCTTCAAAAAGGAAAATACACCAGAACCTGGGCTTCACTGATAACTCAGATTTTTTTAATGCAAAATTAAAGTAGTTGAACTTGACTCAACCTTCTCACCCAGCACCACACCTAGAGAGTTTATTCCAGACATACCAGGCCATGGATCTTGGGAATATATATTCTGTATTATATTTCTGTTTTATACAGCCTAGATCATGGAGCTGAGTTCATCGGTATACTTCAATGAAATTAGTGTTGTCTTGACTGCTCTTTTGTGTTTCTTTCAGAGATGACTTTCCTTTCAGATTAAGGGCTCAGAGTATCGCATACAAATGCCATCAAAGAAAAGGGTTTTTTTAGCTGTTCGTCTACTGGAAAATGTCACTGTGATCTTGGAATAGACCTCCTGTAGCTATCACCTCTTGTAGGAATTGCTCCCTTTCTCCTCTACAGGTACAGTTGGTGCCTTACTGTCCTTCTGCATATATTTATGGTGAACCATACGAACACATCAGGTTGTTAGTCTATTCAGATTCTTGGGTCCTGTGGCTCTCTCACATTGTGGTCAAGGGCTCAGTGCCAAGAAGCTAATGGGACTTATTCGTTACATGTAAAGCTAAGCGTGGGCACAAGTCTTTGCAGGATCAGGGCCGAAGTGCTATACTCTGATTTCTTTAGGAATTGAATACAAAGCATTTCAGCAAGTGCAAGAACTGACAGTTCAGTATGGCATAGTACCCTCCTTTGTCCCACTCTGCTGAACTGAATTTTAAAACAACCCTGTTTTGTTTGCTTCCTGAAGGAATTTTTCCATTGTTTAATATAGATTTTGCTATGAAATGGGCTTATTATTCAAATCACCAAGCTTATGCATGACCTGTTAGAATGCACTATTAAAAAAACAAATATAGCCTGCCTTTTATAACCTTTTAGCAGCCTGGTGGTGGTGATAGGAAAACTGGAGCTCTCTGATCAGGGCCCAGGCACAGCAAGTGTATCTGAATCCCCACCTCCCGCCACCACTTTTTGTTTTGTTGTGGATCAGTCAGATGGGTTTCATGTTTTGCTTTGAAGGCGGAAAGGTTCATGGTGGCTCTAATGCCATCTGAGTGGGAGCTCTACCCTTGCATTGTATGGTAAGTTGTGACTGCAACATGGTACTATGGTTTCTTACATTGACGCTTGTCTGAGGTCTTTGGTAAATCTTTCAAGCCCTTTGCTAGAAAAAGATCTTCTGTGCCAGCAGGTGGTAGATAATAACCACTAAATTTTTGATGGTATCATCTCTAGACTAAAGGGAGCTTATATCAATTATATACAGGTTGAAACATTCATTTGTGGCTAGCACACTCACCTGTATCAAGACCTTCGGCCCAGAACCTCAGCTGGTGTGGAGTTATCTAAATTTACACTAGCAGAGGATCTGGCCTCATGATTTGCTACCTTTGGTCTCCCTACTGCCTGTCTCCCTCTAACGGTGCCAACTAACCTTCAGTCTCAATGGCTCAGATGGGAACAGCTAGGAATGCCCAGGAGTGAAATTTTGGCCACATTGAAATGAATAGCAAAATTCCCAATGGCTTCAGTGGGGCCAGGATTTCACCCTGGCTTTTTTCTAGTGAGCTGCTGTGCTTGCTGAAACTACGATTTGTGCTGTAAAAGCTTGTGGCAAGCTCTAGACATCTAGATTTCAATACTAGAGCAATTGTGGTAGGTTGTGGTTTTCATTTTGTTTTAGGGGTTTTGCCCAAATAGGAGGGAAAGGTTTGAAACTACTTGTTTAGTTATTTTAGGGTTAGCCAGAAAATTTTGAGGCTCTAATTTAAAGGATATTTTGGGGGGCAGGTAGAAATGTCAAATGTTTAGTGGTTTTGTGCTGTTGAAACTGAGTTGGTATGTGAAAAGTAACACTGCATTTATGGGGCTTCCAGTTTACTGTTTTTGTATTGGAAGTGCCCAGTCAAAAAGTTTTTAAAATAAAACCTGAGAATTTTTCAACTGAAAAGATTTTGTTGTTGTTGTGTGTGTTGTTTTTGTTTAAAACAAATAAACGAAACCTTGGGGAGAATGAAAACTTTAGTAAAAAAACTTGATTCTCTTTTATTTTGTTGAAGCTTTTTCAGCATTTCTTATCAATGTTTACTGCATTTTTAAATAAGAAACCTATATTGTTGTTGAAATTTGAAAACTTGGCTGTGTTGGTAATCAAAAATCTTAATGTTTTTGATGGTCTTTTCACTATATATTTCTGTATTCAAATGTCACAATTTGATTTTTTTTTTTTTTTTTTTTTTTTAAACAAAAGCTTGGGTCCATTTCAAACCATATGATACAGAAGTAACTTCAAAATGTTTTGTGAAATTAAAAAATATCAACCAGTTTTAGTAACAAAAAGGTGTCTCAGCCCACCCAGCTCAGCCTCGATTTGGCATTTCTTTCCTCCTGTGCAGCCATAAAGATTCTGCAGACCAAATTTTAGGGCCTGATATAATCTGGTCATTATCTTTGTAATCCCATTGTCTCTCCCTTACTCTTCTGCCAATTTTACTGCCATCCGTTGGTTTTCACAGGTGCAGTTGATTGGTCCTTTTCCTGAGATTTAGTAGCCTAGTCTGTTGATGTGCGTGAAGGAGTTGAAAAGCTGAATGCCCCTCTTTTTTCTTTTTCCCCCTCCTTTAGCTGTGATCGTCTCTAGGGCTGACAGAAGTATAAAAGGCAAAAACACAAAACAAAAAGAAAACCCCAAACCATATTTGTCACTGAAATCAGCAGATAAGACTCCACGGTGCATTGGGAGTAGATCTGATAAGTAAGAAATTATCATTCTTTACATAATCACTTGTCAGAGTAGAACACACAATTGAAAGTTATAAACATATAACAAGTCTGATAAACCAAAAGGGAAAAAAAGACTGTTTTCTCTCTCTCTCTCTCTCTCTCTCAGTGCTTTAGAGTACTCAGTAATACAGCATAGAAAAATCTCTTATTGATACACAATGTATTTGTTGTTTTGCTGGCATCTCCTAGATTCTATTTACACTGTGAGCAGAATTCTTTCATTGACCCTGTATACAAAATGCTAAGCCTTAAAGAGGCTTTGGGCTGACAGTTAAAGGACATCTGGCATGGACAGGATATAAAGATGGTTATGATCTAAATTTAATAACTCATGTTACATATTTTAAAAAGTCAAATTAAAACACATTTGTTTTTTCTTTTTTCTTTTTTTTATTGTATGGTTATTTCTGTTCCTCTCTGATTTTTGGCTGTTTGATAATTTCCAAATGGAAATGAAATTGGAGGATTAAGTGCTCTCTCCTGTTTATTTTCCAGTCTATATTGGGTATCATTTGCCATCTGGTATGCTCACTTGCCATGAAAATTTATTTTAAAGCTTTAATTATATTAACATCTTAAATTTATATAATGTGAAAGGCATTTAGAGAACTCCTCATCCTACATGATTTTTTTTCTTGTTCAGCCCAAAATGACCTTACATTTAAAAGCATAATGTTGAGATGTTTCCCTTGTCATGAAATAACATACAGAATAAAAGTTAGCTGTCTTTCTCTCAACTCGATTTTAAAAAAAGGGGGGGAGACCCCTTAGGTTTGGGGGGGGTTGTTCTGTAATAACCTACACCCCTAATCTGTTCCCACCCAAATGAACACATCTTCCTGCCTTCCTTGGAATATTGGTTTTATTTTTCATTGCATTGGGAGTGTTTTGCCTCTTACACTTATAATACCTTCTCTCTGAATTGCAAAGCATTATATAGACTTGTGTGTGTAACTTCTGGTTCCGTAACTCGAATGACAGAGGGGATGAGGGGGCATGGGGAAAACAGAGAAAACTTATTTAGCAGCAAGCCAAGGATGAGTGGGATTTTGTGTTTGTTTTTTGGAGTAGTGTTTTTTGGTACAGTGATTAATTTGTCACTGAACGCTCAGTCATGAACTTCTGTCTAGGTGATGGAATTTGGTTTCACATTGAAGTAGGTGGTGGTTGTATAGCGTATTACCACAATGTGTTTGAAAATATTATAGTAATGATGATATTCTGTCAATGCTTTCTTTCTGTCCTGTAGCAAGATTATTTGAAAGTGAGGTTGTTCTCAGATGAATGCAGTGCTGGTGGGTGCCATCCATTGCTAAATTTGCTCAGTAAATCAGAAGTGAACTCCTTCCCTTATTGAAATCAATGGCAAAGCTCAAACTGCCTTCAATAGAACCAGGATGCCCCACCCCAGTAATGGGAAGGCTTGTACATGAATTTCTTAAGTTCCAACTGCAGTTGTCTCAATCAAATCAAAGGGGCTCTGTGCAGACGCAAGGGTGCTCTCCGCATGCAGTCATATGCAGGGTCCAGGCGTTTGTCCATAAATGCAGATTTTCAAGAGAGCTTGGAGGTGTTCAGCTTGCCCTTATAAGTGCTCAGCACCCATTGTGATGCTTATGGCCAGTTTTTCAGAACAGTTCAGCACCTGACGTGCACCCAACATGCTGAGGTTTGTTTAAAAACCATGTTGCTACTTATTTTAGTGCCTACAAGGGGACTGAGCTCTTTTGAAAATTCTGCCCTAAACATTCTGTGTGTTGAGGGGGGGAATCCACTAACTTCACTTTCATTTTTTTTTTAAAAAATAACCTTTTCAAAAGGACACTGCCAACTTAAAAATTATGTTATAGGTCAGCATTTCTTCACTTTTATATTATTAATAGTATAGATTATTAAAGGTGGAAAAAATTAACAGCACAATTGATTTGTCATTAATTCTGTTGTATTGTTTACTACAGCAGTAATTTCCCTACACCCCTTCCCCCCAGTTTTGTGAACTAGTTACATGCCAATTTAGTGACTGTTTGGAAATTTGAATTGAAATTGAAACATTAATACACACACAAAGCATATACAGTGTATGATAAAATGTGTAGCTGAAAAAGTTTAATAGATTTGAAAAGTATGAACATTAGACTAGCTTACTTATACAGCTGTTGTTTTTTTTATGGCAATGTCAGTGCATTCATTTCGGTGATGTTGGCCAACCTAATAATTTCAAATTATGATTTGTAAACAAAGTCTAAATGAGCTCTCCCTGACAGCTAGTGATGGGCTGGGGGAAAAGGCTTCAGGACCAGATTGTATTTGCATTCACACCTAATCTACCTATGTATCCAGCAAACAGAGCTGTGTTGTCCAAGTGGTAGATTTTGGCGGGGGTTGGGTTACAAATCACTTGAATGCGCGGGATGGGGGGGGATGTAATGAAATGTTGTTGTTCTTCTTGCATGACTAAAATGCAGTAGAACTGTACTTAGCCTGTGTTGATTGAGGGTATCAAGAGAGAGGGTGGGGACAGGTGTTTTACCTCGTCTGTCTGAGTCACAAGTACATTTGACCTGCCCCTCTCCACTGTTTAAAGACAGAGCTGATTAGGCTCCATAAATAGTCTTTTTTGTTAAGTGACCACTACAGCTGAAATCACTGATAATCAGGTCTAAGTGCTTAGTCCTGCTGTGGAGACAGTGTTTCTGTGGAAGAGAGGCCCAGCCTGCACTGGCAGCAAGGTTCCCCCACTGAGATCTTAGCTGAAATCACTGAGAGCCGGTGAAATCTCAAGAGACCAACTCACAGAGGTCACAGTGGCAGGTGGCAGCAGAAGGTGACTGTGCAGGGCCATTGGCAACAGAGCAGTGGAGTGAACGGTGGCACAACAAACAGTGGCCAGAGCAAACAGTGAGCAGCTAGAGGAACGAGCAAGGTGCCTTCTTGCCCCCCACCTGGGAGGTGAACTCAAGTGAAAGCACCTCTGAACTCTGAGTTTCCATTGACCAAAGACAACACCGGTGAGTGGGGTGCGGTGGAGGGAAAAGTGAGGGGCAAGTTAAATAAACATTTGTTTGTTGGTTTATATTTTAGTGACTTTGCTCCAGAATGCTAGATATGTGACTGGGAATGGAAACTTGTATACATGTTTCCTAGTAGGCCAAGATTTTTAAAATGCATTATTTGCCAAGGTTATCTCACATCATTGCTATCTTGAGAGGCCGCTATGTTGGGGAGTTTCTGTACTAAACATTTTTATTATTATTAATTTTTTATATAAGAATGCTCATACTGGGTCAGACCAATGGTCCATATAGCCCAGTATCCTGTCTTCTGACAGTGATCAAGGCCAGGTGCTTCGGGGGAATGAACAGAACAGGTAATCATCAAGTGATCGATCATTTTGTGAGCTGTAGCTCACAAAAGCTTATGCTCAAATAAATTTGTTAGTCTCTAAGGTGCCACTAGTATTCCTTTTCTTTTTGCGAATACAGACTAACACGGCTGCTACTCTGAAACCTATCTTGAAAAGTTTTGTATCATCTGCAAATTTTGCCACCTCAGTGTTTACCCATTTTTCCAGATCATTTATGAATATGTTGAATAGTAATGGTCCCAGTACCAACCCCTCAGGGGTACCACTATTTATCTCCATTCTGAAAACTGAAGATTTATTCCTACCCTTTGTTTCCCATCTTTCAACCAGTTACTGATCCATGAGAGGACTTCCCTCTTATCCCATGATGGCTTACTTTTAAAAAGTCAATTTAAATTAAATACTTTTTTTAAATTTATATTTTTTTAGAAATCTAGACCTATTTGTTTTGGTGTATTTTGCATTATCCTTATGTTAAATTTGCATTATCCTAACAAAACATTTAATTTATTCATATCTCTTTTTATATGTTGCAGGTCAAAGTGAAAATGAAAAGACAAAAAACAACACAACAATTTTTCCACTCCAAGGCCTCAGAAACTAACCAAGGTGAAGAACAAACACATCAAGAACCAAGAGTATATCAACATGTCATCTGAAGGTTCAAGTGGTGTATCTACATCCGACCAGCCCGAAGCACAAATACCGCTACCTACTGAAGAAACAGTGTCTCCAAAACCTAAAGGCAGTTCCCGATGTTCATCAGTCAAAGTGTTCCCATTTATTGAAGTTACAAAAGATGGCTACTGGTGCACCTCTTGCAAAAAAGCTTACGAAGAAGGAAAGCTTTCCAATGCTATAATCGGTAAAAGTGGAGGAGCTTGGTTTGTCAGACCGATCAGCAAAGCCAATGCTGACGAACTACATGAAAAGGCAGCAAAACACCAGGCGTCTGGACTGCATCAACATGCAGAAAGCCTTATAAGCCCACTTTCAAAGCCAATTTTAGAAGTACTTAATGAGGCTGTTAAGAATGCTGGAGACACAACACAGTTCATGCGAACAAACATGGCTGTAGCATCCTACTTTCTATTTAAGCAAGAGATACCACATAGTACAAACCGGAGGCCAATGTTAAGTGCTTTGTCACTTGTTGATCCTGAAGTTGAACACTGGTCCCGAATAAGACCAGCAAATGCTCACTATCTTTCTGCAAGAAACTTAACTGACTGGCTACAAGCATGTGGCGCAATAGTGAAAGAGTCAACAGTTGAAAAAATGAAGAACTCTCTCACCACATTCAAAAAAATTGTATACATGGCTGATGAATGCACCGATGCAAATGGGCATCAAGTATTAAGTCATTCTGTACGGTATCTTGATGTCAGTGGTAGGCCAGTAGGTGCATTTCTAAATGTTAAAGTTATAGAAAACACATTGGCTGCATCTGTGACAACCCACATCTTAGGAGAGTTAAATGCTTGTCAGTTGGACCCCAAACAGATGGTTGCTTGTGCATTTGATGGAGCTGCAAATTTCTCTAGAAGACATGGAGGACTACAAGCTTTGCTCAGAGAAAAGTGTAACCTAATCTCTTCTATACATGCTGCAGAGGGCATCTACTCCAACTAGCACTAGTATGAGCTGCAGAATCTTCAAAAGACATTTAAAAAGCTATAAATTTAATGTCTTCATTATATTCTTTTTTCAGCAAGAGTCCAAAAAGACTGAATATCTTGGAAAATATAGAAGATGCACTGGGACTGAAGTTCATATTAGTCCAACCTGGGAAAACCTTCTGGCTTTCTCATGAGCGATCCTTGGCTGTTGTCTTAAAATTACTCCAGCCATTATTACTGCCTTTGGAAAGTATCCACCAAGATGGGATGGATCTAAGTAGTGAGGTGGGTGGATTACTTTTGCTACTACATTCAGAGAAGACTATTGCCATTCTCTCTCTTGTAAGTCTACTGTGAAACCACTTGGGTCATTAAACAATGCCATCCAGGCATCTGCTACAACAGTAGTAGATCTTTTGTCCAGCAATAGAAGCTACATTTGGATCAATCAGAGAGCTATCCACTGAAAAAGTACTGGAAGAAGCAAAGACTTCAGTCCAGAAGTTGACTAATGAAGGTCTTTTATATTGAATCCTTAAGTGAAGAAGACAAGAAGTGTTTAAGACAACTGAAAAAGTACACAGACTTGATTCTTAAAAATCTACAACAGCGACTTCTAGATTCTACTCAACCTCTACGTAGCTTTTACAGATGCCTGTCCTATAAAACACCAACAGTTGAGTGGAGTGAGGCACTACCAGCAATGGGGCTGCCATGTGATCAGGACAGAATAGAGAATTTGAACACAGAGTGCAGTATCATACGACGAATGAATGAAGATTTGACTTCAACTTCTTTTTTTATCATCGCTAGTGGCTCGACCCAATCTTTGTGCTATGTTTCCTGGGATGAAAGAAGTAGGAATTCATCTCGTGCTACTCCCAGTCACAACAGCTACAGTTGAGCGTTCTTTTCATCATTGAATAGAATTTTGTGTTCTGAAAGAAGTCGCCTTCTGCCTGATCATGTAAATGAACTAATGAGCATATCAATTGAAGGAATGGAAGTACCGGATACACGAGAAGCCACCAAAGCTGAACACATTGCATTCAAGAAGTTCATTAACAGAGTTGTGCAAAATTATAAACAAGAAACCAAGAAGGAAGTAGACATGCTTCATAGAAGGCTTGAGTAGCCAACTTTTAATTTGTGTGATGATTTTAAAACATGAGTTAAATCTAATAAAATGGTCATGAAACATTTTTCAGTTTTTACTATAGTGCCATACAGCCCACTTTCACCCTCATGGTCTTACCCCTCATCGGCCCTGACACCCCCCCCCAGTAAATTCGAACCCCCCCCCAATTTAAATTCCTGGGGAAACCACTGCACCCACGCTATAACACCCTTCATTATTATTTGGCTATAATGAACCTGATCCCTGGATCCCAACTACAGGTACAGTACAGCCTGGAACCTCCAACCTCCCGCACCCCTCCGGGGGGCTGTTAGACCCAGGTGGCAGGGCTGGGTCTCGGGGCTGTCAGACCATGAGCGACAGGACTGAGGCTCAGGGCTGAACTTCTATGAAACTTAGTTGCTACCAGATTTAAATTTGGGGTCAAAGTTAAATTGACAATGTCCTGTTAAATAGCTGCTTTTGCAGCAAAGTTGCAAAGAGGTTTACATGATCTTTCCAAGAAGGACCAGATTTCTACTGCAACGTGTTTGTATATGTCCTGTAGCCTACCTATTTCAGGCTGTTGCTTAGGATACTGGCAGTAAACAGACAACAAAAACAGCTCTTTTCCTGAGAGTTATTGTCAGATACCTGTATACTTTCACATTTCATTTGCCTTACTCTCACAAGTAGGCCCACTCACTGACTCTCTTTGGGCAAAGCAAGTGGAGTGTGGTTCACCTACTTGTCATTGTAATCCCAGTTTGCGGTGTGTTTGCTACTTAATGTTAATGGCTTTGGTTCACTTAAGCTGTTTAGCATGTTACAATCATGCAGCAATGATGTTGGTCTAAAGATCAAAATGCAGCCTATTGAATTCTGCCAGGCTTCCTGCAGTCAACCTTCCCTTTACACAGGTGCAGCCTGCAGAGGTCCCAGTCTGCATTGCTCCTTCTCTGAAGAGTGCAAGGCTGCCCTGATTAAATCATAGGAGGCCAAGATCTGAGCTGCATTTTGTATTGATGGCATTCTGCTCCATTTCAAGCAAATGAAGTGCAGCTCTTGGGTCCTGGCAAGCTGCTAATGATGCCTAGAATGAGACATAGCTTGGTCTCCTTAAACTAGTATATATTTGTATATTTGTTAATTTGTATGGTTTACACTTACTTTATCCAGCATACTGCAAGTGTAATCCTGTCTCTCTCTAGCTGCTGGTTCATAGAGACTGTCATCTATTGACAGATAAGATAGTCCTTGAGCATAAGTGGTAATGGTTGGTGCTAAAGAACCAAGGCTCTGTTCCAGCTGACAGCTGTGATGTGTGTAGTAGGCCACTTATTTTATTGCGCAAAACTTTGTTTATGTTTTAGGGGGAAGAAATTTTCTATTAATTCTGGTATAAAAAGTACAAAACAGATGTGTGTTTTCCTGTGGACGTCTTACAAATACCTGACAGTGCAGATACTTATCAGCTAAAAGCCATTTTTTTCTTAGCAGTTACTCGCCAAAGGACAGTTCTTGCATAAGGGATTAAATAAAAGAACAAACTATAGAAAATAAAACTTTTCATGTATTTGGTGCCTCTTGTTGGCCTGAAATAAATAGCCAGGCTTTTTTCACTTGGAGGTGACATGTCTTGTGCTCTCCTAGCAAGACTTCCAAGCAGGAACATGGTAGGAAGGAATTGTGCTGGTCCCTGCTCATGCCTGGATTGTAATGCAGTGGCAGCCTCTCATGCAGAGGGTAAAATTTTGCCTGAGATTCCCTCTTTTTCTCTTATTACCTAGATTCATTCTCTTCACAAATGCACAGGGGTATTGCAAAGCTTTCCCACCTGGGAGTCGTCAAAGCATGCTGTGAAGGCAGAGATCGTAAGCTTGCTGCTTCTCCCATCTTCTGCCAGCTTTAGGATCAGCAATCCTGAGACTACTCCCAACCACAGCCTTTCTGTGCCGTCCACAAGGCCACAGCAGGTCAAATCCTCTTGTCTCTTCCCCGACTAAGCCCACTGACAGGGGGACGAAGGGGTCAATTGCCCAGGGGCCCAGCGATTTAAAAGGACCTGGGCGGATGGGATAGATAGAAGTCCGGTTTCCTGCTGCTGCCGCTCTGTCCAGAGCGCTGTTCCTCATTGTGACCATAACAGTTTGCCGGAGCGCTACTGGACCCTACTGGTGTGGCAGAGCATCAGCAACAGCAGCCTGGGAACCATGGCGCTTGCTGCTGCCTCTGGCTGCTCGGAAGCCGTTGTGCCTGCCGTGCTGGTTCTCTGGCTGCAGGGCTGAGGACAGGGAGACTTTGCGCTCCCTCTGCGCTTTCCTCCCCCAGGGCTGCAGTTCCTCGCCAGCAAGTTCAGCCACCCAATTGAGCCACCCTAAATTTGCTGAGAGGCAGCTGGGGCTAGCCCCTCCATTCGCTGCTGCTAGCACTGGCTGGCGAGCTGCTGTCACGAGCGCAGGATGGGGACCACCTCCACCGCTCAGCCAGGGAATGAGGTGCGGGTTTTCCCTCTACCTTGGCTGCCGACGCCTCGGAGATCTCCCGGCAGATGTTGCACACCAGGCCTGCTGTCTCCTCATTGCTCTGGGTGTTGATGTCCCATAGCACCAGCAGCGCAAGTATTGTATATTTTAACTTGGTTGGTAATATTCATTTACATCTTGTATATCAGTTTTTCCCTTGTCTTTCGATTACTCATTAACCACGATTAGGTGTTTGTTTATCCCACTTTAGGTGTTTTCTTACTTTGTGCTTCTTTAAATGTTTTGTATATTAATTTCATTCCATAATGTATTTATTTAATTTAAATATATAATTCAAAATAACCAATTCTACATCTTGTATATAGGCTCACAATTTGTTTAATACTGGTGCTGTAACTGGGGAAAAAAACATTAACTAGATCAAACCATGCCACAACTTACACATAGTGGGTTCTAATGTGTTATCAATAGGATAAAAAGTAGAGTCCTAAACTTCAGCCATCCCTTTCTAGGGGGTCCACTGACGGTTCTGCTCTGGGGCCTGGGATTGCTGTTGGTGGGCCTGTGCCCACCTAAAATACCATTGCGGTTTCAAGAGAAGTGCATCAGATGCTTGGACTGACCATTTTAATTGCTTCTAAGAAGATATCTATTGACGTAGGAGCAGCTCTTGCCTTCCAAAACCTCATATAACAATATGCCTGGCTCATGTTGTCCATTTGCTGAGCATTGCAGAGATCCCAAAGGCACAATGCAACCTATTTCAAGACCTTAATGGTCTTTATACATGATTTTACTCTTTGTAGCTCAATGAGATTGGAATGATGCTAGATTTTTTTTTTCCCCCTGCAAAACTAATGCTCTCAGATACAAAGATTTATTACATCTCTCTGTGTGCAGTCCTTCCCTGTTGAAGAATACTATAGACACACACACACACACAGGTATTTCATACATTTTCCTCTTTTTATGAACACTAAATCAACACTCAAGAAGGCAAGGAAATACCACAAGGAAGTGTATCCCTCTAAGGAGTTTGTTTTCCCCAGGCTTTTTTAACTGATTCACTAACATATCTTACCAGGAATTCAGTTTAAAGAGTTTATCTTCTAGAGGGCTGAAGTGAAAGTAGTCAGTCTTCTGGCTTCTGGGTTGTGCATGTGCAGAGAGATTTTACATGCAATAGTCAATGTTCAATTTAGAGTTGAAAACTAAAAGTGAGTGGAACTTTGTCATTATTACCTGAAATTTTTCTAGTGATGCCAACACCCAGTCTGTTAATTTTAGCAATAACTGGTATTGCTGGCTAGATACTTCAAGCCATTTGAAATGTGTGGATATGGTTATTTGCTATTGTGTCCTGCACTTACTTTCTTGTGAGTCTTCATCTTAGGTGGTTAAAAAATCCGGATTCACTCATTCTTAGGATTTTGTTGTAGGATCATTGACTACATTCTGGTGATTCAAAATGAGAAGGAAACTTAGAACAACTTAATCCATTTATTCTCTGCATCTTAACTTCTAACTTGGCTAAACTTTTAGATCTCATTTCAGCAGGGGTGTTGTTTTAGGGGGTAGAGGGAGGATAATTAAATATACAGCTAACATTTACCAAAACTCCAGGCACAAGACTTGAACAAAAATCCTTTTTCATTGTTTTTTCCCTTCCTGGGCCCTACACAGTGAATCATCTGCTATAACATTTTTTCTTTCTAGTGAACTGTACATTCCAAAGCCTAAGGGTCTGTTACATCTTCAAGTTCTTGTCTAAGCATCCTTAAAACATTCCTTTTTGTTTTTCTGTTCTTTTGTTACAGACAGGAATTCCATGTTCATGAAAATTGCAGGTGATCAACCTGAAAACTAACTCCTCTGTTTATCAAGCAAAATAGGCAAAGGACTGGCTATGATGCATGCTGTCTTCCATTACAGCACCTTATATAATGAGACATAATATAAGAGTGATAAATTAGGGGAAGGTCGTTGAGTCTCCAAGCCTATTCACTCCCCCAGGAAGTCCCCTTTATAATAGATGAAAAACCATTATGGAGCTGCCTGTATACTTTCCTGTACCTCTGATTTAAATCTCTATCGAAAGCTGAGTTTTCCTGTTTTTCATTTGCTCTAGAACATTACAAATCCCTTGATGAAATTTGTAAAGCCTCCTTTAATTTCTTTAGAGTATTGCCGTTCTTGGTGGCTTTGTCTTGCTATCTCTTTTCAATAGTACATTTGTTACTAAACCAGTAACATTTCTCCTACACCATGCCAGGAAGGAAGGTTGGCCACCTTCTCAGTGGTTAGTTTGGAGGTGGCAAAGAAATCTATTTTGAGGAACAGACTGGTGGTTTCTGAACTAATCTGCCAGTAAAGGATCTGTGGGCAGTCTAAATCTACCTCTTAACACATTGTACATGCAAATGCTAAGAGCTTTTTAAGTAAGGTCCCCAAATTGTGGGCGAGTCAACCGGAACAGCAGTACAATGTCCTGTGAAGCACAGCAAGATAAAATCAGTGCTCGTAGGTGGGTGAAGGGTTCCAAGAGTCTTTAATCTTCTTCCTCTACTGCCGTCACCTTTCTCAAACCTGGAAGAATTTCCACCAGCAGTGTATTTTAGCCAGTGCTTGTGTATATTGTCTGAAATGTATAAATCATGTGGCAAAAGAAAGTGAGACTAATAATAAGAATGACTTAAACTTTCCTGTTTGAGAGCCCACTCCCTGTGATTTCCATTACTGACTATCCTCCCAAGTGTTTCTCTGGCTAAAACAGCTAGTGAGCCTCGGGAAACTGATTTGATGAGAGTTTTAGAGCAATCGAATGAAATGTCAGTTGGATGCCAGCAGCAGGGTTTCTTGTCATGATTAATGAGATATTTGGGCATTTCATTTTGCAGGAGCTACCTGAAACACAAGTCTTATCTAAGAGCTATTTCTTTGGATGTGCTTTAATAAATTAACATTAATGTCACTTACTTAATTACTGTTAACAAATTGGTTACACAACTGCAGGTTTATATTTGGGTTTGGCACATTAAGAATCCATTTGAAAAGATCAGACACTAAAGAATAATTGCATTTTAATGCATTGCATGTTACTTTTCTAAAATCTGAACTAAAGATGGAGTTGAAGTCACCTAAGCAAACCTATAATTTGTTGAATGCAAAAGTCTATTGGAGTATAGAGCTTTTAAAGTTAATATCCAATGAATTTCATTCTAATAGCAATAAAACTATTTCCTTCTCTCAGAAGGAAATAGTGATATTCCAAGAAATGGAATCAACACAACCTTTGTTAGTTTAGCCATTATATTACAGTAGCACCTATACGCATCCACCAAGTCAAGACCCCTTGCACTAGGCAACATGTAAAAGTACAAACATACAGTAAATTACAGTCCCTGCCCCTAAGAGCTCTTAAATTGATCCCCCTACTAATAATGTGTTTGTGGTCACCTTGTGAGGATAACTTTGGAGTTTCTAATTACCAGAGGATAGTCATAAATCTCTGGTTATTTGCATGTCTGGATCCTGATTCCACAGCCTCCCTGCCACACTGCTCCTTGGGGGTATAAAAACCACAGTGAGTGATTTTGTTCATATCCACAGAATGTGTGAAGAAATTTATGTCCAAAGATCAGTCAGTTTCAGGTGGAGGATTCTTCACAGAGCAGTGGCTGATCCCAGTCAACTCTCTTCTAAAGCTAGTCACACATCCATATCCACACTGCACAGAGTTCACCACAGAAGGGTGAGAAACAACTACAGTGTCAATGGGCTGAGAGAATGCTACCCGTGCCCTTTCCTGCCAATACCACTCTCCTCAGGTTTCTCACCGTTTCGGTCCCTTCCGTGTTACCCAGTAGATGCCATGCTGTAGAGCCAAACTAATTTGGTGAACATCACTTATCTCTGAACACAGGGTGTCAGGTGCTTGACACCTGCATAAAGGTGGAGAGTTGTGCTGCTGACTCATTTTGGCAACCGGAGCAGGTGTGTCATGTAAGTTCCAACCATACTGTACAGAGAGGTTTGGAATCTCTGTAGTGTGGATGAGAATGAGGGGTGGGCCACAGAGAATCTACAGGGAGAAAAACATTAGGAAAAGAGCCAAGCTCAGGCTGAGGTTTACAATCACTGTTTAAGTTAACAATGAAAGAAACCCTGGGAAAAGAGTAAGATTGGACAGCCTTTGGAGGACAGTGGGAATGCCATGTTTTAACAGTTGTCAAGAAGTTTGGGGGGCCTCTAGAGAAATGAAGGTTCTCATTGTGCTGTGCTATGCTATGGCCTACTCTCTGAGCTCCCACACAGATCTCCTGTCTCCCCTTCCCCAGCCCTTGTGGCCAACACTCCATTCAGTGTGGGGGATGGTCCCCTGGCCTCCCAGGCTATGAGATCTCCTTTTCTTTCCCTCCCCTCCCGTGGCCAGCTGCCTGTCACTCTCGAAGTTGATGGGGATGCAGGAGGAAGGGAAAAATGCTGAGGCCTGCCTACCCAGCCACCTCCTTGGAGCCACCAGTTTTTGGGGTGGGGAGTGAAGAAGTGGTGATCATGCCTGCATTTCTCCCATGTATCTGAGGCTATTCCTGGTTTCTGCCGTTAAACAGCCGCTGCTGCTCTCCCAGATGCTGCTGCTGTTGCCCTGTGATCTGATTCAGAGCCTGTTGAACTCAACGGAAAGGCTCCCACAGACATCAGTAGCTTTTGGCCCGAGATAGTAACTCTTAGCAGGTGATGAGGTCTCTAGAAGGGAAAAAGGAGAAGGAAGGTTCATACAGGGCCGGAAGCATGACATTAAAATAATTTGCTTCCTAAACGGGACTGATTTTGTTCACTCTGACTCACCGTTCTCTGCAGAGGCCTGACAACCCCTTAAAATGCAGCAGAGTAGACAGTATGGATGTGTTTCCTGCCCTGTGTATACAGACTCCGTTTGAGTATGAATATGTGGAGCAGAGTGGGTTTGAAATACAGATGGAGAGGAAGCACTGGTAGCTGCAAATTTGCAGTTAGCTAGAGAGCTGCCTTATGCTTTCTAAATGGCTTCTGCTTTGGTGTCTGCCAGTTTAGTTTCAGCATTTTGGAAGCAAGTTAGGGATGTGTCAAAGGAACAGAGCAAACTTTGTGACTGAATGACTAGAAACAAAGCTAGTTGCTGGAATGTTTGTGGTTTCCGACAAAACAGAAGCAGCTAATGATATCAGCAGAGTTTTCCGTTGAACCTGGTGTGTTTTATTAATGAGCAGCTGGTTGGTTTTTGTTTTGAAGCAGTAAGCCGCAGAGCAGGATGTGGATTTTTTTTTTTATTGCTTAGGCTGTGTGGAGGGTAAATGGAATACAAATAAAATGCAGTTGAATTCAGTTTTTGATAATCCTCTGAAGTATTGCAGTTATTTTTGGTGACCCTTCACGTTTTTTAGGCTTTGGTGCATGAAGTGAGCTTTTGCTTTCTGCAAAGTGCTTACTCGTTATCAGATATCTTATCTCACTGCATTTGTCGTGTCATGTCTTGGTGTTCTGCTGGTCTTGTTTCTCAGTGTAGGGGTGCACAGTACTGCGCACACACACAATGCCTTATCTGGTCTGCTCATAGTCACTACATGCACATTGCACTCAGCGGTGTAAATGACTATACAAAGCAATGCAGAATTAGGTCCTTAATTTAAGCTATGAGTAAATTGATTCAAGAGTGTACAAACCTTTTTAATATAGCAATGTAAGAGATTCTTGTAGACTTTTGCACGTTAATGCATGTTCTTGAACGCTTACTAATGTCTATACAAATGAGAGGCATAACATTGCACAGAACTTCAATTTGCAAAAGCTGATGTTGCTGCAAATGAAGAACTTCCTTTGTGATAATAAAGAGCTGGCAGTATTAAGGCTTGTCTAAAGTACAGATTATGTTGGTATAATGTGTGTCGCTCAGGGGTGTGAATAAGCCCTAACACCGACCTAAGCTTCTAGAGCTTCTCCTGCCGACATAGCTACTGCCTCTCACAGCATAGACGGTTGGCACAGAGCATCTTCACCAGATGCACTACAGCACTGCTAGCGTAGACTAGCCCATAGACGGCACGTTGATGGGCTCCGTGGTACGTAGCGAAGTGTGTGTTTGCTAACCTGGAGCTCCTCTGTCTTCTCAGTTAGTGGTTGATATTGCTGGGTAACGGAGAGACTGGGGATGGTAAGAGGGAAAGCATGCACGTTACAGACTGTTTTTACAAGTGTATTGAACACCTTTCAAAGAGCCAGAAAATCATAGAAGATCAGGGTTGGAAGAGACCTCAGGAGGTCATCTAGTCCAATCCCCCACTCAAAGCAGGACCAACCCCAACTAAATCATCCTAGCCAGGGCTTTGTCAAGCCGGGCCTTAAAAACCTCTAAGGATGAAGATTTTACCACCTCCCTAGGTAACCCATTCCAGTGCTTCACCACCCTCCTAGTGAAATAGTGTTTCCTCATATCCAACCTAGACCTCCCCGTATGCAACTTGAGACTACTGTTCCTTGTTCTGCCATCTGCCACCACTGAGAACAGCCTAGCTCCGTCTTGGGACGGTAGGTTTGTATAATTTTTGCTGGTGCCCAGAACGGGTCCAAGTCCCCCCGTCCCCGTCCCTCCCCCGCCTAAGGCTCTGGGACAGAGTTTGGGTGCGGGGGGGAGTTTGAGGTACAGGCTCTGGGAGGAAGTTTAGGTGCAGGAGGGGTACGCAGTTTGGGTGCAGGCTCTGGGCTGGGGCAGGGGGTTGGGGTGCAGGAGGGGGTATGGGCTCTGGGCTGGGGCGGGGGTTGGGGTGCAGAAGGGGGTATGGGATCTGGGCTGGGACATGAGGTTGGGGTGCAAGAGGGGGTTTGGGTGGTGGGTGTGGTCTCTGGGAGGGGGGTTGGGTGCTGGGTGTGGGCTTTCGGCTGGGACACAGGGTTGGGGCATGAGGCTGGGCCAGGAATGAGGAGTTTGGGGTGTAGCAGGCAGGGGTTGGGGTGAGGAGCCAGAGAGAACAACTCCCCCCCCAGCCCTCTTCCCGCTAGCAGCAGCAAGCTCGGGGGGGCCCACCGGCACAACACTCACCCAAGCCCCCCCTAGGCTACTGCTCAGGAAGTCTAGCTAGGATGAGTCCCCTGCCTTGGAGTTGCCTGCCGGGGTGGGGGCGCTGCCATGTGCCTCCTCCCTCCACAGGCACAGCAGCTGCCTTAGCCTGCCCCCGGTGCCGCGCTCTTGTAGCTGGCTGAGGGAGTGCAGGGGGCAGCTGCCCACAGCCCAGGGCAGGCAGGAACGCTTGGGGGAGGCGCGCGGGGGCGGCAGGAGGGGCCAGAGGGAAAAACCTGGCCCCGAACATTGGTGGAGCCGGGCCCTGAATTTGCTGGAGCCCGGGCACCATGGGCCCATACAACTCACCACCCCGGCTCCATCCACTTTGTAACCCCCCCTTCAGGTGGTTGAAAGCTGCTATCAAATTCCCCCTCACTCTTCTTTTCTGCAGACTAAATAAACCCAGTTCCCTCAGCCTCTCCTCATAAGTCATGTGTCCCAGCCCCAATCATTTTCGTTGCCCTCCGCTGGACTCCGTCCAATTTGTCCATATCCCTTCTGTAGTGGGGGACCAAAACTGGACACAATACTCCAGGTGTGGCATCACCAGTGCCGAATAGAAGGGAATAATCACTTCCCTTGATCTGCTGGCAATGTTCCTACTAATGCAGCCCAATATAGCCCAATAGCCTTCTTGGCTACAAAGGCCCACTGTTGACTCAGATCCAGCTTCTTGTCCACTGTAATCCCCAGGTTCTTTTCTGCAGAACTGCTGCTTAGCCAGTCGGTCCCCAGCCTGTAGCAAAGCATGGGATTCTTCCGTCCTAAGTGCAGGACTCTGCACTTTCCTTGTTGAACCTCATCAGATTTCTTTTAGCCCAATCCTCCAATTTGTCTGTCAGTGGTTTTCAAACTTCTTTTTTTCACGGACCACTTGAAAATTACTGAGGGTCTCGGCAGACCACTTAATGATCTTTCTAAATGTTGTTTCTACTATTAGCTAACTGTTGTAAAGCACTTTCAATAAAAGCGCTATGTAAAAAAAACTTAATAATAATTCTTTTTTTGTTCTACAAATAAAAGCACACAACTCGTATTTTAATATCAGTAGTCTTTCCTTTCTAATGCAATGGATGTGCCCTCTCTCCCCTGCAGTGGCAGCCTCTGAGCTGGGGCTGGGAAGGGGGGCGGGGGTCTCTCCCTGGCAGCTGCAGCACTGGAGCTGGAGAAAATCTCCTCTTTGACCACCGCAGCCCTGCATGTCCCAAATCCCCCCCACCCTTCTCGCCCCACTGCCTCCTCCCACCTACCCCTTATTCCCCCCGAGGCCACCACCTCACCTTACATGTGCATCTTCTCCAGGGTGGCCCTTCATTCTCTTGTGCGCGGCCGCCCAGGTGCACACCTTAGAGGGAACAATCCGCGGACCACAGTTTGAGAACCTCTGGTCCAAGTCACTCTGGACCCTATCCCTACCCCCCAGTGTATCGACCTCTCCCCCCAGCTTAGTGTCATCCACAAACTTGCTGAGGGTGCAATCCATCCTATCATCCAGATCATTAATGTCATCGGGGGCTCTTGTCTGGAATGGGTGAACACCTTCAGCTTGCTCCAAATGTGTACAAAGCACTGAAATAAACAAGTGACCAAAGCCATCATAGCACTAAGGCTCCCTCCTGTCTAAGGGGCTGAGGATGTCTGTTGCACTCAGACCCTTCTTGAATACCCGATTCAACCATGAGATTTTTGAGATGCCTTTTCACCCAGGTTGGGAATGTTACATTCTGAAGTACTGCGCACTATCGTTGAATAAGCTTATATAATAGCTGCAATCTGATTGACTCAACAGGGAGCCAGACCCTTGTAATTCTCCCATCATATGCATATGTCAGGTCTGTGCAATTGCTTCAGCCAGGTTGCAAACCCAGAACTTATTTTGGTTTTTAAAATTTCATTGTATACTTTCCTAGGACCATTGTGAATTAAAATGCGTTTAAAAGAGCTGAATCACTTATGCCGTTCCTTCTCCTTAGGTGACCCAACTGCTCATGCTGCTGCCACTCTGTTGTGGGGAGGGAGGAAAAGGTCTTCTGGGTTGATCCTGTTAAATGTGTGGCCTGCTTTCAGCCCTGACTTCCCTGCAGAACTTCTGTCCTTTGTCTCTTCCCACCCCCCTCTGTTATTCCATCCTGTTTATGCTGTTTGAACGTTGGGCTCAAGCAATGCAAAGCATTCCGAAGGGCCTTGACTTGGCTCCAGCTCTGCTGCATGTCTCTGCTGCAGATCCAGGGCTGGAGCCTTTGATACTGATTGATGGTATCAGTAGAGGGGGAAAGTACTGCTTTAGGAAGGGATTTTCAAAGGCACTAGGGGGAGATAGGCACTCAGCTCCTATTGACTTACAGTGAGCGTTCAGTGCCTAACTGCCCTTTGTGCCTTTGATTTCTAAGGGGAAGATTTTCAGGCTTTAAATATGGACATTTTCCAGGAGTTTTCTCCCCATTGCTTCCCGTGCTGGACCCTGGCCCAACCCAGTAATAGCAGCATGTCAGGCTGTGCAGGGCCATGTGATTAAAGGCTGGAAAAGCACATTGCAAGCTGGACTCAAGCATCCCAAGCTGTGTCGCTGGGTAAACTGGGGTAGAGCTGTGGGGAGAGGAACATGACTGAGCAAGGAGGTATGCACAGGGTCACCCAAAACCACCCATTTCTTCTCTTCTCCATCCCAACCCACCCCCTTCCCCCAGGGTAGCATCAGCAACTGGGAGAGCTTGGAAAAAGGGGAGGAGAGAGTGAAACCAGATATTTCTTTGACAGAGAAGGTTAATAAAATAGATAAGCACTTTCTTGTTAAACGCTGAATGCAGATGCTTATATTTAACAGCCCCGTGCTCTCTACAGTGGAGCAGTACTCTCTCTGGGGTGGCTTCATCAGTTGACATGTTTGTACTTCTTGGATGACCACATATCGATACCTATCTTTCCACTGCATTACTTGTTTACAGTCCATGAGCGAAGCCTATCACTTGGAGTTCAGTCGTAGCACAGAAGGTGACACGCTTGCTCTTTTGTTTTACAGTTGTTAGATCCTAATCGAGAACAGAATGGGGAAGCAGAACAGTAAGCTGCGACCTGAGGTACTCCAGGATCTCCGGGAGAACACCGAATTCACAGACCATGAGCTTCAGGAGTGGTACAAAGGCTTCCTAAAAGATTGCCCTACGGGTCATTTGACTGTTGAGGAATTCAAAAAGATATATGCAAATTTTTTCCCCTATGGTGATGCATCGAAGTTTGCAGAGCACGTGTTCCGCACTTTTGATACCAACGGCGATGGGACGATTGACTTTAGGGAATTTATCATTGCGCTGAGCGTCACTTCTCGGGGAAAGCTCGAACAGAAGCTGAAATGGGCATTTAGCATGTATGATCTTGATGGCAATGGATATATCAGTCGTGGCGAAATGCTTGAAATCGTGCAGGTGAGGAGTGGTCTCGTTCTTTTGTAAAACTTACCTTTTGAAAAAATTACCATTTCAGTTAATATTGCTGGAACCACTTGCCCTCTGAACAAGAGACTTCAGGTCTAGGTAGAGGCATACCCTAACAGCCATTCCGCTAGCTGCTGGTACTTCAAAGGAGTTGCAGCCAGTGCATAGGTCCTGGAGCACGGTCCTGGAGCAGTGCTTCGCACTGTCATTCCAAATGGCACTGCAGAAAATAATTCTACCCACAAACTACAAATGTGCAGAGGCTCTCAGGAGAAAGGGGCCTGAATCAAAACCCCAGTCACCTTGTCTGCCTCCTATTGCCTCCAAACCCCCCCACCCCCCGTTTGAGGTGTTCAAAATTGGTACCAGTTCTAGATCCAAATTTTGGAAACGGCCCCAGGGGTTATAATGGATTGAACCATAATTCCAGATATGAATGCCATATACTCTGAAGTTGAAATTCTGTGGTCTGAGCCCTCCTCTGCTTTTAAAGTGAAAGGCCTTAAACTCCTTTTACCTCACTGCAGTACAGGGGAAGGTGCTGTATAGCTCCTTTCACCCCCCCAGCTGTGTAAGAAGCCTCTGAGGATTGGTAATGTCAGAAAGAGCCAATTCAAATCCCAGTTGTGATTGGTAGTGACAGAAAACGCAGACCACTGATGTTCAGCCTCTGACATTATTTGGTGCTCTCAGACTGGTTCCTACTGGACAGGTATTCAAGCCACAAAAGACACCATCATAGCTGACCTCTCTCTGAGTGCTTCAGCCAGTGTTGCCAGGAACAGAATTTAGCTGGAGAGTGAACAACTCTTTTCTCCCCCAAGAAATGCTTCCTCTAGAACAGGCTGGAGAGAAATTAAATTGGCAGTGAAATTTGCCTTGCCCATGCTGTACTTCATGAGTTCAATGGATAACAGGTCTTCACTCCAGTAAGTCCATCACCTTTCCAAAGCATGGAAATGTTGCTACCTCCCAGCCCATTGCACACACATAATTACTGAAGAGTGGTAAGCGCCTATGCGGGTGCGTTAAAAGCCATCCTGAAGCAATGAGACCACTCCCCAGACTCAAATGGAAATAGGGAAAATTACACGTGGGAATTTTTTTCATATATATTTTAGCTCTTGCATTTTAGTGTGTTAACTTAAATACTGACTTGGCTACTAGATTGACTAACATAGCAGTTGTGTTTGGTTTTCTAAATCAGAAATAAATGCTGGAAAAAGCAGATCAAGTTTATAATTCCTTTTATTTGTTTTGGTTTATAGGGGTTTTCAGCTGTCTGCCAAGGTCATCTGCCTTTGTTTATTGCTGAAGGCTTAAGTTCCTTTCCTCAGTCCTGATGCTTTATAGCTTTTCATTATTTTTTTATATGTATTTAGGCAATCTACAAAATGGTGTCATCTGTAATGAAAATGCCAGAAGACGAGTCCACTCCGGAAAAACGAACAGACAAAATCTTCAGACAGATGGACACAAACAATGATGGTATGATTTCCACCAGAAGTCCTTAATTAGTTCTTAAAAATAAACATGCATTGTCTGATACCATACTGATAACACTTAGCTTTTAATTAAAAGAAAAAATTGCTTCCAGGGAGGCTTCAGTTCTGTCTGTCATCTCACAGTGGTGTCAGTCACAGTAACATCTGTCTGAATAACATAAAGGCGAATGAGCCTTTGTGTTTGTAGAAACCAGCAAGGTCCCTATTTTCCTGACTTGTACTGATCTTTTTTGCAAAAAAGTGTGGCCCTTTATTTGCGACACTCACCCTTTCAGACAGTCTATCTGCTGACAAACCAAGCTAGTGAAATTGGCAGTAGGCTAAGTGTGTGTGCATCTGAAGTAAGGCCCGTCCCCAGGCTTGGTCTGCTGTATGTTACTACACTGCCCTGCCCTCTGATCTCTTCCTCCGTACACACCTGCGTGGGAAATCTTTTCTCAAACCGTATCTGCCCTCCACCCATGGAATTAGGCACCCTGTTAGACTCCAGGCAGCTCAGCTGCATGGCTATCGGTCTGTAGAACACTGTGAGGGCAACCTTGCCTTCTCCACATTGCCTTTGCACCGTCGGTGGGTAACAAATTGTGGTATGGCACAGGAAAGGCAAAGGGGAGCCTTGCTCTGGAGGGCAAAAGAAAAGACAGACTGTGAGTGGGGCCGAGTGATGGCAAAATGGTAACAGAGGCAGGGAGGAGCTAGATTGTAGAATGAGTAAGGGAGAAAATGAGCAGAAGAAAATAGAACAAGGAATAGAAACGGGAGGAGAAGTATGAAGCCAGAGAGAGAACACAAATACAAGGTGGCAAATACAATGAATGAGGTGGGGACTAGTAGAGAAGAATAAGGGGTTGCCGGGGGCCAGTAGTTTGCTTCCACCCAGTTTGTACTGTCGTGTTCCAGCTTGTATACTGCAAGAGGAGAGGATGGCAGGTAGTGTGGGGGAGAGAAGGGGGTTCTTGACTGACGAGAGGGGGAGAGAAGATTGAGGACCCTCTTCTCTCTTGCTGCACCTCCGAACGCTGCCTGCTCACCTCTCCTATGTCTACGCCTGTCCAGCTTGTTCCCTGTGCCAACTCCATGACCGGAACACCCTCATCTTTTCCTTTGCAAAAATCACCTTGCTCCTATGAGGGCCTGTGCCCAAATCAGTCTCATGCACTGTTTTACAGGGCAGTATCTGAGTAACTGCTTCTGCAAACATCTTAGTTGCATAGAGCGATCTTATGTCACCCATCTAAGTAGTCCTTGCCAGTAGAACCAAATCAGAGCTATGCTTAAAATTGTATTCAGTGACCCAGGCATCTCAGACTATGGCCCAGTGTAATTGTTGGGAGAGTAGCAGCCTGAATAGGTGTATCTGCGTACTTAGAGGGGAGGCAAAGCTGCTAGCTACCTTACATCTCTCTTCCCCCCCACTTTTTTTTTCTTTGTTACTATTCAGTTTCATCTCCTGTTGCTGTCTCTGGCAATCTGTTCCACCTCATCGTTATCTTTTTTTTTGTGTGAAAAGGCTCCTATGAGACTTCTATAGCTTCAGTGCCTTCAACTCGTACTCTCTCTGGGAAGGTACAAACTAGGGACAAAGTCTGGCTCTCCTTACAATTCCCTCCTGTGAAGCTTCTCACATGCATGAGGACAGCAAGATTTGGCCTGAAATTTGTACCTCCATTCTTTTCTCAGCCCTGCAGTTTTATATTCCTGCTTTATGCATCTTTAGCTTTTTCTACCTCCATTCTGCTGTAGAAGTGATCATGTAGGGCCAGATTTTTTTGAAAGGCAGAGGTTTGTGCTTGCAAAATTGTGCCTCTGAAAATCTGGCCCTGAACTGCACTCTCTAATGCCGCGTTATCCAAACTCAGCACTTAGATCTATGGTTTTCATAGAAAAGCTTTGATGGCCCAGGAATACAACAGTGGGCTGTGAGAGTAGGGAGCTGTGGGGGATGCTGTTGGGATGATGTGTCTAACGCAGAGAGTTATCAAACTTGCAGCCTTTGCCTCTGTGGTCCTGACATGCTCCCCAAAGTTGTTTTAGGCTGCAGGTTTGTTTTCGTTACATCAAGAGATCGCTTCATTACAATGTATAGCAATACCAGTGGAGGCAATAGCAATATTGAAGTTGGTATAACGATGTGATAAATTAATTTACCAGGCAGCTTTAGCCACTCCCTCTACCCACTAACTCCTCAAACTAAAACGTGGGAATAGAATAAATTGTTTTCCCCCATCACCCTGCCAAAGAAATGGTTCCACCTTGTCCCATCAGTTGTTAAATTTTCCCTGTAAAGTACCTTGATTAGAGGCCCAAGATGGGCAGCCTTCAGTCTTGGGTCTGCGACAGCTCTTAGGGCATGTCTGCATAGCAAAGGTGGAACACAGGCTAGCCTGCCCAAGCTAGGATGGCTAACAATAGCAGTGAAGACAGCACGGTGCTGTCTTCGGAGCAAGCTGGCAAGCAAAGTACCTACAGGGCCTGTGCCATCAGGCTTGTGCTACCCAGGCTGAAGCCCACACTGCACTGTTTTCATTGCTCTTGTTACTTGTGCGAGCTGGACTCATGTTAGCTCGTGTAGGCTCACTCACTTGCGGCTTTTGCTGTGCAGACATAACCTTCAAGAGTTTAAAATCTGATATTTCAGTGTGCAACAGGGGTAGAAACAGGAGCTTTTGCCTATTGGAAAAGGAGAGGTGTTCAGTTTCTCTGTGGGACCCACCCAGCAGTTGCTTCTAGCCCTGAAAAGGCCTGAGATATCTGACTTTTAAAGTTATGACCCTTTGATACAGAAAAGCTGTTCTGTCTTAGAGATTTTTATGGCTCCCTCTGAGTCGTGTTCTATTAAACTGACAGTAGCTAGAGCCCTGAGGTAAAATCCTGGCTTTGCTGAAGTCCACAGGAGTTTTGCCATTGACTTCAATGGGGCCAGGATTTCACTCTTTGGCTCTACGTGTGGAGGGATACAAAACTAAAACATGTAAAGTAGTCCTTCTGTGGCACATGTGGCATGCAGAGATATGTGATACGGCAATGTGGCAAAACCTGGCATATATAGATAGCTTCATTAAAGCAATTCCATAACTAGCAAAATGTTACTCCTGTACGTAATGTATTGCTAAGTAATACAGTGTACATACTGAGAGGTGTTTACATTTCAACCCCTCTAGCTGTCCCTCCTGCATTTCCAAACAAGAGAGAGGAGAATAGCACCTTGTTTGTGTGCTTCATTGTTAGGACTTGAATGGCTTCTCATTGTCTGTTGTGCAGTGGGGCAATGCTACCAGATTTTGCTTTGTAGTGTGCTTTGTTCTGGAGTGTTGCACACAAACATTCAAACAATCAACTTGTGCAGAGTTTTGTGAAAACTTTCAGACTAGCAAAAATTCTTCTCAGAAATGCCAGCTCGCCCAGAATATAAGTGCCTTGTCTTGCTTGGGGTCCTTGCATATCTCTGCTCTCCTGGCACATGACATACGTCAGGTGAGCTAATACTGGTGCTTGACCACTGAATCCAGCCCTTGTCCCCACAATAAGCTGAGACCATCTCTGTATGCATTTTTTCGAATATTTTTAATAAAAACAAAAGTTACACATCTGCTCCCTCCCAGGGCCTTACACTTGTAGCCAAAAGGGATAACGAGCAAAAGTCAAGTGCAAATCTGAATCTGTGGTAGGAAGCTTCCATTTGGAACAATAAAAGGTATGTTAGTCTAAAAAAACAACAACCCCAGAGTAAAAATAGAGTGTAAGAACAGATGCATCTATAATTCATTGAGACACTCTAATTCTCTGGGAATGAGTGTTGTAGGAAGAAAATGTGTAAATTAATACCGTATGCTGGAGTACGTAACTAAACACATGCAAGGAGCAATTAAAAACAAAACAAAAAAAGCAGTATGAGCCAAAAGTAGTGCTAAATGTTAGAGACCTGTAACCTAAGGGGTGGAACTGAAACGTAATGAGGTGGTTCTCACAGTGGAATGTTTGTTTGAGTATGTTCATTGTACATGTGTTTGAAATCTCAGCTGAGGATCTAAGCTAAAATTCTACTTCCTAATGCATGTGCAGCGTGATTGGGGCTTCGGTATAAGTGATCATATAAGATTATGCAAAATGTTCTACAAAGAGTTGTTTTTATTTTGCCAAGAGGAAATTATGTGGTGGTTATTTCTATAATGGGGGCAATTTAAATTGGGTAAGAATTGTCTTGGAATGTTGTGGTATATAATTATTATATGAAATACTGTATTTCATACGGATGTAATATAAATGACATGACTGCCAGAATATTTTGTGTAATAGACAATTCCAGTAGCAAATATTTTTATTAAAAAGTATAAAAACCTGCTGATTAAACAAATTGCACATATAAGAAACTTCTTTTATAGAGTATTTGGGTCATTAGCATCTACTAATAACTATTCCAGATCTACAACTTTAGACATGCAAGTAGGTTCATTGAATTCAGGACTGTTGTAAACTTTGCCAGCTTGTAACAAACCTTGAGATTATAAAAGCCAGAAGGCATTGCAGGAATTCAGCACACTTCAGTCACCCTCTCATAGCCTGTCTGCTGGGGAGGTTACATTGACTCAAGGGGGGAATCATCAAGCCCAGTGAAATTATCCTATAAAGATCCATTTCATTTCTCATAAATGTTTTGTTGCTTATTTCTCTCCATCAGTGGGTGTGTAACATACTATACAAGAGAATACCATTGCACATGCATCAGATGCAAAGTATTGATCAGAAAAATATAATTATATTTCAATACTGTTGTTCAAATTACAGTTAATGAAGGCGATCCTGAAAGCCTCTGTAGGCAGCACTTGCACTGAGCTCAGTGGAAGTTCCACTATCACAGGGCTTATAGGTGTGGTCCCAGAATGAAACTGTTATAAGAGAACAGTTCTAGACTTCTCAGCAATGGTGGCTAACAGATAATTACAAGCGGTGCAAACTTTGGTCGTTTTGATTAATGGACATTCACACCATTGTGAGTTTCAGGTTTTAGAAGCCATTCATAGCCACATATTTGTCTATGGCTTTCAACCTTAACCCCATAAATCAACCCAAATTGATGAAGTTAGCCCAAGTTTCATGTTTGTAACAAAGCCTGAAAAACTAATTCATAGAGGTCTGATTGCAAAGGTTTTGCCCAGCTCACCAAACAGGGCGTCACTTCAGCATCCCTCAAGGCCTGTTTCTTTAACCACAGTACAACTGACCATAGTAATAATTCACACATGGAGAAGAAACTACATTACGTTGCCCAGCGTTGTGACACTGTTACATGATCACCTATCAGTGCATATGGTGCAAATATCCTGGGTTCAGTGTGGTTTAAAGCACCATTGATTGAAGCACCATTTCTAGACTCGTTTCTGTGCATCATTAATGAATGTTTGTACTCCAGTTTTGTATTAAGCCAGTTCTCTGCTTAAATTGTTGCTCTAAGGTGGCATTATTAGTACAATTGTTTTAACTTGATAATGTCCCTGTTTAATGTCAAATGTAAAGTAAAATATTAGATTTGTTTACTTGAAAAAAATACTGCATCCAGGTTTGAGGAGGAAGGGAGTGCGTGGTTCCCCTGCACTGCAGCCAATTTCACCCTAAATCCACTTGTTGTAAGATGTGTTTAAGCTTTCTGTGAAGGTTTTATTTTCAAGCTCTGTTTGATCTTGCAATGCAAGTGACTCGTTTTTGTTTTCTCCCTTCAAGGTAAACTGTCCCTCGAAGAGTTTATTAAAGGTGCCAAGAGTGATCCCTCTATTGTGCGATTGTTACAATGTGATCCAAGCAGTGCAAGTCAGTTCTAATTAAACTCTGGACAGTTTGCAAAGAAACTGCTGGCTTGTCATTCAAGCTTTGCTCGCAAATGGATGCCTTCTCAATCATTCCTCAACTTGCTAGTGGATAAGATTCCATTGCCAGATTTTGTGTGTGCACACACGCGTGCGTGCATGTATCAGAGTGAGGACTGCTTCGCTCCTCTCACTAACACGAGTGCAACATTCCTTTTGCAGTTCTGTTTTTCTCCCCCTTCATCCCCTCCAATGTTACCACTCACTCTACACGGTTAATGTAATTGAAAGGTATGTTTACATGCTGATACAAAGAGTTCAAATTTCTGGTGAGATATCCCATCTTTTAGTCAGTAAGAACGATGACACTCTAGTAGCCCCAAGAAGATACTAGATAGAATTTTTATCCAACATAGCAGATGGTAGGTCATCATTTTTTTTGAAGCAAAATATGAACTGAATGGAGTAGAAAGAAGAAGAAAAAAGCTTTTCTGGGCATGGTTCCAAATTGTCTGTGCTTTTGAGGAAAATTGCTTGCACTTATCTAATTGTCTACTTTCTTTTAATATATATATATATAAATTATATATATATGGTGAAGTAAAATTTAATATGTAGGTCAGGTATTTAATGCATAAAGTAGAATTCAAGCTTAATTTCTTCTTGTCTGTGATTTATTCAAATCTTGAAGATTGTTTTTGAGATATTTATGCATTAGCAAATTGCTGTTAAAGAAAATGCATGACTAGCAATTTGTGGCTATTTCTTTCTGTTTCATTACTGAATGCAAATATATATTCATTTTTAAAGTTGATCGTTCCAGCATTTACTGTATTAACAAAAGAATATAAGGAATAATCCTCATTTTGTATTTCTCAGTGGAGTCCCACTTAGTGGTTGTTGCAGCATTAACTGGCTTTTGAGTGACATGAGGTGATGTGACTCACGCTGCTGTTCTGAACTTTGCTATGCTCTCCATTCTTTTGCTGTCAATATGTTAATAGTCTTGTGCAATCCAGTGTTATTTAATATCTGCCTAATGCCAAGAAATATTAATTGAAATAAAAGACTACTTTTCTGGTCAATAACTGTCTTATTTTAACCAGTGGTACAAGTTTCTATTCCATAGTTGTGCATGTGATGAATATAGTCAGGACAAGAATACTGAAAGCTTTCCTGCCCTTCCCTTACTTCCTCTCATCTAGGGGAGGGGAGGCGTCCTATTCTCCGCTGTCCTTCCATGGTTGGCGTCTCTGCTGAGATTAGCCAGCAAACAAGAGTATTAGTGCACACTATGTTGATGGTCCTTGGGATCCCTTCCCCAAAGGAAACCGGACTGAGACTATGACGCGGCGATTTCACACAGTCCACTGAAGATCTGATAGCTCCAAGTCACCACTGGCCTAGGCTGGATTTAGAGTTGGCTGGTAGATAAAGCATCAGGTACTGGAAGTCAGGAAACATGGGTTCTATCTCTGGCTTCTGCCATTGACTCGCTGTGTGAGTTCCTGCTTCTTCTCTCTCTACCTAAGAAGCACTGTATCAGTGCTCAGTATTACTAGTATTGCTTATTAACATAATGGTGTGAGGCTCTATGTCCTATTACCTGTGCGCGGTCCCCCAACAAACCTGCGGCTAACTAATGCAGCCTTTTTTATTGAAAGAAAAATGGACCAAAGTTCCTTTCCAGTATACAAAGGATCTGTGCAGTCAGAAGTACATTTCAGTGAGGTATGTGCCACTGAAACAATGTCTGGCATCAATGACATAATATGCAAAGCTTTCCTAGACCCATTATTATAAAGCACATGCTGAAGTACAGCAAAGTGCTTATGCATCTGTTTAAGGCAATGTGACTTCAGTGTGTGCCTGAAGTTAAACACGTGCATAAGTGTTTAGCCGAATAGACAAAGTCTGTGGAATCAGGATCCAAGATAGCAGCAATTGGGTGTTAGTATGCACCTTTGCTGTTTAAAAAAAATAAATAAATAAATTGGGAAAGAGGGCCACTTACAATACCCAATCAGATATGCTGGATGAAATTTGGCGTAACTTGACCTTTTACCAAACCTTAACCTGAGAAATGTTTCCATGATTTTATTTTTTTTTTAAGAAATTCAATTTGAATCTCTTAGAAAAACAAACATTCCCCTGTCACCCTGAAAGAAAAAACTAAAACTGATCTGTCTGCTTTTTCCTTGGTCACGCTGGAAGAAATGCTTAAAGTAAACCACATGAATAGTAACAAACAAAATGATGTTTTCGATTCTTCCAGTTTTAATAAATGAAGATTGTAAGAGAGGAAAGAACTAGGGTTTTTAATTAACATTTTTCTCTTTTTAAAATCATTTAACAGACAAAATATCCTCACCGATGTTACAAATTACACCTTAGATTGGGTTTATCAGTAATTTTCACTCTGCAATAATTGTCCAAGTCAAGTGAAAAAACATAACTAAACAATTTCATACTTGTTTTATAATCTGTTTCTAGTCTATTTCATGGTCAAGTTCTCATGCCTAGAATGCCGCAGCATTTGAATTGTAAAACACTGTTGCATTAATGACATTTTTGCATGTAATTATAGCTTAACATTGAGAGACACAAAGTTAAAGTTCTCACAGCAGCCATAGCTCAGGCAAATTGCACACATTAAAAATCTATAGTGTGTAACTAAGCAGCATCATACCAGTGAAGAGGACTATTTTCGAATTCCCTGTCTGCTTTGTATAATTTTTAAAATATGTTTGTGTTTAGTCAAATATCACAAAATTTTGTATGGATCAGGTAAGCAAAATTATTTTATTAGGATCTGACAAATGTCAGACTGGTGTGTCCCCCATCCATTCTTTCCTCTTGTTGTCGTTTTCTTTGTTCTGCCATTGCACATTTCCTTCCCTTTCTGTTCCCAGATTTCTCCTCCTCTGAAAGGACAATCAGACCTTAGAGATCATCAAAGATAAACCTTCATAGAGAGAGTCAAAACATTTCTGCCTAGTAATCTTTCCCATGGAAAATGTTCATCTCCACAACATTTTTTTTCAGTTGGAAAAATGAAAATTTGAGGTGACTTTTTGAAATAAAACATTTTTCATTTCAAAACTTTTCAGAATTTTTCATTCAGTGAAATTTTTCAATCTTTCAACTTTCCGTCTTGGTTCAGAACGAATTCCAAAATGTCAGCCTAGCCCACAGGATGAAAATTCTATTTCCCCACCAGCTTTGCAAGTTTTGCACGATTGCTGCAGCTTGCTGGGATTCTGCCCAGCTACATTCAAACTGGGATTTTGTCCCATTCCCAGATTTTACTGGCTCCCTGAGCATGCTCTCTGTTCTCCTCTAGCTCTCCCTGAAGTACCTTCCCTCTCCTTCCCCAACATCATTTTCTCCCCTTTTTGCATCATCCTGATGCTTTTTTAGCTCCCTCCACTCATCACCTCTGTAGGTTCTGTGTGTCCCCTTTCACTAGTTTCCTGATTTGTATGCATTAGCTACTATAGTACAACGTATTATGAGGAGTTCAAAATCCCAGAACTTCCCAGTCTTGTGCTACCTAGTCTACTCATCCCATTATTAATAATTAGTGTGACAATTCATCAGCTCAGATGTAGACTCTATTATACGGTATTATTGCAGTGCACCTAAGTATGGTTGTGTAAAATTCCAGGTTTTTGGATACCGTGACCTGTAGAAAACCCTGAGAGCTACTAAATTATTTGGCAAATGATAAAATATGTAATATGAGACCATTCTCTCATTCAACCGTAACTCTGCAGTGCTGACGGTTGATGAAACATTAAATTAAAGAAAGGAATAGGTTTTGCGTGTTTTTTTTATCATTTTTATTACATTCAGGACAAACTAGGTCAATACTATTTTCTGAGCAAATTGGAATTACGTGACCTTGCTAGAGTTCTCCATATCTTTGCTCTGTTTTAAAAAAAAAAAAAAAAAAAAAAAAATCGTGCGATGAGGAAATGCAGGCATTAGTTCTTTAAAACACTACATGGAGACACCTGAAAGGCGCCTGAAGTTCTGGAAGTTCTGCGCCCAAGCCCTCTGAAAATCAAGTACCCTTCAGGTCTCAAGTTCGGCACTAAAAAATTGGTCTTTACTCACTTTTGAAAATCTTGGCGGTGGTCTCTAAGGAGGCTTTCAAAGGGATGAGCTGCTATCCTGCCACATACTGAGGAATGAGGGAAAGCAGTGCCTATACTAGACTGGTTCCCCAAAATGTGCTTCACTGTCATTGTTCTAGATGACATTCTAAACCAGGGGTGAAATCTTGGCCCTACTGAGGTCAATGAAAAGCTGTCATAGGATCCAGAAGTTCACCACAGATACCTATCAATTTGGGATAAAATTTCCAAAAGCACCTGAGTCCTATTGAAAGCCAGTGGGACAAAGGCTCCTAAATCACTTAAGTCCAGATCCTCAATAGTATTTAGGACCCACCTTTTAAAGGTGTTTAGGTGTTGCACACAGCATTGCAATGCCTAACTGATTTAGAAACCTAAATTTTATTTTCAAAAGGGATTTAGCCACTTAGGCATGTAAATTCCATCAACAGTCAGTGAGATCCAGACTCCTAAGTAGCTAAATCCCTTTTGAAATGAGATTTAGGCCCCTAAATAAATTAGGCACTGCATCACTGAGCACAGCAGCACCTAAATACCTTTAAAAATCTGGGTCCTAAGTACCTTTGAGGATCTGAGTCTTAAGTGCTTTTGGAATTTTATCCTTTAGCTGTATTATTTTAGGCTCATTAGGCTGGCATTTTAATGAAAAGGTTAACAGACCGGTCTAGTCTCACCTAACCTTAACAGCCTGTCTGATTGTTCTCTCGGCAGCTGATGTGAAGTCCCACCACCAGGGTATCAGAGCAACTCTGAAAGCTGTGGCTAATTAGTATAGATGATCAGAATTTTTTCTAAGCAATGCAATGCCTTTTACACAAATATAAAGTTAAGCCATTAAATCTCAAATTGTTAGTGTCTCTGTGGTTCAGTCTGCAAGTAAAGTAGCCTATTCAAGGCTCTAGCGGAGGGGCGGGCAAACGTTTTGGCCGGAGGGCCACATTGGGTTTCCAAAATTGTATGAAGGGCCATTTGGGGGAGGCTGTGCCTCCCTAAACAGCCAGGCGTGGTCCGGCCCCTGACCCCATCCAACTCCCCCACTTCTTGCCCCTGATGGCCCTCCCAGGGCTCCCACCCCATCCAACCCCCCTGGCCCCTGACTGCTCCCAGACCACCCGCCCCTGACTGCCCCCTGCTGCCCCATCCAACCCCTCCTCTCATTCCTGACTGCTCGCCTGGGACTCCTGCCCCCATTCAGCCCCCCCTGTTCCCTGCCCTCTGACCGTCCTGACCCCTATCCAGGCCCCTGACCATCCCCTGAACTCCCCTGCCCTCTATCCAATCCCCCCCACACTCCCTGCCACCTTACTGCACTGCCTGGAGTGGGAACAGCAAGGGATGGGCCGGGGCCTAGCTTCCCAGGCCAGGAGGGTCCCCTGGGCCATAGTTTGCCCACATCTGGTCTAGCGGAAGCCAGAAGGATGGAGATTCTTTGAACCAGTCCATTTTTCTCTCTTGTTTGATTATGCCTGAGCAAAGTTTGTTTTAGATAATGCCTCTTGCAATGTACGCATGGAACTAGCCTTTGAGTGGGGGCAACTTTTCTTATAAAGCTGAAGAGGAAAAGAAATGCTTATACAGATGCTCCCCGGGTTATGCAAGACCCAACTTACGCAAATTCGCACTTATGGGAAAAGTTCCATAAGCCAGAATTTTTGAGTTGTGGAAATGTTTATATAACGTACGGGTATACGTTTCCAACTTACACAATTTTTGAATTACGCAAGGCTTTCCGGAACGGAATGATTGCGTAAGTTGGGGGGAAATCTGTATGTATGTATTGCACTCTCTCAGCTTTTCCCTGACAGTGTAATAGTCTGTATGGCCTCATTCCATCATGCAAGGTGCCCTTTATTCATATCTAAAAGGTTAAGAATAGTCAGCTAGTTGAATGATCCGATGGGCAGAATAAACTCCATATAGGTTTGTAGAGACCTTTTTCCAATACAAGACTGACATTTTGAGGACTACAAGCCTTGGTGAAGTCTGAGATTGCTGATAACTGTGTCATTCTCTCCTCTGGGGAAAAGAAGTTTAATTGGAAAAAGGGCTGCAGAATGTACTGTGAGGTAATAAGGCTGGAGATCACCTTGAGTATGGGTATGTGCTATGTCAAAACGTCTCAAGTTGTTCACAAAGGAAAGGCTCCCTCAGGAATCTCTTCTTGGGCATGGGGAAAATGTGATATAAAATACCAAATCCCCTTTTTTTGTGCCTGGTGTAAAATCATTTCCCAGAAGGTGTGGAACGGGGAGAGAGGAGAGATTGGAATGGAATAACTGCTATCTGTTCCTATGAAGCTGCGATGGAGGACTGAGATAAGATGCAAAAAGAAAAGGAGTACTTGTGGCACCTTAGAGACTAACAAATTTATTTGAGCAGAAGCTTTCGTGAGCTACAGCTCACTTCATCGGATGCATCCGATGAAGTGAGCTGTAGCTCACGAAAGCTTATGCTCAAATAAATTTGTTAGTCTCTAAGGTGCCACAAGTACTCCTTTTCTTTTTGCGAATACAGACTAACACGGCTGCTACTCTGAAAGCTGAGATAAGATGCAGATCTATAGATCACTACACCTGTTCATGCATCAGTGCCTCACAAATGTATTAAATTGTGTATTAATACATGAAGATCTCTACCTCCTCCTTTCCCCCCCTTCCTCCACCCTTTCATTCTTTAGAGGGGTATATTTTTAACACTGATGGTTTGGTATTTGAATTTGGTGAAGCTACTGAGGGGAAGCTAGGACAGTTGAGAACCTGGCTTCTGCAGAAAGTGGTGTTAGCAATTCAGTAAGTGACATTTCCTCAGAGTTATGTTGTGGTATTACACTGTTGCAGGTGCTGGTTTTCAAATACGGTATAAAATTGAAGGCCTGACCATTTATTGTCACAAGATTCAAAGGTTCTTTTTGTAAGAGGATGTGTGTTTAATTCTGGTATCACCAGATTCTAGTTTGGATAATCACATTCTGCCCAACTGAATTTCAACCGGAGTAGAATGTTTAGCTACAGGTACCTGAGAAATATGTATCCAAAGGTATTCTCGTTCTGTGCCAAACTGTTGTATAGCGTTGCTGCTCACAATTAAACAATGGATGCCGTTCACGGCAAAGGTGGCTTCATTTCAGTGCTGGATGACAAGAGCTGTGTGCAGAGCATAATTTTATAAAGGGCTTTCAGCTTTCTCTGAGAAAAAAAAAGGGCTTTCATATTGCTAAATGCAAGTTTGTAATCAAAAAGAAAATTATATAAGCTCATTAGCAAATCACAGTAAATTTTCTAATAGGAAGACAAAACATACTGTCTAAAAAAAAATCAGTGAGAGACAAGGTGGAAGAAGTAATATCTTTTATTGGACCAACTTCTGTTGGGGAAAGAGACAAGCTTTTGAGTTACACAGAGCTCTTCTTCAGGTCCTGAAAAGCTAAACATAATTAATGTATTTAATATTAGTCATTAATAAGCATGAATTCAGTACAAATATTAAATGCATTCTCCTTTGTTGGAAACAAAAGATTCTGACTGATTTAATCCTCATCTCGTGTAGACTGCTTTAAAATAGCGTGTCCCCCAAGGTTATTTCTGTGAGGAATACATAGCTTCTGAATTTTTAATATTTGAAAAGCCTACAGTAAACAGACTTCACATTTACAGCCGCATAGTACAGTATATGGAACAGTTGAAGGGCTATTACATTAGGCAGTTTCCTGCAAAAATGGAATTTTTCTTTGCTACACAATCATGGTTCTACAGATGAGCAAACCAGTCCCCAGGCAGCTGTTGTCATACAGTGTGATTCATTTGCAAATGTTTTAGGAATCTATTTAAATGCACCATGGATAGACTGGAATCCTAAAAGACCAAGGGCCAGATTCTCATCTCACTCCCACTAGAGTTAAATTCTTTTAGCTTCAGTTGAGTTGCTCTTTAATTGTATCCAAATCAGAGCCTGAGTTTGTGTGATTTGCCAAAGGCTGGTGCAAAAAATCAGGCCAGAAGGTCAGCTCCTGCTTTCTCTACCTGTGTCTGTGCCTTTGGCTTAACTGTTAAAAAGGGGGGGGAGGGGGCAGGGGCGGCCCAGGGGGGAGTTGTTCACTTGCTATAAAGTCCTAGCGGAGATAAGGCACTGTAGTTTTACTGTGAGGTAGCTAAGCAAAGTCAACCCGTGGGTGGGAGTACAGTGCTGACCTGGCCTAGCTACTCCAAGTAAAACTACAGTGCCTTATCTCCACTAGGGTTTTATCTAAATTACATTAGTAAAAACACACCATTTTTGGCATTGAAGATAAAACCTAAGGGGGTGTTTGCTGCACCAGAACAAGATGGTGAAGATTGCTATTTTTAAAGCAGCTGCATTCTTCCTTCAGTATACATTTGAAGTAGGGCATACCAAAGAAACATGTAGTGTAGTAATTAATCAATGCAATTGCTAGCCCATCCCCTGGATCGTTATTAAGACTGCTGAGGGTAAGTGATCTGAAATCAAGACAAACTGTTTTCTCATGATCAGTGTGTGGATGCTAATGAAAAGAGACATTATTAGCAGTGGGTCTTATCTACACTACACACTCCTGATGCGCTTATCACCCAAGAATCTAGGCACTATTGTACAGACAGGAGAAGAGGGGGAAGGGATATGCTGGTATGGAAGTCTCTCTACAGGAGCTGTGTAAAAATAAGGATTCTCCTCTTTCCCTCCCTGCCCCCACCCCCAGTAAAACTTGCTTGAAAAATATCCCCATTCCATTTCAGATAATTTCACACCCCCAATGTTTTGCTTTTCTATGAAATTTTGGGACACATTGGTCCATGTGACCACTTGGCTTCAAAATATCATGCTCGATGAAATGTGAACAGGACTGAACATGAGCTAGTGGTATTTCCCCTTGTGACGAAGAGCAGATGACAGGGAGAAAAGCTCGTATGTACAAACACACATAGCTTTTTTGATGGAGGAGCTGGGGAAGGCAAAGAGTTTCCTTTAGAGAACAGCCATACTGGGTCAGACGAAAGGTCCATCTAGCCCAGTATCCTGTCTTCCGACAGTGACCAATGCCAGGTGCTTCATAGGGAATGAGTAGAACAGGTAATTGTCAAGTGATCCACCCCCGTCGCCCATTCCCAGCTTCTGGCAAACAGAGGCTAGGGACACCATTCCTGTCCATCCTGCCTAATAGCTAGGACAAGGTCATAGTATGTCAACTGCTTTGGGATAGGTTTCAGAGTAGCAGCCGTGTTAGTCTGTATTCGCAAAAAGAAAAGGAGTACCGGTGGCTAAGGTGCCACCGGTACTCCTTTTCTTTTTGCGAATACAGACTAACACGGCTGCTACTCTGAAACCTGTGATTATGCAAGGCACTGAATTTAGCCGTATAGAGTGGAAATCTGTCAACTTCATGAAAAATAAATTTGTTAGTCTCTAAGGTGCCACCGGTACTCCTTTTCTTTTTGCGAATACAGACTAACACGGCTGCTACTCTGAAACCTGTGATTATGCAAGGCACTGAATTTAGCCGTATAGAGTGGAAATCTGTCAACTTCATGAAAAATTTGTTAGTCTCTAAGGTGCCACCAGTACTCCTTTTCTTTTTGCTTTGGGATACTTTGTCTTGGAGGAGCTACAGGGGCTTGCAGTACTAGTATGAAATGCACAGACTATAGGAGAAGGTTAGTCAAGAAAAGGGCCTATGGCCTTGATTCTGCACTAGCATTGGATGGAGGCAGTTCCTGGGCACAGTTCTATTGAACTCCATGGGGCTCTCAGGAGCTGCCGGTACAGATGCTAACAGCTGCACACTCCCACAGTGTGGTCTGCAGACAGACCTCTGGCCCTGGCCCATCCCAGTGTTTTTTTATATGTGCTGAAGGTTAAATCTCTGTATTGCATAGTCAGCCACAGGACTGAAGACCAACAAATAAGCAAGGCTTCCCCACAGGGGGCTGTCACTGAGGTTTAAGCAGGTTTCTGTGACAGAGAGAAAATGCATAATAGGTAATAATATAGCAAGGGGGACAGAGAGGGAAAATATGGCTGCTCCCATCTCCCACAAGATTTTTGTACATAAAGGAGCAGCCAGAGTGGCTGTTCAGCTGCCGAGAGATGTACACTGAGTAACTGCCTGATTGTATTGCTCAGATCATTGTCATTCCTCCCCCACCCTGAGTATGGATCATTACCCTCTGTCGTGCACATACAATTGTAGGCTCTTCAGGGCAGAGGCTGTGAGCCAGGCTCTCAGCTGGTATAAACCAGCCTAGCTTCATTGCACCAGCTGAGAATCTGGCCCTGTGTCTTTATATTTGTCTGGTAAAGTGCCTAGCTATATAAATAGTAACTATTACTAATATAGTTAATCTTGTACTCTGTGTTTATCCAGTGGGGCCTTGGGGCCTCTCGATGCTACACAGTCTTAATAAATAGTAATATGCACCATGTGATGGAATGAGGTGAAGTGGTTTTGGATTTACAGCCTATAGGACTAGGGAGTACCACAGAATCCTGAAATCTTACTGTCTGACATACTCCTATCTCCCGAACACACAAGCTTTAAATGAGCTATGGGGGAGTTCACAGATTTCACTCTATGGAACTCCTAATGGTTATATTTAAGCTCCTGAAGATCTTGGGAGTTTCTTTCCTATGGAGCTTAGGAACTCAAAAAGCAGCTCCCAGTTTAATAAACACCCGATTAGCCCACCTGAATTAGGGCCGTTTAAGCAGCTCAAACAATTGGAATCTCTATCTATTTGATACTTTCTCAGTTTCTCCTGCTCAGTTGGTTCCCAGGCTGCAATATTACTCTCATCTCCCTTATAACTAATCCGTTCTTTGCTTTAGGACTACAAAGGCAATAAGACAAAAAAATAGTATTGCCATAGCAAAATTAAGGAGCACAACACAAACCAATGTCCCCACAGCAAAACATATGCAGGAAACCAGCTTCAACGCTAATACCTGTGCAGTGTTCTGAAGACGCAAAGCACTATGTAAAGGTTAAGCATTCGTTTTGTTAGCATTTGTACAGATTTGTTTTCTCTTTCATCACCTTGCCACACTGCATCAAGTTGCTGCAAAAATCACTCCCATATTACTGGGGGAGGGAGGTGTCAGGGTTCCTTCCCCACTCTGAACTCTAGGGTACAGATGTGGGGACCCACATGAAAGACCCCCTAAACTTATTTCTACCAGCTTAGGTTAAAACTTCCCCAAGGCACAAAGTCTTTGTTTGCCCTTGGATTAGGTAAACACTGCCACCACCAAGTGATTTAACAATCAGGGAAAGGACCAATTGGAGTTCCTATTTCCCCAAAATATCCCCCCCCAAGTCCTTACACACCCTTTCCTGGGGAGGCTTGAGAATAAACAAGATGAGCACAAACCAGCCTTGGGTGTTTTGGGTCTTAAAAATCCAATCAGATTCTTAAAACACAGAACTTTATTAGAAGAACAAAAAAAGATAAGAGAACAAGAGATCAGAATGGAAGATAATCTTACAGGCAGTCAGATTCAAAACATAGAGAACCTCTCTAGGCAAAACCTTAAGTTACAAAAAGACACAAAAACAGGAATACACGTTTCCTCCAGCACAGCGAATTTCACAAGCCAAAACAAAGAAACCTAAAGCATTTTCTAGCTAGATTACTTACTAACTTTACAGAAGTTGGAGGGCTTGAATCCTTGATCTGTTCCCAGCAAAGGTATCACACAGACAGACAAAAGCTTTTTCACCCCTTTCAGATTTGAAAGTATCTTGTCTCCTCATTGGCCATTTTGGGTCAGGTACCAGCCAGGTTACCTGAGCTTCCTAATCCTTTACAGGTAAAAAAAGACTGCCTCTGGCCAGGAGGGATTTTATAGCACAGTATACAGAAAGGTGGTTACCCTTCCCTTTATATTTATGACAGGGGGTGATACATTTCAGAGTCTCCCATTTTGGATCCTGTAACACATGGATGATGCAAGACAGTCCAATATGGTCCTGTTTTTTTTGTTTTAATGTTAGATAATCTAACTCATTCTGGTATCTGAATCTCAAACCTGGCATTAAAATAATGCTCCACCAGGCCTCTGTTTTGTTCTTTTCCTTTGCATTTCCAGCTTCATTCCTGATCATTAATTTTTTCAATGTCAGACAACTTTGCAAACTATTACAATAGTGCCAAATCATTTAGATACTTTTAGTTTGCTATTGCTTTTAACTCTTTCCAACTCTTGATATCTCACCATCTGGCAGCAATTTCAACACACCAGCCTCATGTAGGCTGGCTCTAGGAGATCCACAATCCTGCCAGGCAATATAGTTTCTGCCTGATTACTTGCATGTTAAATTGTCCATGAATAAGAGGCAATGAATAGTAAACTTGCAGAACTCACCAGGAGGCTTCCATTGTTCATCTACACATGGATATTTCTGGGGACCACACGGAGGTTTCAGATAGTGCAGAATGCAATGCAGCCGACTGCATTTTGAATGGGTTGGGATAGCATGAGTAGACAAGTCTATGCTCCATACTCTGCACTGATATCTCAGTGCAGTTCCAGGTGCTGGTTATCAGCTAAGTGACCTGAGACAATCACCTCTCCTCTTATACCCTGTCATGACAGCTGCAATTAGCTGGAATGCTCCTGCTGTTTGTCACCAGGGTTGAAATCCTGGGGATGGGCAAAGGGCATTCTCAGGCAGGCAGAGAGAGATGCTTCCTGGAGGTGAATGCCTGGATGAGAAAATGGTGTTGCCAGGAGGGCTTTGACTTCCTTGACCATGGGATGCTGTTGTGAGAAGAAGGACTGCTAAGCAGAGATGGGATCCATCTGTCAAGGGGAAGAGCATATTTGGATACAGACTGGCTATCCTAGTATCTAAAGTTAGGAATATGGGCTATGTAACAATTACAACTGGGTGTGTATTGGGAAGACACCCACCAGACAACAGGCCATCAGATTTGATGGGCCATCAGGAAGGAACAACAAGACCATGAAGATGTTAATCGCTCTCCCGCTTGGGAGGGGTCTGGGGACATAACTGTGACACTACTAGATCAGGTGGTCTTGTCACCGATACTAAACATTATCTGGGACTTGTAACTCTCCACTGAGAGGGAAGGGGGATCAAGTTTGGGAAACAAAGGAGTCCTGCCTTATGTAAATCTTATATAAGGGTGGGGAGGAAGGCAAATGAGGCTCCTCCTCTCCATAGCCTGTCTGTCCAAGAAGAAAGACTGCTAAAGCCACCTGAAGGGAAGGCAAGAGGGGAGTCCAGACTGAGATGGGTCCAGTTTGAAAAGAAATGTAACAGAAACTTTGCAACCTTCCTAAAATAACATTTAGGGTAAGAAATTATATTTTGTAACCTGTTTCTTAAGTATATTGAGCTTAGCTTGCATATTTTGTTTTATTTGCTCAGTAATCTGCTTTGTTCTGACAGTTATCTCTTATATTCACTTTTTGTAGTTACTAAACTTATTTCTTGTTTATAATATAACCCTGTTTGTACAATTCACAAGGAGGGTGGGGGCGGGAAGAGGTGGTGCATACCTTTCTTCACATTGAGGGAGGAGGTTCATGATATATCTTTGGGTTTGCACTCCAAAGGAGGTGGATACCTGAATGCTGGGGGCAAGTTCCTTAAGCTGAGCCTTCCCAGAATGGATCTCAGTGTCTGTTTCGTTCTGCAGTTGGGTGTGGCCCTGCCTGTGTGTGTGCTGGAGCTGGCTTAATAGCTTGACTCAGACAGGTGAAAAGGGTGCCAAGACAGGCTTAGTGGTATCTCAGCACATCAGGTGACATCCTAAGGGGGGCAACTTGTGACAGTGCTAAATGACTTTTTTGCCTCAGTTTTCACCAAAAGTTTAGTAGTAATTGGACATTTAACATAGTGAAGGCCAGTGAAAATGAGGTAGGATCAGAGGCTAAAATAGGGAAAGAACAAGTTAACAATTACTTAGACAAGTTAAGTGTTTTCAAGTCACCAGGGCCTGGAGATATACATCCAAGAATACTTAAGGAGCTGACTGGGTAGATATCTGAGCCATTAAAAATTATCTTTAAAAAGTCATGGAAGATGGGTGAGATTCCAGAAGACTGGAAAAAGCAAATATAGTGCCAATCTATAAAAAGGGGGAATAAGGACAACTTGAGGAATTACAGTCCAGTCAACTATACTTCTTTACCCGGAAAGATAATGGAGCAAATAATTAAGCAATCAATTTGCAGACAACTAGAAGATAATAAGGTGATAAGTAACAGTCAGCATGGATTTCTCAAGAACAAACTGTGTCAAACCAACCCAATTGCTTTCATTGACAGGATAACAAGCCTTGTGGATGGATGAAAGTGGTAGATGTGGTATATCTTGACTTCACATGACCTTCTCATAAACAAACTTGAGAAATACAACCTAGATGGAGTTACTATAAGGTGAGTGCATAACTGGTTGGAAAAACATTCCCAGAGAGTAGTTCACAGTCAAGCTAGAAGGGCAGATCAAGTGAGGTCCCATAGGGATTGGTTCTGGATCTGGTTCTGTTCGAAGTCTTGATCAATGATTTAGATAATGGCATAGAGAGTACACTTATAAAGTTTACGGATGCTACCAAGCTGGGAGGGGTTGCAAGTACTGTGGAGGATAGGATTAAAAATCAAAATGATCTGGACAAACTGGAGATGTGGTCTGAAGTAAAAAGGAAGAAATCCAATAAGGACAAAAGCAAAGTAGTCCATTTAGGAACAGAGTTGCACACATACAAAATGGGAAATGACTGCCTAGGAAGGAGTACTGTGGAAATGGATCTGGAGGTCATAGTGGATCACAAGCTAAATATGTGTGAACAGTGCAACCCTGTTGCAAAAAAAACCGAACATCATTCTGGGATGTATTAGCAGGAGTGTTGTAAGCAAGACTATAACAGGGTTCAAAAAAGATAAATTCATGGAGGATCGGTCCATCGATGGCTATTAGTAAGGATGGGCAGGGATGGTGTCCCTAGCCTCTGTTTGCCAGAAGCTGGGAATGAGCTACAAGGGATGGATCACTTGATGATTACCTGTTCTGTTCATTCCCTCCGGGGAACCTGGCACTGGCCACTGTCGAAGACAGGATACTGGGCTAGATGGACCTTAGGTCTGAGCCAGTATGGCTGTTCGTATGTTCTTAAGACACAAGAAGTAATTCTTCTACTGTACTCAGCACTGATAAGGCCTCAACTGGAGTATTGTGTCCAGATCTGGGCATCCCATTTCAGGAAAGATATGGACAAATTGGAGAAAGTCCAGAGAGGAGCAACAAAAATTATTAAAGATCTAGAAAATATGACCTGTGAGGAAAGACTGAAAAAACTGGGTTTATTTAGTCTGGAGAAGAGAAGACTGAGAGGGCGCATAACAGTTTTCAAGTATATAAAAGGCTGTTACAAGGAGGAGGGAAGAAAAATTGTTGTTCTTAACCTCTGAGGATAGGACAAGGAGCAATGGGCTTAAACTGCAGCAAGGGCAGTTTAGGTTGGCCATTAGGAAAATCTTCCTGTCAGGGTAGTTAAGCACTGTAATAAATTGCCTTAGGGGGTTGGGGAATCTCCATCATTGGAGATTTTTAAAAGCAGATTAGACAAACACCTGTCAGGAATGGTGTAGCTAATACTTAGTCCTGCCATGAGTGCAAAGGACTGGACTAGATGACTTCTTGAGGTCCTTCCAGACCTAAAATTCTATGATTTCAGTGGCCATCTCCCAGGTCTGGAATTCACTCCCAGTTGAAGTCCACCAAAGTTCAAGCCTATCAGCGTTTAGGACATATTTCATCTTAATCTGCTCATTTAAAAATTGAGATCAGTTGAATTGACAAGGTGTATTAGTTGTCATCGAGGGATGGATGGAATGGCCTGTTTTGTGGCCCTCGCTGTTAACTGTTTTCCTATTGTGTAAGCACCTGGAACTAGTCATTTTGTGCTAGGCACTGTCTTTATGAGTTACTGGGGGGAGCTCAAACCCCTGCTCTGTCCCAGGTACTGCCCCAACTCCACCTCTTCCCCCAACCCCTCACCCCCACCCTGCTTCTTCCTGCCCCCATTCCACCCCAATCCCATGAGTGTGCCTACCCTCTCTCCTCCTGCTCCCTCCGAGCACCTCCTGCATGCTACTAAACAGCTGATCCATGGTGGGTGGCAGGTGTTGGGGGGAGGGAGGCACTGATCAGCAGGCCTGCCGGTGGGTGCTGAGCACCCATTATTATTTTTCTGTGGGTGCTCCAATCTGGAGCAACCATGGAGTCGGCAACTATGCATCATAGTAAATAAATAAAGTCATGCTATTTGGGGGTACCAAAATACCCTCTTTATGGCTAGATGGGGTCCTGAAACTTTTTGGTTGTTGTTACATCGTATCACAATAGGGAAAAGGTAGAGAGCCACTGAACTGGGTGACCTATTTGGAAATGTCTGCATATCTGATAAGGCACACAGCATCGCATGGAGGTGTATAAATATACAGGTAGACCATTTCCTTTCACATGTTTGCTGCCTATCTGCACCCTGTGACTTATATTTCTGTGCCAAACATTTCAAATTCTGCACACAGTATTTTAAAATTCTGCAAATTTTATTTGTCAGTAAATAAATGTGGAGGCTCCAGCATGGGAGTGGGAAGTACAGGCCACTGACTGCACAGAGGTAGGAGATGACCCTACGTCCTCTCCCCAGATATGGACTCAGAGGTAAAGTTGCACCTAACCCTGACACAGCGCAAGGACCAAGACTGCCCCAGAAACAACCCATGGCCATGCCCCTCTATGCCAAGCAGGCTCAGCCCAGCAGGATCCAAGTATGGAGTTTAGTATAGGGAGATCTAGGTGTGGGGTGATAGGGTTCTGTGTGGGACAATCTGTGTGCAGGCAGCTTGGTGGGGGGTCCAGATGCAAGGAAGATCTGGATGAACAGGGGCTCATGGGGGGGGTGACACTCTGTACTTTGAGGGAGCACACTACATCCCCACATTCATCTTTATAAAATGATTGTGTGGTATCCAATACAAAGTTTGTTATATTTGGTGTCTTCAAAAGGCTCATGATGCACTGAGCATGGTTGTTATAGTGATATTATAGGTTATAATTTCATGTATGTAGTTATGAGGCTGAAAATGTATCCTCCTGGCTTAAGATAAGCCCAGGCAAAAACTCTCCAATAGCAGAGTGACAGTTCACATCTCATCAGGGCAGTTATGGGACAAACCCAGCCCAGCATCACAGGAACAAAGGATGCTGGCCTAGGCAGCAACAAAAGAATCTGTTAGACTCTCGGGGGAGTCATCCTCCTTCCTTTGGTCAGTTTGGAACTGCGATGAGGTAATGCTCATCTGACTCTGAAGTGGAGGGGCAAAGCCAAGAGGGAAGACAGGACATGATAAAAGGGAGAGACATTTGCCATGCTCTCTCTCTTGCACCTACATCTACAGATACCACACCAAGTGACTGAAGCACTGATCAAAGGGAAGAGCTGGTTGAAGAGCAACCAGCCAGCCTATGGTAAGAAGCATCTAAGTTTGTAAGGGCACTGAAAGTGTTAAGATCAGCTTAGAATGCATTTTGCTTTTATTTAATTTGTCTTGTTATGTTTTGACTTATAATCACTTAAAATCTAGCTTTATAGTTAATAAATCTGTTTGTTTGTGTATTCTACCTGAAGCAGTGTGTTTGGTTTGAAGTATGTCAGAAACTCTCCTTGGGATAACAAGCCTGGTACATATCAATTTCTTTGTTAAATTGATGAACTCATATAAGCTTGCAGCGTCCAGTGGGCATAACTGGACACTGCAAGACGGAGGTTCCTAGGGATGTGTCTGGGACCAGAGATATTGGCTAGTGTCATTCGGTTGCGCAATCCAAGGAGCAGCTTACATGCTAGAGGCTATGTGTGAACAGTCCAGGAGTGGGGGTTCTCACAGCAGAGCAGGGTAAGGCTGGCTCCCAGAGTCAAGGATTGGAGTGACCTAGCAGATCACTGGTCCAGACAAAACTGGAGGGGAACATCACAGGGGGGTTCTGGGTGCAGACACAATGGGACTCTGCAGGGGGATCCAGGTGAAGGTGATTGGGGGTCAGCAGGTCTCATTGTACAGGTCTCAGTGGGGGCAGGGTCCAAGGGCTGGCTTGATGGGGTTCACTGGGATGGGAGTCTGGGTATGGGGGGCTAGTCAGGGTGGTCCAGGTGCAGGTGGGGTGGGGGAAGTCTGGGTGCAGGGGTGGGGTCCAGATGCTGGGAGGTAGGGCGCTGAAGGGGGGTCTGGGTTCAGGGGGGATCTGGATGCAGAGGGTGAGGCTTGTTGGGGTGTGGGTTCTGGTTCAGGGGGTCAGTATGGGGTTCTGGGTGCAGGGGGTGAGGCTTGGCAGGCCAATATGGGTAGGAGGTGGGTCTGGATGCACAGGAGTTGGGTGGATTGGGGATCAGCTCCCTGTATAGTGACCCTTCCCCCCAAACATAGCTGAGGAGTGATGGGAGCAGAAAGTGAGGGGTGGCATTCCTGCAGCTGGAGAGGTTTTTGGGGGTGGGTCTGACCCAGCCCTGGTCGATCCTTTCAGGGGAAGAGGAAGTCCCATCCTCCCCAGCCCAGCCAGGACTAGTAGCTGAGCCTGGAACAGAGTCAGAGCCACTGGCCCAGGTGTCCCCAATCCCTCCCCCCAGTGATTTACCACTCCACTGGCTGCTTCAGGTGCCTGAAACAATGCACCCATGCTGCTGGGGAGTGGTGCATGACTGCTCTTGTGGCTTCCCTTTGCTTCACTGTCAGAAAGCTATTTTCTGTGGGAAAGCAAAGAAACCTGCAGGGAACATGAATTCTGCACATGCACAGTGGTGCAGAATCCCCCCAGGAGTAGACTTAAAAGCATTTTCCTAAGAATGAAGCCAAGAGCATAAGATAATCAACTCTTTCTGTTTCCATTGTTCTCCAGGTTGATGTACAATTTCTGGATCAGTGGCGGAGCATGATTCTTGCGTTGTTTCAAGTTCAATCAGGAATCAGTACAGCTCTGTCTTTTAAGACTATCCATTCAGTTCCCTCCTCAGTAATTTAATTTCAATCACCCTCCAGTTACTAAGAACATAAGTGGCCATACTGGGTCAGACCAATGTTACATCTAGCTCAGTATCCTGTCTTCTGACAATGGCCATACCAGATGCTTCAGAGGGAATGACCAGAACAGGGCAATTATCAAATGACTCATCCCCTGTCATCCAGTTCCAGCTTCTGGCAATCAGAGGTTTAGGGACACTGGCGTATGGCTTGTGTCCCTGACTATCTTGGCTAATAGCCATTGATGGACCTATCCTCTATGAATTTATCTAGTTCTTTTTTGAACCCAGTTATACTTTTGGCCTTCACAACATTCCCTTGTCAATGAATTTAACGGATTTACTGTGTGTGTTTTTTAAAAAAATTCTACCTTATGTTTGTTTAAAACCTGCTGCCTATTAATATTATTGGGTGAGCCCTGGTTCTCGTGTTATCTGAAACAATAACTAACACATCCTTATTCACTTTCTCCACACCCGTCATGATTTTATAGACCTCTGTCATGTCCTTCCTCAGTCATCTCTTCTAAGCCGAATGGTCCCAGTTGTTTTAATCTCTCTTCATATGGAAGCTGTCTTATATCCCTAATCATTATTGTTGCCCTTCTCTGTACCTTTTCCCATTCTAATATATCTTTTTTGAGATGGGGCTGTCACGCTGTCTGCAGTGGTTCACAGCTGTGAATACCAACCTCACGGCAGACTGTCAAAATAGCAGGGCAGACTCCCCTAGCTAATTGTATGTTCTCTAACTAGATTTCACCAACCCATTAATAAATGAAGCACTCTGCTCTGGCATTCCAGTCTATCTTGACACTCAGGCAAGCTGGACTGAATGATAGCTGGTTGCCTTGCACAAAAGATTCACTCCAGGTCAATTTATACCTCAGATCTCACACCAAAGCCAATGCTTGTAGCCAATCCAATAGTAAACTCTCTAAGGATTTATTAACTAGGAAAAAGAAATGAGAGGGTTAGTTATAGATTAAAGCAGGCAACATACAGTAAAAGCTGTGTTGTCTGGCTCTGTCCCAACTGGAAAGCTTTATAAACCAGCATTTCTAATCTTCATAGAAAGTCCGATTTATAGCACAGGGCCAGCTCTTCATGGCTCCCCGGAAGCAGCGACATGTGCCTGCTGCTCCTAGGCTGAGGAACAGCCACGAGGGGTTCAGAGTGTAGGAGCGGGTGCAGGACTGGGGGAGGGGGTGCGGGGTGTGGGCTCTGGGAGGGAGTTGGTCCGGTTTCCAGCTATGAATTTGTCAGTGCTCAGCTAACGCCTACAGCCTTGAGAAGAGCTGACTTCTGGTCTAGCAGACTTACAGGGGGTGACCGGAACTACATGCAGTATTCAATATGTGAGTATACCATGAATGTAGTAAGATTATGATATTTTCTGTCTCAGTCTCTATCCATTGCCTTATGGGTCTGAACATGCTGTTAGTTTTTTTGGCTGCCACTGCACACTGAGCAGATGTTTTCAGTGAACTAGCCACAATGCCTCCAAGAGCTCTTCCTTGACAGCTAATTTAGAATCCATCGTTTTGTACGCATCTTTGGGATTACTTTTTCCAATGTGCATTACTTTGCACACATCAACATTGACTAGCATCTGCCATTTTGTTGCCCAGTCACCCAGTTGTATGAGATCATCCCCGTCTACCGCTGGCGCCTCTACACTCTCTCCCCCGAGGCATTCCCCCCACCACTCACCCACTGCTCACTCCTCTCTGCCCCCTCCACAAAGGATCCACCCACCGGCCACTTGCTCCTTGCCATTCCCTTCTCAGAACAGGGGGGACCACCAGGGGGCCTTGAGCCATGGCCCCGTCACTTTTTCCTGTCTTAGGAAAGGAGCGGGCAGAGGGAAGGGGGAGGCCTTGGGGGGACAAGGCAGAGTCAGGAGAGAAGAAGAGGCAGAGCGAGGGTGGGGCCTCGGGGGACAAGGTGGAGGGTGGGGGGAGCGCAGAAGGGACCACAGTCTGGGTGCCAGTGGCACCCTCCACTTCTATGGACCTTCACGTCCAACATTCCAAAGGGGGGCGGCAGGCCAGCACCCCTCCAGAAGGGTGACCCATGCCACAACCGTGACATTTCCCCCCTGCATGACCAGCTGTTTTTAGGGATGCTTAACCTCCCCTGGCCTTTTATACATGCTGCCCATGCCCAAGACCCATTTTTAGTTTATCCCTTAGGATCCAAAGTCTCACTGAAAGCCAATGAAATTTAGGATCCTATGGGCCAGATTTTTTAAAAAGTCTTTAGATGCTAAAATCTACCCTCTAGACACTTTCAGTAATTTTACCCATTGCACCAAAACAATTTATTCAGCTCAGTAGAGACACAATTGTGGGCCTTCCAACTTGCCAGTCACTTTGGATACCTAAATACCCAGTGGCAATTGACCTCCATATTCAAGCTGTTGCCTCTAATAAGAATGGGAAAATATAATGGCATAGTGCTGATACCAAGGCAACGTCTACACTGCAGGGACTATAGTGGCATAGCTATAGCACAGGTGCAGTCCACAGCAACAGTAGGGGTTAGTCCATCACTGTAGGACATGGGTGGTGGGTATCATAGGCTGGGGAAGGTTGTGCCTCCCCAAACAGCCTGGCGTGGCCCGGCCCACACTCCGGCCCTAGGTCCCCGTCTGCAGTTCCTTCCCAGTTCCTGCTCTTCCGTAGCCCTGGCTAGCTAGGGCTGGGGCGTACCGCAGGGACTTGGGTGGCTGGGTTCGGGGCCGGGCTGAGCCACCCACCCATCGCTTGGGGTGTCGGGATTGTGCCGTCTGGCCATCTGGCACTGAGGTTGGGGACCTGCCTGGAGATCTGGGTTTCGGGGCGCTATGGGGCTGGGGGACTCTCGGGTGGCCCAGGGTGGGGGTTTATGTGCTCTGGGCTGCTGCGGAGGGGAGGGGCTGCGGGCTAGCCTCCCCCAACAGCCAGTTCACCTACTGCGCAGGCTGTAGGAACACTACCTTCCCGAGTGATGGGAGCTAGGTGTCAACAGGGATAGGTCAACATAGCTTCGGTGCTCAAGGGGTGTGTAGATTTTTCACATGCGAATGTGCCAATAGCTATGTTGATCTAAGTTTTAAGTGTAGAGCAGGCCTAAGATAAAATCAAACGTAGATAAAATTAGCGAGTTTTAAGCGTCATTGCTATACTCTCGCACGGTCTCTGCTTGGACTCTATATAGACCAAACACAGAGAAGTGTGTGTGACCAATACAATAACAAAGGGGTTTCTAGCATGTCTGGTTACAAACTGTTAGTTCAGCTTAAAAAATATCTGGTGGCAGCATAAGTGCAAAGTATGAGTGATTTAGTCAGTTACCCAAAAGCTGAGGTTGAAATGATGGCCTTAAAGCCCCAAACTTTTTCAATCATCCCTCACCCCCACCCCCACCCCCAACTGGGCTGTGCCCTCTTGGTATCCAGGGCTGGGTGTGTGTGAGTGGGGCAAGATGGGGGAGGGGAAGCAGCCCTCAGGGCAGGCTGGGGGCAGCTGCCAGTACCACTCTCGCTGGAGCCGTCCCAGATCAGAACTGGGGGCAGAGCAAGGCTATGTCGCGCTCCCTCTAGACCCCCCCAAAGGGGCTGGGCCCAGGTCTGCCGCACCCCTTACCGGATGTTCCTCTGCACCCCCCACATAGGGGACATGCCCAACAGTTTGGGGCCCACTGCCTTAAAGTATGTATAACTTGGGGGTATCTTAGCTTAGCTCACAACATTCTTGCTGAATGTGTTTCTTGCCCTCTTCTGCTTTGGTATAGCTGGCGCTCTGGTCTCAATTGCTCTGCTAATGTTTTTGTGTCCTTGTCTCCAAATTTGACAATTTAAATTTTCAGGCTCTTTACCTTCCAGAAAGTACATACCACAATTAGGTACTTTCCTGATGTTACTTTCATGCTATGGTGCCAAGTAGTCACAGATTTTAAGGCCAGAAGGGGCTATTATGATCATCTCCTCTGACCTCCTGTATAAAACAGGCCATAGAACCTTACCCAGTAATTCCTGCATCACACCCATAATGTCTGATTGAGCTAGAGCAAATACTAAACAATTGCCAAGCATTGAACAATAAGGATGATGTAAATTGTCTATTATTGTCCTACACCTTTATTAAAGGTGCATTACCTGTCAGTGTATGATGTTTCTGAGTGCAGAAAACCTTCTGCATGGGGGATAGCTTAAATAACCACTTCCAGACCTACATTTCTATGATAAATTGTTCAGCACATAACAATAATCTAAGAGACTCAGGAAACAAATAGCTAGACCAGAGCTTCATGACAGATTCTGACAGTGTAAACTGGGACACAGGTCCTCAGGAGCTGGAAGTCTACTGTTGGGAGGTTATGGTGGCACAAGATAGCTGCAACTTTTTCTCCAGAGGGAGGAGACTTGAAAAATGGGCAATATTGACCGGGGAGGAACATGAACAGAGTAGCTGAAGGGTGCACTTATTCAGCTCATTCCCCACTGCCAGTGCCCACAGAAGAATACCTGATAGAGCAACATTGAGAACTAAAGAGTCCCTTCCCATCGGTAGGAATGCCTGCACCTTCTTCAGGGTGAATCTCCCTTGTGGTAGGAGTTACTATTGGCACTACTCTGTACGAGCCAGGTGAATTCAGCCCATTGTCTCTAGGGCAATAGCAATATTAAACATAGATCATGCTAAGTTCCTTTGACCATGTGTATTATCCTTTGCTTTAGTGACAGCTGATGAACCATTATCTAATGAATTACTTTTTCTCCTTGAGCAATATTTTACTGCTGTTTCCCTGAGAGCAGGTAGATTTGTTTGATGGAGAAAGAGATTCTTTTTTCCACAAGTTAACATTGGTTATGTTTGCTTGTAATTAACCACATTGTTGGGAAGGTCTTTGAGATCAAGGTCTCATTTCCTGTGAAAAGCAGGTGGCAACAAATGTCATCTCACTGTTTCTAGGTTAAATATGCACCTGCAAGAATTGAGGAAACAAGGCTGCCTTCAGCATGTGCTTCTGCTGCCATCTAGCAACACATGGTGTGAATGTTTCTTGCAAGGGATGCCTCAGCTTTTTCAGTTCAGTGGTGCTCATGCTGTCTCCTATTCTGATTTACAGCTTAGGAGAGAGATTCAATCATGGACCAGCTCTCTTCAGACATCCCTTTCCCAGGTCCACGCCTTCCCTGGGGCAATTGTAGTACTGGGTACGTGAAGATGTAATATTAGGACAGTTATTAAGGCTACAAGATGAAAATAAGCTCACCTTAATCTAACATATACAGCTGCTTTTTAGTTGTGGTGTTCCATTCCTCCCTGTTGTATATGGTACCACTTCTCCCCTGGTTAGCTACAGGTCCCGCTGCCTTAATCTCTCAAAGGTTGGTTTTATCCTCAGATATGTTTGCTCACGCTCTGGTTTCTGTGTTCTCACAAACTTGATCAGGGAAAGCAAGGATGGGCCTGTGGTTAGGGGGCTACCCTGAGGCTTGGGCAGCCTGGATTCAAGTCTTTGTTCTGCCACAGACTTCCTATGTAACCTTGGGCAGCTTGTTTAGGTCTAGATCCTCAAAGGTACTTAGACACTGCTCTGCTCATCACTGCAATGTCTATCCCCGAGCCTGCCACCTCCTGGGATCCTCAGCCCTGAGCTAGGCACCTAGGCTCCACATACAATACACAGGGAAAGTTAGGTGCCTATGAAAGGGATCCTCAGAAGCCAGCCAGTGGCGTGGGAAGCTGCCTAAGCTATCCAGGAGGGAAAGGTCAGGGAGAAGAGAGGGGACTAAGGGGCTGACCTGGTGCATGTGGCTCCCGCCACTCACCATCCTCTGCTGCAAGCCCTAGCCTGGAGCTGGGTGTCTAAGCCAAGTGAGCTGCTTATGTAGCCCTATGTTTCCCTGTGCACCTTTCTGTGACCCCACATCTGGCCCTCCTGTTGTGGGGATCTCTCAGCCATCAGGTTCTTGATGTACTCTGAGTAAGATAGGCATTTCCCTGCCTAGTTTGAGAATCCCGCTTTGGCTGAGCTAGGGCTCTGAGCTGCTTGTTAGCTCTGGGGGTGGCATCGAAGCTATGGGGGGAGTGGGCATGTCCACAGGGGAATTAGGTACCTGTGGGGGTAGTGGCAGCTGAGCATTGAGTTTCACAATGTCAGTAGTACTTATACAGTGGAGCTAGGTACCTAAGGAGGCAGATAGGGGCCTAACTATTTCTTAGGCTCTGGGCCTCAGTTTCCCACGTGTAGAATGGAGGTAGTGTTATTTCCTGCCTCACAGAGATGCTGTGAGACTAAATGCATAATACTGTGAGGGGCTGAGTCACCATGGTAAAGAGGGCTGTATAAGTACCATGGATTTACCCCAAAGAAAAACAGCTGACAATGAAGGACATAAAGAGGGGCACAATGGGGCTTTGTTTGTCAACCCCTCAGCAGAGTCTCGGACTGGACCTCAAGGAGGAAGCACTGCTTCTAGAGACTGCCAGAGCTCTGTAGAGCACAGCATGGAAATCACCCATTTACTTCAAAAAAGAGTCTTGTTTTGTGTATTAAAGAATAGTCCTGTTTGGCTCTTTCTCGTAATTGTTGTTTGTCGAGATATGTTGTTCCTGTCCATTCCAATCAGGCGTGTGCGTGCGCTTGTGCATGGTAGTCGGATGATTTTTCCCCTAGCATCATCTGTCAGGTCGGCCTGGGCACCCCTTGGAGTCACGCCTTCATGGTGCTCAATGTAGATCCCTGCGCCCCATCCGGCTATTCCCACAGAGGGGTAGGAGCGTGAGTATTGGAATGGACATGAACAACATATCTCGAAGAACAATAGTTATAAGAAGGTGAGTAACTGTTTTTTCTGTTTTGAGTGCTTGCTCATGTCGATTCCAAGCAGGTGACTCACAAGCCCAAGTTCAGGAGGTGGGGTCAGAGTCTTCCACTGATTGGAGCACTGCTCGTCCGAAGGGTGCATCATCTCTGGCCTGCTGGGTAATTGCCTAATACATGGAAGTATGGCTGGAGGACCGCATGGCAGCCCTGCAGATTTCCTAAGTGGGAACCTGTGCCAGGAACGCAGTAGATGAAGCCTGTGCCCTGGTGGAGTGCGCAGTGATTGGAGATGTGGGAACCCCTGCCAGGTTGTAGCACTCATGAATACAGGATACTATCCATGGTGAGATGTGTTGTGATGACCCAGGCTGAACTTTCATTCTGTCCACCACTGCCATGAATAACAGGACTAATTTTCTGAATGGTTTCATTCTCTTGATGTAAACGGCCAGCACCCTGCAGACATCCAGCGAGTGGAGTCTCTGTTCCCTGGCACTGGAATGAGGCTTAGGCTAGCATACCGGGAGAAAGATGTCCTGGTTAATGTGAAACTTGCGACACCACCTTCTGGAGGAGGAAAGCAGGATGAGGCCTGAACTGCACCTTGTCCTTATAGAACATGATGTAGGGAGGCTCTGACGTTAGGGCCCTGAGCTCAGACACCCTCCTGGCCAAGGTTATCACTACCAGGAACACCACCTTGTATGAGAGGTAGAGCAGGGAGCTTGTCGCCAATGGTTCCAAGGGTGGTCTCATAAGCCTAAAGAGACCAGGTTGAAGTTCCAGGTCGGGACAGGCTGATGGACATGAGGGTACAGTCTGTCGAGTCCTTTTAAAAATCGGCTGACCATCAGGTTAGCAAACACCAAGAGGCCCCCCAAGCCGAAATGGAAGGCTGATATAGCAGCTAAGTGTACCCTTATTGAAGACAATAAAATCCCCTGCTGCTTCAGATGGAGGAGGTAGTCCAGAATAAATGGCACTGGGGCCAGCATCAGGGACAAATGGCACTGCACCGACCAGATTGAAAATCTCTTCCGCTTGGCCAGGTAGGTGGCTCTTGTAGAGGGTTTCCTGCTGCCAAGGAGGACTTGTCTAACCTGGTCTGAACAGGAAAGCTCCATCAGGTTCAACCATGGGCTTCCTCTCCATGAGGTGAAGTGACTTGAGTTCAGATGTTGAAAACGACCGTGATCTTGTGTCAGAAGGTCTGGAAAGAGTGGAAGGGTGACCGGGGCTTCCACGGACATGTCTAGGAGAGATGTGTACCACTGTTGATAGCGTCAGGCTGGTGCTATCAATATGACCTTTGCTTGTTCCCTCCACATCTTGAGGAGTACCTTGTGAATGAGTGGTATGAGTGGAAAGGCATAAAGGAGATGGCCTCCCCATGGAAGGAGAAACGCGTCTGCTTTGGAGCCCAGGCTGTGATTCTGGAAGGAGCAGAACTGCTGGCACTTCCTGTTGTGTTGCATGGCAAATAGGTCTATCTGGGGAAAGCCCCACCTCTGGAAGATTGAAAGCGTGATGTCCGGACAAAGGGACCACTTGTGGGCATGAAACAACCTGCTGAGGTGGTCCGCCAGCTCGTTCTGTACCCCAGGGAGGTATGATGCCTGCAGGTATATTGAATGTTCCACACAGAAGTCCCACTGCATGAGGGCTTCTTGGAACAGGGGAGAGGAGTGTGCACTGTTTGTTGATATAGAACACTGCTGTTGTATTGTCCATCATAACTGACACACAGTGTCCCGTTAAGTATGCACAGAAGTCTGGCATGCTATGCGCACTGCTCTTAGCTCTCTGACGTTGATGTGGAGAGCCAGGTCTGCCTGAGACCAGAGACCTTGAGTCCTGTGGTCTCCCAGATGAGCTCCCCAGCCCAAGTCTGATGTGTCCATCACTAGCAAGAGGGGCAGCCGCAGACTGGCAAAGGGAACCCCTGAGCACACCTCCTGAGGGTCAAGCCACCAGATGAGGGAGTTGATGACCGGGTGAGGCAGGGTCATGATCCTGTCCAAGCTCTCCCGGGCTGGGCGATAGACTGACGCAAGCCATGCAAGCCGTGAGGTCGAAGCCTGAGTCTGGCAAGCTGCACCACATAGGTACAGGCAGCCATGTGTCCAAGAAGCTTCAGGCAGTTTCTTGCTGTGGTGGTAGGAAACTGTCTGATGCCTTGAATGATATCTGTCAGGGCCTGAAACCTTGCTTCTGGCAGGTATGTCCTGGCTTGGGTCGAGTCCAGTACTGCCCCTATAAACTCTACCCTCTGGACCAGGAACAGAGTCAATTTTGCTTCATTTAGAAAGAGACCCAGGTTGTCGAAGGTGGCCCTGATAAATCTGACCTGAGCCTCCACCTGGGTCCTTTGATCAGCCAGTCGTCAAGGTATGGAAACACCTGTACCTGGTGCCTGCGCAAGAACGTGGCGACGACTGCCATGCACTTGATGAAGATTCGAGGTGCTGCTGACAAGCCAAATGGAAGGACTGTAAACTGGTAGTGGGTATCATTCGCCACAAACCATAGGGACTTCCTGTAGAGTTGAGTGATTGGGATATGGAAATACACATCCTTCAAGTCGAGGGTGGCGTACCAGTCTGCTGGATCTAGTGAGGGGATGATGGAGGCCAAGGAGACCATGCAGAACTTGAGTTTCTTCATGAACTTTTTGAGTTTGCACAGGTCAAGGATGGGTCTGACGCTTGCCTTTGGCTTTGGTATAAGGAAATACTGGGTGTAAAAGCCCTCGCCCCTGTGCTCCTGAGGAACCTCCTCCACTGCCCCTAGAGGTAGGAGCAACTGCACCTCTGGGATAAGGAACTGCTCGTGAGAGGGGTCCCTGAAGAGGGACAGGGAAGGAGGGTGGAAGGGCGGGAGGGCACAGAATTGGATGGAGTACCCCCTCTCTACCATGCAGAACACCCAATGGTCTGAGGTGATACAGGACCATGCACGGTAGAAAGGGGATAGTTGGGACGAGAAGGTAAGGCAAGTTGGATCCAGTTGGGGATCTGGTGCTCCATCCTTGACCGCACCTTCAAAAGGCTTGTTTCTGGCCAGAGGGTAGTTTAGATTGGCCAGAGTCCTGGCCAGGATGGGTGCAGTCGCCTTGTGCCATTCCTGTTCCTCCTCTGGGAGCTGTCTTGTTGGTTCTGCGGCTGGTAGAACTGTGGAGGAGGTTATGGCCTAAAATGTTTATGCTAAGTAGTAGGAATATGGAGGCCCAGCAATTTGAGAATGGCTCTTGAATCCTTCAGGCCATGCAGCCTTTTATCCATCTCTTTGGAAAACAGAGCCGGACCCTCAAAGGGGAGGTCCTGAATAGTTTGTTGGCCCCCCATATAGCAAGCCCAAGACTTGGAGCCAGGAGCCGCTCTTCATAGCTATGCCTGTGGCCATGACAAGGTGAGCGAGGAGGGTCCGGACTCAACCGTCCTTCCATGTGACCAGGCGTCAGCACGACTGTCACCAGTGAAGCAGCACTAGTGTGGCCCGACTCGGGTCTCACAGCAGCAGGCTCTTTAGGCCTAGTAGAGGGAGAGCAACCCCTCTCTGGCCTCTTCTTTTGCGGCACCAGCGATTGTGAATGATGCCTGAGTGCAGCATGTGAGCCGTGAATGGAGCAGAGACAGTGCCGTGAGTCTTTATCCTTACTCGGCACCGATGCTTGTGCTGACAGTGCCAGAGTGCTCTGCACCGAGGAGGAGGTACTTGGCGCAGGGTCTGTTAACCCAGGTTTGGACTGGGGGCAGAGTGCTGCCTCCATCAACAGGACCTTCAGGCATTGCTCTCTATCTTTTAAACTCCTGGGCTGAAAGGTCTTACAAATAGCATAACGATCCTTCTGATGGTCCGTCTCCTAAACACTTTAGAGACGAGGTGTGAGGATCGCTTCTGGGCATACACTTGCTGCAGGCTTCACAGGCTTTGAAGCCCAGAGACCCCGGGCTTCGGGAGAGCGTAGGAGGGGATTCCCACTCCCCCTCCCCCCCGAAGGAAACTTATATAACACTAACGAACTACTAACTATTAACGAATCATGGAAAACTAATGGAGAACAATGTAAGAAATTGCTAAATGCGCTTGTTGAGTCAAGAGCACAGGGACGTTCCAGCTAACCATCACTGGCGGTAAGCAGGAACTGAGGGGGTGGTGGATCGACAGGGCCCTATATCGCGTGCCATGAAGGTGAGATTCCAGGGGGCGCCCAGGCCATGGTGGATGCTGCTAAGGGAAAAATCTTCCGGCTGGTGTGCACGTGCACACACCTGATCGGAATCGACATGAACAAGCCCTGGAAGAACTTGAGCCTTTGCTCCTGGTTTTTTAAGGTCTTGGGAAGAAACCTCTTACAGATCCTGCACCTCTCGTCAGGGCTGTCCCTAACTATTCTGAGGCCTTATGCAGCCCCCCTGTGAGGGTGTGGGGGGGGCCCAGGCCTCCACTGGGGTGGGGAACTGCCGCCCAGCACTCACTGGCAGCGCAGCTGAGGCTGGGTCGCTGCACTTCCTGCCACTGGTGAGTGCAGGTCCAGCCTTGCTGCAGTCCTCAGGGGAGTGGGGGCAGGGGCGGTGGAGCGGAGCATGGGTGGGGCCTTTTGGGGAAGGGGTGGGGTGGGGGCGCAGTAGGGGTGGGAAGAGGTGGGGCTGGGGCTGGAGCAGCAGACAGCTGCACAGGGCACCAGGAAATTTGGTCCTCCAAATTTCTTGGTGCCCTACGCAGCTGCGTACTTTGCGTATGGGTAGGGACAGCCCTGCCTCTCCTTTTGGTGACTCTCCCCAAGACACTTCAAGCAGGAAGTGTGCAGGTTGCTCCTGGGCATAGATTTGCCAGAGTTCAAACTCCGGGGACTGAGGAGGCATGCCCCGGTGCCAAGGGAGCTTGGGGGTGGGGGAACCCCCCAAAGGAAACTTATGAACTAACTAATTACAACTATATACATTGAAATGTGGACACTGCCAAGAAAGTGCTTGCCGAGGCAAGAGCAATGGGTGTTCCAGCTAGCCATCACTGGCAGTAAGAAAGAACTGAGAGGATGGCAGGTCGGCAGGGCCTTATATCAAGCGCCATGAAGGCATGACTCCAGGGGCTGCCCAGGCCTATCTGACGGATACTCGAGAGGAAAAGTCTTCCGGCTGCCATGCATATGCCGTACGCACACCTAATTAGAATTGACATGAGCAATCACTCGAAGAAGAACTAATATTCTGCAACAAAGTATGTGAGAAGTCCTGAGAATCTGCAGTGTTTCCACAGTCATGAATTTCCCTGTCTTTCTTAATACAATCATAGAAACGTAGGTCTGGAAGGGATCTCAAGAAGTCATCAAGTCCAGCCTCCTGCACTGAGGCAGGGCCAAGTAAACCTTGACCATCCCTGACAGGTGTTGGTCCAACTTGTTCTTAACAACCTCCAATGATGGTGATTCCACAACCTTCCTTGGAAGCTTATTCCAGAGCTTAACTACACTTGTAGTAGAAGGTTTTTCCTAATATCCAACCTAAATCATCCTTGCTGAAGATTAAACCAAGCACTTCTTGTCCTACCTTCAGTAGATGTGGAGAGTAATCTATCACTGACCTCTTTAATAACGGCCCTTAACTACTGAAGACAGTTACTAAGGTTCCCCAGCTCCCACGCCTTTTCTCAAGAGAAAAACTTGTCCTGTTTTTTTAACCTTTTCTCATAGGTCAGGTTTGCTAAATCTGTTACCATTTTTGTTGGTTACCTCTGGATTTGTTTCTTTCCTAAAGGACATCTTTCCTAAAGTGTGGAGCCAAGAGCTGGGCATAGTACTCTAGCTGAGGCCTCACCAATTGCCAAGTAGAGCAGGACAGTTACTGTCCACAGCTTACATGCTTGTACTACACCCCAGCATATTGGTCACAGCTTCAGCACATTGTTAATTCATAGTCAATTCATGATCCACTGGTTTCAGAGTAGCAGCTGTGTTAGTCTGTATTCGCAAAAAAGAAAAGGAGTACTTGTGGCACCTAGAGACTAACAAATTTATTTGAGCATAAGCTTTCGTGAGCTACAGCTGACTTCATCGAATGCATTCGGTGGAAAATACAGTGGGGAGATTTATATATACACACAGAGAACATGAAACAATGGGTTTTATCATACACACTGTAAGGAGAGTGATCACTTAAGACGAGCTATTACCAGCAGGAAGGAGGGGTTGGAGCAAATGCGGTTGTATCGTACAGCTTTGCTGTAGACAATGGATCGTGTGGTGTGATCTGGATGAAAGCTGGAGGCATGTAGGTAGGAATAGCCGTCAGTAGGTTTCCGATATAGGGTGGTGTTTATGTGACCATCTCTTATTAGCACCGTAGTGTCCAGGAAGTGGATCTCTTGTGTGGACTGGTCCAGGCTGAGATTGATGGTGGGATGGAAATTGTTGAAATCATGGTGGAATTCCTCAAGGGCTTCTTTTCCATGAGTCCAGATGATGAAGATGTCATCAGTGTAGTGCAAGTAGAGTAGGGGCATTAGGAGACGAGAGCTGAGGAAGTGTTGTTCTAAGTCAGTCATAAAAATGGTGGCATACTGTGGGGCCATGCAGGTATCCATCGCAGTGCCGCTGATCTGAAGGTATACATTGTCCCCAAATGTGAAATAGTTATGGGCAAGGACAAAGTCACAAAGTTCAGCCACTAGGTTTGCTGTGACATTATCGGGGATACTGTTCTTGATGGCTTGTAGTCCATCTTTGTGTGGAATGTTGGCGTAGAGGGCTTCTACATCCATAGTGGCATTTGCTTCAACCCCTCAGACAAAGACAAACACCTACAAGACCTCTATCACGCATTCTTACAACTACAATACCCACCTGTTGAACTGAAGAAACAGATTGACAGAGCCAGAAGAGTACCCAGAAGTCACCTACTACAGGACAGGCCCAACAAAGAAAATAACAGAACGCCACTAGCCATTACTTTCAGCCCCCAACTAAAACCTCTCCAACGCATCATCAAGGATCTACAACCTATCCTGAAGGACGACCCATCACTCTCACACATCTTGGGAGACAGGCCAGTCCTTACTTACAGACAGCCCGCCAATCTGAAGCAAATACTCACCAAGAACCACACACCACACACCAGAACCACTAACCAGGAACCTATCCTTGCAACAAAGCCCGTTGCCAACTGTGTCCACATATCTATTCAGGGGACACCATCATAGGGCCTAGTCACATCAGCCACACTACCAGAGGCTCGTTCACCTGCGCATCTACCAATGTGATATATGCCATCATGTACCAGCAATGCCCCTCTGCCAAACTGGGCAGTTTCTACGTAAAAGAATGAATGGACACAAATCAGACGTCAAGAATTATAACTTCAAAAACCAGTCAGAGAACACTTCAATCTCTCTGGTCACTCGATTACAGACCTGAGAGTGGCTATCCTTCAACAAAAAAACTTCAAAAACAGACTCCAATGAGAGACTGCTGAATTGGAATTAATTTGCAAACTGGATACAATTAACTTAGGCTTGAATAGAGACTGGGAGTGGATGGGTCATTACATAAAGTAAAACTATTTCCCCATGTTATTTCTCCCCCCACCCCACCCCCCACTGTTCCTCAGACGTTCTTGTTAAGTGCTGGAAATGCCCACCTTGACTATCACCACAAAAGGTTTTCCTCCTTCCCCACCCTCCTTCCTGCTGGTAATAGCTCATCTTAAGTGATCTCTCTCCTTACAGTGTGTATGAAAAAACCCATTGTTTCATGTTCTCTGTGTATGTGTATATAAATCTCCCCACTGTATTTTCCACCGAATGCATCCAATGAAGTGAGCTGTAGCTCACGAAAGCTTATGCTCAAATAAATGTGTTAGTCTCTAAGGTGCAACAAGTACTTCTTTTCTTTTTTTCATGATCCACTGTAACCCTCAGAGCCTTTTCAGCCATACTACCACCTAGACACTTATTCCACCCCTGACTTTTGCTGCAGCCATGTCCTTGTTTTTTATGAACCTTTCAGGATGGAGATGTTTGCACCCTTGACTGTGATTTTTAGTCTTTAATGTTAGTACCAAAAGTATGATTATAATATGGTAATAGCATCATGTTTCTAGAGCACTACATTCTGTGGCTCAGCTTCTACCAGCCTAGTGCCTTACTTTATGAGTAGTTCTGTTTATTTCAGTGAACTACATATGACAGAAGACTCTCTGTAAGTAGGGTTGGAAAGATTAGATATTTGATTGGTAAGTGTCAATGAGCATTGCTTTAAACACACACATACACTACAGCCCAACATTGTAAGAAAAATGCTACTTGAGACTTTCTTAGCATATGATTTAAGGATGTTTATTTTGAAATTTCTGTTTTTATGGTTATAAACCTTTAACTTTTTGAATCACACCTACTGTCATTTGATAATTCTTGTGTGTCTGCAGCAATCTTACCAACCCCCAATTTCCTGCCACTGTGAAAATTTAAATTGGAAAAAAAAAATGCTTAACACCCATATATTGAGCACAACTGTGAAAATGTAAATTGCTTTAAAAAATAAACATTGCTATTATGTGTTGAAATGATTAAATAAAATAAACATTTGATTCTGCTATGTCTCATGTTAAGACTGGCACTAGCTGGGCTGGAATGCTGAGACTGTTTTCCTAACACAGTGCCGTTATGATTTACAGCATATTTTGACCATATTCTATAATTGTTTAACTACAGCTGAAGAGAAGCAAGGCTTGTCAAAAGACACAGCTTTTCATGTGCATATATTACCTCCCTAGTGCAAATTCCTTTCTATTTTAGGACAATCAGCTAGATTGTTTTACTGTAGACAAGCATGAATTAGAATTAAAAACATTTGTGGCATGCTTATTCAAAGCAGCTTGGGACACAGAAATACTATTGGAAGCTTTGGTGTTATTTTCCCCCACCCCACCCCCATTACTGATGTGTGATGTACTTAAAGCATATTAATGTTTAACCTATGTTTTTCATCTGACGTGATAAACTCTAAATGCTTGTGTCATCTATGTCGTTACAATTCTTTAGTGCTGAGCTGTTAAAAGGAAAACTCATTTTTCTGGCCTACTTATTAAGCTGTATAGGAAGGTTAAATTCTTTCCCTTCTCTGTGCTAGTCTGTTCCTCACATAGGTCAGATTCTGCAGGCTGAGGTGCATGCAGGACCTTGGTCAACTTCAACTGGATTCCACCTATGTGTAGGGGTCTATTTGTACAGATGAGATTGCAGAATTGGGTCCTAAGTCTGCAAAGAGATTCACACACTTACTGACCCCTGTGCCTGGGCAGGATCCCATGGGATTTCAGTGGGATGCCACCCTTTGCACGTGGTGCCCAACCACAGATTAAAATGAAGACTTAACTTCAGCTGGGGCATCATAAAACCACCTGGCCCCAGAGCCTGAGTAAGACTTAATGAGAGGTGGCCCCAGAGTGAACACCCCCCCACCCCCGGCCAGGAAAAGTACAATGGATATAACAAAGGGAGATACTTATTTACAGAGGGATGAGAGGAGAAAAACAACAAGGGGAAGTGTAGGGGGAGCAGTAGAACAGGCAAACCAAGGCCCCACAGGCCCAGTGGTAGCACAGTCTGAAAGGGCAGACACTGAGCTATGTGTCTGCACAGAGAGTTCAAGAGTCCTGAGCAAAGATCCAGTCCAGTGATGAGTCTTGGGTGCTCCTGGTTGTCTTCAGCGCCAGTGAACTTTCCCCAACAAACCCCTCCGGTGCCCTCTTCTGCCGCTCTCTGCAAAGCCACACAAAGCGACCACCTCCCCACTTAACTAGCTTGCAGCCTCCCTCCTTATTCCCAGTGCAGAGTCACAAGCCCCAGTACTTACAGCTCCATGCAGCTCTGGCCTGTCCTTCTCAGGCAATTCCTCCCTGGCACAGTGCTCCTCCTGGCTCCTGTCCTTGGGTGTCCCTAATTGGTTGACCTGTCCTTCCCAGGCTTCAGGCAGGTCTCCGCTGCTTCACTTTGTCAAGGGTTTCCAGGCTGCAGCCCATCTCTCCCCGGAGCTCCAGACCCCACCCCAGAGTTTCCCTTCTTTCTCTCACTGCTCCCTAAGAAAAAGATTTAAAGGGGCCATCCTTTCTACACCCCAAAGAGGTTACAAATATATATATTTTACTTTCCTGTAACAGTGTTACCCATTCATGAGTGGTGTGCCCTGTGAAACAAACAGATGTTTGGAGAAGTGTGTCAATTTACTACTGCACTGTAGTCCTGTGATTCCATTTTCAGTGTCATTAGAGATGGACTTGCATTGTCATGGAGTAGGTCCTCAAGGAATCCATTTTGAAGCACTTGGAGGAGAAGATGGTGATCAGGAACAGTCAACAGAGCATCACCAAGGGCAAGTCATGCCTGACCAACCTGATTGCCTTCTATGATGAGATAACTGGCTCTGTGGATATGGGGAAAAGTGGATGACATGATATACCTGGACTTTAGCAAAGCTTTTGATACGGTCCCCACACTATTCTTGTCAGCAAGTTAAAGAAGTATGGATTGGATAAACGGACTATAAGGTGGATAGAAAGCTGGCTAGATCGTTGGGCTCAATGGGCAGGGATCAATGGTTCAATGTCTAGTTGGCAGCCGGTATCAAGCGGAGTGCTCCAGGGGTCGGTCCTGGGGCTGGTTTTGTTCAGCATCTTTATAAATGATCTGGATGAATTGCACTCTCAGCAAGTTTACAGATGACACTAAGCTGGGGGAAGAGGTAAACACACTGGAGGGTAGGGATAGGGTCCAGAGTGACCTAGAAAAATTGGAAGATTGGGCCAAAAGAAATCTGATGAGGTTCAACAAGGACAAGTGCAGAGTCCTGGACTTAGGAAGAATCCCATGCACTGCTACAGGCTTGGGACCAACTGGCTAAGCGGCAGTTCTGCAGAAAGGGACTTTGGATACGAGTGAGCAGTGTGCCCTTGTTGCCAAGAAGGCCAATGTCATATTGGGCTGTATTAGTAGGAGCATTACCAGCAGATTGAGGGAAGTGATTATTTCCCTCTATTTTGCACTGGGGGGCCACACCTTGAGTAGTGTGTCCAGTTTTTGTCCCCCCCCCCCCCACTACAGAAGGGATGTGGACAAACTGGAGAGAGTCCAGCAGAGGGCAATGAAAATGATTAGGGGGCTGGGGCATATGACTTACACAGAAAGAATGAGGGAACTGGTGTTATTTAATCTGCAGAAGAGAAAAGAGTGAGAGGGAATTTGATATCAGCCTCCATCTACCTGAAGGTGGGTTCTAAAGAGGATGGAGCTAGACTGTTCTCAGTGGTGGCAGATAACAGAACAAGAAGCAATGGTCTCAAGTTGCAGTGGAGGTGGTCTAGGTTAGATATTAGTAAAAAATATTTCACTAGGAGGGTGGTGAAGCACTGGAACGGGTTACCTAGGGAGGTGATGGAATATCCCTCCTTAGAGGTTTTTAAGGCCCAGCTTGACAAAGCCCGGGCTGGGATGATTTAGTTGGTGTTGGTCCCGCTTTGAGCAGGGGATTGGACTAGATGACCTCCTAAGATCTCTTCCAACCCTAATATTCTATGCCAAACGTCAGGGTATGTCTATGAAAATGTTACAGCAATTTTAAGATTTTAAAGAGTTACTTAAACAGGTGCAAAAATTTGTGATGCTAACTAAACCACCTTAATAAAAAAAGAAATCACACCTTAAGTTGAACCCATGCAATTGTGTTTACAAGACCTAAACAAGTTATAATTAACTGACATGTCTGAGCAGTAGTTGAACTGCTCATTTTAATAAAACTTTTATTTTGGAAGACATTTACAAAACAGTTGAAACATGTTCCATTAGGTTACAGAAATATAGATGTCCCTCTGAGGCACAACACCAATGCATCCTCTTCCACTTTCCCCAGGGCAAGGTTGCTTAAAGTTTGCATTGCCTCACTTTGTTATAGTTTTTCCTGAAACTTCTCAATCTTCACAGTGCAGAAGCACTAGCTGTTCCAGGTCAGCCACATTTAATGTTCATCATGGACTTCAGTATTTAACTGTTGTAGTGCCTTGCCTTTGCTTTCAAAAAAAAAAAAAAGGCAGCTGTTGAAGTGCACTGATGAATTTTGAGAAACTAAAACATCCCTCCCCAAAGCAGCATGGGATATTGCACATCAGTAGTCAGTGTCAAAGTTTTTCTAGCTGCCTCAATTTTTATACAGGCAAACTGTAAAGTGGAGAATGTTAAGCATCCATTTGTCATACAATCTTGAGTCTTATTTAATTTGTGACATAGGAACCTAGGAAACTGGTATGGGTTTTAAGGGATGACCATTTGCTCTGAAAAGAGTTGAAATCTGATTTTCAACTGAAGGCCAGAAAGGAAAAAAGATTAAGCCTATGCAATCAGCATAGCTGCACTATTCCTGCCATGGGCTTGTCAGTCAACTTTGGCTGAAAGTTATAAAACTAAGAACTGTATTTAAGATTCTGTAACAAACTCTAAAAAGAGCTAAAAATCTTTGCTATCTCAGTGTATGTGCTGGTAAAGGAGTCATTTATCCTTCATATAGCTGCTATAAAGTCTTAGTATCTTACCAGAACTCAGTAATCTAGACCAGGGACTTACAGGTTCTACTTTTTCCTTAGAGCAAACATTCCCAGGGCTGAGGATTTCCCTAGGCAGCAGGCCGATGAGGGATGAGGCACTGAAATGCTTAAGTACTTAGAGGATCTGGTCTCAACATCTAAAGCTCAGTCCTCACTAGGGTTTGCCAGTTTTGATTGTACAATTCCTGTATTTTTATGAAAAAGATAGTATTGTGAATTCCCAGATGCTCCAGGTCAATCCTGGACGGTTGACAACCCTTGTCCCCATCCACCTATATTTAAAAAAAAGTTTGCCACAATAACCAAACTGTAAATTCTGACCTTTACAAAGTTCTTTGAGAGGACTTCAGTAGCATCTCTGGCCACTATAATATGCTACAGTGGCCAATTAATTTTAACAAAAAAGTATTATTTTTATCAGCTTCTAGTTTGCATTAATATCTTTTACTAGTCAGGGATATTAAAAATCAGATTTAATCCATTAGGGAAATGAACTAGCCACCTGTGCTGACTGTTGCATAAGTATTTCAGCTCTCATTTGTATTACTGTAAAGCCTAGAAGAGCCATGTTTACTATACACTATGTGATGCTAAAAACTTTAGCATTGAAAAACGATCTTGAAAGCACACCAGCTAAATCCACTGCACATCCTTTCCTATGTCTATTTGGCATAGAACCACCAATATTTAAACATCCATTCATGACCATTTTTAATTCATGTACATCAGAGACTAGCCAGTTATTTCAATATTACTTTATTTTAAAACAGCTAGGTCACAACACTAAGCTCAGCCCATTCTGCCAATATACAAGCTACAAATGCTTGTCTGACAGTCAAGGGTTAATCTTTAGTAGCATACTTGAGAGTGAGTAAAAATCCATATAAAATATTCATAGTTTCCATAGGAACACAGATAATGTGACCCCCATCTCCTAGTCATTCATTTTGTTGCATTTATGCAGACCCTAGACTTTAACAAAAAAACATTTAAAAATTCTAGCAAGAAATTAAGTTAATGGTCCCCAAAATGCCCTAGATATTCAATAAAACAAACTTGCAATTAAAAACAATATCTATACATTAATACTAGTTGAAGCACAAGTTGCTGGATGATGTTCAATTCCACTTTCCCAGGCACAAGACAGTGGCAAAGTACTGACATCCTGCTCCTCCACTTCAGCTAAGAAACCTTGCTCCTTAATCTGTTGCATTAGTTGCCTAAGTAAGAGGAAAAAGCAAGTCAGGAAACAATCCATATATTTTACCCTGATTTAATCAATTGCAGTATCAAGTGGATCATGTTAAAGTTAAATCATAATTTGACCCTCCCATCTCCAGATCTACTGATAACAGGAGGTTTGCTCAGAAGTAGAATGTGAACCATGAAGTAACAGCTTTAAATCAGAATTGCATTCAGAATCAGTGATTAGAATGACTTATTTGGGCATATGCAATTACTCTGTCTCCCCTCCACAACCCTAGTTACATCCCATCCCACTCAATTTTGCTGGACAGCAAAAGTCCTAATGTAGATGCAGTTATGTTGAGTGGCATGTGATTTTTTCCACTCCTACCAGACACAGCTACACCAGCAGAATTTAAGTGCAGAACAGGCCAGAGGAACACTAAGCTTCATTAGAACAAAGAGTATTTCACTTAGGGATTGTACCTCTTCAAGCCCCTCACTTTACACAACTATGTTGCCAGAAGTCTGTTGTGTAAACCTGGTTTAACTTAAATTAGTGGTGTCCCAACATCTAGCTTGCTGGTATGCATTTGGCCCCTTTAACACATTTTACGATTTCATTTTAGGTGTCCAGCCTTTCTGCTTTCAAAATACAAAGCTTCCAAATAGGAATGAAGTGTAAACTAATATACTGACATCTTCAAGAACCTGGGGTAGTGAGGGGGAAAACACCTGAGTGACCCAGCTATGCTGGCAGAATTGTGCTTTTACTGTATAGCTAGTTTCACTCATGGAGGTGGTTTTACAGTACTGGTTTAAAAAAAAAACAAAACAAAACACCCCCCCCCCCCAAAACTGCCAGGATAGCTACATCCACACTACAGAACTTTCCTGATACAGCATACCAGTAAAGCACCCCAGTGTAGAAATAGTCATTACAAGATCTCAGGAAGAAAATTTTCCATTTGCCAGTCAGATGGCCACAACAGCAATCCAATATTGTATCTGTAAAGCAACTTAAGTGACTGACATGTTTTTAAGCCTACTGTTCCCCCACCCATTTAAAATTATCACATGGAGTCTTTATAAAACCATAAGATTGGCAGAAAAAGTGACCTCAGCTGCTATGTGAAAGACCCATGCAAAAAAAAAAAAAAAAAAAAAAGATGACCTACTATACAGGAGAAACTGCATTTGTTATGACTATCTAGAAAGAGAATATGGCAAGTTTCACTAACAAGTTTCTGTTACATTAGGCTGGAATTTTCAGAGGCATTTAAGGAGGCAATGTGTCCAAATCCCATTTAAAAACAGGAGCGGATATTTATTTCCTTGGGGGGAGGGGGAGAAGAGTCTCAGTGATATAGTCCTAGGCTATGATTAGAGAGCATCCCTTTAAATCCTGCTAGCTACAGGCAGAATTTGTCTTCTAAAGTAACACCTGTCAATTCATAATAAACAGACCTGTGGATTAGTCAGCAAGGAGTTTTGGTTCAAGTGAATAACTATCAAGAGTTCTTGGCAGGCCTAGTAAGATTCTCCCACCTAAAGCAAAAGTGCAACAAGTTACTAACCATGCTGGCCTTGACATCACATAATTTATTGCTGGCCTCTGGAATCCATTGAAAGTGGAAGCAGCTGCAACTGTGTAGGCACCCATATTTTCAAATAGCATCCAATCACCAACTTGCAGCTCTGGCATATCAAAGCGCTCAACAATACGATCCAGGCCATCACATGTTGGTCCCCATATGCTACAGGAATAACAGCCCTCATCTGGTTTAGGTCTCTGAAAAGAGAAGCAAGTTACAAATTACTTTTGACTACCCTTATACTTTCAAGGGACTAAAGCAGGAGTATTCCCAAACAAATAGTTGCCATGAAGGAGATGATTAAAGGTGTAGAACTCCAGCTCCAAAGTGGAGACGAAAAATAGATGTTGGCAGGGCCTCCTACATGAACGATCTTCAGCTTTGGAATCTGCTCCACTGAATGGCCCAGAGCTCACATTTGCCAACCCAGGCATTTGTCAGGAGTGGTGGTAGGATGGTGAAGATGGTAGTGGGTGAAATACAAAGGCATTATGCTTGAGTTTATTTGCACAGTGGAATGAGCAGTCTATATGTTGGTTTACTACCTGGAGCAGAGGTGGTCAAACTCTGGGCCATAGGACCACCCTGCCCAGCCATTAAGCTCCTGGCTGGGAAGGCTAGCCCCTAGCCCCTCCCCTTGCAGCCTCAGCTCACCTTGCTGCCAGCACTGCTGGCCTGCCCCAGTGCTCTAGACTGCATGATAGGTTCCGGTCAGGTGGCTCAGCTGCCAGTCCTGGTGCTCTGAGCAGCATATTAAGGGGGTGGAGGGGGATGCAGTCAGGGAACAAGGAGCAGGAGGTGGGTATTTGGAGGTTCTGAGGGGGGCAGTCAGGCTGTTTGGGGAGGTATAGCCTTCCCTACCCAGCCCTCCATACAGTTTTGGAATCCTCTGGAGGTATACTGTACCTTTTGCAAGACTGGCTTAACATGTGCATGATCATATAGGATGCAATTGAATGATCCATACACGCCATCATTCACATAGTACATAAGAGTTTTGCCATTAGTATCATCTTCATCTAAAAAGATGAAAATAGGACAATAAAAACCTTTGAAAGCAAGTTTTGTATCTGGTTGCAAATGAGATTAGGAGATCTAGATTTACATACCATCAGAACCTGACTGCTCCTTTAATACAACTTTTTTTGCAATTATGTTAACAGCGAGTGTGAAAGCTGATGCAACATAGTATCTACCAGGCTCCGCAATAATTCTTATTCCAGAATCACAAGGAAAGTATTTGTCCAATGCTGGATTGATTACATTTGTGATCTAATCAAGAGACACACAAGGTTAGTGACTGTACAAAGTACCAAGCTAAAAAGTTATTAAACTGGCTATTGCAAGAGCCAAAAGGATAAGGATAAGGATCTAAAACAGTGCAAAGTGCTACGCTCAGTACATGTCTGGTTAGACTGACCTGCCACTTGGTAAGGCAACTCCCACTCTTTAACATGCTGTGTATTTATACCTGCTACTGTATTTTCCGTTCCATGCATCTGATGAAGTGGGATCTACAACCTATCCTGAAAAGTGATCCCTCATTCTCACAGCTCTTGGGAGACAGACCAGTCCTTGCTTACAGATAGCCCCCCAATCTGAAGCAAATACTCCCCAGCAACCACACAACATTAATTCAGGAACCTATCCTTGCAACAAAGCCCGATGCCAACTCTGTCCACATATTTATTCAAGTGACATCATAGGACCTAATCATGTTAGCCATGCCATCAGGAGCTCGTTCACCTGCACATCTACCAATGTGATATATGCCATCACGTGCCAGCAATGCCCCTCATGTATATTGGCCAAACTGGATAGTCTCTATGCAAAACAGACACAAATCTGACATCAGGAATCAAAACATTCGAAAACTGGAAGAATACTTCAACCTCTCTGCCACACTGTGGAAGACTGCAGGGTGGCAATTCTGCAACAGAAAAGCTTCAAAAACAGACTCCAAGGAGAAACTGCCTGAATTAATATGCAAACTAGATACCATTAACTTGGGTTTGAATAGAGACTGGGTCATTACACATATTGACTATTTCCCCATGTTAAGTATCCTCACACCTTCTTGTGAAGAGTCTAAATGGGCCATCCTGATCACTACAAAAGTTTTATCTCCTGCTAATAGCAGCTCATTTTAGCCTCTTACAGTTTGTATGGCAACTTCTACCTTCTCTGTATGTATGTGTATACACACTCACACCCACCTTCTTACTGCATGTTCCGTTCTATGCATCCGATGAAGTGGGCTGTAGCCCATGAAAGCTTATGCTCCAATAAATACTCAACTTTTATTATGCTCTAATAAATGTTAGTCTAAGGTGCCACAAGTACTCCTGTTCTTTTTGCAGATACAGATTAATACGGCTGCTATTCTGAAGCCATTTACTCGGTCTGTTAATGAAAGCCATACATGTATTAAAAGGGCTAAGGCGATCTACTTGAGTCTGCAATTAACAGGAGAAATAATTATGATTTCAGTTCCAAATCAAGAACAAAGATCCCACTAGTCTTAATACAAATCAAAAGGGAAGCAAGATACCAGGTAAATAAAGGTTTGCCCAAGTTTACTATATCAAAATACCTTCACAACCTGACAAACCAAGTATTAATTATAAATCCAACATACCTCTTCAAATTTAAGCTTGACATCTTCAGAACCAGGGAAGCCACCACCAATATCAAGCAGATGCATACTGAAGCCAAGTTCTGTCTGCAATGTGAACATGTTAAAATGGGGCAGTCAAGCAAAGAAGTGATTCTTGAATAGTCTAACAGGTCAAAACCAACTCAGCTGGAAGACTGATTTTATTTTTAAAGAGTTGCATTTTATGGATACTTCTGACAAAGAAAACAGACTAGTAAGTTTACAAAGCACTAGTACAGGAGAACTAGCAAGTCTTTTTTCCACAAAACTTAAATATTGGGTCAACTATCAAAGGATTACCAAGATTCAAAAAGTAACTGACCATATGAAGCCGAATACTAACTGTACAGGAAAGGGTATAAAGCCTCTTAAGTTTTTGTTTCCAAAGTTGTACATTACTTTTTTTTTTTTCTTCAAGTGCCATTTCATTCTGAAAAGTCAGTTGTATGGTCAATACTGTGAAAATAGTGGTCCAGAAGCAATGTTCTTAAGTAAATTCATACTTACTCCCATATCAAAGACACAACGGGCATCAGAAATAGCTTGAACAAAGGTCTCTGGGTCAGTACAGCCACTTCCAACATGGAAACTGGAAAACAGAAGCAAATCTCAGTTGTCTTTTGGAAGATTTAAGTTTTAAGCAACTAATTTAGACAAAAGTAATATGTAGTAGCAGATTATGGTGTCAGTTCTTGTGAGTGGGCAAGTCATTTACATATTTATAAAAATCTTTATTACAATGCATATTTCTAGATGGGTGTTTTGAGAGTTTGTATGTACAGATCATAGTTATTACTAACCTGACTCCAATAACGTCAAGGTCAAGTTCTTTTGCCCGCTCCAGAAGAAGTCTGCTAGTTTTCAGGGTAGCTCCAAATTTAACACTCAGGCGACAAACTGCTTTGGAGTCATCAGTTGCGATGCGCAAGACTAGCCTAGAAACAGTGACTAGTTTAGTGCCAATCCACTAGATCATAGAATCATAGAATATCAGGGTTGGAAGGGACCTCAGGAGGTCATCTAGTCCAACCCCTGCTCAAAGCAGGACCAATCCCTAAATTTTTTTTTTGCCCCAGATCCCTCAAGGATTGAACTCATAACCCTGGGTTTGGCAGGCCAATGCTCAAACCACTGAGCTATGCCTGATATTCTAGAGCAGACAGACAATCTGGTTGAAATAGGTTTCAGGTCAGGAGAATGGGGAGATTTGAGAGATGTTTACAACTTCTAGAAGGGGTTCTCAAATTTCATTGCAGCATGACCCCCTTCTAACAAAATAATTACTACATGATCCCAGGAGGGGGGCTGAAGCCTGAGCCTGCCCAAATCCTTCTGCCCCAGGCAGGAGAACAAAGCCAAAGCCCAAGCCTCAAGCCCCAGGCTGGGAAGGGGTAGGAAGGGTGGCAAAGCCAAAGCCCCAGGGCTTCAGCCCCAAGCAGGGGGCCTCTAACCTGAGCTCCACCACACAGGGCTAAAACCCTTGGGCTTTGGGCCCTAGCAAGTCTAACGCCAGCCCTGGCAGCCCCATTAAAACAGGGTCCCGACCCACAGTTTGAGAACTGTGGAGAGATTTCTAGCAAGTCAAATTTAAAATAAGCTAACTTTGCTGTAAAATGTTAAATTTGGTCCACCTTTGTCAACATGCAAGCAAGTTTATATTGTCCTTCTTTGTAAGCCAATACGCTATTAAACTATACTTGACAAAGGTCTATATTGCCAGAAAAATTTGTGTTCTCTTCCAATTTTGTGTTAGTGTTAAAAGCTTAGAAATAAAGCTGAATGTGTGCGTTACCCAAGTACCGCTAATACAGGATAGGTGAATTTAAACATGTTAAGCTCATTAAGAGGCACAAAACCAAAAACTCCTTACTTTGCCTTTGGATGAGCTCTTGCAATTTTCATTAGCTCTACTTCACTATCAAAAGTCATCATCCGCACACCACTGCTTGCAGCATGTTTAATTTGAGAGATTTGTTTACAAGGATTTGCATATATTATTCGTTCTGGAGGTACACCAATGTTCTGTACCAACTGGATTTCAGTCTGGAAAAAGAAGAAGATTACACTCTGCTAGCAAGAAACAAGGATATTTTTCAACAAATGGATGACCTCATCCAGAAAGTAGAGTGTGAAGATGTAGCACTGACATTCAAGAAACACTCCTAGTTGTTATATACAAACAAAGCTGTAACATCCATATATGAAGTTACCATTAAAAACAAACACAAAAAACCACACACACACACAACCACAACTGAAGCTCTTACCTTACTAGCACAATCAAACCCTGCACCAAGAGCAGCAAGTGTCTTCACTATAGCTTTACTGTCGTTACATTTGACAGCATAAAAGGGTGTTACTCGAGGGAGTGCTTTGTACCATCGGAAATGCTTCTTTAGGACATCCCCAAGGTCAGCAACATAGAAAGCATCTTTATCATCCTAAAAGAAAAATATCAGATCATCTTCAGGAATGCCCCCTATGAGTCATTACACAAAGTAAGACTATTTCCCCATGGTATTTCTCCCTCCCACTCCACCCCCCACTGTTCCTCTGATATTCTTGTTAACTGCTGGAATTAGCCTACCTTGCTTGTCACCATGAAAGGTTTTCCTCCTTCCCCCCCCTGCTGCTGGTGATGGCTTATCTTAAGTGATCACTCTCCTTACAGTGTGTATGATAAACCCATTGTTTCATGTTCTCTCTGTGTGTGTGTGTGTGTGTGTGTGTGTGTGTGTGTGTGTGTGTGTGTGTGTGTGTGTGTGTGTGTGTGTGTGTGTGTGTGTGTGTGTGTGTGTATATATAAATCTCTCTTCTGTTTTTTCCACCAAATGCATCCGATGAAGTGAGCTGTAGCTCACGAAAGCTTATGCTCTAATAAATTTGTTAGTCTCTAAGGTGCCACAAGTACTCCTTTTCTTTTTGCGAATACAGACTAACACGGCTGCTACTCTGAAAAGGGTTCTTCAAAGTTACAGTATAGATTTTTTTTTTTGGAGAAAGTATAATACATTTCTAAGTTTGAGTAGAGTTAATATATAAAATTGTATTTTCAGAAAATGCACTCATGTTTTGCTAGCATACTTACAGAGGAAGAAACTTCATTTATTTTTTGGTCTAGAATATCCTTGGCAGTAAAGCCTTCATCAAGGAAGGTGAAGTCAAACTCCTCATTGCTGAAGCTGAGCATTGTTTCTAAGAGTGTAAATGCAACAAACTGTGGATATAGAAAGTATGTTAGTTCATTCAAATTAGCAAAGAGACTCACAGAACACTAAATGATAGTCAAGATCCACAAACTTACATGGACAACTAAGAAATATCAGCTTTGTTTAAATTCTTTCGACAGTGCACCCAAAGCTGTGCTTCAGAAAAGCAAAGTCTTAACAGATTAAGGCAAGTTTTCTGTCCTCTGTGCAGCAGTTGTATGATGTTGCATTGAAACTGTTCAAAGAAAAAAAAAAAAAAGGAAAGAATAAGTCAGTTATGGAAGTTTAGAAAAATGACAATTTAAAAAAAAAAACTTCTTTAAAAACAGGAGTACACTGAAGAGTATACACTAAGCAAAGCAAGTTGTTATATAAAAAATGCATCACAAGTATTTTAACATGCCCAATTTTTATCATTCAACATTTCATCTCTTTCAAGAGACTCTACAGGTAGTTACATATGCAAACATTTGGCCAAGTTAGGTCTCTGAAAATTGCCATCTGCACATACTCTGAGGTTGGCAGCTAAAGTCTCTGAAAATTGTTTCTATAGAATAAGTTCCACACCAGGGACTGAACAGGCCTTTCCCTGCAATTGCTCCACATGGCTGCCAGGTTGGTGTGACAATAAGAGGACAGAAGATGGTTTCTCCTGTTCTGCCAATGCTTCCCCCCTCAGGCATCCAGGCAATGTGAAGAGAAAGTAGCCTCACTCAAATGCTAAGGGACAAGGTCTGAAGCCACTAGAGAACACTCTTCCAGGATCTGGAACTGAACTTAGAATTTTTAAGTCTCCGTTTTCCTCAGCTGTCTAACAAATAGCTGTGAAATCCACTAGTAAAGTATATGTATTTCATGCACCTCTACAGGCTGGTCCAAATGGAGGATGGCAACCAATTATTTTATTGACTCAAGTGATAGAAGTCTGTGCTGTGAATCTAAAGAACCCAACCCTGCTAATGATCTGGGTGGAGCTTGATATGGTTCCACATGACAAAGTGGAGGGTTTTTTTAAGCTTGGGAAAATACATAAACCACCACATGTTAAAAGGGTTATGGCTGCAAAATTTAGTACTCAGGAAATGCCCTAGTGTTGTATGCATTAGGGGGTCTTTAATTACCATTAGCTCCCACCTCCCCCAGAACCTGCCTTCATTCAATAGACAGGAAATAAATTGGGGTTGGATAGTCAACAAGGCTATTGTCTGTAAGACTGCTGCCTCATCTGAGTAGAAGTTTGGAAGGTGTTTAACAAATGAGGCAGGGGACTGCTAGAAGAGGGGAAAAAAAAAAAAAAAATATAAGGCAGCTGAATGCAACCCTGGAGAATTTGTAGATTTTCTCCCCGTCTCTGCCACAGAATTCCTACGTAAGTCACTTAAACTGAAGTTTTTACAGGTGTTCAACGATGTACTCATTTTCTGGGTGCCCAATTTGAGACAAATGGAACCCGATTTTTATTCATGTGCAATTGACATCTATGTTCAAACCACAGCTCCCTTTAATTTCTATAAAATGCCAAGTAGTCACATTTAGTGAGCCCTGTTTGCCATATTTCAGAGTAGCAGCCGTGTTAGTCTGTATTTGCAAAAAGAACAGGAGGACTTGTGGCACCTTAGAGACTAACAAATTTATTGGAGCATAAGCTTTCCTGAGCTACAGCTCACTTCATCGGATGCATTTGAGCTGTAGCTCACGAAAGCTTATGCTCCAATAAATTTTAGTCTCTAAGGTGCCACAAGTCCTCCTGTTCTTTTTGCCATATGCACTGAAAGAAGCAGGGAGACTATGGGGGAAAAAAAAAAAAAAAAAACAGCGCATCATGTAATTAAAACTGTATCCTAATTCACATGAGGGCTGAATTTAGATTGCGTGGGCAGCCTCAACTCTGGCATTTCTTAGCTTTTGCCGCTTGACTTTGAAACCTTGAGGTTCTTTTAACGGTTACTGTGAAACTGAAACAACAACAGCTCTAATTTCCTCACGTTGTCGCCAAACCCTTGGCCTGGCAGTTTCAGCTCATGCCCGAGTTAACACACGGGACGTCTGTAGCACCCCGCCGCCTGCAGCGTCTTACAGATTAAGTCTTCTACATGACCGCACGCCCTGCATCCCTCAAGGGCTGCTGACAGAGTTTTACAGCTCACGCCCAACTCGAGAAACCTGCAGGTTCAAGTGAAGATTTAATTCGTTCGCTCCAAAGTACCAACGCCTCAGCCCTAGGAGTAGCAGCTACACGGAAGTCCCCGGGCCCGGGGCAGGCACCCCGCGTGGACAGCTTCGCGTGTTTTTCCAACCCAGGAGGATTTCAGGGATGCCCTTGGGGGCCAATTTAAGGAACCAACATGAACGGAGCGGAAACCCCTGAACGTCGCCTTCCACGCAAGCGGTTCAGGCCAGTCGAGGTGCCCGCGGTTTTGCAGGGAGCGCGACGGCGATCAGCGGGGCTGCTTCGTACAATTGCAACCGCGCGAGCCCGTCTCGGCGGCCGGGCCGGGCCCAAGCCCCCGGGGCAGGAGGGGGCCGGCGGCCCGCGCCGAAGCGGCTCTCCCCGGGGACCGCGCAGCCCCTTCCGTCCGTCCCGGGCGCTCCCCGCAGCCCTGCCGGGGACGCCCCATCTCCGGCTGGGTCAGCGACGCTGCGCAGCGCGCCCCCGCCCCCCGGCCCGTCTCTCCGGCGGGGCTGGCGAGACACGTGGCTCTAGCGGCCGGCCGGCTTCCTTCCAGCCGCCCCCGCCCGGGCCCCTCACCTCAGGCAGCGCCCGTCATGGTTCAGCGCGTCGCCCGGCAGCCGGTCGGTCCCCGAGTCCCGTGCCTCCTCCTCAGAGACGGGCCCCGCTGAGCTCGCTGCTGGCGCCGGAGTGGACGCGCCGCCCGAGGAGGAGCCGCCACAGGCGCTGCCGACCGGCTCGAGAGCAGCGACTGACAAAAGCCGCAGCGCCCGCAGAGCTCTTATTTATAGGCCGGACTGCGTCGCTATGACAACGCACCAGCTCAAACCAGCCCCGATCGGCTGGGACCGGGCAGGAGCCGCCGCCGCAGGCCGCTATTGTGACGTTAGAGTTTTCGAACACGCGCACGGGTTCGCCACGCCTTCTCCGCCCTCCCCCCGGGGCCGGGTTCTAAGGCCTGGGGTCCAGACCGGGCAGGCAACGTTTCGCCGGTGGCTCCTCCTCCCTTCCTTTCCGATGCTTCCACCCCTCCCCGTGCTTCTCTGCTGCTACTTCCTCGCTGCTGTTCCCCTTCCTGTGCACCCGCTCCTGTTACCCGCACCCTTGCTGTTGCCCCCTCTGCTGCTTCCCTCCACCTGCTCCCTTTCCTGGAAGGGTTTCATAACAGACCGGGGGTGCTGAGACAGCTCCCAGTCCCCTCTTCCTGGCATTGGGATTTCCATTGAAGTTCACATCGGTTTGCAGGGGTCATTGACTGGGAACCCTTTAAAAATCAACTTGGATTCAAATCTCTGCCGGGCCAGTTTAGATTCGAATGCAGTAAGGGTCAGCTCACCATTTTACCTTTCTAGAGTAGATAAATTGAGGACCATGTGCTGTCTTTCACTTGAGAGCTTAAAGACAGGTTCTGGGTAAAACTTTCAAAAGAATCTGTGTGACCTGTGCCCAGATCCTCTTGGTATTTAGGTTTCTAGCTCCCATTGATTTCAGTGGGAGTTAAGCATGTTTGAGGATCTGGGCTTAGGAGCCTAAGTCCCATTTTCAAAGGGGATTTAGGCACTTCGCAGACTTTGGCTCCTGAGTGAAAATTTTACTTCCAGTCTCTGAGTAGGTTTCAGAGTAGCAGCCGTGTTAGTCTGTATTCGCAAAAAGAAAAGGAGTACCCGTGGCACCTTAGAGACTAACAAATTTATTAGAGCATAAGCTTTCGTGAGCTACAGCTCACTTCATCGGATGCATTTGGTGGAAAAAGCAGAGGAGAGATTTATATACACACACACAGAGAACATGAAACAATGGGTTTATCATACACACTGTAAGGAGAGGTTTCAGAGTAGCAGCCGTGTTAGTCTGTATTCGCAAAAAGAAATCATCAAAGAGACTTATACAGGGGAAGGGGTGTGTCTTGCTTTCCTGTGCCAAAATGTCCCTTCCCCTACTGATACTATTGCTACTATTGCGTACCCCAGCAGTGGTTGTAGTTTCACAACCTGTATGCAATCCTTTAGGCTGAAAAATGCAGTAGAAGTGTGATGCAATTATTATTGTCAATAAGCTGCTGTATTGCAAGTTAATAATGTTATTGAACCAACAATTTTAGGTTTAGTGAAAATAAATATTGTGCTGCTACTTAATTTTCCCTCTAAAGTGTATATGATTTGAACCTTGTAATTTTGTTATTTAATCTTATGACACTTAGACCTGCTTGTGATACATTTCACACATAAGACATTGCACAAAATTGTTTCTTTGTGTGTGTGTGTGTGTGTGTTTTAAATCAGATCATATTTTATGCCATGAGTCTGCATAGTGGGGCTGTGTATATGTTAAGCACATGAGTCTTTTGCAGAATCAGGGCCTAAATCTTTAACTGAAGTATGCAGTACATGGAAGGACATGTCTTCCTGCACTCTGGCCAAATTCAGTTCTGGTGTAAGCAGACCCTTCACCAACCCTGTTAACACTGTATCTGAACTTGACCCAATGTTAATTTAAAAAGTAGGGGAGTAAAGTATGTGTTGCTTAAGAATGTATATAGTACTAAAAATGTAGTTTGGGGGGAGGTTTAAGGCTAAGCCAAATATTGTCTTGACTTTGTTGAGAGTTGCTCATCCTATCTCAGAATTTAGCTCACCTATTGTGAAACTAAATTTAACAGAGATAGTTTCCTCGCACTGATAGTTGCAAAACAAAAGAAAGTTTAAACTATCTAACTGATATGTTTCACAGTTTTCTCTTTTATTACATAAGGGGATTGTAATGATAAAGTCAGCATGGTCTAACATAGGATTAAATCAGTGGCAAAGTTCCATTGACTTTAATAGGAGCAGAGTCACTCACACACGCAAACCGAAAACGAAGTGACACATCACATTTTTGGTATAAACCAAAGAAAGGAAATTCAGAGTCAAGGCTGACATTCTGGGCCAAATTAATCTTTAGTGTAATTCCACTCAAGTTGATGGAGTTACACTTGGGATAAACATCTCTTAAAGCTGTCCTGCATATGCCTATATTTCAACACATGCTATGTATGTCAAAACTGTCATCTGTATACAGAGATGCTTACCACAGCCATAACAAGGCAGAGGACCGGAAATGGCTACCAGTATCTAGAGGATGTTATGCAAAACGCTTGTTAGAACTTTAACAATTTTTTTTCCTTTTTGTCTTGACAGTGAAATGTGTTTCCTTTATGAAGTTATTTTGTCTCCTGGTGCACTGGCTTGTTATTGTAGGGCTGCTTGCATGGGATTGGATTTCTGGCATTGATTTTTTGTGTATGTTGGTGGTGGGCTTTTTGTTACTAGGGGAAAAAACAAATTGGGGGGGGAGTCACATATACATATATTTTCATGAATAATGCTCCTTTTAAAATTAACTATTTTTTCCTCCTGGAGTGACTGCCCTTGCTACCATTCTGAGAGGCACTATATTTACACTGGGACTTCTTTTCCCTCTGCCAGTATTTTCAGAGTCCTAGATTAAACATTTTGCCATCTCAGTTTAAATTAAAGGATCCTGTTCTGCTTTCATAGTGTCAGTGGGAATGTTGCCATTTTCTTTAGTGAATAAAAGACTGATTCCAAAGTTAGTAACCACAGGGCAGATTTTTTTTTAAAGTCTCTGATTATTTCTAAGAAAAGCATGAAATCTACAAGTAATTGCTATCACAAAAAGTCAAATCAGGGTGATCTGTGCTCAGGTGTTGAGCATTTTCCTAATTCCCAAAGGGTCAGCTCCTGTTTTCATTAAAGTCAGAGTTTTAGCACTGTCTTCAGGAGTAAAATGTGCTATCAATGTAGAAATGACAAGTAAAGAGAACAAAAGAGAAGATATACTCAGCCCAGATTCACCCCTCCCTCTTAAACAGGTTAGGATTTTTGCATGGGGTGCCACAAATTGTAAGGACAGCCCAGCAAGCTGTCAGCTAGGGGTACTATTGAAGCATTGTGTCTTGTAGGAGTGGTTACACCTGTGAAAAGTTGATGTAAAATGCTGCTCATTGGTACAAGTGAGTGGGAAATGCTAACCAGGTAGCATTTTGCATCAAGTTTGCCCAGGTGGAACTGACTTACACAAGATGCAAGGCAAGAGATTCTCAGGCCTAGCCAGGAAGGATAGTCTCTCATTGCTTGAGTGACCCTCTTTGGAAGGCGGAAGAAGCTGCACCCAGCTCTCCTGAGGTCTTTTGAGAGTGATGCTGACGAATGGGATCCCAGAGGATTCCCATTTATGGATTGTGTTATAGTGTGCACTCACCACCAGAGCACCCAGTTGTGTCATGGCACAGCATCACAGGGACTCTTCCTCTCTAGCGCCTCCCTGTGTCTTGGTTCCACAATGGTCTGCCACCTCCCAGCGAGGGTGTCTGTGCATCCCCTTGATATCTGAACCTGCTGCTTTTTCTTCCAGCAGGACACTTTCTTAGGGCAGATTGTGAAAAGAGACTGGGGCCTCCAGCAGGGATCAGTGAATGCCTGGTACACCCTGTCACAGACTAAAATAAAGAAAAATAATTAGAAGAGCAGGTAGATAAGAAAGAGAAGAGAATTTTGAGCAGCATCCAATGAAGTGTCTGGGAATGCTACTGAGGTTGGTTAAAAAATAAACCAATTAAAGAAAAAACAAAATAATCTCCAAAAATGAATTTTTTGAAATTGTGTGTGCGTGCATGCACATACTTAATTTTAGGAAGGTTTCATAAAGGATTAAACCAAGGAAGTAGGGGGGAAAAAATCAAGCCTGCATGAAACATCAACATTAATTTATTTTTGAAGTGCTCCTTTCCATATAGACATTTGTGGTACTGCACAAAAATTATAAATATCAAAACATCATCAATCAAGGGATGTCTAACAGAACCCCTGCCCCCCTCTCCGAAAAACATGGGGTGAATAATGCTAATGCTGAAAACATCTCTGGGAATTTTGTTTAATGTGTTAGCAATCAGGAAAGACGGACTGAAATGGATGTCATGGGGATGTCACTTTAGGGCTCACTGCAGCAAAAGTACAATTCCTTGCTGACCTAATATGGGACAGTAGGGCCCCTAAATGGCAGGTTATATCAGAAAACAAATCTCATCAGGCTGAGGCCAAAAGAGATGATCATGGATATAAATTGGGCTTATTCCTTTGAGCTTTAGAAGGCAGCAGGACCCACCTCAAGTAATTTTTGATAAGCATCCAAACTTTTGAGGTCACTTCTATTTATTGTTGGCCTGTAGCATAACTGATGCCTCACCAGGACCCTCAATTTGTTATTTTTCCAGCAGTTGTCTGCTGACCAGCAGCTGGGCTAATGTGTCTCAGAAGGTTCTACTATATCACCAATAATGGATGTGCCATTCAGAGCCTTTGGGGGCATATCAATGCTATGACAGATGAATAGGCCACTTTTTAATAAAGAGGTTCATGAGATGATCCGAATGCAGAGAAAAACTGGGGATGACAAGCGATTGTAATTAGATGGAGGGAGAACTGATCTCTGGATGAGAGAGCAAAGGCAATGAATATTAAGTAGCAATTATACTGGGTAGGAAGGCAAGAATACATGAAGGGGCAAGGGAATGCAATCATATTTGGTGAGGGAACTCAAGTAATACAAGGGAAAGAGGTCCAGATGACAGCAGGGGGTTGTAGTTACCTGAGGTGCTGGTTTACTCCTAAACTCTCCTGATGCTGTATTGGCTGCTTTAGAATTGCATTCCAATATTTGATGTATTGCATTATTTCCTTCCAAAAAAACGTTTTTGCTGGGTGATTCTCTCTTGACGCCCTTGAAAGAGTTTGGTTTTAAGGGAGGGTTGGGGGGAAGGTTAGGTTTTGCTGGGGGAGTCAACATTCAAATATATAAATGAGAAGAGGGCCTAAACTGGTAAACTGTAGAAACACAAACTGTCATAAAATGCAATCTTTGCTTCTTATTTTGTCCTCTCCCAGAAAAATGCCCTGGGTCTCAGTGCTGGCTGCCAACCTGAGATTACCAGTCATGCTCAATAGTCAACAACAAAGAAAGCTTTATTATTCTTATTTTCCTCCAGTGGACAAGCTGTCAAAAGACTTAGAAAAGTGTTATGAAGATAACAAAAACTTGGAACATGCTTCTTATGATAGAAACAAAACATTGGCAAACTTGGTGATAGTCCAAATCCTAAGTCTGAAGAGCCGACCCAAGGTCATATGGGATCCCATGGGGATATTGAGATGGAGCCTTCAGAACTTCCATAAGGCCTTAGAGACTACATTAGATTTAATAGTTACATGGTCCACTGTTGTCTGGCAGAAGAGGAAGTTTATGCTGTTGTGGCAGAAGAATGTATTTCGCATGCTACCACACATTTTTATTTTGTCCTCTTCCCTCTACCCCGTCTCTTCCTTCTACGGTCTTCTTGTTGTGTTTTGTCTAACCTTAGATTGTAAGATCTTTGGGGCAGGGCTCATGCCTTGTTTTGTAAGGCACCAAGCACACTTTTAGGCTTTGTATAGATAATAACAACAACAACAATAATAATAATATAATATAATGTATGGGCTAGCAGAAGAGTAAGTGTACGTAGCTGGAACTAGGGTAGCTTGCAGGGGAAGTCTGCTACTGGCTGCTGTGAAATACTTAATTTTGTTTCTGGTGAAGGATGTTAGACTTTGGTGTGAGTAGCAATACTTGATGCTGTAATGCTTTCCATCTGAGGCTCTCATAGTGCTTTTACATTAAGAAATTAAACTGTCCAAGACCCCATGAGATAAGGTGAATATTAGGGCTGTCAATTAATCGCAGTTAACTCACACGATTAACTCAAAAAAATTAATCACAGTTAAAAAAATTAATCGTGATTAATCGCACTTTTAAACTCACTGTTAAACAAGAGAATACTAATTGAAATGTAATTAAATATTTTTGGATGCTTTTCTACATTTTCAAATATATTGTTTCAGTTACAACACAGAATACAAAGTGTGTACTGCTCACTTTATATTATTATTTTTATTAAAAATATTTGCATTGTAAAAATGATAAACAAAGTGTTTTTCAATTCACCTCATATATGTACCGTAATGCAATATCTTTATCATGAAAGTGCAATTTATAAATGTAGATTTTTTTTTGTTACATAACTCCACTCAGAAAACCAAAACAATGTAAAACTTTAGAGCCTACAATTTCACTCAGTCCTACTTCTTGTTCAGCGAATCAGTGTCTTAGAATCATAGAATATCAGGGTTGGAAGGGACCTCAGGAGATCATCTAGTCCAACCCCCTGCTCAAAGCAGGATCAATCCCCAATTTTTGCCCCAGATCCCTAAACGGCCCCCTCAAGGATTGAACTCACAACCCTGAGTTTAGCAGGCCAATACTCAAACCACTATCGCTAAGACAAGTTTGTTTACATTTACAGGACGTAATGCTGCCTGCTTCTTATTTACAATGTCACCTGAAAGTGAGAACAGGCATTTAAAATACATGGCACTTCTGAGGGTGGCATGGCAAGGAATTTACTTGCCAGATAAGCTAAACATTCGTATGCCTCTTCATGCTTTGGCCACCATTCCAGAGGACATGCTTCCATGCTGATGATGCTCGTTTAAAAAAATGCATTAATTAAATTTGTGATGCACTCCTTGGGGGAGAATTGTATGTCTCCTGTTCTGTTTTACCTGCATTCTGCAATATATTTCATGTTCTAGCACTCTCAGATGATGACCCAGCACATGTTCATTTTAAGAACACTTTCACTTCAGATTTGACAAAACGCAAAGAAGGTACCAATATGAGATTTCTAAAGATAGCTACAGAACTCGACCCAAGAATTAAGAATCTGAAGTGCCTTCCAAAATCTGAGAGGGACGAGGTGTGGAGCATGCTTTCAGAAGTCTTAGAAGAGCAACAGTCCGATGCCAAAACTACAGAACCCGAACCACCAAAAAAAGAAAATCAACCTTCTGCTGGTGGTATCTAACTCAGATGATGAAAATGAATATGCATCGCTTCGCATTCCTTTGGATCATTATCAAGCAGAACCCGTCATCAGCATGAACGCATGACCTCTTGAAGGGTGACTGAAGCATGAAGGGACATATGAATCTTCAGAGCATCTGATATGTAAATATCTTCTGATGCCAGCTACAAGTGTGCCATGCAAACATCGGTTGTCACTTTCAGGTAACATTGTAAACAAGAAGGGGGCAGCATTATCTCCTGAAAATGTAAACGAACTTGTTTGTCTGAGCAATTGGCTGCTCGAACAAGAAGTAGGACAGCGCGGACATGCAGGCTCTAAAATTTTAGATTGTTTTATTTTTGAGTGCAGTTATTTTTTTGCACTTAATTCTACATTTGTACTTTCATGATAAAGAGATTGCACTACAGTACTTGTATTAGGTGAATTGAAAAAACTATTTCTTTTATTTTGTACTGTGCAAATATTTATAATAAAAAATAATATAAAGTGAGCACTGTACACTTTGTATTCTGTGTGTTAATTGAAATCAATATATTTGAAAATGTAGAAAACGTCCAAAATATTTAAATAAATGGTATTCTATTATTCTTTAACAGTGCAATTAATTGCGATTAATTTTTTTAATCACTTGACAGCCCTAGTAAATATCTCAATTTAACAGACAGAGAAACTGAGGCATAGAGAGATTAAGTGACCTACTCAAGGTCACACACAAAGTCTGTGGCAAATGTGGGAATAGAAATCGGATTTCATGGGTCCCAGACCTTTGTGTGAGATGCAGAAGAGAATCCTTCCCCTCTGAGCTACAGTGGGTGAGGATTTAAACACAGCCCTGCTTTGGCTGGTGGAGATGGAGCCATCTTACCACAAGCTTCATAGGGGACAGTGGGGCAGTATGAGGCTGCAATCACTCAGCTGACTTAGAAGGGAGAACAGGACCATGGCTTTGCCTCCTCCTGCTCTTCCTTGCTTCCTTTGATTAATGTGTACCCCAGAGGTACACCGAGGATCCAGTTCTTGCGGGTGCTGAGTTCCAGGCATTGCCATTGTGCCTGGCTATTGCATAAGGTAAATCTTCAGGAGGAGGGGCAGGGGCCATGTCTGTCCCTAAGCAAATAGAAATACTAACATGGATCAATGAAATTCAAGTCCAATGTGCCTAACAATTCAATGTATTTTCTCCCTCTTTTTTTAGTTTGTGAATGAAAGAAATCTTGGCCATAGCACAAGAAAAGACAACTCAAATCCCTTCCATCATTCAAAAAATACCTGCCACGGAAACATACCATTTTTAGGATATTTTTACAGTGCCTTCTAGCATATTTTCATATGGTTTGAATTCTATTTCTTTCCACTTGTTGCTACAACTGCTCAATAGCAGCAGTGCAGTTTTATTTTTTAACTTGTCTTTGTTCGCAGGTCACTGTTCTAAAACATTCAAATTGCATCATTCACTGATGGGTGTCGGGGTCAACATAAAGGTTTTGTCTTGATACAGCAACAGTTTCGTGCCACTGAAGAAAGATTTGTTTTTCACTCACTCATGCTCATAGATAAAATATCCCTATTAAACAAAACTGATACCATCATATATGTGTAATTATGATTCTGTCAGGTCCAGAGTATTGAACTCGGTAGAGTCATAGACTTTAAGGTCAGAAGGGACTATCATGGTCATCTAGTCTGACTTCCTGCATGTTGCAGGCCACAGAACTTCACCCATCCACTCCTGTAATAGACCCCTAACCTCTGGCTGAGTTACTGAAGTCCTCAAATCATCCTTTAAAGACTTCAAGTTACAGAGAATTCACCATTTACACCATAGTAGAACCTCAGAGTTACAAACACCTCGGGAATGGAGGTTGTTTGTAACTCTGAAATGTTCGTAACTGAACAAAATATTATGGTGGTTCTTTCAAAAGTTTACAATAGATCATTAATTTAATACAACTTTGAAACTTTACTAAGCAGAAGAAAAATATTTCTTTTAACCATCTTAATTTAAATGAAACAGGCATAGAAACAGGTTTCAGAGTAGCAGCCGTGTTAGTCTGTATCCGCAAAAAGAAAAGGAGTACTTGTGGCACCTTAGAGACTAACAAATTTATTTGAGCATAAGCTTTCGTGAGCTACATCTCACTTCATCGGATGCATACAGTGGAAAATATAGTGGGGAGATTTTATATACACAGAGAACATGCAACAATATGTGTTACTATACAGACTGTAACAAGAGTGATCAGGAAAGGTGAGCTATTACCAGCAGGAGAGTGGTGGGGGAGGGGGGGGGACCTTTTGTAGTGATAATCAAAGTGGGCCATTTCCAGCAGTTGACAAGAACAGTAGGGGGTAAATAAACAAGAGGAAATAGTTTTACTTTGTGTAATGACACATCCACTCCCAGTCTTTATTCAAGCCTAAATTAATTGTATCCAGTTTTCAAATTAATTCCAATTCAGCAGTCTCTCATTGGAGTCTGTTTTTGAAGTTTTTTTTGTTGAAGAATTGCCACTTTTAGGTCTGTAATCGAGTGACCAAAGAGACTGTAGTGTTCTCTGACTGGTTTTTGAATGTTATAATTCTTGACGTCTGATTTGTGTCCATTTATTCTTTTACATAGAGACTGTCCAGTTTGGCCAATGTACATGGCAGAGGGGCATTGCTGGCACATGAAACATAGAAACAGTTTCCTTACCTTGTCAAAAAAATGTTTAAAACGTTCCCTTTATTTTTTTAGTCATTGACATTTAACACAGTACTGTACTACTGTATTTGCTCTTTTTTTTTGGTCTCTGTTGCTGCCTGATTGTGGTGTGTGGGTGACCGGTTGTGACGTTCCCCTGGTTTTATTTGGACCAGTGATCTGCTAGGTCACTCCAATCCTCGACTCTGGGAGCCAGCCTTACCCTGCTCTGCTGTGAGAACCCCCACCCCCAGGCTGTTCATACACAGCGTCTAGCATGTAAGCTGCTCCCAGCTACATGAGTGAGCTCTTTTGGCCAGCCGCTGCTTGGATTGTGCAACTGAATGACACTAGCCAATATCTCTGGTCCCAGACACAACCCTAGGAACCTCCATTTTACAGTGTCCAGTTATGCCCACTGGATGCTGCAAGCTTATATGAGTTTGTCAATTTAATAAAGAAATTGATATGTACCAGGCTTGTTATCCCAAGGGGAGTCTCTGACACGCTTCAAACCAAATGCACTGCTTCAGGTAGACTAAACAAACAAATTTATTAACTACAAAAGACAGATTTTAAGTGATTATAAGTCAAAGCACAAGAAGTCAGATTTGGTCAAATGAAATACAAGCAAAACACTTTCTAAGCTGATCTTAACGCTTTCACTACTCTTACAAACTTAGATGCTTCTCAACACAGGCTGGCTGATTGCCCTTCAGCTAGGCTCGCCCCTCTGTTCAGGGCTTCAGTCATTTCGTGGTCGTGTCTGTAGATGGAGGTGGAAGAAAGAGGAAGAGCATGGCAAATGTCTCTCCCTTTTATCATGTTCTTTCTTCCTCCATGGCTTTGCTCCCCCACCCCCTTCAGAGTCAGGTGAGCATTACCTCATCGCAGTCTCAAACTGACCAAGGGAAGGGGTGTGACTCACTCGAGAGTCCAATATATCCTTTGTCTCTGCCGAGGTCAGTGTCCTTTGTTCCTCTGAGGCTGGGCTTGATTTGTCTCATATATGCCCCGATGTGGTGTGAACTGCCCCTCTGCTCCTGGAGAGTTTTGCCTGGGCTTATTTTAAGCCACGAAGACACATTTTCACCCTTATAACTGTATACTTGAAATTACAACCTATAACGTTACTATAACAACAACCAGGCTCAGTGCATCATGAGCCTTCCGAAGACACATGACATGACAAACTTTGGTTTGGATACCACACAATCATATCATAAGGATGAACATGGGGGTGGTGCAGGGTGTTCCACCGAGGTACAGAGTGTCACATAGGTCAGTTCGTAACTCTAGTATTCGTAACTCTGAAGTTCTACTGTAATTTAAACCTGCAAGTTACTCATGCCCCATGCTTCAGAGGAGCACGAAAAGCCCCTAGGGTCTCTGCCAATCTGACCTGGGGGAAAATTCCTTCTTGACCCCAAATATGGTGATCAGTGACATCCTGAGCATGGGGGCAACTCATCAGGCAGATACCTGGGAAAGAATTCTGTGTAGTAACTCAGAGCCCTCTCCATCTAGTGTCCCATCTCTAGGCATTGGGGGTTTTTGCTACTGGCAGTCGCTGATGGACCGCCCCACATGCCATCATAGGCAGTCCCATCATATCATCCCCTCCGTAAACTTACCAAGCTCAGTCTTGAAGCCAGTTAGGTTTCACTGCTCCCCTTGGAAGGCTGTTCCAGAACTTCACTCCTCTGATGGTTAGAAACCATCATCTAATTTCAAACCTAAACTTGCGGATGGCCAGTTTGTATCCATTTGTTCTTCTGTCAACACTCGCACTTAACTTAAATAACTCCTTTCCCTTCCTGGTGTTTATCCCTCTGACGTATTTATAGAGAGCAATCCTATCTCCCCTTAGCCTTTGTTTGGTTAGGTGTCAAAGGAGCTCAGAACCTCACAGTGCACTCTGAACCTCAAGATTTGGCTCCAGTACTATCATAACAATAATGCTGAGGCTTTTTATAGAGCTTCAAATCCTGACAAACAATGGACCTCATCTTGCTCCCATTGAAATCAATGACAAAATTCCCATTGATATCAAAGACAGGCAGGCCTGCTTAACTAAAGTGATACCATCAGTTTTGAAATCCGAGGCTCAGGATAGCGCATGGAACTAATGTGTTTGACTAAGGGGGAAAGAGTATGGAATTGATGGATTGTTTTATATGTATGAACAGAGGAATGATACCTTATCAGTAACAGAGAGAAAAAATGTCAGAATGAAAATTCTGCCAGCACATCACTGGTATGCTCAGACCGATAGACCATACTTCTTCTGGTAGACAATAACAGTAGTCAGTTGGGGTGAGTGGCATCTGATGTGCAATGCTTTTATCACATAGTAACGATGGTCAGAGTCTGAGTATGCCTTTATGCTGAGTAGCACCTTACTCCAAAGGTAACAGCAATGATTTAATAGTGGTTCACGCAGAGTAAGGAATTACTCAGCATGGGTAAAGCTATCAGAACGTGACCCAAAATAATTATTATGATGCCTTGGGACCCAAAGGTGGAGATGGATGTCATTAAGCTGGAGTAACCCCCATGGAGCACCTCTCCACAAACAGCCCCCCACTTAACTGCATGGAGTTCATTAGCCCCAACAGAGTTAAAGGGCAGAAATAAGGGCAGAATTTTCCCCTTAAAAAGCAAGAAAATGAGTCTAAAGGAGAATAACTAACAGAAATCACCAGATGACACTAAGTCATAAAACAGGTAAAGCATTTTCAAATAATGAAGCATGTAAAATACAATTTTCTATAAGTAGCTTTAACTATACAATATCCATAGGCCCAATTCATTCCCTGTTTTACATTCATCCAATATTATTAGCTGGAGATGGGCCTGAAACTAAATCCCAGAGCTGAATGCCCCACACTTGGGGAGCTGTTCACATATAAATCAGCATATGGATTCAAATTTTGTGAATAGCTTCTGGGTGAAATTCTAGCTCCATTTAAGTCAAAGGGAGTTTTATAACTGACTTAAATGAGTTCACAAAAGCTTATGCTCTAATAAATTTGTTAGTCTCTAAGGTGCCACAAGTACTCCTTTTCTTTAAATGAGTTAGGATGTCATCCCATGTGTTTATATTGCCAGTTGAACCAAAACCCTGGATACCATGAGCTTAGGGATGGTCAAAATCCAGATCTGAATTTTGTGGCCTGAACTCATCTCCTCTGTTTGTAAGACAGGCTAAAATACGAGCAATGGGAAAATTTGTATTAAGTGAAAATAAAAGCTTGCCTCATTTTGATGCCAGTAGGCATACAAGGGTCTCTTCATTTCACGAACGCAGTGCCCAGTCCTACAACTGTCCCATGTGCAGAACTGACTGCAGTCAAAGGGAATTTGGTGGGCGGAATGACAGCTCACAAGGAAGGTCAGGCCCTTTGAGGTATATTTTCATCATAATGTTCAGAGATTTACATATATAACTACACACCTCAGGATGAGACTGTGCCTCTAAGGCAAAACATATGAGCTCATAAAGAATTTATAATTATAATATTTGCATTTCTATAGAACCTATCATCATAGATTCTCAAGTACTTAACAAACATGAATTAATTAATCAGTCTTCACAATACTCTTGTACCATCTATTATGGAGAGACAGTTAGCAACTAGCTTTCCATTATAAGTCTCAGTTTAACTTCCCACTAATTTTTTGCCAACACTAAACCAATTCACACAAAAATTTAACATGCAACATCTTGTCCTCAATTAGGATCTCTTTGAAATGTTGAGGCAAATTGGATAAAACATTTTAAGATAAGGAGGTCTCTTCAGCTTCTACATAATTTTGTCAGCACCTTGGTGACAAATTAAGATAGACGAGACCCAGGGTAAGTTTACACTTGTGGCCTATGGAGTTTGACACAGCTAGCATGGGTATAAATAGCAGTGTAAATGGTGAGGCGCTGCTTAGGTGAGTAGAGCAGAGTAGAGTGCCCTACATGCCTGAACCCTGTGGTATGTACTTTACACACTCAAAGCTGCTGGAGTCGTTCCCCACTGCAGTGAAAGAATCCAGCAGTGGGGAAAGGCTCTGGCAGGAGGGAGGCAGTGGGAAAAGGGACTGGCAGCACTCCATCCCCCGCACACACACTGCTGGAGCTTTTTACTGTGGGGGGTGAGGGGGGAAAGGCTCCAGCATTGTATTCATAGACTTCAAGGTCAGAAGGGATCATTGTGATCATCTGGTCTGGCCTCCTGCACATCACAGGCCACAGAACCTCACCCATCCCCTCTGGTAATAGACCCATAACCTTCCTGGGCCATTAAGGCTTAGAGCAAACCAACCTGTGCTAACAGTGACAATAACAGTGGACAGTGTGACCACAGGCCATAAGGACAAGAGAAATTTCAGAAGCAGGAAAAGACTGTCCCGTGCAATATACTTGCCTGTTTTTAATTTACCTTAATCCCAACACTGTGCTCTTCTATCGTGCTCCTTAATTCCCTCATTCTCTAGACACGAATGCAAATTTCCCTTGAATTCATTTGTACCTTCATTCACCTTTTCCAGCACCCTGTTCTATATGCTTATCATCTTTGGTGTAAATACCTGATTTTCTCATTTATTCCAGAGTTTCCTTATTTTTATCTTATGTCCTCTAGCTTTTTTAAGCTCCTACCAATATGAGTCTCTACAGAGTGAGCTACATCCTGCAGTCCTGACTCAGGCAAAGCTCCCATACAGGCCCAATATCATTTCCTTAATCATGAAAACTTCTATTAGGTCACTTCCTTTAACCTGCCTCTTTTCCAGTGAGAATAACCCTAGTATTTCCAATGTTTCCTAATATTTTAGAACCCTGAGGAGTGGCAACATTGTCAGTTATTCTATTTTATGCAGGCCTAGCCTAACATGGAGATTTTTAATGTGGTTTTCCCTCCATTACTTCTTTTCCCCCCAAAGAAATAATTGTCACAGATAAATTTTTGAATACGGTCACTCACACGCACAAAACTTTTTAAAGGACCATATGAGGTTTCTAAACAGAAAAGTAACTCCATCGCAATGCAGTTTAATTCAAGAGGCAATAATGCATTCATGTTAATATATACTAATTAAAGAAAAATTGTGATGGGCTAGATTGTGACTCACACTAGTCAAACACACAGGGCAGTAAGACTCTTCTTTACACTCCTATATGACTAGATAGACTTTGGATCTGGATACAAAGCAGTAATCAAGGGTACTTGTCCAGGAAATTGGTAGAGCCTTGACTGCAGCTCCCTACATGTGGCCAGCACAGCTGAGTTGGTGCAGAGGTTGTAATAATTTAGGACACATCCCAAAAGCAAGAACAAAGCAGGAGAGGAATAGCAACTTAGAGACATGTCTCTGAATTCCAGTGCCTCCCACAGTTACTCCTGGGGTGAAGCAGTTTACACATCATCCTTTGCACAGAGCTATATCTATAGTATTGATCTCTCCCTATAATTCCAGCAAGTTCTGAAAAATTGTAGGAGAGAGAACACCACAACAGAATATTCTATAGGTAAAGGAGTCATTAAAGACAAACTGAAGGCTTCATCGTATCACATTAAGAAATCACATATCATCCTTGGAATCAAGTTGAAGGATTTCACCCTCACACATGTAAGGAGTCTACAAAATAATAGCAACTAGATTATTTTGCTGATATGGTTTAACAATACAAATGAAGCTGCTTATACAGAATAATCCTTTCCCACTGCTTGCTTGAATAGGTTAGTTTGCATAGATCAAACCTCAAAGCCTTTCTCCTGCAGTGTCAGCCTAAGTTTGGAACTGTATTCAAAGCACTGTTAACAGAATAATTTACAACAAAGACTGCTGCCTAGGGGTTCTTTTCATATGTATTTGGGTCTGTAGAACATCATAATGATAAACTGATGGATTAGTATCGAATATCTTTTGTGTTTCAGTTTATTCCATTGTATACCTTTTTTATACCATTTTTGTACTCTTTCATATAAAAGAACATCTGAGTGTGAAAAGTTAAATGGCTTTTGAAAGGCATGCTAGAACCATTTAGGTCCCAATTCTAACACCCTAACTCAATTTGAATAATAATTTACTAACCCTATTCAAATCAATACAGGTGTTTGTGGAGTAATGTACTATTCCATGTGAGTAAAGATAGCAGAATCAGGCTCTGAATTCTACAGTGGCCTGAAAAATACTGTAAGGACTTTCAGCGTGATTCTCAACTACCCTCATAATAATGGGTCAAATTACATTTTGTGACAAAGCATAAGCTTTTGTGAGCTACAGCTCACTTCATCGGATGCTATTCAGTGGAAAATACAGTGGGTAGATTTATATACACAGAGAACATGAAACAATGGGTTTTATCATACACACTGTAAGGAGAGTGATCACTTAAAATGAGCTATTACCAGCAGGAAGGGGCGGGGGAGGAAGAAAACCTTTTATGGTGATAATTAAGGTGGGCCATTTCCAGCAGTTGACAAGAATGTCTGAGGAACAGTGGGGGGTGCAAGGAGGGGGGAAATAACATGGGGAAATAGTTTTACTTTTTGTAGGTTTCAGAGTAGCAGCCATGTTAGTCTGTATTCGCAAAAAGAAAAGGAGTACTTGTGGCACCTTAGAGACTAACAAATAACAAATAAATTTGTTAGTCTCTAAGTTGCCACAAGTACTCCTGTTCTTTTTACTTTCTGTAATGACCCATCCACTCCCAGTCTCTATTCAAGCCTAAGTTAATTGTATCCAGTTTGCAAATTAATTCCAATTCAGCAGTCTCTCGTTGGAGTCTGTTTCTGAAGTTTTTTTGTTGAAGAATTGCCACTCTTAGCTCTGTAATCGAGTGACCAGAGAAATTGAAGTGTTCTCCGACTGGTTTTTGAATGTTATAATTCTTGACGTCTGATTTGTGTCCATTTATTCTTTTACGTAGAGACTGTCCAGTTTGACCAATGTACACGGCAGAGGGGCATTGCTGGCAAATGATGGCATATATCACATTGGTAGATGCGCAGGTGAATGAGCCTCTGATAGTGTGGCTGATGTGATTAGGCCCTATGATGGTGTCCCCTGAATAGATATGTGGACACAGTTGGCAAAGGGCTTTGTTGCAAGGATAGGTTCCTGGGTTAGTGGTTCTGTTGTGTAGTGTGTGGTTGCTGGTGAGTATTTGCTTCAGATTGGGGGGCTGTCTGTAAGCAAGGACTGGCCTGTCTCCCAAGATGTGTGAGAGTGATGGGTCATCCTTCAGGATAGGTTGTAGATCCTTGATGATGCATTGGAGAGGTTTTTGTTGGGGGCTGAAGGTGATGGCTAGTGGCGTTCTGTTATTTTCTTTGTTGGGCCTGTCCTGTAGTAGGTGACTTTTGGGTACTCTTCTGGCTCTGTCAACCTGTTTCTTCACTTCAACAGGTGGGAATTGCAGTTGTAAGAATGCTTGATAGAGATCTTGTAGGTGTTTGTGTCTGTCTGAGGAGTTGAAGCAAATGCAGTTGTATCGTAGAGCTTGGCTGTAGACAATGGATCGTGTGGTGTGATCTGGGTGAAAGCTGGAGGCATATAGGTAGGAATAGTGGTCAGTAGGTTTCCGGTATAGGGTGGTGTTTATGTGACCGTCGCTTATTAGCACCGTAGTGTCCAGGAAGTGGATCTCTTGTGTGGACTGGTCCAGGCTGAGGTTGATGGTGGGATGGAAATTGTTGAAATCATGGTGGAATTCCTCAAGGGCTTCTTTTCCATGGGTCCAGATGATGAAGATGTCATCAATGTAGCGCAAGTAGACTAGGGGCATTAGGGGACGAGAGCTGAGGAAGCGTTGTTCTTAGTCAGCCATAAAAATGTTGGCATACTGTTGGGCCATGCGGGTACCCATCGCAGTGCTGCTGATTTGAAGGTATACATTGTCCCCAAATGTGAAATAGTTATGGGTGAGGACAAAGTCACAAAGTTCAGCCACCAGGTTAGCCGTGACATTATCGGGGATACTGTTCCTGACGGCTTGTAGTCCTCTTTGTGTGGAATGTTGGTGTAGAGGGCTTCTACATCCATAGTGGCCAGGATGGTGTTTTCAGGAAGATCACCTGGATTGTAGTTTCCTCAGGAAGTCAGTGGTATCTCGAAGGTAGCTGGGAGTGCTGGTGGCGTAGGGCCTGAGGAGGGAGTCTACATAGCCAGACAATCCTGCTGTCAGGATGCCAATGCCTGAGATGATCGGGCGTCCAGGATTTCCAGATTTATGGATCTTGGGTAGCAGATAGAATACCCCAGGTCGGGGTCCCAGGGGTGTGTCTGTGCGGATTTGTTCTTGTGCTTTTTCAGGGAGTTTCTTGAGCAAATGGTGTAGTTTCTTTTGGTAATCCTCAGTGGGATCAGAGGGTAATGGCTTGTAGAAAGTGGTGTTGGAGAGCTGCCTAGTAGCCTCTTGTTCATATTCCGACCTATTCATGATGAAGACAGCACCTCCTTTGTCAGCCTTTTTGATTATGATGTCAGAGTTGTTTCTGAGGCTTTGGATGGCATTGTGTTCTGCATGGCTGAGGTTATGGGCAAGGGATGCTGCTTTTCCACAATTTCAGCCCGTGCACGTTGGTGGAAGCACTCTATGTAGAAGTACAGTCTGTTGTTTCGACCTTCAGGAGGAGTCCACCCAGAATCCTTCTTTTTGTAGTGTTGGTAGGAAGGTCTCTGTGGGTTAGTATGTTGTTCAAAGGTGTGTTGGAAATATTCCTTGAGTTGGAGACGTCGAAAATAGGATTCTAGGTCACCACAGAACTGTATCATGTTTGTGGGGGTGGAGGGGCAGAAGGAGAGGCCCTGAGATAGGACAGATTCTTCTGCTGGGCTAAGAGTATAGTTGGATAGATTAACAATATTGCTGGGTGGGTTAAGGGAACCACTGTTGTGGCCCCTTGTGGCATGTAGTTGTTTAGATAGTTTAGTGTCCTTTTTCTTCTGTAGAGAAGCAAAGTGTGTGTTGTAAATGGCTTGTCTAGTTTTTGTAAAGTCCAGCCACAAGGACGTTTGTGTGGAAGGTTGTTTTTTTATGAGAGTATCCAGTTTTGAGAGCTCATTCTTAATCTTTCGCTGTTTGCTGTAGAGGATGTTGATCAGGTGGTTCCGCAGTTTCTTTGAGAGTGTGTGGCACAAGCTGTCAGCATAGTCTGCGTGATATGTAGATTGTAATGGATTTTTTACCTTCAGTCCTTTTGGCATTGGCACCCTGACAGCAGGATTGTCTGGCTATGTAGACTCCCTCCTCAGGCCCTATGCTACCAGCACTCCCAGGTATCTTCAAGACACCACTGACTTCCAGAGGAAACTACAATCCATCGGTGATCTTCCTGAAAACACCATCCTGGCCACTATGGATGTAGAAGCCCTCTACACCAACATTCCACACAAAGATGGACTACAAGCATATGTATACTAAGCATAGGTATACCAAGTTGAAGACTTAGAATGCCACAAATTACAGCTCTGAATCAAAATACTGGACAAGAAATGGCTTTTATTGCAATTCATCTTAATTTGATCGCTGTTTCATCTCCTGTTCAGGCTAGATTCTGATTTTAGGCTTTGCTCGGAGCAGAGGGTGATGCATAAGCTGCATCAATCCAGGAGTAGTCAGTCCCTGGAGGCCTTGTGCCTCAGAGACACCTGTCTGAGTCACAGTTTCTATCCCCTGCTTCCTCCTTGCTCCTGAGGGGAGTGCCAAGGGGTAGTAATTTCCTGCTGGTATAGACCTGTATTAATAAACTACTGCCCCTGCTGCACTGGCCAATGGACAAGGCTCCATGCATTTCCCCACCCACTCTCTGCCCACCTGCTCCAACAGGAAAACAGGAAAGCAGTCCTGCTTTCTCCTTCATACCTAGACCCAAGGTCTGGGTAGCTCACCGTGGGCTTTAAGGATGAATAATTACTCTTTTCCTCCCTTCTGCAAACATTGTCAGAATCTAGCCCTTCATCTTTGGCAGCCTATGTAATGAAGGTGTCATCGCCCTCAGTACATGGGGCCAGTGCTAGGCCCCTCTGTACCATTCCAAGTATAGCCCTATAGTTTGAAGGTCATAGGGGAAGGAGCTAAGATTCCAGGGGCAAGCAGCTAACAAACAGATTTTCCACCATAGTTACTCAGACCTCTATCATTCTCTTCAGCCACAGAGGTGGAAGGAAAGAGAAATGGTGTATCTGGCTGGAGGGAGCACAGAAGAGTGAGTGCTGTCTCATTCTTCCTTCTACCAACCCTTTGGAAGCATCTCTGTGGTTCCTCCATAAGGGCTGAATTGAATAGCATGGGTAAGGTGGGACAGAGGCAGCAACTGTGTGGGGGGTGAGGGGGTGGGGGAGGAAGGATGGCGGGTCACACAACAAGTTGTCCCACATATATGTCTATATGTATAGAAACAAAGTCAACTAAGATGCTAAAACCCCAGTCCTGTGCTAGAGAAAGGATCAGGTTACACCTTTGATCTGTCCCTCAAGCTGATGGCAGCACTAACAAGGACATGGGCTGTGGTGTAGGCATGATCTCATGTGTCGCGACTCAGAATCCCCACTTCAGAACTGCTAGTAGGAGGATAAGGGTGCAGGGAAGTTGTGTTCTCGTTTGCTGTCTGCATCAAAATAAGATTTAGGGTTTGCATCATTTCAGCAGAGAGAACTCAGCTTGTGTGTGGCACTCTCTGATTTTGACACAAGATACCCTTCAGCATCAGGGAATCATTTATGAGACGCATGAACTTACATAGCCATCAGCAATATAAGCACTTCTTCCTTCCAAGAGCTTTGAACATGACGTCACTTTTCCATAAATTTGCCGGAATCTCCAGGATGGATGTAAATCATATGCTGCAGCAATTGCTAAAGATATTGTGGCTAAGGGGCTGTAGAGATACTAGTCACATCAAACTCTCAGGACTTTTTGGCACTTTTGCCAGGATGTTTGCCAGTTGAGTCAGATTGAGGACAAGATTATTTTTTTACCAGTAAATCTGTTGGGGAGACAGGATGGTTCAGGAGATTAGTAATGAGATATAGAGGCTCTTACCCCTAGGTACCTGGACTGGATCCTGCTCAAGTTAGGGCCTGATCCAAAGCCCACAGAAGTCAGTGGAAAGACTAGCATTGACTTCAGTGGGCTTTAGATCAGGCCACTAACATCTGATGGCTAGTGGCCTTTGTCAAATGAGCTGGTGCATGGACACACATCCATGTAATATTTTGTATTTATACAGCACCTCTGATCCCAAAAACCTTTGCTAACTGAAACAGAGATTATATGTCACCTCGCCTACCCCTAGAATGGATATCAGCCATATTTGCAGAGAAAGTGAAAAAATTATTTAGTGGCCACCAGTTACTTCAACCTACCTCCTGCTCTCGCTTCAATGAGGAGACTCTGGCTGGTTTGGGGAAATCAATATGCTAATGTCAGGTAGTATGTTTCTTTCCCCTTCCTGTTCCTCATCTCACCTCTCTGCTGTGGTACAGACCAAAGTTTAGTCTTTTCAGGACTCTATATGAGAGTTAAGTCTCTGATAGAATGAGAGCCACACCAAATCTCTAAAGGAAAACATTTACATATATGTGAATACATAACAGTTTCCTCAGTAGTTCATTTAGAAAGGGAAAAAATCAAATGCACAACTACAAACAGGGAAATAACTGGCTAGGTGGTAGGACTGCTGAGAAGGATCTGGGAGTTTTAGTGGATCACAAATTCAATATGAGTCAAGAATGTGATGCAGTTGCAAAAAAACATTTAATAACCTTCTCAGGTGTATTAACTCAGAGTGACATATGTAGGACACACGGAATGAATTGTCCCACTCTACTTGGCACTAGTGAGGCCTCAGCTGGAATACTATATCTTATTCTGGGTGCCACCTTTTGGGAAAGATGTGGACAAATTGGAGAGAGTCCAGAGTAGAGTAACAAAAGTGATAAAACGTTTAGAAAACCTGACCTCTGAGGAAGGTTAAAAGAACTGGGCATGTTTAGTCTTGAGAAAAGACGACAGTGATAACATGCTTCAAGTATGTGAAGAGCTATTTAAGAAGGACTGTGATCAATTGTTCTCCATGTCCACTGAAGGCAGGACAAAAAATAAGGGGCTTAATTTGCAGCAAGCGAGATTTAGGGAAAACTTTCTAACTATAAGGGTAGCAAACTCTGGAACAGGCTTCTAAGGGCCATTGTAGAATCCCCATCATTGGAGGTTTTTAAGAACAGGTTGGACAAACACCTGTCAGGGATGGCCTACATTTACTTGGTCCTGCCTCAGAGCATGGAGCTGGACTTGATGACTTTGAGGTCCCTTCCAGGCCTACATATCTACAATTCTACTATAACCCTTGAAACAATTGTGGATATTGTCAGTAACAACTTTTTCAAATACAAAATTTTAAGGGCCCTCACTCCCCAAGTGTTAATACTTATTACTATCACAAGTTCAATCACATGCATAAATTCCCTAGGGCTTTTCTCTCAGTTACTCTGGAATGGTATCCAAACCCTCTATAGGACATGCAAGATCCTTAAAGTCTCAAAAACAAATGATAGTGCCACAGTCTCCTTGATACTCTTTTTGAGTCTCTGCAACAAGAGTCTGTGGTTTGCACAGCCTGCAGCAATTTTAGACTTCCTCTTCTCCAGTGGGATGAGGGAGTCTAAATCTGATAGGCTGGGAAAGTTCTTGGAGCACAAGTCTTACAGTAGACTATAGCTGGCTGAAACTTGTGGGTTTTGGATTGTCCGAATTTTTGAATTTGCTTTCATTCTGATTTCAGTGGAAACCTGCCTGTGTTTCAGTGAAAGTTTAGTTGAATCTGTAATAGATTCGACATAACATTTTAATCCAGTGAATTGGTATTTTCTGACAAAACAAAGTCCAACCCCTTGAGTTCCCATTGGTTCCACTCTCAGAGAGCGACTCTAGTTATATCCTGCCAGGCTGCTTGCCCACAATGGAATTCACCCAAGGAGCTTCAAACAGCTAAGGAATATATCTAATTCCCACCTCACCCAATTTCTGGATGTTTCTGGTCTGTCCAGCAGAGCCCAGTTCTGGAAAGTCTGCAGGCACACAGAGTTCCCCAAAACAAAAATAAGACCTATGCAACCTCCCAACTGTTTCTTCCCTTATTTACATGACTAAGTGCTGCAATGCAAGCATGTGGGTTACACTGGTGCATACCCCTCTCCGTGAAGCTCCTAGCATTCTCCATTTTCATCCCTCCCACCTTATTCTATTTAAAAAAGAAATAGGTACATTATTGACATTGCTCCCAATCCTAGTGATTGTCAGAGGAAAGAGCAGTTAAAGGGAGTAAACATTTCTCTCCTGGGAGAACAGCTAAATAGGAAGGATGACATTATCATCCTGTTCTCTCCCACACAGTGGCAACTCCAGAGTTAAATAATTCATTTGGGTGGCAATTTTCTAAGCTCTATGGATTTAAATGACCCCCCCTATAAAGTATCAGAATCATGAATAATTCTGCTCTTTGGGGCTCCTTTTGTACTGTGTTTGTATAGCACCTAGTACAATGGAGTTCTGATACATGACGGGGGCTCCTAGGCACTGCTTTGGTAATACAAATAATGAATAAGCTTGTAACTAAACCAAAATACTTTATTAATGTTTCATCAAACGTAACAGAAAGGCACCTCTAGATGCCTTTGACAAAGGTTACAGACAAATAAGAAAAGGAGTAGCTAACTCTCCCTCCCCTCAAAAAAGACTCAGACACCCCTCATACCAGCCTCCAATGCCCATTAAGCCCTCCTTCGCCAAAAACCTGAGGAAATAGATGATTTTTCAGGGCATTCTGCATAATGTAGATGTAGCAGACCCAGGTTGATTTGGACCAAGGCAGAGGGGGGCTAGGAAGGCAGTTGGTTCTAAATCTGAGAGCCCCTCACAGAAAACCCTCTATCACCAGTCTCCTTTCTTTTAAAACAAGGACTATTCAGCTCCAGCACCTCAGCCTTTCCCAGCTGCAGCAGTATGGCAGAGGGAAACAGGCAGGACCTCAAGTCCTTGTAATGTGCCCTCAAATGATGTGATCTCTGAGACCGTGTTATGTCTATACTTACAGTAACTGGCTTAGTTTATAAGAGCTCAGATCTATTTATGATATAATTATAAGTTTCCTTCCTGAAGTTGATTATATGACCTGCCTTATCCTCATGTATCAAGATTAACTGATAAGCATCTGTACAAAAGAATTTCCACTTCTGTTACCGTTGTCCAGACTAGATAAAGATAAGGATGCTCTTAAAAAAAGGATAGAACGTCCCTGATTTATGTGGACAATAAATATTGTTTCAAACATACCAGTGTCCATAACCCAGCACTTGCAGAGATGGCTTGGAGTGAGTTTTTGACAGAATCACATTCCCTACTGCTAGCGTATTTCTTTGTTGAAGCATTTATCATTCCTTACCTGGTTGCACTGATCGTTTAGATACAATCCTAAAATTCTTTACTGATAAATTTCCAAATGGGGAATTCATTTAAGCATGAGATTTTATCAGGCTCTCCATTACCCTGCATATCAATTCACACTTGATGTTATTGCTTCAAGGCTCTGCCCTGGGCTGTATCTCTAACCTTGCCTCCTATCACACTGTGCCCCTTCCCCCACTTCTTCCATGCTGCCAAGGATACCAGCCTTGACAATCTCTTCCAGGCCACTTCTATACATGGATTTCCCCCCCCATCACCAATCCCCGCTTGTCAAACATCCTCTCCTCATTTTAGCCCCAGTGTCGGAAAGCACTCAAGCACATATTTAACTTGAAGCTTGTGTTTGAGTCTGATTAACTTCAAGGGTCCTGAGCATATGCTTCAGTTCTTTCCTGAACTGGGCCTTAGGGTCTGATCCAAGACCCACTGAAGTCAATGGAAGTCTTTCCCATTGAATGCCCTGCCAAAATGCTGGCTAAGCCCTGCTTTCTGTTAGGGAAGCCAGGTGCAGGGGCCCAGGCAGCCAGCAGAGAGCCCAGCCGCAGGCCCTAGTGAGGGCCGGCTCACAGCAAGGACTTGAGCTAAGTAGCGGCAGCTGGGCTGAGGAAGGGAAGGGCTATAAAAGCCCTAGAGAAAGCTCAGTCAGGAGGCTACAGCTCTGTCTCCTCTCCACAGGAATGGCACCTCATGGGCTAGGAGACCCTGGAACGGGTTAGAAAGGGGATAAAGGGGACTGCACTGTAAATAAAAGCACAAGGGTGAAACATCGGAAGAAGGTGTGAGGACTCTTATTTTGCCAGCCTAAGCACCTCAGGGGAGAGAAGGAGGAAGCCTGTGGGGACCCTGTGACACCCCTACACACCCTATTTGTCCCCCTGTCATTGCACTAAATCTAAAAATTGTGCAGCTGACTGTGCGTGGGCACATCCTTGCCTCTATGCAAATACTCACTGAGTTCAGTGAACCATCTGAGACCAGGGTCTAGGCCATTGCAGAATCAGGACTTTAGGGCATGTCTGTACAGGGGGGTAATGTGTTCTACTGCGGTGTGATTTCTAAAGCACACTAACATATTGCATGTTAATTGGTCTCCATAGATCCTGATGGTGTGCACTAAAAGTTCCCTAGTGGGCTCTAATGTGAAAGCGCACTAGAGACTTTTTCGTGTGCACCAACAATCCTTAAAAGTGTTCTACCACCTACTGCCCACTGAAGTCTCTGGGAGTTAGTCACCTAAATATCTTTGAGAATCTGGGCCCAGGCCTTTTTATGTGCTTTGGTAGAGTCTGTACCACACTTCTGAGCACTGTAAAAAATAATGAATAATCATTTGACCTACACTGGAAAGCAAGAAAAAGTTCAGCATTGCAACCCAAGATGGAAGTGCTACAATTAAGGCACAAAATAGATGGTCCCACCTGTTTGTTTGTGAAATCAAGATACTGTTCAATATTAGTTTCCATTTTCTTCTGAGGGAAAGTGTAATTGTCTATGGATAACTTCCTGGTTACATCAGTGATTGTGTGAGGAAAATCTGAACATTGAAAAGCCCCCAAAACAATGTTTGGTAATCTAAAGCATTTGAATGGAGGTCATTGTAAGAGAATGGAGCCTATCAAGACTTAGCACAAAAATGTAGAACCCTTCTGTGGAGTCACCTTAAAAGTAAGTGCTGGAACCCTGCATCCATAGTAATTTCTTCTGACTCATGCTGACAAGTGGATTTTGTTAGTTCTAGCCTGTCACTCAGAGAGGGGAGAGATCTAACATACAGGACATCCTGCAGGGAAGACCTTAGGAAAAGCCAAGCTTGAGGAAAAAGATTAAGCTGATGTGTTATTGCTGATTGTTACATACTGTTACCCATTCTGATCCACACAGTTAGTCAATATTCAGGGTTTAGTGAGTTGTTTCTGTCAGGAGGAAAAATGGATGATGGAGTCAGGTATTTCTTTGATGCAATCTTGTTTATTTACAAAGAATGTACACAGAGTCCTGTTTCTCTGAACACAGGAGAAATAAACAATTGGGGGCTGTTTCTTTGCTCACAATTCCAAGCCTCTTTCTAGCCAGTGCCATACGTCTGTCGGTGCCATACTCTTAGCTCTTGTCTGCTTGGCTCTTTGACTGCTTTTCTCTGGCTGCTTCTGAGTTCTTTTGCTCACAGATTCAGACACCTCTGTCAAATACCAGCAAAACCCCTCTGCCCACGTAGCTCTGCTTCTGACCATCCTTGCATGTGGCCCGTGTTTTGGGTGGTGGCTAACTTACTCCAGAAAGGAGCTTAATTGCTTCTTACATTTATCCTGAATAAAAGACAGCTGAATAAAAGACACCCACCAACTTCAGTGAGGGTTCATCCAACCTCCACCATAACATTGCCTATAAAGCCAGACTCAATTTCAAAATGTATATAGGAAATACTTTTACACACAACGTGTGATAAAACTGTAGAACTCAATGAGGCCAATAACTTAACAAGATTAAAAAAGGGAGTGAAAATATATACGGATATCAAGAATATTCAGAATTATGATTAATGACAACAAAATTTTTGGAAATGATGTTAAACCTCATGCTTCAGGACTTGAACCAACCTCTAAGTACTAGACAGCAGGAAGACAGGTGTGTGTGGGGCAGGTTACACCACAACTGCAGCGTGCTTACACCTTCCTTTGAAGCATCCTGGACTGGCCTGTGAAGGGGTAGACTCACCACTACTGCCTCCTTGTGGCCAGGCATAGCATCTTGCTTCCTGTCAGGTATCTCTTGCAAATGGTCACTCCAGACCTGCGGTGGTCTGCCTCTTCCTGTGACTTGATCCTCTTGCTGGTCACTTTAATGTTTCTCTTCCAGGGTGGTCAAGGAATAAAAATTCAAATATATTGAATTCACAGGTAATAGAGGTTCCCATTCAAGTTGCATCAATATCTGGCTCTCCCTTTCTGCAGGGAGAGACTGTTGTGCAACAGTTCACTAGTGAGTTCCTGCCTTCAGTCAGTCCTCTCTTCAGGAGTTGAGCTCTGAAGGTCTGCCCTCCTCTGTGGTCTGCCATCAATTCTTTCTTTCTTTCTTTCTTTCTTTCTTTCTTTCTTTCTTTCTTTCTTTCTTTCTTTCTTTCTTTCTTTCTTTCTTTCTTTCTTTCTTTAATGGCGAAACAGACTTGACTGAATAATCTATAGCTGCCATCAACTATAATTCCTAATTATTTATCGTTTATATTCTCTCACTCTGCCCTGTGTCTTTCAGGTAATATAACAATACCTTTCTAATAATACCTCATTTCCCTGATACTTTTACTAAAGCCTCTACCAAAGCACATAAAAAGGCATGGGCCCAGATTCTCAAAGATATTTAGGTGACCAACTCCCATAGACTTCAGTGGGCAGTAGGTGGTAGAACACTTTTAAGGATTGTTGGTGAGCACTAAAAAGTCTCTAGTACACTTCCACATTAAAGCCCACTAGGGAACTTTTAGTGCCACCATCAGGGTCTATGCAGACTAATTACATACCCATAAAAGGTGATCAATTGTTTTTTCCACCTTACAGAGCACATATAGTCCGTCTTTGTGTCTATTTATTCAAAAAAGATTTTTGTGTAAGCCACAATGGCCAGTTAATATGCTAAACAAAATCACTTGATGTTTCCAGTCCAGGCCCTGAAGGATGATGTTATCCTCAACTCTGGGGCACAATTCAAAATAATCTTCTTTTTATTATTTTTTTAAATCAATTTTTTTTGCCATTCCTCTTTTAATTTTTTCTGTACTATTCTTTTGACTTCCCATTTACTCAAGGTTATTTCTATGTCAATCCTTCTACTTCTTATAGCATTTTTAGTGGCTTTGTCCTCAATTTTTTTCCTTTTCCCAATATGCCGTGGGATTCAAACTAATGCTCCATGTATCCCCATCTGTACCAACTCTGTTATTAGAGTAATTCCATTGATTAAATCACTTTTACTTACTGAGCCACCCTATTTTTTATCAATATAAGGGTTGAGATTGGTTCTGAAGAAATGACCGCTGCTGCTGGTCATACACCCTAGATCCAATTTAATACTAGCATTATTGCTACTAGTTCAGTTGTCACGACAGCTACAAAATTGGATATTCTTTTAGATGTACTAATTCTAAATTTTGGTATAAAATACGTCATCTCTACTCTTCCTGTTTTTTCTTGTTTGGACCTATCTGTATATATTTAACAAAATTGACTCCACTTAGAGATGTGTCCCTAGCCTCTCTTTGCCAGAATCTGGGAATGGGTGACAGGGGATGGATCACTTGACGATTACCTGTCCTGTTCATTCCCTTTGGGGCACCTGGCATTGGCTACTGTCAGAAGACAGGATACTGGGCTAGATGGACCTTTAGTCTGACCCAGTATTGCCGTTCTTATAACCTTTCTGCCAGTCAGAGTTGACAGGAACAAGGGCTGGGTTCAATACCTAGAGGTTCCTTTTCAACAACATAACACAAAACCATCTTGAGCTCCACCCAGTGACCTGGGACAATTATACACCACCCTGGGCGCCTCTAAGAGACAATACTTCCCATCTTGCAAGCACAGAGTCTGAGTGTAGCAAAGAAACTTTTAATAAAAGGAGGGAAGTAACCCAGCAACAAACTGGGAAAACACCACAAACAGGGTTCATAAACATAAACCATGAGTAAAAGACCCATCCCCAAGTAAGTTGGGCAGTGTCCTTTTCCCTCAGGTTCTTAAGTCCAGCAACCAAAAGTCCCTTTAACATGCCCGTCCCTTCTCTTCACCTCACTCACAGTTGTTGTCCTGGCTCACTGCAGGCCCAGAGTTCAGAGGTGCATCTGCAGAGGTCATCTCCCTCCCTGGGGCAGAGATAGAAAAAGAAGAAGGTAAGGAGGCACCTTACTCGCTCTGCTGCCCAGGCACTCAGTCACCACACCTCTTTGCCAGCTGATTGGTGCTCTGCTTCTCTCCACCAGCCACCCCGCTTCTGATTGATGCTGTGCTCCTCTCCGCTAGCTGCCATGCTGGCCAATCACCACAACTCTCCATTAGCCTACTTTGCTGGCTGCCCTGCCAACTGAGCATCAACCTACCAGGCTGTTTTCAGGTCCCACCACTTAAAACAGCTCTCAGTAATTTCAGCTATTTAGAGGATCCTCAGTGATTTCAGCTCTGCAGTGTGTAACAGGACTCTCAATTGAGTCTTAATCAGCTCCATTATTACACAGTAGAGAGAAAAAATATGAAATGGTGTCTGGAGCCCTTAGGTAGGACCCACACCACAAAGACAAACATCTGTCTCCATTCACTGGGCTTTGGAACTCATGTCCCCTGCCTAGTGAGTGTTGTTTAGTTGCTGATGAGTCCCTCAATCAGGGCATGCCAAACACAGTTCTGCTGCCCTTGATTCACACAACAAGGATAACAACGCTTTATTACTCCTGCCCCAATAACAAAGGAGACTGGGGATCTAAGACCAGCCAAAAGTGATCATTTGGGCAAGCAGTCCCATCACACTGAGCACCTATGCTATGTGGGTGTGCCCATGTAAGCAAGATCAGCTCCTGAAGTCCTCTTCCACAGCTCAACACTAGATGTCAGGGGAGAGCTCATTCAGACTCTGCTTACATCCTTTTCATTTACATACTGGTATATTTCATTTTTAATACTTACTGTCTTTTTTTTATCTTAAAGTTTATAAAATAAATGTAAATCCATGTTTGGACACACAACTTTCTTTTCATAACTAATTTTTGCATAAGTAAATTTTTTGACTTTATTTAGCTTTTCCATGTCTTTCAACTTCTGCACACTTCTCCATACGTTAACTCGAACGGCATGTGGAGTTCTAACATCATGTGCTACAGTTTACATTCTTAGTTCCCAACTATCCTCATGTTTTTGTTTGGTATTTCGGCCCAGAAAATTAGGCTCAATAGTTCCAGTTGTAGTGTAACTAAAAGCTATCTATTGCATCTGTATAAGGTCATATAATTAATGCACTACTCACAATTTGCAGTGCCTGGGCTTGTATTAAATCTAATTTTTTTAAGTTCCAATTTTGATGCTACCCAAAAGCTTGGCAGCTGTGGTCAAGAACTGGTCTGATTAAGGCTCTTTATACTATCAGCAGTGTTTTCTTATCTGCCCCCAAATTAGTCCCAGCAAGACTTTTAAGCAGGTTAATCCCCCCTGTACATTTATCTTTAACATAGTCTATGATCTTTCCAAAGTAATTTAGTATCAAGTATTACTCCTAGGAATTTAAACTTTTTAACAATATCTATTTGTTCTCCATACAGATACAGTTATATTCCTTTGTAACTTCCCTTTTGGAAAAGATCACTTCTTTGGTTTTAGCAATGGAAAATTTGAAACCCCTTGCATCTTGCCAGGCAGAGACCTCTTGTAACGCTTTGTTGATTCTCTTTTTTGCCACCTCAATATTCCTGTTCCCAACCCATAGAGCACAATCATCTGCAAATAGAATGACATCTACCCCAGCATTCATTCATTTTAGCAGATCATTTATCGTAATATTAAATAAGATTGGGCTAATAACACTTCCCTGTGGTGAACCATTTTTAAAATTATATATATTCGACATAACTTTCCCAATTCTGACCTGCATGGTCCTTTTACTCAAAAATTCTCGAATCCACCCATACATTCTTCCTCTTATCCCTAGAGTACCTACTTCATACAACAAGCCTTCCCTCTATCTCATGTCGTATGCATTTCAAATATTTATATCTAATGTTTTTAAATTTCAGTTTTCTAATTTAACAGTGTGATCAGTAGTGCATCTTCATCTCCTAAAACCACGCTGCACCTTATCTATTATGCCATACTTTTTGAAATATGCAACCAATCTTTCATTCACCATTCTCTCCATAATTTTACCCAGGCAGGCTGTAAGGGCAATTGTTCTATAAGCATCAACTTTTCTGGATAATTTGTCAGGTTTTCATATTGGAATTACTACTGCATGTTTCCACTCTATTATATCTTTTTCCCATATAGAGTTATATAATTCCAAGAGACACCTCAAACTGCTTTCAGAGAGCTATTTAAACATTCTGTGGCATATATTATCTTTACCTTTATCTTTAAGGAAATTAGTTAGGGAAGTGGATTGGACTGAAGAATTTATGGATCTAAAGGTAGAGGAGGCCTGGGATTACTTTAAATCAAAGCTGCAGAAGCTATCGGAAGCCTGTATCCCAAGAAAGGGGAAAAAATTCATAGGAAGAAGTTGTAGACCAAGCTGGATGAGCAAGCATCTTAGAGAGGTGATTAAGAAGAAGCTGAAAGCACACAGGGAGTGGAAGATGGGAGGGATCAGCAAGGAAAGCTACCTAATTGAGGTCAGAACATATAGGGATAAAGTGAGACAGGCTAAAAGTCGAGTAGAGTTGGACCTTGCAAAGGGAATTAAAACCAATAGTAAAAGGTTCTATAGCCATATAAATAAGAAGAAAACTAAGAAAGAAGAAGTGGGGCCGCTTAACACTGAGGATGGGGTGGAGGTTAAAGATAATCTAGGCATGGCCCAATATCTAAACAAATACTTTGCCTCAGTCTTTAATAAGGCTAAAGAGGATCTTAAGGATAATGGTAGCAGGACAAATGGGAATGAGGATATGGAGGTAGATATTACCATATCTGAGGTAGAAGCGAAACTGAAACAGCTTAATGGGACTAAATCGGGGGGCCCAGATAATCTTCATCCAAGAATATTAAAGGAATTGGCACCTGAAATTGCAAGCCCATTAGCAAGAATTTTTAATGAATCTGTAAACTCAGGAGTAGTACCGAATGATTGGAGAATTACTAATATAGTTCCTATTTTTAAGAAAGGAAAAAAAAACTGATCCGGGTAACTACAGGTCAGTTAGTTTGACATCTGTAGTATGCAAGGTCCTGGAAAAAATTTTGAAGGAGAAATTAGTTAAGGACATTGAAGTCAATGGTAAATGGGACAAAATACAACATGGTTTTACAAAAGGCATATCGTGCCAAACCAACCTAATCTCCTTTTTTGAAAAAGTAATAGATTTTTTAGATAAAGGAAATGCAGTGGATCTAATTTACCTAGATTTCAGTAAGGCATTTGATACCGTGCCACATGGGGAATTATTAGTTAAATTGGAGAAGATGGGGATCAATATGAACATCAAAAGGTGGATAAGGAATTGGTTAAAGGGGAGACTGCAACGGGTCCTACTGAAAGGCGAACTGTCAGGCTGGAGGGAGGTTACCAGTGGAGTTCCTCAGGGATCGGTTTTGTGACCAATCTTATTTAATCTTTTTATTACTGACCTTGGCACAAAAAGTGGGAGTGTGCTAATAAAGTTTGCAGATGATACAAAGCTGGGAGGTATTGCCAATTCGGAGAAGGAGCGGGATATTATACAGGAGGATCTGGATGACCTTGTAAACTGGAGTAATAGTAATAGGATGAAATTTAATAGCGAGAAGTGTAAGATTATGCATTTAGGGATTAATAACAAGAATTTTAGTTACAAGCTGGGGACGCATCAATTAGAAGTAACGGAAGAGGAGAAGGACCTTGGAGTATTGGTTGATCATAGAATGACTATGAGCTGCCAATGTGATATGGCTGTGAAAAAAGCTAATGCGGTTTTGGGATGCATCAGGAGAGGCATTTCCAGTAGGGATAAGGAGGTTTTAGTACCATTATACAAGGCACTGGTGAGACCTCACCTAGAATACTGTGTGCAGTTCTGGTCTCCCATGTTTAAAAAGGATGAATTCAAACTGGAGCAGGTACAGAGAAGGGCTACTAGGATGATCCGAGGAATGGAAAACTTGTCTTATGAAAGGAGATTTAAGGAGCTTGGCTTGTTTAGCCTAACTAAAAGAAGGTTGAGCGGAGATATGATTGCTCTCTATAAATATATCAGAGGGATAAATACAGGAGAGGGAGAGGAATTATTTAAGCTCAGCACCAATGTGGACACAAGAACAAATGAGTATAAACTGGCCACCAGGAAGTTTAGACATGAAATCAGACAAAGGTTTTTAACCATCAGAGGAGTGAAGTTTTGGAATAGCCTTCCAAGGGAAGCAGTGGGGGCAAAAGATCTATCTGGTTTTAAGATTCTACTTGATAAGTTTATGGAGGAGATGGTATGATGGGATAATGGGATTTTGGTAAGTAATTGATCTTTAAATATTCAGGGTAAATAGGACTAATCCCCTGAGATGGGATATTAGATGGATGGGATCTGAGTTACCCAGGAAAAAATTTTCTGTAGTATCTGGCTGGTGAATCTTGCCCATATGCTCAGGGTTTAGCTGATTGCCATATTTGGGGTCAGGAAGGAATTTTCCTCCAGGGCAGATTGGAGAGGCCCTGGAGGTTTTTCGCCTTCCTCTGTAGCATGGGGCATGGTTGACTTGAGAGAGGCTTCTCTGCTCCTTGAAGTCTTTAAACCATGATTTAAGGACTTCAATAGCTCAGACATAGGTGAGGTTTTTCATAGGAGTGGGTGGGTGAGATTCTGTGGCCTGCGCTGTGCAGGAGGTCGGACTAGATGATCAGAATGGTCCCTTCTGACCTTAGTATCTATGAATCTACCTGGAGATGTATTCTTGCTGATACCAATAGCTTTCTCAAGTTTCCACATACAAAACCATTCATTCAGTATAGTAGAGCCCCCTCCAACCAAGACACTGCCAGATTCCTGAGCGGTTCTCTGGATGGCGAATTTGGATGGTACAGTGGCAACATCACTTCACTGTGGTCCCACGCTCGCAATGCCACACGTCGCCTGGGGAAGCGCATCGGTTGCCGCTGGGAGTGGTGCTAGGAGCGCCAGGAGCTGGGAATCCTGGTACCACAGATCAGGTCCGACGACAACACCATCATCACCCCGAGCACCAGGGGCATGCTGGAGAGGACCCTGAAGGCGGCCATCCACTTGCTGTACATGGAAACCCTGAAGTGTAAACCGGACCAGGGTAAAGTCTTCGAACTGACCAGTAAGTGGGACGCCAGCAACCACTTCCTCGCCAGGGGCGGCTTCACCCATTTCATCGACTGGCGGTTCATCCACCGTGCCTGGCTCAACTGCATCCCGCTCAACGGAGCCATCTGCCACGGGAACCAAGACAAGCATTGTAGGAAGTGTGGCTACTCCAACGAGACCCTTCCCCACATCCTGTGCAGCTGCAAGCCCCACTCCAGAGTCTGGCAGCTGTGCCACAACACCATCCAGAACCGCCTGGTGAAAGCCATCGCACCGCGCCTGAGGGAAGTTGCCGTGAACTCCACCATCCCTGGACGGACAGCCAGTTGTGACCTGACATGGTACTCACCAACGAGGACCAGAAAAAGATCATCCTCGTCGACATCATGGTCTCCTTCGAGAACAGGACCCCGGCCTTCTGTGAATCCCGAGCTCATAAGCTGGAAAAATTTGCCCCCCAGCCGACACCCTGAGAGCGAAGAGCTACGAAGTGCAGATGGATGCCCTGATTGTTGGAGCCCTGGGCGCTTGGGACCCCTACAACGAGCGTGTGCTGCGGACCTGCAGGATCGGTCGATGGTACGCATGGCTCATGCAGTGCCTCATGGTCTCGGACACAATCCGATGGTCCAGGGACATCTACATTGAACATATCACCGGCCACCGACAATACCAGGAGGTGTGAGCCGGTACGACATCATGCATCAACTATGGGAAAGGGACTGAGAGACTTTTTCTATTGGACCATATGAACTGGAACCATAAATTCACTGAACATTAAATCCCACCAAATGAGAGTAGATCCATCCTCATCATCATATCCGCTCATTATACTCCACAATGAACATAGCCATTATATGGACAACATACCCCCATATCTCAATGTCTGTACTTTGACCTGTTAAACTTTGATTCTCCCAATCAGGGAGATTGCAGATTATGTATTCCTTACGACACCGGCTCCTAAACTGAATTTCGCACCCCTTGATAATCTATAAATTATAATTTATTCCCTGATAACCAGAAACTTCTATGCCTAAACTCTGTACCGTTTTCTTTTTACTTCAATATTATCTTAATAAAATTATTAAATCTTCATGTTTACTTCAACTGCATAATAGATCATGACTCTCTACAATGAATTGTCTTTTAATATGATTGAAAAACTGCACTTTGATTTTCACCATTACTCATCCCCTGAGAAAGTTGCTGCCAAAACTTGCATTCTCTTGTTATCAGAACTTTGAATTATTTTGTCAGTCCCAATAAGAGCTGGGATGTACTACTCTTAGTCTGAATTCCATTCATTCTTCTAATTTGCCTGTATATTTTTGATTTCTTGGTATCTTTATTTATCCACCTGGAGTACTTCCTCTAACTCTCTTACTTGGACTTTTTAAAAATATAATTCTTTATGCTATTGCCTTACTTCCTTTATACTTCATTAGATCTTCACTTTTTCTTCTTTTTATAGGCTTTATTCCTTTCCTTAATCAACATTTTGCATTCCTCATTCCACCATGGAAGTGAGTTTTCAGTTTTGGGGTACTTCAGAATTTTACATAGGGCTACAGTAACTGTTGCTATTAATCCCTTTAGCACATTGTCATTGAAATTCTCTATGTCATCACTCACACAGTGATCATCCATAAATTCAGTACATTTACTGTTAGCTTTCTTAAAATTCCAGGTAAGTACTTTTTCATTACATGCAATCTTACCTTGCCCTTGAATAGTAATAAGTGTAGGGAAATGATCATTCCTCATTCCTTCTTCCTTATTTATTTCCCAATTGCATTTACTTGCAATACCTCCTGTTATAATTCCAAGGTCTAAGCAAGAAAAACTAACATCCACTACATTAAATCTAGTTGGGGGGACCATCGTTTAAAACCGCTGGATTGTTTTCATCAATGAACTTTTCAAAGCATGCACCATTGCTATCCATTGTTGTACTGCCCTGCAATTTATTATGACTGTTTAGCTCACCACATATAATATATGGCATTCTTCACTATTTCTTGTAACTCTGAACATTCTAATTTCCCACGTTAGTTATAGATATTATATTTGAGACTTCTTCATTCTCTACTTCCAAGTTGTTTACTCTTTCCCTTATGAAAGTACAAACTTCTCCTCCGCTTGCTAGTTTTCAGGCAACATACCTGGGAATTTTAAAAGCAAGCTTTTTAACCAACCATGTTTCCTGGCTACATATGAAATGTAGTTTAGCTTTCATTTCCAGGATATTTTCCTTTAGTTCTTGATCATGTGCTATCAAACTGTGCTTATTCCAACAAAAGATTGTGATCCCCATATTAGTCATATTTCACCATTAACCTCATTCAAAATCACATGGATTCAATCCATTGACAGATTGCTAACATACAAGCATTTTTCCACTGCCCTTGTTATAATTTTCATTTTTCCCCATTTGTGATGTGTGATGTATCACTTCTATCATAAATGGTATAAACCTTTCTTTTTTCCACTACTAGTATATTAGTGCCCATTCCTTCTATAATGTTTATCATATTCCTTTAAAGAGTGAGGTTGTGTTTGCAGTTCCTCTTTTCCTGTGATGATTTTCAATTCCTTCTCCACCTGATTATCTGGAGTACTGTGTCCAGTTTATCTGGAGTACTGTGTCCAGTTTATCTGGAGTACTGTGTCCAGTTTTGGGCCCCACACTACAGGAAGGATGTGGATAAATTGGAAAGAGTACAACGAAGGGCAACGAAAATGATTAGGGGTCTAGAGCACATGACTTATGAGGAGAGGCTGAGGGAGCTGGGATTGTTTAGTCTGCAGAAGAGAAGAATGAGGGGGGATTTGATAGCTGCTTTCAACTACCTGAAAGGGGGTTTCAAAGAGGATGGCTCTAGACTGTTCTCAATGGTAGCAGATGACAGAACGAGGAGTAATGGTCTCAAGTTGCAATGGGGGAGGTTTAGATTGGATATTAGGAAAAACTTTTTCACTAAGAGGGTGGTGAAACACTGGAATGCGTTACCTAGGGAGGTGGTAGAATCTCCTTCCTTAGAGGTTTTTAAGGTCAGGCTTGACAAAGCCCTGGCTGGGATGATTTAACTGGGACTTGGTCCTGCTTTGAGCAGGGGGTTGGACTAGATGACCTTCTGGGGTCCCTTCCAACCCTGATATTCTATGATTCTATGATTCTATGATGTTTTGAGAGTTTCTATACAGCTTTCACAAAAGTAGGGCCCTACCAAATTCACAGCCATGAAAAATGCGTCACGGACCATGAAATCTGGTCTTTTAAATGCTTTTACCCTATGCTATACAGATTTCATGGGGAAGACCAGTGTTTCTCAAATTGGGGGTCCTGACCCAAAAGGGAATTGCAGGGGGTCACAAGGTCATTTTAGGGGGGTCATGGTATTGCCACCCTTATGTCTTTGCTGCCTTCAGAGCTGGGTGGACGGAGAGTAGTTGGAGAGCAATGGCTGCTGGCCAGGAGCCTCGCTCTGAAGACAGAGCTGCTACCAGGAGCAGTGCCATGGGCAATGTGTGAACTGCTGGCTGCGGGAGGCTAGCCCCCACCCCCACCCTTTATACCTGAGGCCCCGCCCCTTACGCCCCCCATCAGAGCCGAGGCCCCCCATGTGCCCTCCCCACCAGAGCCCAGGACCACCTCCCTACTGCAGCCACCAGCCCAATCCCCCAGCTAGCTGCCCAGCCCCAAAGGAGCGTGGGGCGGGCAGGTAGTGCACAGCCCCAGCCCTGGAGCGTGGGAGGAGCGTGGCCCCAGCCTCCCAAGCCTGGTGTGGGCAGGCGGCCACTGGCTGCAGCCTCCTGAGCTCCAGAACGCAGGAGGGTGGGCAGTGTGTGGCCACAGCCTCCCCAGCTCCAGGGCGCGGGAAGGCGGGTGGTGCAGGGCCCCAGCCTCAGCAGAGGGGGGCTGGAGGACAGGTAGTAGTCACAGCAGGAGGCGGGGTCATGCCTAGCTGTTTGGGGAGGCAAAGCCTCCCCCAGTCTATGCGACCAACCGCCCATGAGTAACACAGAAGTGAGGATGGCATGGTATGGTATTGACACCCTTACTTCTCTGCTGCTTCCTTCAACCCTGGGCAGCCAGAGAGCGGCAGCTGCTGACTGAGGGCCCAGCTCTGCAGACTACAGCACACAAGTAAGGGTGCCAATACCATAGTACCACAAATACCACAAGTAAGGGTGCTGCTGGTGGTGGTGGCTCTGCCTTCAGAGCTGGGCTCCCAGCCAGCAGCCACTGCTCTACAGCTGCCCAGCTCTGAAGGCAGCGCCACAGCCAGCAGCAATACAGAAGTAAGGAGTACTGCAACCCCCCTACAATAATCTTGCGAACCCCCCGCAACTCCTTTTTGGGTCAGGACCCCTCCAATTAAACACCATGACATTTCAGATTTAAATAGCAAAAATCATAAAATTTACAATTTTTAAAATCCTATGACCATGAAATTGACCAAAATGGACCATGAATTTGGTAGGGCCCTACACATAAGATACGTTATTAACAATTTTTGTCTTTTGTATCTCTTTAGTTTTTCTTGCCGCAATACACCCTCTATATGCCAGATTGTGATTGTTACCATAATTACTACACTTGACCTCTGCCCATTCTATACAATTTTCATAGGAATGTTTCCCCCATCACATTTACCACATCTCGTTTTCCCTTTTGTGAATATTTGCTACATGCCCATACCATTGGCACTTATAACACCTTAGAAGAGTGGGGGATATAAGTCTTGGTTCTAAATATGTGAAATCCTAGTGTTACTTTTTCAGGTAGAGTCCTTCCCTTCAATGTAATCAGTATTGCTGTTGATGGCCTGCTTTCTCCTCCTCGTTTACTAATTAGAAATTTACTTACTAACATTTTAGCTTCTCCTGTGCTTTCTATTATCTCATCATTGGTCAGTTCTAATGGCACTCCATATGTTATCTCCTCCATTTCAGTCCAGTTCTTTGGTAGCTGGCAACTTATTTTAACTTTCCTTAGTGTTTCAGCTTTTAGCAGGTTATCAGCCTGCTCTTCGTTTTTACATTCAATTAAAAGATCCCCATCTCACAACCTCCTGGCTCTTATTATATCCCCTGTGCCTTTTTAAATCCAGTCAGCTACTTTCACAGGGTTAACATCAACTAATCTTATTTCTTTGGTTAGTAATCTTACAGTTTTGACATTTTGATTTATTTCCTTCCTCAGCTTTGCTTTTTTGCTAATATCATCATCATCTGATTCTGCTTCTACTCTTTTCTTCTCCCCCCCCCGCTTTGTATCCATTCTCCCTCTCTAATAGGCTCTTCTTCAGCTTCCAGAGTGACTTCATTTGGGGTCAGAAAGTCTTCCATCTCAGCAGCCAGTCTGTCAGTCTAGCCAACTTCTTGCCATCAACTGAGCTCATCTGATGAAGTGAGCTGTAGCTCATGAAAGCTTATGCTCAAATAAATTTGTTAGTCTCTAAGGTGCCACAAGTATTCCTTTTTTTTTTGCGACTACAGACTAACACGGCTGCTACTCTGAAACCTTAGCTGGAGCTCTGCCTCTTAAGCTTCTCCCTCCAATCCTGACATTTCACACAGGTGTAACAGGGCAGAGCTACCTGAACCCACATTAGCTCATTAACCCCACGTTGTTCAGTGTGGGTATCTCCTGGTTTCTATCAGAGACAGGATACAGGACTAGATGGTAGTTGTGGCTGATCCAGTATGCCAATTTTCCTGTTCCTAACTCCAGGAAGTTTAGGCTATATACGGTATACACAGACTTTCTTCAGAGCAAAGTAATTCTGTCACCCATCCAAAATTACCTCAGGCATTCTACAGAGACCAGGACAAAGCCTTCGGGTTGCCTCACTGGCTCCTTACTGCTCTTGGACACTTCCAATGTTCTTGGGATCTACAGAGTGAAGGAGGGAAAATGGATACACTGATTCTAAGAGAGTCAGCATTTAATTTGTTTTAAAAGCTTTAATTTAAAAAAGAAAGTTTCTAGCCCTTGTGATGGTGGAGATACCTTTCCAATTGCGATCCCAAGACAATGATGGCCGAGTCTGCGACATGCAGCCTGAAATATTACAGAGATTTAGTTTTACCCCTTGGCACTGTTATGGGTCTAACTTCTGTAAGGTTCCAATCATGTCACTATCACCAAATCCTGTACATGGTTGGAGTAAGAGTCACTCCCTTGCAGAGGACCAGCTCAAGAACTAGGCTTTTTTTAATGCTGCCCCACTTTCCCAGTACTCTCACCAATCCTTTCCTTGAGGTGGTTTCAGTTCTTCATAAAGAATCTTTCTTTCCATATAAGTCTCCCTGCATCGCCATAGCAGATGTTCAATGGTTTCTTTAACTTTGCATGTTGTCACAACTTGTCTGTGTGCATATTTAGTAGATATAAATTACCATTCCGGCCACAGTGACCTGTTAGCACTCTAAATATAGTCACTGTGTCATAGCTGTGAAGCATAATATTATCCTGAAGTTTAGGACATAGCTCATAGAACTTTTGTCCATTTTTCTCTTTGGTCCATGTTTCTTGCCATTCCTTCTTAGGTTCTCTCTTTATCAAATTTTTGAAGTCCTCTGTGTACTCTGAAGGATCTTTAGATCAACCTCATTTTTTAAGGGATTTTTCGCTGCTTTATCTGCCATTTTATTGCCAGGTATCCTGACATGCACCAGAATCCACGCTATTACTATAGGTATACCTAATTGTACTATCTCTATAGTTAAGAACAATATTTTATTGATTAAGTCATTCTTGCTTTTTTCTGAGGTTCCCTTTCTGATCACAATTATACCCAATAAAAAATCAGACAGGATAGGAGCTGTAGCTCAGCTTATCCAGGCCAGTGCCAACAGCATGCCTGCCAATTCAGCTGTCATAATGGCCACAAAATTGGATAGTCTCATAGACTTTAATTATCCCCCCCTTTTTTTTGAGCTGTCTGGCTCTCTTTTAAACTGCTCCTCCATCTGGAACAGGCTCTGCAGGTGCAGCAGAGTGGAAGCACATGGGCCCAGAACTGCTCCTTAACCCCTTCTGTCCCAGTGTGGGGTTTATACACCTCCTCACAAATCCACACTTAAGTCAGTGGAGTCACACAGGTATAAAACTGGGGTAAGCAAGATAAGAATCAGTCAAAACTCGCACAACTGTCACATTGTTAGTTGTATATAGCTGGAGTCTGGTCACACTTACACCCTTCTCTTCCAATTTAACTCTCTTGCCATCAGTACAGTTATTCCCGATTTAGGCTATGATCCTGCAAACACTTATGCTTGTGCTTAGCACACGTGCCTGAAGTTCAGCATGTGCATAAGTGTTTGCAGGGCCCTGCACATGTAAGGAAGATTAGAATCAGGCCTGTGTAGTTTCTTCTGGATGCCTGTGCAGAACTCCTGTTAGTACCACTAGGAGTAATGCCCTCCCAGGGAGGAAATTTAGGTCTTAGAATGAGATCATGCTGCAGTGGTTATGTTCTGCATCTGTCAGCAGCTTTCTAGGCTCTTGTGTTTTCACATGTATGAATTATCCTTTGGCGGACGGTAGGATTTTTTTTTTCTTTATGCACATACATTTTTAAAGTGAATGCAAAATTTATTTAACCTTTTAGGCTTTTCCTTCATGTTCCCAAATTCTCTTCACTTAGCTGACTCAAGAAAAGAGGTGGCTATTCAGTAAGCACTGTCAGCCCCAACAGTAATTTTATTTGTCACAGTCAATGTAAGATCCAATGGTAAAGTTGATCTTGTATTTCAGTGGGTCCTTTCTGTGTTTTTATTGTCATTATTCATAGATAATACATATGGTTGAGCAATATTTTATGCACATTTCTTATTATAATAGCATCATAATCTGTACAATGACAATACAATATGTATAATCTGTACAATGACAACTACCTATAAAGGCAAATAAACAGTGAACTGAAATGCTGGGGATTTATTCCTAGCGCTGCTACTACTTGTCTGTGACCTTGGACAAGTCACTTCACTTCACTGGGACGCGGTGTCCCCCATCTGTAAAATGGCAATAATACCTCGCTACCTTAGAGGGCTGTGGTAAAGCTTAATGCTTGCAAACTAACTTTTTTGAGGTCCTTAGCTTTAAGCACACCTCAGATTTGCTTTGTCTAAATAAACATTTAAAAGCTATTTAACAAAACTTAACATTAATAGAAATGTTTTCAGGATTAGTCTGAAATAATTGTTCAATCAAAACATTTTTCTTAATTTAAATAGCTCCTAGCCGTGTTTGCAACTCAAACACTGCAACCATGTGCTAGTGCAAGGCACACAAAACTGACTAGAAATACACTGGTGTAATTTCACTGCCCCGTGAAGGGAAATGCAAGAACTAAGCATACACTAGATCTGACGAAACATGAATTAGATTCTAACAGTTATTTCCATTTTAATACTCTAATGCAAACCAGGATCCTGCATTACAATGAACCACTTGGAGGAGGCTTGTAAAAGCAGTGGCAAACAAAAGGGCTGGAGCCAACATAGCTGCTTCTGCTACCGGGTACTGCTATCTGAGAGGAAACAGAAAGCCCCCTTAGGGATGAGAGCTGCCAGTGGGCTAGGAATGTCCAAGGGAGAAGGTAACAATGAAGCTGGGCAGTATGTATGGGGGAGGGGAGGATGCTGCCCAGCATGGCTGGAGAAGAAGGGAAGGCAAAGAGCAGGAAGATATATGCAGAAAAAGAGGAGGACCAGACAACTGGGAAGTATAAAAGGGCCAGGAAGTAGAAGAGTATGTGCAGCAGAGCAAGAGAAGATGAAGAGCAAAAGAAATCAGTAGTTCCAATCCTGGTCTGCATCTAAGCTGCTCATCACCCATAAGGGAGAGGGACAAAGGTGGTTTTACAGTCCCCCAAATAAGCCAGGAACTGGGCCAGCCCCCAACATAGGTTAGAGCAGTCTCAGGGCTATTTTAATTTACTCCCAGTTATTGTCCCTATAGTCCACTATGGCAGCTGGAAATTGCCATGGTGTAGGGATGTCCTGGGAATGCCCTGTACACCAGGGGGATGGTGGAATAAGAAACAATACAGGAGCCCTACATCACATGGACTCCCTCACACTGCATAAGAGTTACCTTCCTCTGTACTGGGCAGGGGGAGCACAGATTGACAGAGCGCCATTAATATTAATCAACATCAATGTCTCTGAGTGTGTTGCTGTAGGATCAGTCTGCAACAATGAGTGAGTGCTAGTTGCTTCCCACTGTAGAAACCAATTACTTGGTTTAGCACAGTACTCAAACATGGAAAAAACAAAGTGTACTAAAAACAGCAGCTGAATCCGGATATCTTATACCTTTTCAATGCCTACAACAGCTCAAGATCCTAGGATTATAACTGACCACTGGAAACCGGCAAAGATCCAGTTCAACTGACCTAAGCTAGTTAGTTTCAGCTCTTCTCATGATAAATAGCTTTCTCTGAGATAAGTCTAGATTTCACCTCTTGCATGGCATAATGACCTCAGTCAGCCTGGGGAGGTGAAAGCATGTCAGCAACAGGACAGTCCAATATGTGTGCATGTACACAACTTGGGTGTGCACTTTGTGCCTCAACCCAGCCAAGGTGTGAGTAGACTGGCTGCATAAAATACACCCTGCATTTCTTATTGAGCTTATTGAATCATTTAATGGGGTGGGGATGGGGGGAGGAGAAGTCTTTAAAATCTAATACATTAATAACAGATTAATCCACCTAGGAGAATAGTCATAAAGTAAAATGGCATATAAAATAAAACACATAATTAAATACAAATGAATATAAAATAATAAACATCAAACTGCAGCATAAAATTCATTCCTGTACAGAGGGCCAGCACAAGCTTCAAGTCTTCCTCCTGAGCCCTGTTCTGAGATCTGGAGTGGAACATAAGTGGTGCATCAGGCCCTCAAGAAAAGGGTGAATTCAGCCATTTGACAGTACCTTTTGAATGGTAACTGCACAGTCTAACCACAACTCAACAATGAGACAGTATGAGACACACTGAAATGCTGATTATGGCTAATGAAGACCAGCAGAAATGGTCATAGCTTCATTTTACATCATCTGAGGAGCTACCTGCTAGTGTTTAAATCCCTGCTATTGAAACACCCCGTCCCTCATTTTCTCTGCTATCCGCCCCGCGGCAGCTCTGCTGTGAGCTAGGTCTCAGACACTCACGGCAGGTCTACGCTTACAGAGCTGTGGTGGAGGCGCTGTACCACCGTAGCCGTTTAGTGAGGATGCTAACAGAAGAGCTTCTCCCTTTGGTGCTGCTAATCCACCTCTGTGAAAGGCAGTAGCTATGTCGATGGGAGAAGCTCTCCGGTCGACATAGCACTGTCTACACTAGGGGTTTAGGTCCATATAACTGCGTCGCTCAGGGAGGTGGATTTTTCAGGCCCCTGAGCGACATAGTTATACCAGCGTACATTTGCAGTGTAGACGTAGCCCAAACAGTCGATGCCTGTCCCCCAGCAACTCACCTGACTGGGGAGCAGCAGCCTGAGCAAGGCTGAAAAAGGGAAGTCACAGTCATGGCTCAATGAGTAACCAAAGCAAGACATTCTTCCAGAGCCCTGCTCCTGATCTGGTGAGTGACTGCAGAACAGCAGTATCTTTATTTTACAAAGCATTGCTCAGTCTGTTGCTGCTGAGGTGAGCGAAGAAAGCAAAGAGAGGAACAGGAGAGCCTCACAATAAGGATTTCATTAAATATTTATAATTGTAAAGGTTTGGGATTTTGTAATGAGGATTGTTTGACAAAGCACATTTGGATGTGGCATGGTGATCTGCCTGGTGAATAGGCTATGTAGTTCCAACTTCCACATTTATTGGATAGTAATCACTGGCTGAAAGCCTCCTGAGACAATCAGATTGCATTTTACGGCCAAAATCATCATGTATTGGAATGAATAAACAGAGCATACAGTGCTTAGAACAATGGGGCTATAATAGTATAACTTTTATTTGGTGATCCCAAAGCATTTTTCAAAAGTTAAGCCAACCTCACCACCCCATGGGAGGTAGGTTAGAGAAAGGCAGCCAGGAGAAGGTAGTTGCCTTTTCCCTTTGTGTGTTTTTTCCATTGGTTTGCTCCCTTCCACCCTTCTCAGTGAGTGGTGAAGAGCAGCATAGGGCCACAGACGCTGAGGCTCCAGCTTTAAAGTGCAGCTCTGCTCTGACCAGCAACTGTAAAATTGGCACCTTCTAACTCCGTGGGTTTGCTCCCTGGATGAAATTCTTACCCCACTGAAGTCACTGGGAGTTTTGCCACTGGCTTGAGTGGGACCGGGATTCCCCACCCCTTCCCTGGGTATATTTAGACACATCTCCTTTGATTTTACTGACAAATAAGCTGCTGCTGTTTTATACTCCTGAGAGCACAGCAGAAGCAACCGCTATAGGGAAGTGAGATTCTCTTGTGGTGCATTCATCACAAACTTCATTTGTAACTAAATTCCAATTATGGGGCCAACTGCTGCCCTCATGTACACCATGCAACCCCATTGAAGACACTGGAACTGCACAGGTTTAACAGACAGAAGAATTTGGCTCCTGGAGTTTTTATGACTAGTAATGACAATGAGCCAGAAAGAACCCAGCTTGATTCTCCAAAATCAGGTTGAGTGTGGTGGGCGAGTAGTAACAAAATTTTTTTACTTGTACACCTAGCAGATTTGCTGGGGAAGTCACTGAGACTTAGTCCTCCTGGAACCCTCCAGTGCTGTTTGTAGAGCCATGTTTCAGAGAAGAACTTCACTTTAACATTACACAGTTAAGAGTGCTATGGTTTCCTTATGGACACATATTTGCTCTCCCACTTCTCTTTTCCCAGTTCTGTATCTTCAGGCAACTAGGCAACAGAACAAAAAGGAAATGGCTTGGAAAAAGAAAATATATTTGTCTGCTTTATTTCTTTTGATCTTTAAACATGCCTATCCTAGGCTCTAGTTGCCCTAGCAAGGGTTAACAATACAGAGTGAGATTTTCAAATGTACTCAGTATTGGCTTAACTCTGTTATCATTGAAGTTCATGGGTATTTTGCCATTCACTTAATCAGGAGCAGAGTTAGGCCAGTTGCAAGTGCTTTTCAAACTCCCCTCCACAGTCCAGAACAATGAAGAAAACCAAAAATAAAACAGTGGCAATCGGAGCTGACAGAAAGCAGCCATCCCACAAGAGAATTTCACACACTCCAACCCCTCAGCTCTCACATGCCCTCAAACACCTCAGCCCTCCTCCAAAGGCCCATTCCAAAAGATGGGCTTTAAAAAGGTCAATAAACGTGGATTACTTTATTTGAAGAGGGGAGTGAACTCTCAGGGCGAGGACACACACACGCACTCATCCACCCCTTCCAGCAGCAGCCTCTCCAAGCTGCCCTGATTTTGCCTCTTAAGATGATCTGGTGTACTTGGTATAATTGAATGACCTTTGTTTTGAACAGTCTGCTTGACAGAAGGGGAAAACAAAGCAGAATGTAAATTATGAATCAACAGGCAGGCGTGTATATTTGGGTGAATCTGAATAAGGGTGGGACATGGTGAGTCACTGCCGTGACTTAGTCTGAAACGCCATGTAATCAATGACTCATCAGTTACTGATATGGGTTATGTAACTCCTTATTGTATTGTGTCTGTCAGCCTTTTTGCTGGAGTTCAGTCTATCAGGATTAGATGGGGCCAATTGAGTTTTAGAAATGCCACATCTGCTGGGCACTTGATGACGTTGAAAAACTGAATGAAAGATTCCATTGCTGAATTCCAGTGCAGACATCAGCTCCCAGACAGTAGGAAAATATTTCAAAATATCTATTATAAGCCTGCATCCATAAGAGGTTAAGTAAATTAATCCATGATCTAATTCTGTTTATTTTCAGTGCTCTGTTACCTCCTTCAAATGTCATCAGCTAGTTATTCAACCGGTTTATAAATTTAGCTCTATATTAATATAGCTATCCAACCATGGGGACTTGCAAAAGGGTGTCTCACATTAATTTTTCACCAAATAAAACAAAGAGAAATGTTTGGATATCTGAGTTTTGAATCTGCAGTTTAGTAGGAGCTTTTATTAGGGAGAGCCCTTTCAAATAGGGTTTAAATATTCATAGAGTGATAGCTGTGGAAGATGGAAAACAGCAGCAATCATCTAGTCTAACTTCCAGCCAAAGGATCTATTGTACCGTTGCCCCTTTGAGCCAAGCAATTAGCCAATATTTGGGGGGCTTGCTGAGTTATTTCTGTTAGGAGGAGAAATTGATTACAAGAGCCAGATGGTTCTTCAGTGCAATCCTATTTATTTATGAAGAATGTACACAAAATTCCCTAAATGCACCAGAAACAAACAAGAGCTAGTTTCCTTGTTCAGAAATCCAAGTCTGCCTCTCTAGCAAGTTCTCTGCCCTGAGGAGCATTCTGTCCACTGCTTCTCTCGGTCTCTACTGGCTTTCTGCCACTCACACATGACACACAGAGCTTCAATATGGCAAGGCCTGAGAAAAAATTAAGCATGTGGACTGAGGGGCTTCCCTGGGAAGTGACTGCAAACCTGTTTTGCAAACAGGTTTGCAATCACTTTCCAGGGAAGCCCCTCAGCCCACATGCTTAACGTCTGCTCAGGCCTTACCATACTAGTCAGTGCCTTGGGGGGGAGGGTGAGGAATGGCTTCTATTGTTTCCAGCTATCACTACAGAGAGTTATTTAATTGCTCCTTCCAGGTAGCCTGAATGAAGATGCATCAACTTTAGCCAGTCCTGTGACTAACTGTAGCCATTATCATCTTCTAGCAAACCAGTACATTTACTACTGCTTTGTCTAGTCTAATATTAAATGTCCCAAAGTTTTCATCACTTCCCTAGGAAGCCTCTTCCATAATTAACAGATCTTAAGGTCAGGGTGTTTTTCCATGCTGTTAGGCTTAGATTTTGCCTCTCAATTTCATTCCATTCTCAAAGTCATAGGTGCCAACTCCGTGGGTGCTCCAGCACTGGAGCACCCATGGGGAAAAATTAGTGGGTGCTCTGCACCCACCGGCAGCCAAGCTTCCTGCCCCACCCCCCCGGCCCCACTTCACCTCCTCCTCCGCCTCCTCCCCTGAGCGCACCATGTCCCCACGCCTCTGCCTCCCTCCCAGCGCTTGCAACCGCCAAACAGCTGTAGCAAGCTCCGGGAGGGAGGAGCAGGAACTTGGCACGCTCAGGGGAGGAGGCAGGGAAGAGGTGGTGCTGGGGCGGGAATTTGGGGAAGGAGTCAAATAGGGTCAGGGAGGGGGCGGGGAGGGGGCAGAGTTGGGGTGGGGACTTTGGGGAAGAGGTTGGAATGGGAGCAGGAGGGGGCAGGGCAGGGGTGGAGTCAGGGCAGGGCCAGGGGCAGAGGGGATCGAGCACCCACTGGCACCATTAGAAATCTCGTAGTGATTTTTAGCTCTCACTTACTTCACTGATCAAAATAAATGTTTTTTTATTCTAGGTAGCGTGGCAAAACCAACACAGCCACACGAAAATGACCTGAATTATTTTCTGGCTCTTGCCTCACTAACAGAATTGTTATCTAGGTGACAGCTCTAGAATCATTATAAGTGATGATTATGTTCCAGGCACTTTGAAGAGCTGGTTAGTAGAAAAACCCATTGTTTTACTTGTAAATTGCACAAAGTTGATCTGGCATCGTTGAGAGGCAAAAGGACAGGCTTTGCTACAGAGAGCCCACAATCTAAATATCTGAGTGTAGCAAAGAAACTTTTAATGAAAGGAGGGAAGTGACCCAACATTAATTAGGGAAAATGGCACAAGCAGGATTCATAAACCTAAAACTGTGAGCAGGACACCCACTCCAAAGTGTGTGGGGCAGTGCCTTCTGCCTCATGTTTTTGAGTTCTACAACCAAAAGTTCCTTTTCTGTGCCCCTCTTTGCTCCCTCACCATACCCCACTCACAGTGGTTGTCCTTGGTCAGTGAGGAAGTGCATCTCTGTGAGTTCACTTCCCACCCGGGGAAGAAGACACCTGGCTTGCTCCGCCATCTGAGCACTTGCTCTGGCTGACCACCCCACCAGCTGCAGTTCCTGGCAGGGCCGTCCCTAGCTATTCTGGGCCCTATGCAGTCCCCCTGTGGGGAGGGGGAGCAGGCTTCCAGGGGGAGGGAGCTGGCCCCAGGCCTCCATGAAGGGGGTGTGGCTTGGGGGGCAGGGAGGAACTGCCCCCCAGCACTCACCAGTGGCATGGTTAGGGCCGAGTCACTGTACTTCCTGCCGCGGGTGAGTGCAGGCCCGACCCTGCTGCAGTCCTCAGGGGTGGGAAGGGGTGGGGCTGGGGCAGAGCAGGGCAGGGGCTTTGGGGAAAGGGTGGAGTGGGGGCAGGGCTGGGGCAGAGCCGAGGCAGGAAGAGGTTGAGTGGGGGTGAAGCAGGGGCAGGAAGAGGCATGGGCCATGGGGAAGAGGCAGGGCAGGAGCTGGAGCAGCACACAGCTGTGCAGGGCACCAGAAAATGTGGTGCCTCAAATTTCCTGGTGCCCTACGCAGCTGCTTACTTTGCGTATGGGTAGGGATGGCCCGGGTTCCTGGCCACCCTGCTGCCTTCTGCTCCTCACCACCTGGTGGCTCTGCCAGCCACTGCTCCTTGCCGCCCGGCCATCCTGCCGACTGCTCGCCACTTTCGCCAGCCGCCCATCTATCACCTCCTGCTGCCACCTGCCTCTCTGCTGTGACCTCTGTAGGTCAGTCTCTTAGTGATTTTTAGCTCTCAGCAAGCTGGGCAGAAACAAAGCCCCACAACTGATTTCAGCTCTCATTGAGTACTTAACATAACAAAAGGCTCCTAATGAAGTCTATTTAGCCCTATCTTCGAACAGTGGAGAGGAACAGGTTAAACGAGACCGGGGACTCTTAGGGAGGGTCCACACCTCCTGGCTGGGACACCTGTCCCCACCCCTCTTACTTTCACAGGGGGCTGGCATTCAAGCCCCTGGATTAACGAGGTCCTTTCAGTTGAGGGTTCATTTGGAACAGGTTAAGCACAGTTCTGCTCCCCTTTATTCATACAATAAAGACAACAACAAATGCATCCGATGAAGTGAGCTGTAGCTCACGAAAGCTTATGCTCAAATAAATTTGTTAGTCTCTAAGGTGCCACAAGTACTCCTTTTCTTTTTATTGATAACATCATTTCACTTCCCCTGGATTCAGATTTAAAAATTTTATTACGATGATGTTTAAAAAAAAAGTGAACGGTACAGAGTTTAGGCATAGAAGTTTCTGGTTATCAGGGAATAACGTACAGATTATCAAGGGGTGCAAAGTTCGGTTTAAGATCGGATGGCGTAAGGAATACATAATCTGCAATATCCCCGATTCGGGGTGAAAGATTAATGGGTCAAAGTACAGACATTGAGATATGCGGGTATGTTGTTCATATAATGGCTATGTTCAGGTGTGGAGTATAATGAGTGGATACCATGATGAGGATGGATTGACCCTCACTTGGTGAGATTTAACGTTCAGTGAGTTTATGGTTCCTCTCTCGATGCACAATGTCACTCCAGCTCACGCCTCTTGGACTGCCGGTGGCCAGTCATGTGTTCGGTGTAGATGTCCCTGGACTATCGGATGGTGTCTGAGATCATGAGGCGCCACTTGAGCCATGCGTTGCATCAACCGATTCCGCGGGTCTGCAGCACACGCTTATTGCAGGGGTCCCAGGCTCCTAGGCCTCCGACGATCAGGGCGTCCTCCTGAACCTTGTAGCCCTTTGCCCTCAGGGGGTCGGCCAGGAAAGCATACTTTTCCAGCTTATGAGCTTGGGCTTTGTGAAAGGCCAGGGTCCTGCTCTCAAAGGAGACCAGGACGTCAGCGAGGATGATCTTTTTCTGGGCCTCGTTGGTGATAACGTCAGGTTGAAGCTGGCTGTCAGTACTGGGAGTGGCGCAGTTCACGGTGACCATCCTCAGGTGTGGTGCGATGGCTTTCACCAGGCAGTTCTGGATGGCATTGTGGTGCAGCTGCCAGGCTCTGCAGTGGGGCTTGCAGCTGCACAGGACATGGGGCAGGGTCTCGCTGGAGTAGCCACACTTCCTGCAACGCTTGTCTCAGTTCCCATTGCAGATGGCTCTAAAGTGATTTGTAACCAATGCCAACCAAAGCTGATCACTTTGAGCAAGACCACTCTATCTGCTGGATATCTAAGCAGAGTAGGTGTGTTTCTATAAACATAGTTTGCTCCTGCAATCTCTCCCCCTCCCACCTAGCTGTCAGGGGAGAGTTCATTCAGACCCTGCTTACACATGAAAGTTAATTTGGAATAAGGTAGGGTGTGAATTTAAAGCAGCTTAACTATTCTTGATTTTTTACAGAATAAGGGCATCCACACGTAGAGTTAATCAAGAATAGTTAATCAGGAACAGCTATTCTAAAATAACTCTGTGTGTAGACAAGCCATTAGGAATCATGTTGATGTACTGTAATTCTTCCTACTTTGGAACTTGAAAGATCTTGCTGCCCAACAAAATTCTAAGAGCAAAGACATGGATGGGAATCATGTGGATGAGAAGAACATTATCCTATATCAAAGAACATTATCCCTTCATGTATACAGCATTACCTATCGAGGGCTGTGAGCGTGCACATCCTTTACAGATCCAAAAAAGACAAAATCCGTGCCCTAACAAGCTAACAATCTCAGGGCTGATCCTGTAAAGTCGCCGCATGCTGAGTTCCCACTGAATTCCATGAATGGATAGAGCTTGTGAGCTAAGTTCCCTCTAAGCTGAGTGGCCATGCAGCAGTCTATTAAGGGCCGCAAAGGCGCTCATGGCTGCAGCAGGGAGAAATACCTCTCCCCCAGCCTGGGACCTGCAGCAGCTAGGGGAGAGGCTCCCTTCCCCCAGACCCAACCCAGGCCAGCCCAGGACCTGCCGCAGCTGGGGGGAAAGGCGCCCCTTCCCTGGCCCCGGCCCCAGCCCAAGCCCTGCCCCAACCTCCCACGGCCGGGGGAGAGGCACCTATCCCCTCCCCGCCAGCCCAGGTGCTGCTGCAGGGAGAGAGAGCTGGGGGGAGTCCTTTCTCCCTGCCATAGTTCCGGGGAAGCCTGCATCTCAAACCCCTCATTCCCAGCCCTACCCCAGAGCCAGCACCCATAGCTGGAGCCCTCACTCAGCCCCAAGCCAACCCTCTGCCCTAGCCCTGATCCCCCTCCCACACTCCGAACCCCACGGCCCCACCCCCGCCACATGAATTTTGTTATGTGCACCAATATGGAGGTGATGTCACACAACAAAATTCATTCCGCACATGGGTGGGAAAATTAGAGGGAACACTGCTTGTGGGCTAAGTTCCTTAGTCAGGCCTGGTTTACACTTAAAATTTAGATTGACATAGCTACAGCGGTGAAAAATCCACACCCCTGAGCGCCGTAGCTATGCCAACTTAATCCCTGGTGTAAATATGGCTAGTTGATGGAATAATGTTTCCATTGACCTAGTTACCATCACTCAGGCTGGTGGGTTACCTACAGCGATGGAAACACCCCATTCATCACTGTAGGAAACATCTACACTACAGCGCTACTGTGAAAGAGCTGCCACTGTAGTGCCCATAGTATAGACCAGTGGTCTCCAAAGTGGGGTGCACAAGACCATCCCTGGGGGTGCGCGGCAGGAGGAGCGCTGCCGAAGGAGCGCTGCCGGCCTGGGGGCAGCAGTGCTCCTGGACCTTTGATTCTTCGGTGGCACGCCGGCAGCAGCTCTTCTTCTTCTTTTTTTTTTTTGCTTCCCTAGAGCTGGCCATGGGGGTGCATGATCCAAAAAGTTTGGAGACCACTGGTATAGACAAGCCCTTAGACAAATATAACACACCACTGACATCTGTCCAATCCTGAGGGGGTGAGGGGATACTGGAGACATGGAGCTCAATGTTGAAAAGAGCTGTGGAAAAAGTTGGCTTAATGAAGGGATTTTTAGTTGGGAGTGGGAGGGCACTTGACATGCAAGAAATGGGCAGCTGTCCCAAGCAAAAGGGCTGGATTGAAAGAAGGTGCAAAGCCAAGAGTGGGAAAAGGAAATAAAAGGGAGTGGTTGAAAGAGAGGATTAAAAGCAGGGCAGAGAGGGAAAGGGCAATTGGGAGGAAATGGGAGCGGAGAGATAGGCGAGGCAAAGTTGTGTATTCATGTTGTTCAGATTTGGCAAGTAATTCAAAAGGGTATTGTCATCCTAATTCCCTAAGAATGTGGGCTTTAATGTACTGTTTAACTTCAGAGCTTTCAAAAACAGAAAACTAATTAGATGCTCGAACATCTGGTTTCATAATTTTTTGAATGGAACTTGAATATTCATTATGCACACAAGAGATAAAGGCCATTTTCAGACATGGGCGCCTAGCCCTTCAGCACTGCTTCTCAAGCTATCTGATGTGGGGGACTGGCAATTTTTTTTTCCAATGTGAGCACATACCGGCAGCCAATGGCTCGCGGACCGGCACCGGTCCGCGGACCACCACTTTGAGTAGCACTGGTCTAGAGGAACTCTGTGGATGCTGCAGATGCTCAGCATTGAAAATCAGTTCACTTTTACTTAGGAGCCTAAATAAGGAATCAGGGCCATATTTTCAAAAGCATTTAAATGGCTAAAGATGCACATAGACACCTAGTGGGATTTTCAAAAGCACCAAAACAGATTAAGTGCCTAACTCCCATTGATAGGAGTTAGGTCCCTAATCTATTTAGGTGCCTTTGAAAATCCTAGGCACCTAGCTGCATCTTTAGGCATCTACGCTGGAATACACAAAAGGCATTAGGTGTTGTGATGTTGAGTGTCGCAACATCTAATTTTTAGGCACTTAGAAAAATCACTGAACTTCACAAAGCCTGATTTAGGAACCTAGGCTCCTATACAACGAATGGAAAGAGCTAGGCACCTCAGACTGAGATCTGCAAAGCCAGCATACTAGGCAGGGAGACACCTAAACTAGCCAATGGTAGATGCCACCATGAGAGGAGCCCTGCCCTGCTCTTGGAGATAGTTGCCCAGGTACAGGCAGGTGCCTATTTCTGCTTGTGCAACTGCTGCAAACTCTTTCTTGACTTTTGGTGCCTATGCCATTAGCAAGAAGCCCCGGAGGGAAGGAAGAGAACTCCCCTTGTAACTTTTAGCCCGATGGTCAGGGTACTTGCCTGGGATGTGGTAGATGCCCTGCTCCCAGTTCATCTGAAGGGTAGAAGGGATTTGAACAGGAATTTGCCACTGATCCAATGAGTGCTCTAACCATTAGGCTATAGGATATTCTGATATGGGTCTTACTCCTTGAAGCTGTTGCACTCTGGATAAATAATTAAAGAGTTATTGGAGTAGGGGGACTGGATCTTGGGTCTCCCACCTCCCAGGTGAAGGTGCTAAACAGCAGGCTATATAGAGTAATTCATTCTCTCTGTCTCTGACTTGGGCAGGCTGTGTTTGTTACGTGCTGTGTACACCAGCTGGGTTTCCGATAGTCGGTGTTTGTTTTTATTTTGTTACTTGCTGTTTCTTTGTTTTAGGGGTGTTGTTGGTGCCATAGTGCCGATTCCATCACGTGGGTGCTTTGGGGCTGGAGCACCCATGTGGAAAAGATGGTGCGTGCAAATCACTCACCAGCAGCCCCCTTATCAGCTCCCCCATCCATCCCCCCAGTGCCTCCGGCCCGCTGGCGGCCCCACGGATCAGTGCCTTCCCCTTCCCTCCCCCACCTCCCGCCCACTGCAAACAGCTGTTTTGCAGCGTGCAGGGAGGCTGGGGGTGGGAAGGGAGGAGGAGATGGGAGGCAGCATGCCGGGAGAGGGGCGGAACTGGGCGGGAAGAGGTGGGAAGGCCTTGGGGGAAGGGGTCTGAGGCAGAGCTGCAGAGTGAGCACCCCCCAGAAGTTTGAAAAAGTTGGCGCCTGTGGTTGGTGCCCCTTTTTTTGTTAGGGGGGCAGTTCTCTTTGGGGTCCATTCCAGATGGGTTTAGCAGTTTGACACTCCAAGCATGGGGTTTGGTGTGTGCCTGCTGTCTTCTGCACTGTGGAGGCTGTGTTGCTAAGTGCAGGTAAGGGTATTGGCTGTGCTAATATAAAATCTGCCTCTTGAATGAGCAAATCTATAGTGATTTTCCTGGCACAGGAGCAGTTTGTGAATTGTTTGGTACAGGAGGGACTCTGCATCAAGGAATCTTTTGTATAAGATTTCCCCTTGTTTATTTCTGCTATGAAAGTAGTTTTTTCCAATGTCCCCTCCGCCCCCATTCCCTCACAGTAAAACACTAGTGTCTGCTCTCTCCCATTATGAGAAGGTAGCTTCTGCTGTTAGGATGATTCCATTAGACTGCAAGAACCCAGATGTGAGCCACGTTATGTCGTTCTGGCACCAGGTTTATGTGGTTCTAAATAACTCTGAACAGCCCCAAAACCTGGTTTTGAAGCACCACATAGAAGGAACAGATTATAGTGTTTGCTACATCTGAAAATCTTTCTTGTGTGGTGACACTGATCATTGGAGAGGTTCCTGCCCACACACTGCTGATACAACAGTCCCTGGTAAAAATGTGGGAGCCTAGGATAGTGGGGAGGTACCAACAGCCTTAATCTGTACTGCCCCCACTTGCCATATCTCCCCCCACTTGCCATATGCATAGGCCATATCTCCTGTATATGCCATATCTCCTCCACTTCCATATGCATAGGCATGAGAATTAGAGGTGCAGGGGGTGCTGCAGCAACCCCAGGTTTTATGCGGGGCCACTGGCCTTGCACCTTGCTCCCCAGCCATTGGCTCCGCACATAAAACATGGAGGTGCTTCCCACGCCTATGCCCTGCTCCTGGCCCTCTGCCCACACTCCGCTCCCCAACCCTTCACCTCAGCTGGGGCTTGGGTCCCGGCTGCTGGCCCCACCCTCAACTCCCAGGCCTCCGCTCCTGGGGCCCACCCCATTCCCGACCTCGTGCCTGGGGCTCTGCTCCTGGGGCCCCGGCTGCTGGCTCCACTCCCTGGCCCCTGGCCCCGCTCGCAGAGCTCCAATCCCGGGGCCCCATGCCTGGCCCCATGCCAGGGGCTCTGCTCTAGGCCCCGCAGATGGGGTCCCAGCTCCTGGCCCCACACCCGTCCCCAGCTGTGGCCTCAGCCCCTGTACCCCTGTCCGGTTCTCCCTCCCAGAGACACAGCCCTGCTCCCAGCCTCAGCTTGTGGGGAGGGGAGAAGGAGGGGCACGCAGACAAGGCTAAGGGGGCTGGCTTTCAGCATCCCCACTACTAAAAATGTTCCAGCGCCACAGGCCATATGTGGTCTGCTGTTGTCCGTGGAGCAGCTCCCCCAAAGAAACCCTCCGTTGTGACCCTATAATTTGTTCCTGGACAGAAGTGAGTCCTGGAGGTTGAGGAGCACCTCCCTGCAGAGGAACCAGAGACAGGTTCTAGAGATGGAAGTGAAGGACAGAACCACAGGACAGATTTATGTGGGAATACTTCTAAAAGGACTAAAACTCTGGAGGCCCCTGAGCTGCTGCCAGTGGCTGAGTATAGAGCAGTGTGTCCTGCGAAGGAGGGCAGCATTGTTTTGGGTGGTAGCTCCCTGCCTGGGGCTCCCAATGCAGTACTTTCTTCCCCTGGTATGGCGAGTCCTCAAGCTCCTGATACTGTATGCTGCAGTGATGATGTTGGGTCCGAGCCTGGGGCTGCAGTGCCTATCACCTTCAGGAAAATAGATGTCCCAGCTGCTCCCACTGAATCTTTCTCCTTCTTGAATGATGAGAATGTTACAGCTCATGTTCTTCTGAGCTGATGGAGTCTGGTAGACAAAGAGGACAACAATGATCTGACTCCTCACTGCTTCCTAAGTCCCTGCCAGTCAGCTGTATAGGAAGGTGGGTACAGCATGAAGGAGGTTAGTGACTTTTAAAATAGCACTAAAGGGAAGTGGGAAGCTGAGGCCGAAGCCTATTTCCCTGATTTACAGAGCTTTGTTCACTCAGCTGACCTTATCTTGAGAGTTACCTTGGTTGATCTTAGGAAACATTTCTATCTCAAAAAGTTGTTGAGCAAGGGCATGTGCAGGGATTTTTTAAGATATATAGGCCTCCCCATGGCTCACTGTTCAAAAAGTTCTTCCATTTTCCATTGTTTCTCTCTGTTGCTTAGATCTTTCCTTCTTGTCCCCATGGTGCTCCTCAATTTTAGCTCTAAATATTAATGGATTCCAGGATGGTCATAAAAGGGCACAACTCTTTGAATATGTCAGACAAAAAGGGGCTGATGTGGTCCTTTTGCAAAAGATGCACTCAGAACCTGATAATCAGGAGAACTGGTTGAAGGATTGGGAAGTGGAAACTTTCTTAAGCCCTGGCTCCAATGTCACTCCTGGAGTAGCTGTTCTCTTTTCCCAGGGTACAGGGGACAGATCGTCTCTGTGAAGGAGATTGTGCAGGGCCAGCTCCTCCAGCTGGAAACACATATTGGCATTATTGTTTTTAATCTTTTTACTGTGTATGTCCCTACACTGGGGTGGGATCATGTCTCCTTTCTGCAGACACTTGCCCATGCCATGCTTAGCAGTGACCCTGATACCATTATTCTTCTGGGAGGGGATTTCAATTGCACTGTAGATTACAGTTTAGACAGGAACCATGAGGAGGCCACACCATCCATCAGCCAGGGAATTTTATTGTCTCCAGCAGACCTTTGGGCTAGTAGATGTTTGGAGAGTCTCTCACTCCACTGTTAGGCAATACTCTTGACTGAAGGCTACTCCCAGCCAGGTCTTATGGGCTAGACTGGATCACTTTTATACCATGAAGACCAGAGTGAGTATGTTTGTTTGGTCTTCCATGTCTCCCACTCACTTATCTGATGATCATTATGTCTCTGTCAGTGTGTCTCTTATTCTTATTGCCTTACTTCCCATTGGTGATTTAATACCAAATTATTACAGGACTTGAATTTCACCCAGATGGTTGCTTTTTGGGAGCATTGACAGCAACACAAACCTCTATTATGAGTCCGAGATACTGTGGGATGCCAGAAAGGTCCATATCCAACTGTTCTGCCAAGATTATAACTTGCCATGTGGACCTTGCATCAGGCCATGAGTGTCCTGGAATGAGATATCTTGGGCTTTCATGGTACTTTTTGCTGTGGAAAACCTGATACAGATGCACCAAACCTTAACTGAGAAGTACCAGCTCCTGAGGTGTTTTTTAGAAGAGAAGGTTCAAAGGGTCCTGGTTCAGGTCCATTTTACTCAGCTCCATGAAACTGATGCTCCCAGAAGGTTCTTTTTCAGATTAGAGAAAAAGTCTATCGACTATCAGCAGCTTTTATGCCTACATCTGCATGATGGTCATCTGATGGCTGACGCTGCTGAGTTCCTAAAAGCAGCTGTTTCTTTTTACAATATTCTATACTGCCATGAAGCCTGTGAGGTGCTGGCAATGGAGGAACTGACCCAGGGGTTATCCTGTCTGACTAGTGAGGTACAGCAGTGCCTGGATGCCCCATTGTCACTGAAGGAGTTCTCTGTTGCAGTCCAGCAGCTCTCGACAGGCAAGGCTCCAGGAAACGATGGGCTGCTATCTGAATTTTACAAGCATTTCCAGCATCTTCCTGATCCTGACATTTTTCTAGTGGTGCTGGAGTGTACCCAGGAGAAAAAAGCTGACCCTCATTTGCCACAGGGCTTTGATCACATGGCTGCACAAAAACGGGGACCTCTGAGATTTACAGAACTGGAGACCTATTTCTCTTCTCTGTTCTGACTATAAGGCCTGGTCTACACTATGAGTTTATGTTGGATTTAGCAGCGTTAAATCGAATTAACCCTGCACTCGTACACACAACGAAGCCATTTTTTCGACATAAAGGGCTCTTAAATCCGATTTCTGTACTCCTCTCCAATGAGGGGATTAGCGCTGAAATTGACATCGCCGTTTTAAATTAGGGTTAGCGTGGACACAATTTGAAGGTATTGGTCTCCGGGAGCTATCCCACAGTGCACCATTGTGACCACTCTGGACAGCACTCTAAACTCGGATGCACTGGCCAGGTGTATAGGAAAAATCCCGGGAACTTTTGAATCTCATTTCCTGTTCGGCCAGGTGAGCTCATCAGCACAGGTGACCATGCAGTCCCAAAATCGAAAAAGAGTCCAGCATGGACCGAACAGGAGGTACCGGATCTGATCGCTGTATAGGGAGAAGAATCTGTGCTATCAGAACTACGTTCCAAAAGACAAAATGCCAAAACATTTCAAAAAATCTCCAAGGCCATGAGGGACAGAGGCTACAGCAGGGAAGCAACACAGTGCTGCCGGAAACTTAAGGAGCTCAGACAAGAGTACCAGAAAACCAAGGAATCAAATGGACGCTCTGGGACAAAGCCCCAGATGTGCCGCTTCTACACTGAGCTCCGTGCAATTCTAGGGGGAGCCGCCACCACTACCCCACCCCTGTCCGTGGACTCCGATGATGGGGTACTCTCCTCCATGCCTGAGGATTTTGCGGATGGGAAAGATGAGGAGGAGGAGGAGGAGGACGAGCTTGAGGAGAGCACACAGCACACCGTTCTCCCCGACAGCCAGGATCTTTTTATCACCCTGACTGAAATACCCTCCCAACCCAACGAAGCTGGAGAAGGGACCTCTGGTGAGTGTACCTTTTTAAATACAATACGTTATAAAAGCAATGTTTTTAATGAATAAGTAGCCCTGAGGACTTGGGATGCATTCATGGCCAGTACAGCTACTGGAAAAGTCTGTTAATATGTGTCTGGGGATGGAACGGAAATCCTCCAGGGACATCTCCATGAAGCTCCACTGAAGGTACTCTAAACGCCTTTGCAGAAGGTTTCTGGGGAGAGCAGCCTTATTCCGTCCTCCATGGTAGGACACTTTACCATGCCATGCTAGTAGCAAGTAATCTGGTATCATTGCATGACAAAGCCTGGCAGCGTATGGTCCTGGTGTTTGCTGGCATTCAAGCTACATTCATTCTCTATCTCTCTGTATTATCCTCAGGTGATATCGTTGATGGTAACCTGGTTGAAATAGGGGAACTTAATTAAGGGAACATTCAGAGGTGGCTGTTCCTACTGGGCTGTTTGCCTGTGGTTGGAAAGAAATCCTCCCCGCAGTTAGCTACACGTGGGGGGGTGGCACTGGCGCTGAGCTGTTCGCATTTGGCTAGCAGGGATCTTCCCTGATAACAGCCATGTGGTGCGGGGAGCGGTAAACAATCATCCCAGAGAATTGGAGGGTGGGGGTTAGTTTGTTTTCTGCTGCTGCATATTAACAGGAAAACCGCAGCACTAAATGGCCAACTCAACGAGCTTTGCTTGGTATGGGACAGGAGGGCACTGCTGTTATGAAGGTTGCAGAAGCTGAAAGACTATGGCTTACCATGGCCTCCTGCAAGCTGAATTCTGTTGCCCAGCACTGCATGTGTGATCTCTAACACCAAAGCCGCAAGCACTCAATATAAGATTCAAAATCACATGTGCTATGTAATGTGAATAGTGTTGTTCACCGTGAAAGAGTATAGCCATTGTTCTGTAAAATGTATCTTTTTAAATACTTCACTCCCTCTTTTTCCCCTCCAGCAGCTGCAAATGTTTCAAGCCTCCCTCCTCCGTCCCAAAGGCTCTCTCAGATAAGGCGGTGAAAAAAAACGCAAGCGCGATGAAATGTTCTCTGAGCTCATGCAGTCGTCCGGCACTGACAGAGCTCAGCAGAATGTTTGGAGGGACACAATAGCAGAGTACAGGAAAGCGGCCAATGAACATGAGGAGAGGTGGTGGCAGGAAGATCAGAGGAGGCATGAGGCAACTCTGGGGCTACTGTGGGATCAAACGGACATGCTGTGACATCTGATGGAGGTTCATGAACGGCAGCAGAATCACAGACTGCCGCTGCAGCCCCTGTTTAACCGCCCTCCCTCCTCCCCAAGTTCCATCGCCTCCTCACCTAGACACCCAAGAACACAGGGGCGGGGAGGCTCTGGGCACCCAACCACTCCACCCCAGTGGACAGCCCAAGCAACAGAAGCTGTTATTCAACAAGTTTTAAAGTGACCTTTTCCCTCCCTCCTCCCACACCCCACCCGGGCTACCTTGTGAATTATCTCCCTATTTTTATAATCAATTAATAAAGAATACATGTTTTTAAATGATAATGACTTTAATGATATGATATGGTATGATATGATATGATATGATATGATATGATATGATAATGGCTTACTGGGAATTTAGAGGCAAACAAGGGGGCTGGTTTTCATCAAGGAGAAACAAAACAGAAGTCTCACACGGTGCCCTGGACAGTCATGAAACTGGTTTTCAAAGCTTCTCTGATGTGCAGTGCTTCCTGCTGTGCTCTTCTAACCACCCTGCTGTCTGGCTGTGCATATTCAGCGGCCAGGTGATTTGCATCAACCTCCCATCCTGCCATAAACGTCTCCCCCTTACTCTCACAGAGATCGTGGAGCACACAGCAAGCAGCAATAACAATGGGAATATTAGTTTCACTGATGTCTAATCGAGTCAATAAACTGCGCCAGCGACCCATTAAACATCCAAATGCACACTCTACCACCATTCTGCACTTGCTTAGCCTATAGTTGATCACCTCCTGGCTACTGTCCAGGGTGCCTGTATATGGCTTAATGAGCCATGGCATTAAGGGGTAGGCTGGGTCCCCAAGGATAACTATAGGCATTTCAACAGCCCCAACAGTTATTTTCTGGTCTGGGAAGTAAATCCCTTCCTGCAGCCATTTAAACAGACCAGAGTTCCTGAAGAAGCGAGCGTCATGAAACTTTTCCGGCCATCCCACGTTGATGTTGGTGAAACATCCCTTGCGATCCCCCAGTGCTTGCAGCACCACTGAAAACTACCCCTTGCGGTTTTTGTACTGGCTGCCCTGGTGGTCCGGTCCCAAGATAGGGATATGCATTCCGTCTATAGCCCCACCACAGTTAGGGAATCCCATTGCAGCAAAGTCATCCACTATTACCTGCACATTTCCCAGAGTCACTACCTTTGATAGCAGCAGCACAATGATTGCGCTGGCTGCTTGCATCACAGCAACCCCCACAGTAGATTTGCCCACTCCAAATTGATTCCCGACTGACCGGTAGCTGTCTGGCATTACAAGCTTCCACAGGGCTATTGCCACTCACTTGTAAACTGTGATGGCTGCTCTCATCTTGGTATTCTTGTGCCTCAGGGCAGGGGAAAGCAAGTCACAAAGTTCCATGAAAGTGCCCTTACACATGCGAAAGTTTCGGAGCCACTGGGAATCATCCCAAACCTGCAACACTATATGGTCCCACCACTCTGTGCTTGTTTCCCAGGCCCAGAATCGGCGTTCCACAGCATGAGCCTGCCCCATTAACACCACGATCTCCAAATTGCTGGGGACCGCGGTTTTAGAGAAATCCTCATCACTGCGCTTCCGTTGCCTCCTCGCCGGGTTTTTTAGGTGCTGGTTCTGCATAAATTGAACGATAATGCGCGAGGTGTTTACAATGGTCACAACTGCTGTGGTGAGCTGAACGGGCTCCGTGCATGCTGTACTATGGTATCTGCTTGGGCAATTCAGGGAAAAGTGTGCGAAATGATTGTCTGCTGGTGCTTTCACGGAGGGAGGATTGATAACATTTACCCATAACCACCCGTGACAAATTTTTGCCCCATCAGTCATTGGGAGCTCAGCCCAGAATTCCAATGGGCAGCAGGGACTGCGGGAACTGTGGGGTAGCTACCCACAGTGCAACACTTGGAATGTTGACACTTGCCACGGTACTGTGGACACACACCGCTGAATTAATGTGCTTAATGTGGACGCATGCACTTGACTTTATACAATCTGTTCCCAAAAATCAAGTTCTGTAAAATCAGAGTACTTTTGTAGTGTAGACATGGCCTAAGACTTTATCCAGGGTCTTAGCTAACCAGCTGAAGGACTGTCTGGACTCGTTGATACACCCTGCTCAAACATATTTTATTCCTCACTGCTGTATTTTTGATAAATGTTTTTAAATTCATTATGTTTTTACTGTTGGCAAACTTTGTAATCTGGATGAGGGGTTAACTTCAATGAGCTTTTGATAGAATTAACAACAGTTATCTTTTAAAAACATTAGAAGCTTTTGGGATTAAGCCAGTGTTCTCATCATGCATTTTTTTATTGTTTTTAACATCCTAAAGATTAACAGTAGAATCATAGAATATCAGGGTTGGAAGGGACCTCAGGAGGTCATCTAGTCCAACCCCCTGCTCAAAGCAGGACCAATGACCAACTAAATCATCCCAGCCAGGGCTTTGTCAAGCCTGACCTTGAAAACTTCTAAGGAAGGAGATCCCACCACCTCCCTAGGTAATGCATTCCAGTGCTTCACTACCCTCCTAGTGAAAAAGTTTTTCCTTATATCCAACCGAAACCTCCCCCACTGCAACTTGAGACCATTACTCCTCATTCTGTCATCTGCTACCACTGAGAACAGTCTAGATCCATCCTCTTTGGAACCCCCTTTCAGGTAGTTGAAAGCAGCTATCAAATCCCCCCACATTCTTCTCTTCCGCAGACTAAACAATCCCAGTTCCCTCAGCCTCTCCTCATAAGCCATGTATTCCAGTCCCCTAATCATTTTTGTTGCCCTCCGCTGGATGTTTTCCAATTTTGTTCACATCCTTCCTGTAGTGTGGGGCCCAAAACTGGACATAGTACTCCAGATGAGGCCTCACCAATGTCGAAGAGAGGGGAACGATCATGTCCCTCAATCTGCTGGCAATGCCCCTACTTATACAGCCCAAAATGCCATTGACCTTCTTGGCAACAAGGGCACACTGTTGACTCATATCCAGCTTCTTGTCCACTGTACCCCCTAGGTCCTTTTCTGCAGAACTGCTGCCTAGCCATTCAGTCCCTAGTCTGTAGCGGTGCATGGGATTCTTCCGTCCTAAGTGCAGGATTCTGCACTTGTCCTTGTTGAACCTCATCAGATTTCTTTTGGCCCAATCCTCTAATTTGTCTAGATCCCTCTGCATCCTATCCCTACCCTCCAGCGTATCTACTTCTCCTCCCAGTTTAGTGTCATCTGCAAACTTGCTGAGGGTGCAATCCACACCATCCTCCAGATATTAATATATATATATCTCCAATATTAATGAAGATATTGAACAAAACCAGCCACAGGACCAACCCTTGGGGCACTCCACTTGATACTGGCTGCCAACTAGGCATGGAGCCATTGATCACTACCCGTTGAGCCTGACAATCTAGCCAGTGTTCTATCCATCTTATAGTCCATTCATCCAGCCCATACTTCTTTAACTTGCTTGCAAGAATATTGTGGGAGACCGTGTCAAAAGCTTTGCTAAAGTCAAGGAGTAACATGTCCACTGCTTTCCCCTCATCCACAGAGCCAGTTTTCTCGTCACAGAAGGCAATTAGATTAGTCAGGCATGACTTGCCCTTGGTGAATCCATGCTGACTGTTTCTGATCACTTTCCTCTCCTCTAAGTGCTTCAGAATGGATTCTTTGAGGACCTGCTCTATGTTTTTTCCAGGGACTGAGGTGAGGCTGACTGGCCTGTAGTTCCCCGGATCCTCCTTCTTTCCTTTTTAAAAGATGGGCGCTACATTAGCCTTTTTTCAATCATCCGTGACCTCCCCCGATCGCCATGAGTTTTCAAAGATAATGGCCAATGGCTCTGTAATCACATCCGCCAACTCCTTTAGCACTCTCAGATGCTGCGCATCTGGCCCCATGGACTTGTGCTCGTCCAGCTTTTCTAAATAGTCCCGAACCACTTCTTTTTCCACAAAGGGCTGGTCACTTCCTCCCCATGCTGTGCTGCCAGTGCAGTAGTCGGGGAGCTGACCTTGTTCATGAAGATAGAGGCAAAAACAGCATTGAGTACATTAGCTTTTTCCATATCCTCTGTTACTAGGTTGCCTCCCTCATTCAGTAAGGGGTCCACACTTTCCTTGACTTTCTTCTTGTTGCTAACATACCTGAAAAAACCCTTCTTGTTACTTTTAACATCTCTTGCTAGCTGCAACTCCAAGTGTGATTTGGCCTTCCTGCTTTCACTCCTGCATGCCCGAGCAATATTTTTATACTCTTCCCTGGTCATTTGTCCAATCTTCCACTCCTTGTAAGCTTCTTTTTTGTGTTTAAGATCAGCAAGGATTTCACTGTTAAGTCAAGCAGGTCACCTGCCATATTTACTATTCTTTCTACACATCGGGATGATTTGTCCCTGTAACCTCAATAAGGATTCTTTAAAATACAACCAGCTCTCCTGGACTCCTTTCCCCCTCATGTTATTCTCCCAGGGGATCCTGCCCATCAATTCCCTGAGAGAGTCAAAGTCTGCTTTTCTGAAGTCCAGGGTCCGTATTCTGCTGTTTTCCTTTCTTCCTTATGTCAGGATCCTGAACTCGACCATCTTATGGTCACTTCCTCTAAGGTTCCTATCCACTTTTGCTTCCCCTACTAATTCTTCCCAATTTGTGAGCAGCAGGTCAAAAAGAGCTCTGCCCCTAGTTGGTTCCTCCAGCACTTGCACCAGGAAATTGTCCCCTCCACTTTCCAAAAACTTTCTGGATTGTCTGTGCACCACTGTATTGCTCTCCCAGCAGATATCAGGGTGATGGATATCTCCCATGAGAACCAGGGTCTGCGATCTAGTAACTTCTGTTAGTTGCCAGAAGAATCCCTCGTCCACCTCATCCCCCTTGTCTTAGCCACTGCTTCCTGGTTTGCAGAGGCATTTGGCAGGGATGTCCTCTATCTGGGATACTGTATGGTCTTAGTTTGGAGCCATTTCTGTACCTCCTTGGAAGTCGTCTGACTGGCCTGACTGTGCTGGGATGCCAGATGCTTTCCTGGTTCATCTGTTGGCCTATGCTGATGATAGTTCAGTTTTTATCACGTCTGACAGTGATGTGCAAGCACTTTGCACAAATGTATGAACAGGCATCTTCTGCCCACATTAACTGGGGCAAGAGCAATTCGATCTTACTGGGCTCTTGGCAGGGTAGCGGCCCCCCTTTGTTGTCCCAACAATTGCAATGTGGCACCTCTGGAATTAAGGTGTTGAGGGTCTTTTTCAGATCCGAACAATATATGCTAAGGAAGTGGGAGGGGGCTGAGGAGAAAGTGCAAGGCTGTTTGCAGAAATGGCGCTGTCTCCTTCTTCCTGAACTCTCTTTTCAGGAACAAGTTTTGATTGCCAACAACCTTGTGGCCTTACTGTTGTGGCATCAGCAGGTATGTCTGGACCCGCCCCTAGGCTTTTTGGACTGGATTCAGAGCATACTAACCATTTTTAACAGTTACCACTGGTGGTGCCCTGCTTTGCTGTTCCTATCGTTAGAGACAAAGGCCAGGGGCTTATTGATTTAATCAGCAGGGTGGTGGCCTTTCATGTCCAGTCTGTTCAGTGATTGCTCTACTCCGATTCCCCACTGGCCTGGAAGTCCCTTGCTTTTCCTCCCCTAGGTCATGCTGTGTGGATGGGCTTTGACTCTCACCTATTTTTGCTGGCACCTGGTCCATTACCGAGTCTAGATTTGTCTCCGTTCTATAATGGTCTTTTTAATGCCTGGCAGCTTCTGTGAAGTACATGGCTGGACCAGGTGTTTCCCAGTTTATGGCTCTTGGAAGAGACTCACTTTTTCTGCTAAAGCTCTCTCCTCCAGCAGCCTGATTTCTGCTTTGACTCAGGCTGGGTTGACTAAGCTGTCCCACCTTCTTGCTCCTAGTTGGTCAAGCTGGAAGTCAGCAACAGTTCTTGCTGTTCAGACCAGAATATGGTCTGGGTGTCTTTTGGATAAGTTCCCCACTGAATTCCAGGTGGTGCTTCCTCAGCGGGTTGCTCAGTAGTTGCAGAAAGTTTTGCAAGTATTGTTCTTCTGGGGGGAATCCTGTGTTCCCCTCACTAGTTGTCTCCCTTTCTGTGAGCAATATCCTTGTGCAACTAGGCAGATTGGTGTCCTGGAAGGGTTTGGTGGGGTTTTTTTTTTGCAACCATGACCAAGAAGCAGTTCTATGGCATGTGTGTCAAGATGTGGCATTATGCCACCTTCTCTGACCTCCCCAATACATCCTGGAGGATGCCCCATCCCTGGGTGACTCTATGTCCCCAGCTTAGAGGACATTGCACAAACCTCCTCCGCTTGCAATCTAGAGTCCCAATCTTGCAGTTCCTGCATAGCATCATAGCAACTAATTGTTTTGTGCACCATATTACCTCTGAGGTGTCTCTGCAGTGCCCCATCTGTTGAGCGTCAGAGATGGTGGCTCAGTCTTTTCTATATTGCCTCTGTTTGATTTCTCTTTTTGTGTTGTTGTTGATTTTTTTTTTGGTAGCAGCTCTTCAGCTGTTCGTGGCTGTTTTTTTCCAGCCCCTGTTTGTTCCTGGAGTGAGATACAGACCTTGCATTCAGACAACTTTTCACTGGGTCAGGCAAAACTAGCCAGTTTGAAATCTCACTGGAACAGAATGGCTGGAGTAGAGAGGTGTGATGAGCTAGGGCTGTTCTGCAGACTGATTGTGGCCCAGCTGCAGATTGATTACAACTTTTATAAATTGACTTGTAACCAGGACACTTTTTGGTTGACTTGGTGTGTTAACAAGATTTTGAGTGAATTTGGTGATGATGATGCTTTAGTGATCCATGTGTAATGTTTGCTTAAGATGCGTTTTGCTTTATTTTATTTATATTGTTCTGTGTATATATTGTAATTTTATAACATTTTCAAATAGTTTTTAATGGGATTTTAGGTGAATAAAGGTGTTTTTCATGTCAAGTCTGTCCCCCCCCCCCCCCCGTGACTCTTAGGTGCTTAAAAATAGGGACTTAGCCACCTAATTACTTTTGTGCTTTTGGGCTCTAAATATCTTTGAAGATTTGGCCCAGGGTGCCTAGTTTAGGCATCATATTCTGAACATTTTGGTGAAATGAATTAATTTATTTCTTTACTAGTAGTTTCCTGGTTTGAAATAAAATCTCAACTGTATCTTCTGAAAAGCTGATGTGAAGATGTAATCCAAGTTCTCTGTTAAGTCAGTTGCAAAAATGCCATTGCTTTTCATAGGAGCAGGACTGGGCCACTATACAGCATTCCCCCGGGAAAAGATATGCTGTCAGAGTGCAAGAGAGAATGGGAGAGGCCAATGAACAGCTGAAGGAATAATGGAAGCTAGGACCAAACCCTGCTCTTTGGGCCCAGTTCAAGACAGCATATAAGCCTGTATTAGTCAGCAAAGCACTTAAGCCCTGTAGACTTCAGTGGGATTTAACTATATGCTTAAGTGCTCTGTTGAATAAGGATGCTTGCTTGAATCAGAATCCGATGAAGTGAGCTGTAGCTCACAAAAGCTTATGCTCAAATAAATTTGTTAGTCTTTAAGGTGGCACAAGTACTCCTTTTCTTTTATTACCATAGTATACCATAGCATCTCCACAACACACCTGTGAGGTAGGGAAGTATATTTTCCCACTTCATGGGCAGGGAACTGACTTGTTCAAGGCTACACAGTAAGTCTGTGGGAGATCAGGCAACCTCTGCAGTCTTAGGCTACAGCCCTAACTACTTGACCATCCTTCCTCCCTCCTATATGGTATGAGCCAAATTGTCTGTTTCCCAGAGGCACTAATAGGTGCAGCCTGTGAAGGCCCTATAGATTTACTAGCTTTATGAATCTATGCATCTTCCTCCTATAATCATAAGCCTTTAGGCAAGATAACGCCCATAAACAGTTCTTTAGTTGCACTGGCATATGAGCACAATATAAGGCAGGAATTCAGTTTCTGTAATCTGCCGGAACATCAATACCTGAAGGCAAGCTCAGATAGGAAATGGGTCACTGACTCACTCTTCTGGCTTAATAAAAATACTTAGCACTTTTACAGTTTTTTTATACACATTAAATAATAAATCAATCCTCACTAGACCACTGAATGCATCCGACAAAGTGAGCTGTAGCTCACGAAAGCTTATGCTCAAATAAATTTGTTAGTCTATAAGGTGCCTCAAGTACTCCTTTTCTTTCTTTAAACATCACTGGTTTGCAGATGGAGAAAATGAACCAAATGAGTTAAGTGACTTGCCCAGGTAAACTGGTAGTGGAGCCAGTATTAAAACTCCTGATTCCCTGTCCCATGTGTCACACTGACTGGAGTGGCTCATGACTGAGTGCCGACTTCAGGTCAGACTGTCAAAAAACAGGGCAGAAACCACAAACTGGTTGTATGTTCTATAATTAGATTTCACCAACTCAGTAACAAGTGTGAACTCCTAAAGCACTACAACAGACTTACCCTGAAGTCACAGGGACAAGGCAACTTTTGTAGGTGGGAGAGACAAACTTTCGAGCCTCACAGAGCTCTTCTTCAGATCTGGGAAAGGTTCTCCAAGCATCACAGATAAATGCAAGGTGGAACAGATTGTTTAGCATAAGTAGTTAGAACATATTCTAAGGGACCACCTGTTAACACCCCTGCATTCTTGGGACAAAACGAGGGGTTAGTGGGTTACAGATTGTTGTAATAAGCCATAAATCTCTAAGAGTTATGAATTTAAGCTCCCAGGTGTGCAGGCCACTCTACTTTGAACAGTCCTCAGTATATGAGTTAGCTACCTATGCTAAACAATCTGTTCCACCTTGCATTTAACTGTGAGGCTGGGAATACCTTTCCCAGACCTGAAGAAGAGCTCTGTCTGAGTTGAAAATGTAGTAGAGAGAGAGAGAGCCTGGAGCACTAGGCCTGGTGCAAGACCTGAGGCCTACACCAGAGGCTGTGAACTAAAGTCATGGCATTCATTAAAGCAGATGCTTACAGGTCCACTGTTGGGTACATAAACTTGGCAAAGTTGCAACTAGTGTTGCTAAAACAGACACTCCGAAGAAGTACTAGGCATTAAATATTTATGTAAATATATTCCAGAAGGCTAGTACAGATACACCCCAGTCTAGTACAAGATACGATGGTTTGACAGAACAATGAATAAGGACATTGTATCCGAGATATCAGGAACAAGGAAAAGTAACAAACAAATGTCATGAAACACACGAAGTGGTACATAAGTTGTTTATCTCAGTTGTTTGTCTCAATCTATACATTTCGGGGTACCTCACTGTACCCCTTTGTGTGGCCTAGGGGACAGCAGAGACTCCCGCTGCTGAGTGAGCCACTCCTTGGCATGGGGCACTCCTGTGTTAATGTACTTGTGCAAGTTGTGGAGGTCATTAGGACTGTGCCTTGAGGGAAATAAACCTATCCAAGTGCCTTTGCCACCAAACCGTGCCTGTGGTCTTTCTCTATGAGTAACATTGAGGTCTACTGAATTAGCAGGCTGCACTCTCTGCTATCGCTGACAACACAGGAGCACTATGGACAGAAGCACTGAGCAGCTGTAACAGTTTAGCAGCTTTGATAGCATTGCAGCAACAACTTTCCACCTTTCTTCATTGTTGACCTAGACCACTGATTCAGTAAGTGACAAGCAACGTGTGATGGCAGAAAACTCTGAGCTAGGAAATCCCCTAATCCTCTCCCTAAATATCCCCACAGAGTTTGATGACGTATGGACGTACTGTGTAGCTAGCAAAGGAGGTCCGCATGAGGTCAAAAAGGATAGTGGAAAAATATGTAAAGTGATGGCAGAGACCAAGTCTTTAAAAAGTAATAATAAATGTAGAATATTGCAAATCAATGGCCATAGCAGTGAGGTGCCCTAGACAACACACTACAAACTTGGCGAGGCAAGTAACAGAAACAAAGAAAAAGTTAGAAGAAGCAACAGAGCACTGGAAAGCACAGGGACAGAACAGAAAATTGGAAACAGCTGTTGAGAATTTGAATAAAAGAAAAGTGACATCCCCCACTATAAATCTTGTTGGACAACAATGGGCTTCAGGTACTTACATGGGACAGAAAGGATGGGACAGAAATGGAAAAAAGGAGGCCCTAGCAAACTGAAAAGATGGAATGGGGACATGTGAAATGAACCAAACTAACAGCCACCAAGTAGCCCATGGGTAGGGACCACCACATTGCAACCACCACTGTATGATGAGAGCTAGGTTTCAGTAAAACTTTAAGTGAGACCTAGACATGTGCCTGTTAAAAGGGGGAAAGTAAGTGCACAGGAGGGAGAAATAGCAAACAATACTTTCACTATATTGATAAAACAGTTAACAGAGCACATTAAGGGAGATCAGGAACACGGAAGACTGGGGGTGCCATTTTGCCAGCCTAAGAAAGAAGAACTAAAGGAAGAAGTGAAAAGATTAAAAGCTGTTCAGGGGGCCAGCCCAATGAGCAGCATCACCTGGTAAGCTCCCAATAGGGCTTCCAGACTCCCGCACCAGAGTTGTCTTTTGTAGTGCCCCTTTCACAGGATGGCTAGAGATGCCACATGGTAAAAACCACTAAAGCAGGGGATAAAGGAAATGTTATTAGACAGCATGGCAGAAATAATTATGGCAGGGCACTTGTCAGATGGGACAAAGCAAGAGAAAATTCAGGGAGTTACTGGAGTAACTCACCTGGTTCAGATTCGGGGGGAGGGGAACCACTTGTAATAAGATCAAGGAAAGGAGATTGTGTCAACCGACAGGGCCAGCTCCAGCATTTTTGCCACCCCAAGCAGCAAAAAAAAACCCCAAAAACAACAACTTGCCGCTGAATGGGGAGGCGGAATTTTGTCCGCCAAACACAGAGGCGGAGTGATGGTGTGGCTGCTGAATTGCCGCAGGCAACTGAAGAAGAGTCGAGTCCCCGCTGCCGAACGCACTGTGATGGAGCGGCCACTGAATTCCCGCTGCCGCCAAGGGTGGATTGCCGCCCCAGAGCCCAACATCCTGCAGTCCCTTTACATTTGCCGCCCCAGTCACCTGCTTGGTTCACTGGTGCCTGGAGCCGGCCCTGCAACCGATGAGGCAGAAGTACAGAAGACCAAGTGTGGTTTGATGCCAAAGGAGACCTAATCGAGCGCCAAGTGGGATCTAAAGTCATGATCCAAGATCAAGCTTCCTTCTAGTCTTTCCCAAAGGCAAGGTGGTACTAGCTGTGCTTGGTGTTGGATTGGCTAGAGCTGGGAAGTAAAGGGCAGAGCTGGGTTCAAGGAAGCCAACTCAAAGCTCACAAAAGTAAGTAAAAGAAGCAGCAAGAAATGGTTTCTTCCCTTTCTGTCTTACAGATTTGCAACTGTGATTTGGTGGAGGCTTACAACACTATGTCCTGATGTGAAGGACCTGCAGTTGGTCCCAAGGTTTAGAAACACTCCAACTGGTGATTCCAAGGTCCCAAGACTACTGCAGGAGTACAACAGGCTCCAATTGCACCATAAGAGTGGATGGGAAAATGATCTACAAACCACCATCTGGAACTAAATGGAACCAATCTACCTTTCTAAAAAATCTGTCTTGTTTGGACACTGGGGTAGTATCAGCAGCAGTTGGAGAACTACAAGGGTTGTGCTTGGACGGTATCTATGGGCCAAAACAGACAACTGGGGAAGGGACTGTCTGGTTTCAAGGTTTATGGTCTATAATACATTCCAGAAAGCCATCTTTAAAAAGGTGCTGAATGTTGTGGCATATAAACAAGTCTGGGGTTTTCCTAATGCAAAACAATTGCACTGTAGTAGGCCCAGAATGGTTGGTGGACACGTATGTAAATGGAACCCAACTGTTTTGGTGGCAAATAATAAAGAATACGCAGCCCTAAGTAGACATCGCTAGCATAGATTTTTTTTTTTTTAAAAAGGTGCTCCACAAAAGCTGTCGAGCCAGAAGGGTCACTGTGGCAACCATACTAGATGGCATGGGAGCTGGAATCTCCCTGTGGAATTCTGCAGACATTGAAGGATTAAATCTTAAAACATATTAATCAGTTAGTGAATTTATCTGAATATTGTGACTGATTCATTGAATAATAATAATGTTTCTCAGGCAATTGTCTGCAGCATATATGGTAAACTGGTTATGCATTTAATGCAGGGAATAGAAGAAATAAACCTCCTCCTTTAGAGGTACCTGGGTCCAGATAGTGTCCTCCAAGGGGTCAAGCACCATTGGCTCCTCAGGGTAATTTGCGAGGGGCAGGCTTGACAGCTCCTCCAGGCTCTGGTTGACGTCAGGCATCGGCCAGTCTGGCCAGTCTTCAGGTCGGCCGCCGATTGCCAGGGTCTCCCAACCGGGAGCTAGGTCACAGACATCTGGCCTCTCCAGTGGCTGTTCTTCTAGTGAGCTCTGGGGTTGGGCTTTTATACTTCTCGTCCTGCGCCTTGACCTCTGGGGGGGCGGGCACAGGATTCACTGGCTCCGCCCACTTTGGTGTCCGGAGAAGCTCGTCCCTCTCCGGGGCCGTGGGGAAACACACCGCCTTGCTACAGTATTGGTATATGTTAACAGTATGGGTACAATACAGAATGGGATCTATAAACAGAATTATCCCAGTGTGAGGATGGCAACACAAAGTGGAGATGAAATAAACACAATCTGCTGTAACCTAATCAAACACAGATGGTTCTGTGAGTGCTCAGTTCGAATGAACCTGACCACAAGTGAGGAAGGTTGAACCCAACTCATCATTAAAGAGAGAGTGAAGGAGGTGGTACAGCTCAGGTACACAGTATGTGCTCTGGGATACCACAACTTTTCAGTGGGGACAATACCATGCCAGGATGGATTTTGTCTGAACCTCACCTCTCTGACTCAGATTGGGATCTATGGCCAAGTGTGCAGATGAAGGAGAAAGTGACAGAGATCACCAAATGGGAATCACTGGTGACCAATCTCTTTGCACCTGACCTCCCTTGTCCAGTAACACTGCTAATTTGGTACAAAGGAAAATAGAGCCATTAGTGCCCATTGCCCAGCTAATAGCCAAGCAACAAGCAATTGGGGATGATATTGTTCAGGCAAAGGAAACACCATGATAGGCTGTACCATAGGTGAGCTTGCATCTCCTGGTTTGAACTTTTACCTTAATTCTAATGGTAGTTCAAATGATTACCAGCATTGTGGTCTTGGAAATGTGCTGCTGAGTAATAAACTTGAAAAAGAAGGCACTGAAAGACAGGAATATAATGCAAATGAAATGAATGCTAATATAAAAAGAAATACAGAAGCAAGGGAATGTAGCTGGGGCCTGGTCTGACATAAGTAATTAACACATGGAAGGAAGCCTCATTTTTTGGAAGATAGGATTAGGGAAGGAAATAAATTATTAGGTTGAAAACATAATTTTTGTGTTAAATAAATAAGACAGTAGGCTACGAAGACAGAATGTCTGAGCCAATTAAAATAAGACAGAAACCACAGTGGGAACTATTTACTATGAATTAGACAATGAGAGTTAAAATAAAAATGTAGAGATGAGGTAAAGAGAAAATCGAAGCACAGTTAGTGCATGGACAGTACATGCTGCACAGGGATTGGTTCCTGCAAAATAATGTGATGTAATGTATAGTAAATGCAATGCGATGTGTAGTGTATATAAAGGGAGAAGGTTTCTGTATAACTTTGGAGCTATGGTGTACCCTGCATTCATCCTCACTGCATTTGAGTCTAATCAACTCAGCATAGCACTGCTGTATGTAATTTGCCATTTGCATAGAAACTTTTTTTGTTAGTGTTAGTCATGATTTGGGGTTAGAGACAGTGCATCCTAACTCAGGCACATGTTATTCAAAACAATCTTGTCCTGTGTCAGATTATCCCTATTGAATTCTGACAGCAATATCTGATAAATACTGTCCTTTCAGTAGGTTATCTGGAAGACAGCATCTACAAGGAACATCTGGATCTATGTCAACTATTGGTGTATTACAGAGCAATGCAAACCTCAAGAGCACCACACACACTTGTTATGCCAGGAATGTTCTTGACATCGCAATCCAGTGTGTGGCCACAATAATTCAGGCCAATCCAATGGAACAGAGAAGCTAGCTGCTCCTGTCTCCTGCGCAGCGAAGCTTACCAGGTAGTGACAACCAGCAGTAAGGGTAACCTATAACATGGCTGGACAGTACCGTATAGTATCTGTTGTCAATTGGTGTACATGCGTGTTCTCTCTATATGCTGTGCCAGTCCTGTGCAGATAGCTGGCTCAGCTAGGGTGGCCAACTTTCTAATGTGTGAAAACTGGACACAGCAGTGGAACCTCTGCTGCCCCCTGGTCCACCTCTTTCCTTGAGGCCCTACCCCTGCTCTGCCTTTTTCCATCAAGCCCTCACCTCCTGCTCCTCTTTCACTCCCCCCACTGTTGCAGGGCTGTAGGGGTCGGGGGATAACTGGGGCAGGACAGGAGGAGGGGAAGCCACATTTTGGGGGTCGGGGGATGAGTGGGGCAGGGTGGGGGAGGAGAACTGAGCTCCAGGGGTGAGGGGGTGAGTGGGGCAGGGAGGGGGTGTTGCCAGTACCTCTCTCTGCTGGAGCCATTCCTGAATGCTCCTCCAGGCTCCAGCAGCAGCTGCTGCTATTCCTACCCCTAGTGGCAGAGGCCGGCTACTACAGGTAACTGGACTTTTAGTATCCGGTCAGCAATGCTAACTGGACACTGCCAGGTTCCCTTTTTGACCAGACCTTCTGGTCGAAAACTGGACACCTGAGAACCCTCGACTCAGCAGACCTTGATAGTCCTACTCAGAAAGACCACAGTTCAGTGATGAAGGCGCTCGTTCGGGTTTACTGTTGGCAAAGCATGATACTAGTGCCCCATAGGAGCTACAGGTACACTAACACATATATACCCATCACAATGGACCAGCTCAGTCAGCAGCAGGACTTTCTGCTGCCCCCTTACCTGGACAAAAGGGCCCCTCCTATGACTTCTCCTTTTATACATTTTATACAAACATGTTACGTATTACACTTCTGATGTTAGTTTCCAGCCTTACACCTTGTACCTGATGGCTTGAACAAAACATCCTCATCCATTATCCTGACCTCCCATCCTTGTTTTACTCCAGGTCGGTGTGTTCCCATACCATCACAAGGATTGTGTTTATACCGTACCTCTATGTTGGGATGTACCTGTGCTAGCCTTCTACAATGTATTTACATGAATACTCAGTACTACTACTTCTTAGGAGTGCTTGTATTTTAGATATGCTAACTATGTTTTTGCCAAGTTCATGTATCAGACAGTGAACTTGCAATCAAGTGTCTGCTTTATGACAGAGCCCGCCTTTTGCTCATAGCCTGGCTTTTGCTGACTTTGATTCAGGCCTCAGGCCTTACACCAGGCCCAGTGCTCCAGGCTCTCTCTCTCTCTCTCTCTCTCTCTCTACTATAATAACTAATTAAAAAATTATATATGAAGGCCTCATTTGTGATGTCACTATTCCAAATTCCTGTTTTACTCCTCATGTACATAGCACTGTGGAACACACTGTAACAGTGCCTATCCAGTATTTCAGAACAACTGTAAGACTAGACCTCTAAAGTCCCAGACCTAACATTCACAGGCCCATTACACGGGACTAAGATCAGTTGACTGAAGGAAACTTTCCACAGGTCAGATGAGGAAAAGTGAAGACCATTGGACACAAGGGGCATGAGTGTATGGATGGGTAAAGCAAAATGGCCAAGAAACTTTTTAGCCCAGTGGGTCATTTTCAGTTCATATATTATGCTTTTCTGGGATGATGGGTAAACATCCTCCCCATAAAAAGACAAAAAAGCAGGGAAATGTAGTAAAGAGAGAGAGCCTGGAGCACCAGGCCTGGTGCAAGACCTGAGGCCTGTAACAAAGGCTGTGAACAAAAGTCAGGCCATTCATTAAAGCAGATGCTTACAGGTCCACTGTTCAGTACATGAATCTGGCAAAGTTGCTGCTAGCGTTGCTAAAACATAAGCACTCCTAAGAAGTACTAGGCACTAGATATTTATGTAAATTTATTCCAGAAGGCTAGTACAGACACACCCCAATCTAGTACAAGATAAGATGGTTTGACAGAACAATGAATAGGGATCTTGTGTCCAAGATATCAGGAACAAGGGGAGGTAAACGGACGTCATGAAACACCTAAGGTGGTATGCAAGTCATTTATCCCAGTTTGTCTCAGTCTATAAATATCAGGGTACCTCGCCTTAACCCTTTATGTGGCTGAGAGAACAGCAGAGACTCCCGCTGCAGATTGAGCTGCTCCTTGCCATGGGGCACTCCTGTGTTAATGTACTTGTGCAAGTTGTGTGAGTTGTTAGAACTGTGCCTTGAGGGAAATAAACCTGTGTGCCTTTGTCACCGAACCCTGCCTGTGGTCTTTCTTTATGAGTAACATCAAGGTCTGCTGAATTAACAGGTGCGCTCTTTGCTAGTGCTGATAACACTGGAGCTCCAAGGACAGAAGCACTGAGCAGCTCAACAGCCTTCACAGTGTTGCAGCAACGACTTTCCACCCTTCTACAGAAAGCTTGTCTCTTTCAGCACCAGAAGTTGATCCAATAAAAGATATTACCTCACCTACTTTGTTTCTCTAATATCCTGGGACTGACCCAGCTACAACTACACTACATACATGGAGTCACAGACTGTCCCCTTGGGCATTCCAGTCTATCTCGCCACCCAGGCAAGCTGGACTATGGGATAGATGGTCACTTTACACCAAAAATCACAATGATATTCAGGTTACTTTCAGTCCAAAAGGACCAGTCACCCAGGTCATTTGTACTCAGAGCTGAAATCAAAGACAACACCTGCAGCCAATCCTGTAATAGACTAACTAAAGATTTATTAACTAATAAAAGAAATTAGAGTTATTTACAAGGTTAAAATAGTCCCCGCTAACAACTTTCTTCAGCTTCTGTTCTTTCCAGTGTAAGGGGACTGTTGCCCCCTTACTAACATTCAGTGGGAGTGTTTTGGTTGGCTAGCTCCCAGTACCAAAAGGGGAAGGGTCTATGGGAAATCAGGACCCTGAGACTGATAGTCCCCAGGAACAATGGGGAGAGGCCAATGCTCCTGGTGAGCCTGAATGACAGGGCAGGCAGGCTAATCAGGGAGTCAGGAGGCCAGGGAGGTCCCGTCCTCCGTGTGAGCTGGATTTGCCTGGGTTAGAGAGTGGGGCTGAGCTAAGGAGAAAGCAGGGGCCCGAGCTGAGCTGGGGAGCAGAGCTGTGCCAGATCCAGAGAAAGCCTTAGACCCTGTCCTGGGAGCAGAGCTGCAGCCCCAAAGCCAGAGGCACAGCCCAGAGAGAGCAGACTTGCCCTGGGAAGAAAGCTGCAGCAACCAGGGCCAGAGGGGCCAGAAAAGCAGCTCATGACGCAGGTCAGTGCTGGGAGCAGAGTCACAGAAGCAGCCTGCAGAACAGACCTGTCCTGGGAGCAGAGCTGTAGCAACCAGAGGCAGAGGGACCAAAGAAGTAGCCCAGGGAGCTGGAGGCAGAGCAGCAGCAGCAGCAGCAGTGCTGAGACAGAGTGGTGAAGCTGGGGCTGGAGCAGTGTGGAGCTGGGTGTGGTGAGCAGCTGGGGAGAACAAGGGGAACCCTGGGCAGCGGGTCCAGCACAGGGAGATGCCTCAGCCAAGAGGCTCTGCAGGCCAGGCTTGGATCAACAGAGTAGGAGCAACACTGGGAAGAAGGGTCCTACCACTTAGAGCCTGAGAGCGTGAGGCCACCACCAGAGCAAGTGTCCAACCCACAGCCAAGGCCTGGGAAGAAGGCCTGGGACTTACAAGGAACAGACTTTGAATTGCCCTGACATTCCAGAGACACTGTTTGTGATGTTCCCTGCCACAGAGTGGGTTGATGTGTTTCCTTTACCCTTTCTCATTTTCCCTTATTCTTTTTAAAATTAATTGTTGATTAAATAACTTGCATTTGCTTTAACTTGTATGTAATAGTCAGGGGGTCAGAGAAGTGCCCAGTGCAGAGAGAGTACCCTGGAGTGTGGACACCCTAGCCCCTATCCTAGGTGACCGCAGCAGGGTTGAGGGTTGAGCCCCCCAGGAATCTTGGGCCCAGCCTTGTTGGGGTTACGAGGACTCTGCCAGACAGGAGAGTGGAAGGGGAGTCCTCAAGGGCAGGGAGGCCACTGGGTAAAGGAAGTGGGACTCAGATCCTTTCGCTAGCCCACTTCACCGGGGTAGTGCAGAAGCCAGGAAAATTCCCCACAATAGCAGGACTATTCCTCCGCTTACACCAGCAACTCTCTTTATCAGCTCTCATCACCATTAGTTCTCTCTTTCTCTTTCTCCCCCTCTCCCTCTCCCTCTCCCTCGTCTCCTGTTGCTCTCTCCCAATAATTCTTGACAGCTTTCTGCGGCTGTTACTACTTGCTCACTCCTTCCTTTGTTTTATGCTTGTGCATGCGCCCACGCTCACAGTCCACCCTTCCAGTCTCTTTACTGAAGGCCCTGGTGCTTACTCTTAAGCCCAGTTGGGAGGCAGCTGACCAGTCACAGGTGCACTTGCTTCTTCCCTCTTAAAGGGGCCATGGCCATGTGACACACATCCAGGGTGGGTTGAAAACTGTGTTAAAATTGTGACCTAACACTTAAATTCTCAGGGATCTTCCTGTTTCTGCTTGGCTAGGGGAATCTGCCTAGGTGCTAGAACTAGGGGTGCTGGGGGTGCTGCTGCACCCCTTGTCTTTAAGTGGTTTCCGTCATATACATGGTTTACAATTTGGTTCAATGGCTCTCAGCACCCCACACCATGCCTGGGGCTCTATTGAGAACCATGCAATCTGCAGTGTGCAGACAGCGAGCCTGGAATAAGGTGGCCTGAATTGTATCTCTCTGTTTTAGGGAGTAGCCTGCTTTGTCTCTTTCTTTTGGGGTTATTTTGTGTTATTGTTTTGAATTCTAAGAAATAAAGTAGCGTTACATTGCAGCCTTCCAGCAAGAGCGTTTTATGTTTTTATTAAATTTCTGTTTGTATATTATGAAGCATAATGTGTGTATGTGTGTGTAGAACTTGCATATCTACCTCACCCCTTTTTCTTATGTGTCTCAAAAAGTAGGGACTGTTATTAATTCCACTAAAATATTACACTTATTTTCTTGTGGAAGTAAATTCTATCAATTAATTCTACATGTAGTAAGGAAATATTCCATGTAATTGCATATAAAACTTGATACAACAATAAGGCATTTTATACAAGAAATGGAAAAATGTGAAATTAAAGAAAAAGGATTAATTTATAATCTATTATTAAAATGGATCCATGCAGTATTACAAAATGCTAAGGGAAAAAAATATTATTAGACCAGTAAGAGAGCATCAATCAACGAATACATATTTGATGCCTATTGTTATCTATCAGCTCTGTATTCTTGGGGAACCAGAGTGCAGTGTCCAGCCTGTTTGACTCACAAAATACCTTCCCCTCCCGCCAGCCTCTCCTTGAACTAAAGCTGATCAGAAGGAAGACTTACAAAAAGCAATAAAAACGCAGTTGAAGACACACCTAAACCCCTCCAGACAAGGGTGACAGGCTTAAGGAAACTCCCCTAGCCATATTTGCATCAAAGATGGGACAGGGAGGCATCTCCATTAGCATATAGAATGGAGAACAGAGATTCCAAGACAAGAATCGCATGGAACCCTGGGACCAGAAAAGCAGGGAAGCACTGCATCATGGGGAATCTCTGCTCCAGATGTTGATGAACCCACACCTGCACACACCCAGCTCAGTAGTTATCAGATCAACTCTAGTAATAAATCCTTTATTGGTATCCAAAGTACTGAAGTTGCCTAACTGCATTGTGAGCTCCCTTGAAGGAACACTGCCCATAGCCAGAAATGATTAATTCCTATTGTCTAGCCTGAACAAAACAAATTTGGTATACTGACTTGAGCCATCAGTTTACCCATAAACAAATCTAGTGTTCTCCCTTGAACCACTGTTCTTTCCCTATAAAAACCCCTACCCATGCTCAAGTAAGTGCTCTGATGCCTGGATCCAAAATCTGCATTAGTTCCATTGGGACTTCATCTTCTCCTGACTGATCATGCTGGGGGCTCTGCCTGTCTCCAGCACTCAGGACCCTCAGCTACCATCACCACCTGGGAACCCTGATCGGTTCAAGCTTCATGGAGTGGTGAGAACCCAGCTCTCTCTCTCTCTCTCTCTCTCTCTAGGTATAGCCTTCTGACCCTAACTTGTTTGATCAGTTATAGTTTTCTAAACCTGACTTTTGTAATCAAATTTAAGTTAAATAACATTTAACTTAATATTATATATTATACATTATACTTAATATTAACATAATATTATAACTGTTTTTTTTTGTTTGGCTCCCCTTGTATGGTTATCACTTGGCAATAAATAACTTTCATGTTTAAGCTGGTTGCTTCTCTCTCTCTCTCTACCCTGCGTGGGTGTTTTTTGGCTTTTCCATTCGCTCTGCAGCAACACTCCTCATACCTAAGCTAAAGATCCCTGCAGCACCCAAAAATCCTGTGGGGTTTGCTCATTGAGTGGATTACTACCAGAACAATTGTAACGTAAAAGTGGGGATAGGGACATGCTGAACCTGGGGCATATGAGGGTGGCAACTTGGAAGTGTTGTTCGACCCAGTCTGCTGAGTCTAGGGGCATATAAGGGGTCAGCTTGTGAGTGCTGATTAACCCGGTCCTCTCAGTGTGTGTGTGTGTGTGTGTGTGTTTTTATCTGATTCTGGGGCTGGAATAACCCAGCCCTGGGGAACCTAGGTCCTGCAGGATAGCTCCAATGGGAGGGGACTTGCAGAAGGGAGAAGTAGAGCTCCGTATGAGAACACAAGAGACACAAGCAGTACATTGATAGGATTACAGAAACCCCCCACCCCCCCCAGAAGAGTAACCCTAATAAATGAGCATACCGCAAAGTAACAGGCAAATCTGGTAACACTATTTCCATCTAATTTTTGCTATGAAAATGTATATAAGTGATGTGTTAGAAATGGAGAGCTGGACAGGACCTCAAGAAGTCATCAAGTCCATCCTTTGCACTGAGGCAGGACCAAGTATGCCTAGATCATCCCTGACAGGTGCTTGTCCAACCTATTCTTAAAAATCTCCACTGATGGGTATTCCACCACTACCTTAAGTAACCTGTTTCAGTGCTTAATTAGTTAGAAAGTGTTTCCTAATATCTAAGTTAAATCTCTCTTGTTGAAGACTAAGATGATGATTTCTTGTCCTACCTTCAGCGTACATGGAGAACAATTGATCACCATCTTCTTTATGGCAACATTTTACATATCTGAAGACCATTATCAAGTTCCCCCTCAGGCTTCTCTTCTTAAGACTAAACATGCCCAATTCTTTCAATCTTTCCTAACAGGTCATATTTTCTAAACCTCTTGTCATTTTCATTGCTCTCCTCTGGACTCTCCAATTTGTCCACATCTGTCAAAATGTGATGCCCAAAACTGGACACAATACTCCTGCTGAGGCGTCATAAGTGCCGAGTAGAGCAGAACAATCATTTCCTGTGTCTTACGTACAACACTCGTATTAATACAGCCCAGAATGGAATTTGCCTTTTTTGCCACAGCATCATATTGTTTACATATTCAATTTGTGATCCATTATGACCCCCAGATTCTTTTCTGCAGTACTTTTGCCTAAGCAGATAATCCCTATTTTGTATTTATGTGTTTGGTTTTTCTCTTTCCTAAGGCTAGTACTTTGCACTTGTCTTTACTGAATTTCATTTGATTGATTTCAGGCCAATTCTCCAATTTATCAAGATCATTCTGAATTCTAATTCTGTCCTCCTAAGTGCTCACCACCCCCTCCCAGCTTGGTTTCATTAATGAAAATATTGAATAGTACCAGACCCAACACAGACCTGTATGGGACTCCACTTGATATGTTCTCCCAGTGTAATAGCAAACCATTGATAACCGCTCTAAGTACAGTTTTTCAACTAGGTATGCACTCACCTTACATTAATGTAATTTAGACCATGTTTTCCTACTTAGTTTATGAAAATGTCATGTAGGACTGTGTCAAAAGCCTTACTAAAGTCCAGACATATCACATTTACTGCTAAACCATCCACTAAACCAACAATCCCATGAAAGAAAGATTAGATTAGTTGCTGTTCTTGACAAATCCATGTTGGCTATTACTTATTACTTATGTGATGGGGTGGCTGCTCCACAGTGGGATTAACGGAGCTCTAGGGCGGCTGTACGAAAAGCAGCCAATACGAAAGGGGCTGCGAGGAGCAGCCAATCAGGGCCAGGCTGGCCCACATAAGAAGAGCTGCAGGGCAGAGCAAATTCTGTAGTTACCTGGAGCTTCTGGAAGGAAGATCAGACTCCTAGCAGAAGGAAGGAGCACCAGCACCCTGCACAGAGCAGTGCTGTTAACAATGACAGGGGAGAGCTAAAGACAGCTCCTGGTTGTCTGCAGGGATTTGCAGGCTGAGGCCCTGAGACAAGGGCAAAGAGGGTTCTGGGGGCCATGGGGAAGTGGCCTAGGGAAATGAATTGAGGAGTCAGAGGGGATGCAGGAAGTGGCAGCCATCTACAGGGTCCCTGGCCTGGCTCCCCCCACCACCTCCACTTGCCACTAGGGAAGTGGCCAGACAGTTGGCTGCAGTAGTCTCTGAAGAAAATGGCTGGACAGCAGACTGCAGTTCCCTCTGGGTGTATCATGCTCTGTCCTCCCCACCTCTGGGGGATTTGTCATGAAGAGAACGCTGCGGTCCTGGGAGAAACATGGGTCCTGGAGCAGAAGTAGTGGCGGCGAGACACCACCAGAGGAGGGCGTACTGGCTAGCAGAGCTAATCCCTAGGACAGCCAGCAGGAGGCCCGCAATAGTGAGTGAACACTATCACACCTTATTATCTTCTAAGTGCTTAGAAACTCATAATTTACTAATTTGTTCTAGCCTGCATGTCAAAGTTAGGCTGACCGGTCTATAATCCTCCAGATCCTCTCCCCCACCCCCTTTATAAAGGTAGGCACTTGGTTTGCCTTTCTCCAGTACTCTTTGGGATAGCTCAGTGGTTTGAGCATTGGCCTGCTAAACCCAGGGTTGTGAGTTCAATCCTTGAGGGGGCCATTTAGGGATCTGGGGCAAAAATTGGGGATTGGCCCTGCTTTGAGCAGGGGGTTGGACTAGATGATCTCCAGAGGTCCCTTCCAACTCTGATATTCTATGATTCTTTGGAAGATAATTGCTAGTGGTTCAGACACTGCTTCAGCCTGTTCCCTTAGTACCCCCTGTGGTGAATTTCATCAGACCCTGTTGACTTGAGTACATCTATCTTAACTACCGTATATACTCGTTCATAAACTGAATATTTTTGGTAAAAAAGTGATGCATCAAAGAGCGGGGGTTGGCTTATAAGTGGGTCTACACCAAAATTTGATGATTTTAAACTCTATGAAATCATTAAATTCAATATCTATTATGTTATCGTTTTGTTTACCTGAAGCATCTGCAGGCATGGAGCTCCCATTGGCTGGGAAAGGTGAACCGCGGCGACTGGGAGCTGAGGGGCTCTGTGCCTGTTAACGCTCCAGGTAAACAAAACATCCCAACCTGCCAGCGGCTGAGCCTAATGGGCCAGGAGCCAAAGTTTGCCAACCCCTGAAATATAGGGTCAGCTTATGAAAGGGTCATACAGTTTTTACTATTTTTACCTATCCATCTTGGGGGGTTGGCTTGCTAATGAATGAGTATATATGGTAATTAATCTTTAACCTGTTCTTTCCCTATTCTTGTCTGAGATCCTTCCCCCAGGTTAGTATTAATTGTGTTAAATATCTGGTCACAATTAACCATTTTTAGCAAAGACTGAAGCAAAAAAAGGCTTAAACACTTGAGCCTTCCATTATTTGCTCCTCTTCCCCTTATTTTATTTTTCTTACCTACTTCTACTGTCTTCTTAGTAGTTTGTTTCTTATTACATCTTGCTTAGTTGGCAAGATGATAGAAGTAGATAATAAAAATTAAAATAAGTTTGATTGATAGAGTTGGGCAGAATCATGGCAACTTCAATTCTGAATTTCCTGATTTTCTGGTAGTTCAAATCACAACCTTAATATTGCAATGACATAGAACTGCATGGTTCTAGTGAGGTTAATGTTATCCAACAGTTTTATCACTGTTAATTCCCTCAGCCGTAACTTGCACAGTTCTAAACCAAGCATGAACTCCTCTCTTTATCAAGGACAATCTGTTCCAAGAAGCAATCATCTATGGCTTCCAAGAATTCCCTTTCTCATTTATTTCCTAACTCTAATAACACTTTTACTAGGCTTCAGGGCATTTAGCTGATCACATGCAAGACAGAATATTTTCCCTAATGTACACAATTTCATAATTGGAGAGGTACATTCTCAAAAGCTTTCACCTTCCTCTGAACTAGACCCCCAACACCAGCCTCACCACTGTTTACGATGGGGTCCCTGTGCTCCCTTATCTATACACACAGGCAGCAGCCTGGTGTGGCAGGCATGGCTCCAGACGCTCATGCCTGTTCTATATGACAGTTACTGCCCATTGGGATGCTAGCAGGAAGGAGGCACTGCACCACCTCACAGGATTCTTGAGGTAGTTTGGCATAGTTATTAAGCTCCCCCACTTTCAGCAAGAAGTTGCTGAAGTTAGCAGCACCCTTGGCCTCCTGACAAACTCCTACTTCTTCTGCTTCCTTGTTCTGCTTTCAGGATTCTTTCTGTTCCTCGGGCACTGATGTTATTTCTCTTCTCTGGCTCTGATCTGGTGATATATGCTAGTCAGTCAGTAGCCATCTGGGCCACAACCAGCAGCTGGGAGAAGCACCTTGTGTGCCAGGCTTGAGGCTCTTAAACTACCATTTTGCAAATCCTCCATCCTGTTTTCACTGTCTTAGTGTGTAAGAGCAAAATGGGACAGAACTGTTCGGAAGGCCAAAAGACCTCTCCTCAGCCCTAGACTTGTAGACAGGATTGGTGGGAACTTTAAAAAAGCAAACCAGAAAACAACTTTATAAAGGAATCAGCAAGCCCCTCCCCATATCTCCTCCTCCAGCTAACGTGTAGTGAAGCATCTGAATGACAAGAAATAGAAAGTGTTAGCAGCCAGTGCTAGTGAAGCATTTGCTGTCCCTTTGTAGAGCAGCAGTCAGGAAGAGTTTTGCAGTATGTTTTCTAGGATCCCATTCCCATAACCATTTTGTACTGCACCAGCAGGCCAGCCCATGGACCTTATTTTCTGCTGCTCCCCCACTCACTGCACCTTCAGTGTGTCTGGGCATACTTTTGCCCTCATTGTTTGTTTGTTTGTTTGTTTGTTTTAAAGTCAGCTTTAGTCTAAAGCTCCCGTGGCCACATTTTCCAGCATCTAAGCTGTCCCTTCATGAATGCATATAGATCAATGAATATCTGCATATAGTCACTTATGGTTGGCTAAACCACACTTATTAGACAGATAGCAAAGAGGCCAGCACGCTAAGGAGGGGATGGAATTTGACACACAACATAGAGCAATGCTTAAAGGAAGCCAGATTGCAACTAGTCACCAACCTGGGAAATACATTTCTAAGAAGCAAGCTGAGTCTCTGGGGGAGGGACCCCCTTTGATTGGCTGCTTTCCCCACTTGCTCACCTTGTGGGGGTGATTGGCCAATCAGGGCTGGGGCAGGAAGCAGGCGAGCTCTCTCTCTCTCTCCTCCATCCCCTCAGAAGCCAGCATCATTCTCACAGGGGGAAGAGAGTCCAGCAGTTTAGGGTGGCTTCGCTCCCTCATGCCCTCTCCCCTCCTGTGAGAACCAGGTATCCTCTTCTCCTCCCTCTTCCTCTCTGCAACACCCACCACTTTAAGCCCTAAGAGGGACCTTAGGTTCACATCCCAGAAGTTGCTCAGGTTGCAGCCATGGAGATGGTGGTGACGTCTGGCTCTCTCTCCTCAGCTGGCCATGTCAGGGGAAAAAGGAGGCTCACCAGAATGAGGGTAAATCTCTGCAATGGTGATGCTGGTTGAAGTGGTGAGGAAGATACTGCCCAGCGCCACTGCTATACATCCTGCAACCCTTCCCAGAAATGTCCTAACGGGCTGGCAGCCTTGTTCCATTAATATTGCCCAGTCAAAACAAAATCCTGTGCATTTCTATGTCGGCCATTTTCCCTCATCAACAATTCTGAAGACTCAGCCTAAACAATGGAGTTCTGGAAACCACCAGTCAGGGCTTCCTTTATTCCAGACAAACTCAGATCACACCCTTTCAGGGTTTTCTTTCAACAGCAGGGTTTTTTTTTTATAACATGCTTGTAGGTTGAAGTGATCTTCCGACCACCTGTCACCCACTTTGGATGTTGTCTGGGTTCACCCCAGCAGAGAGTTCAGCACAAAGAATGGAGAAGATAGGATTTTAGTGGCGGGAGAGAGAGGACAAAACACTCCTATGTGCACTTCCTTAATCCCAATCCTCCTCCTTTCTCCTCCCCTCTGCCAGACTACTCCAGAACTCTCCCACCTTCCATGAACCAGCTTCTGATGGTTGTGCTAGATTTTCACTTTGGAAATCTGATAACCTCTGGGATAGGGCTGGAGTGGGTGGGAGAAAGGAGGTAATGGGAGCGTTGTCTGTGTCTGTGGAACCTACAGCGCCATACCTTATTTTTAGCCCAACCTCTCCTGGCATTCACTTATTCATGCTGTCTGGTTTGCGAAAGTGTGGACTGTAAGCTAACCCATCCTCTTGGCTGATGAAACACCATATCAGACTAGGGCAGAAGTGAAAGCCTTGCGTATTGCCGATAAGAGGAACACTTTCTTCTCGTTCCCTTGTCTGTTTATGTTGGTGGAATTCTGTAGCAAAGTGAGCTGTAGCTCACGAAAGCTTATGCTCAAATAAATTTGTTAGTCTCTAAGGTGCCACAAGTACTCCTTTTCTTTTTGCAAATACAGACTAACACAGATGCTACTCTGAAAAATGTTGCAAACAGTTAGATTATTTCTTTCATCACTGAGTTTTTGTCCTTTAAGATGTCAGCTGTTGTGTCAGTCACTTTTCCTCTCATCGTGTTTTCTTTAGCATTTGACCTAGTTCTTTATGATTTATTTGATTCCTGCTGCTCATTCATTACCATTGGGATGATAATGCTGGTTATGCCTGTCTAGATCTGTTTGGCTGCTACTGTACCATATCAAGAGCTTGTATCCTGCAATACACTGCTGCCTTGAATTTCTTAATTTTGTTTTTCGATGTGCCTCTTCTGCAGTTGTGTGGATTGTATTCTTCTGCTTGACGTTAAAATTGTTTTTCCTCACTGACACTGATAAGTTTCCCTGCCTTTCTGATGAGCAATTATGCTCTATTTCCAGCTTTATATTTAATAATCTGGAATTTGTCTCCTTATCCTTTTGTTCCTACACTTGCTTTTTCTCCCCCTCTTTAACATCTTGCCTAAAATATTTATGGAACATTTCATGTATTTATTGTCTTTGGATTTAGAATGTATACAAAGCACTCATCCACAGGCTGTAGAATGTATACAAAGCACTCATCCATACAGTGCCCTGCCAAGTATTTAATATTACAAAACTAACCTGTAATACAGTCAACTCATCTCTTCTACCCAGCAGCAGCACATAACTAAAATACTAATATCCCCCATCTTGTCTTAAACCTCAGTCCCTCTACTTCTCTTCAAAGGCTGGGTAAAACAAACGGTCCCTGCAGTGTGCTCTGAAAAATCAGTAAATCTGAACTATTTTGGAGCTGGGACAGACATTTCAGAGCCCCAAGGCCCTTATAGAGAATACGCTACCAGCTGCCCCCTCTCTTTTATAACCAAGTGGTATCTAGTATCAGTAATTCTGCCAGCTGCCACTGTGACAGGGAGAGATGCTATCTCCCAGTTGCACTGGTCCCAGGCTCATGGTTAGGAGTAAGCATACAAACTTCTTAGCTGCACTTGTTAGGAGATAACAGACATGCTGAATGTGGTCTCCACAATGATCTGCTTTCCCGATGTGCGGGAGTGCTGTGTTTATAATACCGGATATATGTAGCCAAGGAGTGTAGACTGTTTCTGGCTATATGTAGCCCTCTTGTAATGGAGTCCATTGTGCAGCTTGTGTAAGAGTTATTGAACAGTTACCCCTGCAGCAATCAATAGTCATTCATTCCACTCCAGTCTTTCCAAAGCTTTAAAACAGTAGCTTTTCAGCTAGAGCCCCACCCCTCTCTTGGAGATAGGTGCCTAAATCTGGGCTGCAGGGAGGTGCCTCCCTCTGCTTGGGAGTCTCAGGTGCAAACCCTCTCTTGGCATTAGGCATTGAGGAGGTGGAGGACTTCCCTCATAACTGTTACCCTAGTGGTTAGGATACTCACCTGGGATGTGGAACATCAACAGGAGAGACTTCAACAGGAGAGACTGAAGGAGCCCCCTCCCCCCTTTTCAAACAGGATATCCCATAGCCCAGTAGATAGGGCACTCACCTGAGAGGTGGCAGACCATTCCATTTCAAATGCCTTCTCCCATCAGCTGCATAGGTAGAGTGGGAACTTGAACCAGAGGTCTCGCATATCCCAGGTGAATACCTTAACCACCAGGCTAAAAGTTATGAGGGCCTTCTCCCCACACCAAGGCTGTTCTGTGCAAGCTCACCTACAGGGACATGATCCAGTAGGCCAGATCTGAGCATGCTTACCAGAACAAGTTAGGTGCATTGCTCTGGGGCTAGGAGTCTGGAAGCCTGGCAAGAGGCTGAAGTGCATGTGCTCAGAGGCAAGAACCCAAGTGTCTATGAAATTTTTATTGCAAAAATGTAGGCACTAAGCAAATGTAGGTGCCTACATGTATGGGGAGCAGCTTAGCAGGGGTTTAATGAATCCCAGCTGGTCCTGATTATGGGATTTAGGTGTCTAAGTGGCAGCTACATGCTAAATGCATCCGATGAAGTGAGCTGTAGCTCACGAAAGCTTATGCTCTAATAAATTTGTTAGTCTCTAAGGTGCCACAAGTACTCCTTTTCTTTTAGCTACATGCTTACATCTCTTTGTGAATCTAGCCCATAGAGAATGCATGCCTGGTTCAGGGTAACTGAAACCAATGGAACAATTCACATACTAAAGTACCTGGCTGAATTGGAGCCTCCATCTGCAAAGTAAAATGGACAGGAAGAAAGTTGAGGTCTATCAAAAGAACCATTTTGGTGCAACGGGCACAACACCTGCAGTAGCATAAGCACAGCAAGTAACATCCCTCAAGTACATTCACTGACAGAAGTTAAGTTGTGTTCTTTACATGATTTTTGAAAAGAGAAAATAAACATATGTAGCTCATTTTAGGCATTTCCACCTCTTGTTGTTGAAGTGTCAGTTCCCTCCTCCCCTTTCCCATAATAAAATAATTATAATACTTGGCACAAAAAGAACATCTTCCATCAACCATCTTAAAGCGCATCACAAAAATCAGTTGGTTAAGTGCTTACAGCACCCCTGTGGGGTAGGTGTGGTAAGTATTATTAACCCTATTTATAGTGGAGAAACTGAATCACAATCAGATTTGCCTAAGATAATATAGTAAATCCAGTTTAAACTGGAACTAGAATTACGGTTTCCTAAATCTTAGTCCTGTCATGTAACCACTGGACATTGCTGCTTTTAGCTTGGAAATGCATCTCTCCTCTCTTGCACCTAATATTTGTGGAAGTGAGGAAAAGTATTATATGTCGCTTGCACAACAGCCATGTTACAAGGGTCTATGTTGTGTAAATGGCACGAACACATTCATAACAAGATCCAGTGGCTGAAGCTTATCAAATTCACACTGGAATTAGGGCTCAAATGTTTAACAGCGAGGGTATGCCTTTACTGGAGTCAGAGGTATGACTACAGCATATGCAGATATAACCAAACTAGCTTTGAACTATATATCTTGAATAACATTAGTAGGGAAGCCACACGGTCATGAGTTGCACCACAGGCTGTACAGGTACATCTACACATGCTGCAGTCTCACCTCTGACTGCAGTGTAGACATACCCTGAGGGTAGTTAACCTTTGAAACAGCTTACCCAGGGATGCAGTGGACTCTCCATCACTTGGACTCTTTCATTCAAGAATGAAGATCTTTCTAAAAGATATGGTCCAGCTCAAGCACAAGTTATTGAGCTTGATGTGGGAATTACTGCATGGAATTCTAAGGGCTGTGTCATGCAGGGAGCCAGTTTTAGATGACCAACATGATCCATTCTGGCTTTAACATCTATGAGGATAAGTAATACACTAGTGAAGTAACACGGAGCAAAGCTATACTTGTTCATATGTCAGGCATGTTAATCGTGCTCTTTTGAAAGGAGGCTCAGTGGAGCCATGGATGAATGTTCCAAATTTCACCTCTAGAAATTGATTTTGGTAGCACCAAGCAAATAGCCACTGTGGTAATAAGTAACCCTGAGAAGCATCACTATCAATTGGGCATTTGTCCACATCGCACAAACTGCCACACAATTTGGCATGAGCAACAATCTCTGCTCAGGAGATGTCTAGATGTGCAGCAGGGCAGGTCTGATGGGCACTGGCAGACCTATATGAGGAAGCTTACATAGCGTCTGACTCCACTGTGCCTGGCTCTGGCCAGAGCTCACTATCTCTCGCTTCCACAAGCACTAAAAGCCACACTCACCAGATTCACAGAAAAGAAAACAAGAAATTAAAATTGAAAGGGCGGGGGGAGAAAAAAGAGATACTTATTTGTGTTCCCAAAATGAGCTAATGCTGAGGTTTGGCTGAACAACACACTATATCTGCTTTGATGCATTATTAGAATTGTAATAACTTTCACCGGTTCAAGGAAAAGATTTTTTCCAGGCGCAAGATCAAAGCAAAAGCTAAAGAATATTGGGATACAGTGCAAGGAACTTTCAAACGGATAGTCTGGATTGTTTATGTATCTAGAAATGTTGTGATGGGAAAAGCCCTTTTTATGAGGCACAGTAAAAACAACGTAAATCAAGCATTAACCAGAAGTAGACAGCAAATTATCTAGTTCTTTAAAAAGATCTCTACTGGAGCTGATTTTTAGGGAAGGAAAAAAGTAGTTCTGTTTTCAATAGCATAAAAGTAGTCAGACAGGAGGCGCCACTATATCTTTGTCCCAAAGCATAACAATGTTAAATATAAAACAACAGCTCTGAAACAGCTGATTAAACCACTTACAGACATGTTCTAATACAGAGCCTCTAGGACACAACTCAAAGTCAAACCCCCTTATTTGATTGGCTTTTATGTTTCTTGCATAAGGAAATATTCATGCTAAAAAAAAAAGTTACTAGTCTGTATAAACTAGGAGGTGGGGTGGATTTGTCTGCAAAGCATGGCAGAGAGCATGTTCCTGTTAGAACACGCATTTTATTTCAGCATTCCCTTAGGGGACAAAAAATGATGACCCTAACAGCTTGAAGTTGGTCATGAAGCAGCAAAACCTGATGGGTTCACAGTGAACCACTGGACATTATGAATACAATTCTCAGTGAGACACAGCAGTTTAAATAAGGAAACCCATAAGCCCTCTGAATGGGGAAGAACAAAGAAGATTGGACATAGAGTGGTATAAGATTAGACATGCAGCTGACTACCCTTCCTCATCACCAGGATTCCTGTTATGTTGCCATACACAAAGAACTGGCCAGGTACTTTCTTTATTAAATGTATTTTATTTTAGATTAAGGGACCCAATAAGAAGCAAGAACAAATGTAAGGTCTCCATGAGACAGTTCACAGCATATGTCTCCTTGGTAAGGGCTGCAGCAACTCTGAGAATATAACGGCTGCTGTCTCTGCATACAGAAATAGTTTAAAGAAATGTAAAGGTGCAGTACATAGAAAACACAGGCTGCACAATCTCAAGCTACATATACCACGCTACCCATCCCCAGCTCAGACGCATAAAGACCAGGGCCTGAAACAAACTCCACATTCAAATCCCCACAGACTCTGAGGAGAGGGTTCAGGATATGCAGCGAAACATAATAGCATCCCTATGTCTCTTTAATGGGTCACACACAACCCCCCCTGACCTGTACAACACCCCCAGCCTCCACGTTAGATATCTGGATCCAAATGCCACAGCTCAGGCCCATCTCTAAAACAGAAGTAAAGTAACTTAAAGATCCTTTTCCCCAGTGAACTGTGGACTATCACAATTTAGATACAATATTTTGCCAAAATGAGCAAAATCCAACTTTGTGTGGACAATAGACTCCCAACATTTTAAGACAGCAAAGATAAATACACAGAGGAAACAGCTCTTTTAAGAATGAAACTTGACAAAGAACTTTAGATGTAATGCTCCAAGATCAAGACTCTTAATAGGAATCAAAGAATATATAGGAAAGATTTCTCCCCAACCCCAGGTTTCAAAGTAGCAGCCATGTTAGTCTATATTCGCAAAAAGAAAAGGAGTACTTGTGGCACCTTAGAGACTAACAAATTTATTTGAGCATAAGCTTTCGTGAGCTACAGCTGCATCCGATGCAGTGAGCTGTAGCTCACGAAAGCTTATGCTCAAATAAATTTGTTAGTCTCTAAGGTGCCACAAGTACTCCTTTTCTTTTTCCTCAACCCCAAGTGCTTTACGCCAATAAGATTCAATTCACCCCCTCCTGCAGAGAGCCTAACTAACGGGCTTTGTGTGTCGAACACACAGGGGTTCATGTAGACAGAGCACCCTCCCCACCATAACCTGTGACCAGGACACAGAGTGGCTTCCAGTCGATTCACAGACAATATTCCAGCTCCTGGGTTAGATAACCTCTGTACACCTGAGTGGGGCTTTGTTGCCTACTGAATTTGTATACTCATGGAACCAGTGGCAAAAACCCTTGCCCCTCAAACAGTTCCACTATAGTGGGCATCACAGAACTGGCATGGAGACAACTCTTCTGGGAGTAGGAGGCACAGGGTCACTCTGAGTGCCTGGTGCATGTCAAGTCTACTCATTGCACAGTGAACTAGAGTGGCTCCACTGAGCTGAAAAAAGTGAAAATAATGTGAAAAAATAAAAGAAAGAAGCAAACAAATACAGTACAGTAACTCCTCACTTAAAGTCATCCTGGTTAAAGCTGTTTAGTTATTAAGTCACTGTTCTATTAGAAAACATGCTTGTTTAAAGTTGCGCAATGTTCTATTATAATGCTCTCCACCCCACCCCAGCCCCCCGCCAGCACCTCCCGCCTGCTGGCAGGCCCTGCAGATCAGCGCCTCCCCCCGCCCTCTCCATGCCTCCTGCCTGACACAATTAGCTGTTTCGTGGTGTGCAGGGAGGTTGGGAGGGATGACGGAGGAGCGAGGACACGGCGCACTTGGGGAAGCAGAATTGGGTGGGAAGAGGCGGGGTGGGGTGGAGTGGGGGGGGAAGAGATGGGGCGGGGCTGGGGCCTTACAGGAAGGGGTAGAGTGGGGGCAGGGTCTGGGGCAGAACCAGAGGTTGAGTACCCCCCCCCCGGCAGTTTGAAAAGTCAGCGACTGAGCCCCAGAAGCCTATGGCTGTCTCCAGATCTGCAGGGATATAGAGGCCCAGTGTCTCTGCGTTGTGTGTCCCGAGCATACCATGCAACCTGGCAGATTGGTTCCCTTAGGAGATGACTGGTCTCCCGAGCACCCCGGGGGTGTAGGACGGTGTTCAGTGACTAACTGGAGCAGGCATTTGTGTGATCTGCTGCTCAGAGGCCAGCAGAGACATCCCCTTCGGGTACTTGGGAAAGATGCAGCACAGTGTCCCTTCCTATGTGCTGCTACTTGCCTGCTCTGCCTGGATCCCCTATCAAGCCCAAACCCACAGTGCTTGCATGGGGAGGACTCTGCAGGCCTAGGAGTGGGGGTGTTGTTGGCCAACACTCTCACCAGAGCTTTGGGGCCAGAGGATATTCACTTACCTAGTCACAGCTGTGAGTCAAACCGCATATAATGTCTTTTGTCTGGCAAAAAAAAAATTCCCTGGAACCTCCCCCCCCGCCCCATTTATATTAATTCTTATGGGGAAATTGGATTTGCTTAACATTGTTTCACTTAAAGAAGCATTTTTCAGGAACATAACTGCAATGTTAAGTGAGGAGTTACTGTATTAAGGCTAAGAAGGAGAAGACATAAAGGACCAGTGGGAGAGGAATGAGGCAAAAGTCGTCTCTGACCTAACTCCTTCCAAGTCAAAGGAGTAACTTAGTTACTCCCCCACAAAGCTTACTAGCTATCTTTTCATTTTATTGTGTGTACAGTTCTTGGCACAATGGGCCCCTGATCTTTGTTAGGGCCTCTAGATTCTACTATAATTAAAATTATAACAACAACAAACAAAAACAACAAAAGACTTTGGCCTAATGGGACAGATGCTGCTCTCAGTTGCACCGGACTAGTGTAAATCTGGAGGAAGTCCATTGAAGTCAGTGTGTGGTCACTCCAGATTGACATCAGTTTGAGAGCAGATAAAGCTCTCTGTGTCTAAGTTTAGAATTATATAATCCAAGAAAAGGATTTTGTAAAAGGAGACAAAAAATAAAGTATCAAGCTCTCAAGTTCTTACTCTCTGTAGTACTGTGTCTGTTAGAAGGTATCAGCCATGGAAATAACATAACCTTCATTTGCTTCAGTGGGTTTTTTCCATAATTTACTCCAGAGATTTTATTTAAACAATAAATAGGAAATATTCTCACATACAGCTGTGCAGGATATCTGTCTACAAGCCTTTTTTCCAGGGTGGGAGCTTGTCCTTCAGGCATTGCAGTCATGGAAAGGAAACCAACTAATGTGATCCAGGAAGCAATAATCCTGCAATTCTAATTTAGCATCCATTCCACACCAGAGTATCACAAGACCGATATAGTGATATCCCTATATAAGCACTTGTACGAAACTTAGCAGAGTCCCTACCATTACAATCCAACAAAAATGCTACTAGCCCCTCCATTAAACTCTCCTCAGTTTTTGTAAATAGAGATATCAAATTACTAATAAAGGAGTTACCATGCAAGGGACCGTGCAAATATCCCCAACACACACACATTTTTTTCTTACATCTGAACCAAAATACTATTATTTGTTGTAAGGTGAGGTTTGTTGAAAGTCACAGACTTTTGTATCTGACTCGCATTGTTAATTTTGTGTGTATGCAAAATTTCTCAAATGAATTAAAATGTTTGTATTGCTTACCAAGATATCACTGCTCCTCACCTAATGGATAATTTGAACAGGTTCACAAACACTGTATGTACTGAATGAATGTTTGGCTATCTCATGCAAATATTTTAGGCATATATATTTCCCTAAACCTGGGTAAAGACAAAGGGCCTAATTCCTATTTGATTTAAATGGATGCCATGAGAGTATGAAGAAAGTGTAACAGTAGGGGGTCTAGTTTATCTCGCTAAAACAAGATGTGATCTCAGCTTTTGGAGCTGACTGCAAAGGGGGGGGGGGGGAAGAAAATACATGAAATGATATATAAGGACACTCTGGTTGCCAGGAATTAATGCCAGAATATTCTCAGTGACTTAGCTTCTCTTCTTTTATGGTCACAGAGCTAAGCCCATGCCAGAGCTAGCTCAGCTCAAGCCATCAGTGACTATTGCCAGCCCCTGGTTATTTTTTGTCACACTGTAGCATTTGTTTCAGAATGCTGCTTAGTCATGCTATTCTGCTGGAGCCCATAATGGTGACTGTAATGTGTGATATGACAGGAGGGTGGCTCAGTACACTTCAGTTGCTAAAAATAAAAGGATGAGCATCTTTTAAAAGAACTGATACAATCACTTTGAATTGTGATAACATCATTAGAATATAATGGGATAAATCAGAAGAACTTCAGCAAATTCCTAATAATGGATGTGGGAACACTTTACAGAGAAAATATTTGCCTAGCTACAAGTTTTCAGTTTCCAAACTCAAATTTCCATACTCTAAATTTGGAGTCATCTTTCTCGGTGTCTCTCAACAGCCTCCTCCCTCCCCCCTCCCCCCCCAACACACACACACACACACACACACACCTGGTACAATAAAACATAAATGGATACCATAGAAAATGGCACATCTTAATCTTAAACAATTTTTCTAAATTAATGTAGTTTGCTTAAAATGTGGCTCCAGTATGCCTGCGAAAAAGGCAGCTTCTTATCAGAGCCCTGTGTATGTTCAGAGTCCTGTCCTTCTAACTGTTTGGTTTTTTTTCCCCACTAACATGAGCCCTGGATAATCAGCTGTGAGCTAAAACAGAGTTAGTTGGATTCAAATCCTTCTGTGCATCATCCTAAATTTCAATCTGTTTTCCCTGTGCAAAATACTGGAGTTGCACTGGTGTCATGACCTAAAGAGCTAGTGGTAATGTATAAGAGAAGAACCCAGCTTGACTCTCAGATCTCAGTTAGAATAGGACAAATGTAGGAAAAACACATATTTATTTAATTTTGCAAACTGGGTTCATTTGATCTGGAGTCACTGAGAGAACAAACAACAAGCCCTATAATACCATTTTACAGAGTCACTTTTCAGAGTAGACTCATACTTTACTATTTTCCCAGTATAAATACATTGAAGTCCACTGAAATAAAAAGCTGCAGTCCAGGTTTTCTACCATTCCCTTTTTCCCTATTTGTAAGTACCTAACCACCAGGGTTCTCATTGCCCCACCCCCTGAAGCAGTTCGGGAGATTGCAGGACCTCTTCTACTGGGACAACCGGAGGGAGAGCTATAATTAACCATGAGCTGCAACTCAGGCCCATATACATGCAACACTATCAGGCCTACCATGTGAAGGTAAATCACTACTGCTACTTTAGCTATTTTTTGAACAGCCTCAATGGTGATGAGAAATATGTTAAACTGTTGCTTAAACCAATACTATTTTGCTGTGTAATTCAAAAGTCATGTCTGTCAGGAGAGAAAGAGCTGCCACTTTTATTAACAGCCTAAGCACTCAGCTCTATCTGAGTCTGTTCAGACTTTTGGAAAAATCTCAATCCCATTGGACATGCTCAGAGAATTAGTATAATCAACCCATACTTTCAAAAAACCTCACCTTACAACAAATAATAGTATTTTGGTTCAGATGTAAGAAAAAAGTGTGTGTGTGTGTTGGAGATATTTGCATGGTCCCTTGCATGGTAACTCCTTTATTAGTAATTTGGTATCTCTATTTACAAAAACTGAGGAGAGTTTAATGGAGGGGCTGGTAGCATTTTTGTTGGATTGTGTTGGGGATATTGAAACTAACCCTGAAAATACTGAATGCCACATGTGATATACTAACCACCCCAATCCACACTATCAATTAGAGGTTTCAGAGTAGCAGCCGTGTTAGTCTGTATTCGCAAAAAGAAAAGGAGTACTTGTGGCACCTTAGAGACTAACAAATTTATTAGAGCATAAGCTTTCGGAAATGCATCCGATGAAGTGAGCTGTAGCTCACGAAAGCTTATGCTCTAATAAATTTGTTAGTCTCTAAGGTGCCACAAGTACTCCTTTTCTTTTATCAATTAGAGTTGCAGATATTCAGCACCACACACAAGGACCTCAGCATCTGATAGGATCAGGGCCATTGAGAATAGGATTATCTATACAACTGGTTCATAGATTCATAGATACTAAGGTCAGAAGGGACCACTCTGATCATCTAGTCCGACCTCCTGCACAGCGCAGGCCACAGAATGTCACCCATCACTCCTATGAAAAACCTCACCCATGTCTGAGCTATTGAAGTCCTCAAATCATGGTTCAAAACTTCAAGGAGCAGAGAAGCCTCCCTCCAGTCAACCATGCCCCATGCTACAGAGGAAGGCAAAAAAACCTCCAGGGCCTCTCCAATCTGCCCTGGAGGAAAACTCCCTCCCGACCCCAAACATGGCAATCAGCCAAACCCTGAGCACATGGGCAAGATTCACCAGCCAGATACCCAGGAAAGAGTTTTCTATAGTAAATCAGATCCCATCCATCTAATATCCCATCTCAGGGGATTTGGCCTATTTACCCTGAATATTTAAAGATCAATTACTTACCAAAATCCCATCATCCCATCTCCTCCATAAACTTATTGAGTAGAATCTTAAAACCAGATAGATCTTTTGCCCCCACTGCTTCCCTTGGAAGGTTATTCCAAAACTTCACTCCTCTGATGGTTAAAAACCTTCGTCTGATTTCAAGTCTAAACTTCCTGGTGGCCAGTTTATACCCATTTGTTCTTGTGTCCACATTGGTGCTGAGCTTAAATAATTCCTCTCCCTCTCCTGTATTTATCCCTCTGATATATTTATAGAGAGCAATCATATCTCCCCTCAACCTTCTTTTAGTTAGGGTAAACAATCCAAGCTCCTTAAGTCTCCTTTCATAAGACAAGTTTTCCATTCCTCGGATCATCCTAGTAGCCCTTCTCTGTACCTGCTCCAGTTTGAATTCATCCTTTTTAAACATGGGAGACCAGAACTACACACAGTATTCTAGGTGAGGTCTCACCAGTGCCTTGTATAACGGTACTAAAACCTCCTTATCCCTACTGGAAATGCCTCTCCTGATGCATCCCAAAACCGCATTAGCTTTTTTCACAGCCATATCACATTGGCAGCTCATAGTCATCCTATGATCAACCAATACTCCAAGGTCCTTCTCCTCTTCCGTTACTTCTAATTGATGCGTCCCCAACTTATAACTAAAATTTTTGTTATTAATCCCTAAATGCATAACCTTACACTTCTCACTATTAAATTTCATCCTATTACTATTACTCCAGTTTACAAGGTCATCCAGATCCTCCTGTATAATATCCCGATCCTTCTCCGAATTGGCAATACCTCCCAGCTTTGTATCATCTGCAAACTTTATTAGCACACTCCCACTTTTTGTGCCAAGGTCAGTAACAAAAAGATTAAATAAGATTGGTCCCAAAACCGATCCCTGAGGAACTCCACTGGTAACCTCCCTCCAACCTGACAGTTCGCCTTTCAGTAGGACCCGTTGCAGTCTCCCCTTTAACCAATTCCTTATCCACCTTCTGATGTTCATATTGATCCCCATCTTCTCCAATTTAACTAATAATTCCCCATGTGGCACGGTATCAAATGCCTTACTGAAATCTAGGTAAATTAGATCCACTGCATTTCCTTTATCTAAAAAATCTGTTACTTTTTCAAAAAAGGAGATTAGATTGGTTTGGCACGATCTACCTTTTGTAAAACCATGTTGTATTTTGTCCCATTTACCATTGACTTCAATGTCCTTAACTAATTTCTCCTTCAAAATTTTTTCCAGGACCTTGCATACTACAGATGTCAAACTAACTGGCCTGTAGTTACCCGGATCACTTTTTTTTCCTTTCTTAAAAATAGGAACTATATTAGCAATTCTCCAATCATTTGGTACTATTCCTGAGTTTACAGATTCATTAAAAATTCTTGCTAATGGGCTTGCAATTTCAGGTGCCAATTCCTTTAATATTCTTGGATGAAGATTATCTGGGCCCCCCGATTTAGTCCCATTAAGCTGTTACAGTTTCGCTTCTACCTCTGATATGGTAATATCTACCTCTATATCCTCCTTCCCATTTGTCATGCTACCGTTATCCCCAAGATCCTCTTTAGCCTTATTAAAGACTGAGGCAAAGTATTTGTTTAGATATTGAGCCATGCCTAGATTATCTTTAACCTCCGCTCCATCCTCAGTGTTAAGCAGCCCCACTTCTTCTTTCTTAGTTTTCTTCTTATTTATATGGCTATAGAACCTTTTACTATTGGTTTTAATTCCCTTTGCAAGGTCCAACTCTACTCGACTTTTAGCCTCTCTCACTTGATCCCTACATCTTCTGACCTCAATTAGGTAGCTTTCCTTGCTGATCCCTCCCATCTTCCACTCCCTGTATGCTTTCTGCTTCTTCATAATCACCTCTCTAAGATGCTTGCTCATCCAGCTTGGTCTACAACTCCTTCCTATGAATTTTTTCCCCTTTCTTGGGATACTGGTAAAGCAAAGTAACAGTTTCTGTTCAGAGCTGAGGGAAAGCAATGGTCAAGCTGTCAGTAACATGTACACACCTCTTTTTTTCTTTTATATTGAGCTTTTACATTGCAAAATGAGCAACAGAAACAGAATGATGATAACATCATAAAGTAAGCAGCACAGAAGACTCAGTGGCTGAAAATGAAAGGATGAGACATATGATTTTGAAGTGAACTGTATCATCACCTTAAACAGAATTTAAGAGCATAAATCACTAATTCAAAAGCCTAAAAAACAAACCGAATCCCTAATCATGTTGATATACTGCACATTTACAGCTATGATCAAGGTTTGTGTGGATGTGAGAAAACATCACTGACAGCAACAATTTTTCAGATCGGGCCACATCACTCCAGCGACCTGATTCAAAGTATCTAGCTTTCTGACAACATTTGTCCCCATAATCTGGGGACATCAGAGTGAAGAGCATTACAGCACTAGATACAGCCAGCTATAGAGCAAGCAGACACAATTAAAATGTTTCCATGTAGCTTTGCCAATGCACCTGTGTGTGTATTCAAGATTCTCATATGGCCCTGATTGTTGTATTATCTGAGCCCCTCATGATCTTTAATGTATTTATCCTCACAACCTCTGTGAGGTAGGCAAGTGCTGTTATCTCCATTTTATAGACGGGGAACAGAGGTACAGAGAGACCAAGGGCTACATTTTCAAAGCTACGTAGGCATCTAAAGATGCAGATAGGCACTTCTGAAAAATTCACTAGGTGCTTAAGGCAGAGGTGGGCAAACTATGGCCTGCGGGCCACATCCGGCCCATGGGACTGTCCTGCCCAGCCCTTGAGCTCCCGGCTGGGGAGGCAAGACCCCGGCCCCTCCCCTGTTGTGTCCCCCCCCCCCTGCAGCCTAAGCTCGCCATGCCATCAGCGCTCTGGGTGGAGGGGCTGTGAGCTCCTGCCGGGCAGTGTGGCACGTGACTGGCTCTGGCCTGGCGGCGCGGCTGCTAGTCCTGGTGCTCTGAGTGGCATGGTAAGGGGGTGTGGAGTGGGTGGGTTGGATAAGGGGCAGGGTATCCTGAGGGGCAGTCAGGGGACAGAAGACGGTTGGATGCGGCGGAGGTTCGGGGGGTGTGATCAGGGGACAGGGAACAGGGGAGGTTGGATGGGGTGGAGGTTCTGGGGGGGCAGTCAGAGGACAGGGGGGTTGGATAGGTGTGGGAGTCCCGGGGGGCCTGTCGGGGGCAGGGGTGTGGATAGGGGTTGGGGAAGTCAGGGGACAGGGAGCAGGGGGGGTTAGTTAGGGGGTGGGGTCCCGGGGGGTGATTAGGGGTGGGGGGGTCCAGGGAGGGGGCAGTCAGGGGACAAGGTCCAGGGGGGGTTGGATGGGTCGGGAGTTATGAGGGGGGCAGTCAGGGGGCGGGAAGCAGGAGGAGGCAGATAGGGGGTGGGGGCCAGGCTATTTGGGGAGGCACAGCCTTCCCTACCCAGCCCTCCATACAGTTTTGGATCCCTGATGTGGCCCTCAGGCCAAAAAGTTTCCCACTCCTGGCCTAAGGGTATGTCTACACTGCAGTTGGGAGGTGTGATCGCCAGCATGGGTAGATGGACTTGTGCTAGCTTCACTCAAGCTAGCTTGCTAAAAATAGCAGTGTGTATGTTGCAGCGTAGATGATGGCTCGGACTAACCACCTGAGCTCAGACCCAGGGGATTAGGTGGCCATGGATAGCTAGCCAGAACCACTACCAGTGTCATAATGTCCACACTGCTATTTTAGCATGCTAGCTTGAGCTAAACCAGCGTGTCTGTCTACCTATGCTGGGAATCACGCTTCCCAGCTGCAGTGTAAACATAACCTAAGGGCTTGGCTGGTAAGTACCCACTGGAAGTCTATATGCATATTTGGGTGCATAAGTATCTTTGGAAATCTGGCCCAAAGTCACATAGGAAACCTGTGCAGGCAGAACGGGTGCTTGAATCTAGGTTTCTTAAGGCCTACACTAGTGCCTTAATCACTGGACCATCCTTCCTCTCTCAGGCTGCCTTCTAAGGCTCTGTCTATAAGAGAAAAGTTTCACCAGTTTAAATGGATTTGTAAAATTGGTAAATTACCAACTCCTATTACAATGGTATATGCCTCCATATTGGGTGTGTGCACTGCTTCAGCTAGATCAGTTTAAAATCAATTTAAATGAACTGGTGCAATTTTCCCCCTGTAGACAAGACCTTAATCTTAACATCCATGTGCCTCCTGCTGTTGTTATTCCAGGCCTATGCCTTTTAGCAACCAAGAATTCTAATCTGGCAAGTTCTGAAGGCATGTTTTGATACAGATAGGCTTCCTAAGGGCTAAGACGAGAACAATCAATGAATTAATTTTCACTTGTGGCTCAAAACAGGACTCAAATACCCTGAGATGATGAAAGTTTCTACCTTCTGGGCAGAAGATGGCAACTACGGCCCATGGGCTGGAACCGGTGTCAGGCTTTCAATCCGGTCAGCGGGATTGCCAGCCCCCTGGCGCAGCAGGACTAAGGCAGGCTCCCTGATTGCCCTGGCCCCGCACCACTCCCGGAAGTGGCCAGCACCACATCCTTGAGGCTGCTGAGGGGGCAGAGGGGTCCATGCGCTGCCCTTGCCTGCAGGCACCGCCCCCCGCAGCTTCCATTGGCTGGGAAAGGGGAACTGTGGCCAATGGGGGCTTTGGGGGTGGTACCCACAGGCAAAGCATCAAACGGTGGAGCCACTTGCTCCACCTCACCTCCCGGAGCCCCTGCTGCACATCTTAGCCGCTTCAGAGAGTGGCACGGAGCCAAGGTAGGCAGTAGGAGCCTGCCTTAGCCCCACTATGCGCTGCTGCCACCCCGAAGCCACTTGAGGTAAACTGCACCAGGCCAAAACCCACACCCGAGCCCCTCCTGTACCCCGCACCACAACCCCCTGCCCTGAGCCCCTAACCCCCTGCCTTGAGCCCCCTGCCACACCCTCTGCCTGCAGCTCAACCCCCTGCCCTAAGCCCCCTCCTCCACCCTGCAACCCCCTGCCTGAACCCCAACCCCCTGCCCTAAGCCCCCTCCTCTACCCTGCAACCCCCCTGCACCCCAATTCCTTGCCCTGAGCCCCTTCCTGCATACCGCACCCCCTCCAGCACCCCAACTCCCACCCTACACACATGGCCCTGCATACAATTTCCCCACCCAGATGTGGCCCTCGGGCCAAAAAGTTTGCCTACCCTTGTTCTAGGGCCATGATTAATCCAAATTAGAGACTCGCATTTGACATCCAAAGTATACTAGTTAACTTATCTCCTTCCCCAATTCTATCACTGCTTTTCCCCCCTTTGCCATTTTCATCATCATTGCAGCACTACTCAGCATAGTGGCCATCCCCATGGAGACCCTCCTTACCTCATGCAGTCAGATGCAACATAGGTTTGCCATAGTGGAACAGACCAATGATCCATCATTTCAGTATCTTGTCTGTGACAGTATCCAATATCTGATGCTTCAGCGAAAGGTGAAAACTCTTGTTCCAAGTCAAAGAACTAGATGCTGATGCTGCAGAAATACCTGCTCCTTATTCCCTTCTTCTTACAAGAGGAAATTTTAGGAGCTTCTGTAGAATAAGCTGAGTAGACTCCTTATTATGCAAATAGTCCCACTGGAACTCATGGACTAAGGTACAGGCCCATTTTTAGTAGGTTTTCCCCTCTCTGCTTAACTGGCTCATTCTAACCTGCTCCCCTTTGCTCTCTCACCACCATCATCTTCTCACACTGCCCCCCACCCCTCTTCACAGTACCATGTTCCCTCTCACTAAAACAAAGGTGTATTTTTAGAGTATGTGAGGAAACAACAGAAGAATTTAAAAGAAAAGGGGGGATGGGACAACATTTTAAGACCATTCTCTTTCTGGTTCTCTCAGGACTGGCTCCAAATATGTTGGTGCTTCAGGTGAAGACAGGATTTGGTGCTGCTGACTGTGCTCCACAGCTGGGCTGACTGGAAAACAAGAATTCCATTTCACAAAAAATGGCAAGGTTTCAATAGTTGCTTTTGTTCCACATTGGAATGAAAACTAGGCCTTTTGAATTTTTTGATGAGAAACAGAGAGCGTTGTCCCAGAATAGCCAATACCTAAGTGGTCAGGGAATTCACCTGGATATGGGAGAGCTGCAAATAAGGCAGAGCAAGGACTTGAACTTGGGTCTTCCACAGTCCCAGGGAGCCATGACCACTGACTAGGCTATTGGCTATTCTGGGGTGAAATACTCTGGCTGTCTCTCCCTTCCCCTTAAATCCTGGGCCCAAGAAACCTCACCAGAAACTTTTTTTATCAAAACTGCACATTTCTGCAAAAAGTTTCAATTTCAATGAAAAAATATTGTATCAAAAAATCCGTGACCAGCTCCACTCCAGAATCCTTTGTACAGCTATAGCAGAGTTCTCCCAGGGAGGGGCAAACCCTCTTATGGTCCCTCTTGCTTGAAGATGAATGACTGCAATGGTGCCATGACCCTGCTAATTGTGGCATCATAAGCAACCACCCTTGGCAACATCACAATCTGATCTCACACGGGTGAGAATCTGGAGTCATTCCAAACCAAAGTCAATGAAGTTACACACATGTACATTATGTTTAAGTCTGGCCCAGTGGGAGGTGGGGCATTGTGTTTGTACAACACCTAGGGCAACATGGTCCCAGTCCATAACTAGGGGCCCTGAGCTATATGGTAATACAAATAAATAAATCCAAACAAACAAACCTAAAATCAGCCTACACCTAAAACTAGCCCCAATCTTTCCTAGGCTGTCTCCATTCCCTTGCAAGGTATCCTTATTGTGAATGCCACTAATTTCACATTCTACTTACAAAGGGACCCAATACTGCAAGATACTGAATGCCTCCACCTCATTGGATTCTGATTTGATGTACACATATGTAACTTGACTGACTTCGGTTTGGAATTACTTCTGATTGACACCAGTGTGGGATTAGAATTGGGTTCACTTAGTTTAATGGAAGTTGAAGGCAGTTGGCACCAACCAGAATGCATTTAATACCATGCAGGATTGAGCCCAAAATGCTGTTCATTTGCAACAAAACTCCTGAAACTGCCCAGTCAAAAAGTAAATTGTTTGCATTTGGTTGGAACACAATGTATACTTTGCCAGTGTTTTGCTTTGCTCTCTCTCTCTCTCTCTCTCTCTCTCTCTGTATTAACTTCCTCCTGCTGCTCCTCTGACAGCCAATTATTTCAGCTATCCTTTAAGAAAACAGGACTTGCACTACACTCAGGTAAATTTACTTGTAGTATGCTTAACAAACCATGTAACAGGAAAGCACCAGAAGGGATATTCAAGTAAAGCACATCTGCAGGATGTGCAAATCAGGGTCAAACCAAGGAATTTGGCAACTCTGTACGGAAATGATGATAGCATTTATTTTTTTTAAATCTCATGCAATTTACCTATTCAGCAGGGACACTGTTTCCTATTTCAAGACATTTCCAACCTACATATCTCCAGGCAATGTAAACACATTTCAGGATTTGATATAGCTCGTTAAAGCGAAAAACCATAAACAAGGGCTTTCTAATACACCACTGCTAGTTCCAGCTAACTAGGAACTGGATTAACCATCCCGGCACATGATATGCTGTATATGCTAGAAACAGCCAATAAGGGTAAACTATAGGAACCCAGTGATCTCAACCATGTACTAAATTTGATCTATATCCAAAGAACCTAGAGCAATAAAGATTTCTGTATCTAGTTGCTAATTGTCTCACTTATCATGTTACATAGATGTAGAATAAGGCTTGAAAAACCATCTTGGAACTTTGGAAGGGTGAGTGGGAAGCCTAGGTGCTGCCTTCCTATTACTAACAATATCCAAATATGTTTGCACTGATGATTTAAGGAACACTTATGATGCAATTCCTGCATGCAGTGCCAATTGGTGCTCCTCCAGCCTGATTCATTCCTTCTCCCCTGTCACGCGTATTACTATTTCTGTCAATGGCAATCTGTAGAGTAGAGTGGTATCATGGAGGAGACTGGGAGCTGAAGGCACAGGCAGTGGCACGGTAGTGAGATGGAGGAGTAGTCGAGACCTCAGAGACACAGTACTATTTCAAACAGTACTATGTCAGTGCACACTAGGGAACTTTTACTGCAGACTGCCGGGTCCTCACGGAGAGTTAGTGCATAATATATACTGGGGCACACTAGGATTTACACCCCAGCTGGTGTGCACTAACTCAACACAGAGACAAGCCCTCAGATTTCCTCAAAATTCGGCAGCCCTATTACTTAGATTTTGTGTAGAGAAGAAATGAGGTCATTCCATATAAGACAGATCTGAAATCTCTTATTTTCCCTCATCTTAACTTCAGCGAATGCTAATGACGGTTTGCTGGATTCTGCTTTTGTGTTTGATAAAAGCCTAGGGAATAAATGAAAGCGCAAGATACCGACAAAGCAGCTCAGTTTTGGCCAATGCTAAAGGACCTGTTTTAAATGGTTACACTCTTTTTGGAACTCCGGTTGCAAATAATTGCTGAAGTTAACCAATGGAGGAGACAGGTTTCAGATACAAAACACTGTTGGCTTCCATTAATTACAAACCCAAGAATAAAACATGGTAAATAAAAGCAGCAGATAATGGCTTCTAGGAAACAACAGACTTTGCTGACCCACAACTGGTTCGTTGGGATACGCACTATCTGTGCAGCAGTGATGGAATGTCAGATTGATAACAGTAATGAAAATGGCTGGTAAGTGTCTTCTAATGTGCACTTTGTGATTCATAATCTCAACCTACATGTCCTTAAGAAGCCCTCAATTATTAAGTGAAATTGACAAATTTCCTAAATGTTTTTCAGATTTTATCACTATTTGGCAGCTAGAAAAACAAGAGGAAGTCTTGCTGCTGTGAAATCAAAGTTCAGCTTTTTACCTCATGTGTGATGGGGGAAGTGGATGGAATAGAAGGATTGTGCAGTACTCCTAGACACGATTAAGGCCAAGATTTTCAAGAGCAACTAGTCATTTTATAAGCCTCAATTTTTAGGTCTCCAACTTGAGGAGCCTTAAAGCAGCCTGCTTTTCAGAAAAGGCTGAAAACCACCTGCTGAAAGTCAGACCCCTTTAAGAGATTCAAAGTTGGACACCCAATGAGCCACTTTTGAAAATCTTGGCCAAATCAACTACAGGCAAAGGCGATGAAGGTATCTCCCTGCAGGAAAACAAAAGACTTCGGGTTTCAGGTAACTTCCTTCTCCATGCATGCAAGGTTTTTAAGCAATTAAGTTATTTCAGAGGCACAATCTACTACTGTGTCAGGTTCAAATACTGTACAAGTGAATAAGTATGGTCCACATCTCTTAAAGGAAGCTACAGGGACAACTGAAGACAAGCACAAAGCCATAGTAAGATATTAAGCAGAGGTCACTACTATCTCCCAAACATGTGAGCAAGTCATTGGGCTGCAATACAGTCCTTCCACAGCAGCTGCTGCTGCCACCTGTAGACTAGAATACCAGCAGCTGCTGATCTGTAACAGGTTTTTATGGCTGAAAGGTGATGTCACAAATGTTTGCTTTGTTCTGGACACACTTTCATGGTGAACTGGCAAACCATTAGAATTAGTTAGGGACCAAGAAATTCAATTATTAGGATCCCACTTCTCTGCCCTGTGATTCTGATGTCAGTACTTAATTAATGATGATGTATATTTAAAGTTTGAAGCCAACACTTCAGGTTGGGTGACCTTTTGGAAAGGGCATTTTCTAACTCAAAATTTCAAGTGTTCAGCAGACTGCTATCCAGAATAGCTATTTTGCTGGCATCTGCTGCTTTGTGTGAGAGGGGATTCACTCAAAAACAAGCTTTGGGCATCATTAGAAAAAGTATCATAAATTAATTGATAATTAATAATAATTGATAATCAATTAATGGGTCATCTCTCAAGGACTGTGATACAGATGGGACACAGACTGATGGAATTTTGACAGCAAAGCCACTCGTCATATTGAAAGCCTGTCAAATTGAATTTCACATTTCTGTCTGAAAATGTACTTATTATTACAAGCAACCTCTAAATTTACTATCACAGCATTTAGACAAAATATGTATTTTTCTCCCCACCCTAGTGTGCTTACTTTGTATAATTGAGAGCACTTTGTGTATAGTTATTTTCACTGATTTGGTTGATGGTGCACGCTCTTCCCAGTGGGAAGGGAAGGTGCTTATCCAATACAACAGCAGCAGAGTACAAACTGAACTGGCAATAAGCAGGAGACAGGAAAAGATGGGCATGGTTGGTAGCATGGCTCTTGGGCTTATTCTAACAGAAACAGGGCAACAGAAGAATAGAAGAATGGACATACTGGGTCAGACCAATGGTCCATCTAGCCCAGTATTCTGTCTTCTGACAGTGGCCAATGCCAGGTGCTTCAGAGGGAATGAACAGAATAGGTAATCAAGTGATCCATCCCGTATCCCATTCCCAGCTTCTGGTAAACAGAGGCTAGGGACACTTCAGAGTATGGTTTTGCATCCCTGACCATCCTGGCTAATAGCCTTGATCCTCCATGAACTAATCTAGTTCTTTTTTGAACCCTGTTTTAGTTTTGACCTTCACAACATCCTCTGGCAACGAGTTCCACAGGTTGACTGTGTGTTGTATGAAGAAGTACTTGCTTTTGTTTTAAACCTGCTGCCTATTAATTTCATTGGGTGAAATTGTGTTCTTGTATTATGTGAAGGAGGAAGCAACACTTCCTTATTCACCATTCCTTATTTTCGCCTTCCTCTGTAGCATGGGGCACGGGTCACTTGATGGAGGATTCTCTGCTCTTTGAAGTCTTTAAACCAAGATTTGAGGACTTCAATAGCTCAGACATAGGTGCGGTTTTTCGCAGGAGTGGGTGGTGAGATTCTGTGGCCTGCGTTGTGCAGGAGGTCAGACTAGATGATCAGAATGGTCCCTTCTGACCTTAGTATCTATGAATCTATCTATCAATCTATGATACAGGAATTGCTTGGTGAAATTCTGTGGCTTGTGTTATACAGCAGGTCAGATTAGCTCTTAATGATCCCTTCTGGCCCTAAAATCTAAACAAAAATAAAGTTTAAATGTCAAAGAAATGCTTCAATCCTTTTAACTGCAGCAGCGATGGCTCTGGGGGCACGTGGCTTGGGTGATGTCAAAGGTATTCTTCATTCTCATTAAGGGGATTTAATCCTCATTAGGAAAATGTTTCAAGCCTGAAATACACCAAAAGAGTATCAATAAATACACCCTGGTGACTGCAGCAGGAGAGAGAAAAAATTATTATATAGGCCCCAGAAATCATGAGACTGGCTTAAAACTCATGAAGTTTAAAAAAAAAAAATTAAGGGCTTATTCTTTTTATTTGCCTCCTGGCTTTTCAGCCCTTAGGGTTCACATTTACAAGTTCTTCCCTGCAACCATGAAGGGCAAAAACTCACTTTTAAAAAATGAAAGCTCAGATGGTCGTGCAAGCTAGAACCCTGCACAGAACTGTCCGACTTACAAAGTGGTTCTCAACCTTTTTTTAACCCAGGGACCCCTAAACTTAAACTTAAATAGACTAACTTGTGGACCCCCCAGATTCCCCCTTTTAATTTATTTCTTTCACAATCAAAAATGTTAATGTAGAGAATTTTTTATTATTTGAACAGACCAACAAAAAGCACAGCAAGTTAAAATATTGACAGCTTACCTGATACTAATGCGATCCTTGGGCTTGTTTGGCAGCACACAGCTTGTCCAGCTGAAAAGTAATTTCTCTTAGGCAAGTGCAAAGGTCATCTTCAACATTCATTCTTGAAAAGTGTTTGTTTTTAATGCAGGTGAGGGCTGAGAATTCATTTTCACAAAGGTAGCAAATGAAAGGAGGACTCGCAGAGCACAGTTAGCCAGTTCGGGAAATTCACCAGACAGGTGCAACCAGAATTCAGCAAACAGGCATGGTTTCGTGGCACATTTCTTATCAATGATGTTTCTCAGCTCAATAAAATCCTCCTCCTCTTTAGGAATCATTTCAAGCATTAGTAGATAAAAAGGGATTTGTGAGCCACAGCATTTCAGTATTGCTTACCTTGTCACTGAAGTAGGTTCTGAATTGGTAAAGAAGGGAATCCATGTGTTTTGTGATAATAGCACAAAGTCAGGTGGTCGGCCTTGACTTCGTCAAAGTTCAAAAATTCCTGAAGGAGAGGATATATGCTCATATTCCCTTTGTATACTCGTTTCTGCTGTAGATCCAGTTTCTCAATGAATGCAGTCACTTTGTTTGACAGTGTGACCGGAATTGACTGGCGTCATTGCATGCTAATATTAGGTTGATTCAGGTGATTAAAGATCATAGAATCATAGAATCATAGAATATCAGGGTTGGAAGGGACCCCAGAAGGTCATCTAGTCCAACCCCCTGCTCAAAGCAGGACCAAGTCCCAGTTAAATCATCCTAGCCAGGGCTTTGTCAAGCCTGACCTTAAAAACCTCTAAGGAAGGAGATTCTACCACCTCCCTAGGTAACGCATTCCAGTGTTTCACCACCCTCTTAGTGAAAAAGTTTTTCCTAATATCCAATCTAAACTTCCCCCATTGCAACTTGAGACCATTACTCCTCGTTCTGTCATCTGCTACCATTGAGAACAGTCTAGAGCCATCCTCTTTGAAACCCCCTTTCAGGTAGTTGAAAGCAGCTATCAAATCCCCCCTCATTCTTCTCTTCTGCAGACTAAACAATCCCAGCTCCCTCAGCCTCTCCTCGTAAGTCATGTGCTCTAGACCCCTAATCATTTTTGTTGCCCTTCGCTGTACTCTTTCCAATTTATCCACATCCTTCTTGTAGTGTGGGGCCCAAAACTGGACACAGTACTCCAGATGAGGCCTCACCAGTGTCGAATAGAGGGGAACGATCACGTCCCTCGATCTGCTCGCTATGCCCCTACTTATACATCCCAAAATGCCATTGGCCTTCTTGGCAACAAGGGCACACTGCTGACTCATATCCAGCTTCTCGTCCACTGTCACCCCTAGGTCCTTTTCCGCAGAACTGCTGCCGAGCCATTCGGTCCCTAGTCTGTAGCGGTGCATTGGATTCTTCCATCCTAAGTGCAGGACCCTGCACTTATCCTTATTGAACCTCATTAGATTTCTTTTGGCCCAATCTTCCAATTTGTCTAGGTCCTTCTGTATCCTATCCCTCCCCTCCAGCGTATCTACCACTCCTCCCAGTTTAGTATCATCCGCAAATTTGCTGAGAGTGCAATCCACACCATCCTCCAGATCATTTATGAAGATATTGAACAAAACGGGCCCCAGGACCGACCCCTGGGGCACTCCACTTGACACCGGCTGCCAACTAGACATGGAGCCATTGATCACTACCCGTTGAGCCCGACAATCTAGCCAGCTTTCTACCCACCTTATAGTGCATTCATCCAGCCCATACTTCCTTAACTTGCTGACAAGAATGCTGTGGGAGACCGTGTCAAAAGCTTTGCTAAAGTCAAGAAACAATACATCCACTGCTTTCCCTTCATCCACAGAACCAGTAATCTCATCATAAAAGGCGATTAGATTAGTCAGGCATGACCTTCCCTTGGTGAATCCATGCTGACTGTTCCTGATCACTTTCCTCTCCTCTAAGTGCTTCAGGATTGATTCTTTGAGGACCTGCTCCATGATTTTTCCAGGGACTGAGGTGAGGCTGACCGGCCTGTAGTTCCCAGGATCCTCCTTCTTCCCTTTTTTAAAGGTGGGCACTACATTAGCCTTTTTCCAGTCATCCGGGACTTCCCCCGTTCGCCACGAGTTTTCAAAGATAATGGCCAAGGGCTCTGCAATCACAGCCGCCAATTCCCTCAGCACTCTCGGATGCAATTCGTCCGGCCCCATGGACTTGTGCACGTCCAGCTTTTCTAAATAGTCCCTAACCACCTCTATCTCTACAGAGGGCTGGCCATCTCTTCCCCATTTTGTGATGCCCAGCACAGCAGTCTGGGAGCTGACCTTGTTAGTGAAAACAGAGGCAAAAAAAGCATTGAGTACATTAGCTTTTTCCACATCCTCTGTCACTAGCTTGCCTCCCTCATTCAGTAAGGGGCCCACACTTTCCTTGGCTTTCTTCTTGTTGCCAACATACCTGAAGAAACCCTTCTTGTTACTCTTGACATCTCTTGCTAGCTGCAGCTCCAGGTGCGATTTGGCCCTCCTGATATCTTTCCTACATGCCCGAGCAATATTTTTATACTCTTCCCTGGTCATATGTCCAACCTTCCACTTCTTGTAAGCTTCTTTTTTATGTTTAAGATCCGCTAAGATTTCACCATTAAGCCAAGCTGGTCGCCTGCCATATTTACTATTCTTTCGACTCATCGGGATGGTTTGTCCCTGTAACCTCAACAGGGATTCCTTGAAATACAGCCAGCTCTCCTGGACTCCCTTCCCTTTCATGTTAGTCCCCCAGGGGATCCTGGCCATCTGTTCCCTGAGGGAGTCAAAGCCTGCTTTCCTGAAGTCCAGGGTCCGTATCCTGCTGCTTACCTTTCTTCCCTGCGTCAGGATCCTGAACTCAACCAACTCATGGTCACTGCCTCCCAGATTCCCATCCACTTTTGCTTCCCCCACTAATTCTACCCGGTTTGTGAGCAGCAGGTCAAGAAAAGCGCTCCCCCTAGTTGGCTCCCCTAGCACTTGCACCAGGAAATTGTCCCCTACGCTTTCCAAAAACTTCCTGGATTGTCTATGCAATATAGATATCAGCAAGATAAGCAAGCCGAGCAAGCCAGTTCTCCTCTGAGAATCTACCTGCTGATTTGTGCATTTTCTCCTCCAAAAATACCTTCAGAGGCTCGTGAAGCTCAGAAACGTGATTCAAAACCTTTCCTTGAAAGCTATCCGACCTCCGTGTGCAGGAGAAGATGTGGTGCAATTCACCCATTTCTGCACACATTGCACAAAAAATGCATGTATTTAATGGGTGTGCTTTGATATAGTTAACAACTTTTATGGTCTTGTCAAGTACATCTTTTGGGTCATCTGGCATCTTTCTCATGACTAGGTTCTCCCTGTGAAGCATGCAGTGCATTACACTTTTGTGAATGGTGCAATATCTGTCTTTTTTTTTTTTTTTTTACAATCCCATTGTGCCTCCCTGTCATTGCAGCAGCACGGTCTGTGGACACACCATACCATTGTCCCTAGTCTAGGATGTTGCACATGAAATTATCCAGATACTTAAAAATCTCATCACTTGTCATTTTTGTCGGTAGGGATCTGCAAAACAGCAGTTCTTCTATTTTCCCATCACAGATGTATCACACATAAACCAACAGCTGAACCTCACCTGGCACATGCAAAGATTCGTTCATTGTAAACTGTATTTCCCACTTGCTTGAATTCCGTGCAACAATTGGTCTTTCATGTCAGCTGCAACATCTGTAATTCGCCGTTTAATGGCATTGTTTGCTACTGGCACATTTTTCAATTTATTAGCAGCTTCGTCCCCTAACGTTTCATGGCACATATCAATTGCAGCTGGCATCAGTAAAGTTTCAGCAATTGTATGTAGCTTTCTGTTTTTACCAATTCTAATTGCAACCCAGTAGGATGCTTTGAGAGCCTTTCCTTGTAAAGTTGACACAGTTTGTATAGTCTTTTTTTGTTTTAGTAAGCAATCCCGCTTCATTTCAAAATACTCCACTGCCTTGTCAATGCTTTCCGCATGCAAAGATCGCAGATGTCTTGTAAGTTATGCAGTCTTAAGTGCTTCATTAGAAAGTATGTCTCCACAAATTACACACTGGGATCTTGATTCTCCACCGAAACATACATACATAAAACCAAGTTTAATGTAGCTGTCATCATATTTCCTCAGTTTTTGTTTTTTTTTGAAGGGGGTTCAATTTCACTTTTTTTCTCTCCTGTCTTATTTGAGACATTTTCTGCTTCATGAACTGCCAAAGTAGATGGAGTCGTTTTACAAATAACAAAATTTATCCATAGAAATTAAACAAATTAATTATATTTCACAGTTGCAGCTGTGAAAAATATAGAATTTTTATAGCATGAAATAGCATTTTTCTTCCCATGCTGAATTATAAGGTCCATGTTAAACCAACATCTAACACAACTGGCATAAACCAGATGTGTGATTGGCACATGATAAATTTAAAAAATGCAGAAACTCAGCTTTTACTTCAGTAATTTAAATACATCAGACTTGTATTCCTGTGCTTTGTTCTCAAACAATACGGGCACTGGTGGTCCCCCCACTTCTAGGGAGCTTCCAGCGCTCACACCCAGCCTCCCCAAATACAGGAGTCACGCACTGCCTGTGGTTGCTGGCATTTTCATGGAGCCCCTGGGCGAACCACAGATTGAGAACCACTGTACTAGCCGGTTTCAGAGTAGCAGCCATGTTAGTCTGTATTCGCAAAAAGAAAAGGAGTACTTGTGGCACCTTAGAGACTAACAAATTTATTAGAGCATAAGCTTTCGTGAGCTACAGCTCACTTCATCACCCCAGTTAATGTGCTAAACCATGGCACCAAATACCTTAAACTAGAGGTGGAAACTGGGAGTCACAAAGTCCAGTCTAAACCCTGAAGGGGGTGTGAGTTTGTAACCAAAGTCACACCTGAGAAGAGATGTAGACAGAGAGGCACTTTCTAATCCAGGGTCTGAAATATGAGGAAATGTCAGAGAAGATATTTCCTCAAAATATCAGGAATCACAAAAAAAAAAATGAAGAGTTGTTTCATCAAAAAGTAAATGAGGAAAATCTGCACCTAGAGAAAGAAGGTAATCAGCAGAGACTCCGTAATATTATGTGTCACTGGATGGTTCGAGAATGGACAGCAATGACAAAATGGACACAGGTAAAGAGTAAGCTGGTAGGTGCTTTCACCATCCTGGAAAGGGAGTCAGCATCACACCCAAGTCCTTTTCACACCCTTGCTTCAGGGCCCTTTTCATTACTCAACACCACAAATTAATGAATAACACAAAACCAAAGCCTTTCCCCTGACCAATGCAGGATGCAGCCCCCAGGTTTCCTCTTGCCCCTTTCAGCTCCCTCTGCTGGGATACCCCTTGCCTTAACCCTTTCCTTAGTGTTTTATCTGGACATAAGGAGGCGCATTGTTTCCAGTACAAATGTGATTTTCAGGTCAGTGATGTCCCTAGAAAGAGGGATTTGTTCTGGTAGTTCCCAAACTGTCATCAGAACACAGAGAGAAGTAGCCTCAATCCCGTTTTCTTCACATTGTATTGATAACTCTAAAGTACAGCACTGGCAAAGCATTTTTCTCAACACTGTAACCGAACTTCCCTTTGTTCCTGCGTTTTTGTTTCACAGAGAAAATTCTGGAGGTTCCTTTTTAAAAAAATTTCAATTGCTTTTGGCCAACAATGAACATTGCTAACATCAGAGGCTGTGTGGATCACCACATTACCATGCAAACTGGCAGAGAGACACAAAGCAATAAAAAGCTTAGCAGCAAAAAAAAGTGCGAAACAGTGGAAGGGAAATGGACTGATTTAAAGGCCTTCAAGCAATCCTGTCATGTTTTATTTGAAAGTCATTTACCGAAAATGAGCATTTGCCTCTCTAATTTGCACACCCTTGCAGAAGAATTATCATCTCCTCGCTGCGATTTGCTGTTTGACTGAGTGACGTGGCAGAACTTGTCAGGCCTGGTTACATCATTCACAATATTGAGGTCAGTTGCCAGCCATAATGGAGGCGGAAATTAGAAGCCACAAGCCTGTTGATAAAATGCAAGCTCCATGCTATCTGAAGCCAGAAATGCTATGGATTTCCTTCCACAGCTTTACAGGCATTCACCAGAAGATAAACTGGCTGCCGTGGGAAAAAGCCTTCCACGGGACTTAAAATCATGTGACATTGTCATTGCATATAATCAGAAAGAGCTGGCTCTAGACAGCATGGAAGTCAATGGAAAGATTCCCCCGACTTCAGTGGGTTTTGGATCAGACTGTTTGCTAGAATATTAAACAAACACTAAAAGTTACTGGTACCTCTGTCTAGAATGAACATTCTCTCTCTCTTTTTTTTTTTAACAACACTAACATATCACACTTGCATCTTTTGGTCTGACTAAGCCTCTTTTGCGTTTTCCTATTTCTTGCCATGAGAAATAGTCAGCCGTAATAACAAAACTAACCTACCTCACCCCTAATGTGCCTTTTACAGAAAGGTTTGTTGTTTTAAAGTTCAGCTTTATCCAGATGGTGACAATGGAAAAAAACCAACATTTGTGTTGATTCTGTTTCAGTAGCACCTAGAGACCAGTCGTACCAGGAATTGCACAAATACATCACTAATTGTGCAGGAATCAGAATTTCTGTTATTTGGAAAATTTCACATTTCCAAAAGTAACTGTGTTCTGAATTGGAATAAAAATTGGAAATACAGAATTTTCCATGGGATGGAAATTTTTGAAAAATTGAATTATTTAAAATTTCAGGCAGCTGGCAAACTGCTTCCCCAAACTTCCTCGCCAACTTGTTGGGGAACCCAAGGAGTAGGGCAGCTGACCTGCTGGTCAGCCAGTCCAGGAAGCTGGGGAGCCCACCAAGCAGGCTTCCAAGGAATTGGTGAGGCAGGCAGCCTGCTGCTTGGTTTCCATTGAAATTTTTGATAGAATCAATATGTTCTCAATAGAATGTTTCAATTCCATCAAATCAGCATTTTCCAATGTAAAAGTGTTCAGTTGGAAAATTTTTGATGAGCTCTACAGATAAAACAGACAGTCCCTGCCCCAGAGAGTTTACAGTCTAGGACATGCCTTTACTAACTCTAATATTTTGGTTTCAGAGTAGCAGCCGTGTTAGTCTGTATTCGCAAAAAGAAAAGGAGTACTTGTGGCACCTTAGAGACTAACAAATTTATTAGAGCATAAGCTTTCGTGAGCTACAGCTCTCTTCATCGGATGGGGATATATAACATTCTTGAAGACCATGCACTATGTTTGCAAAATGAGAAAAGAAAACCCTAAAAGTGTAACATTCTTCACAGCCACAGTGTTGATTGAGTTTGATCTATAACCAAGATAAAACAAAAAGTCTCTATTCTAGGCTGTATTCTAGGTGCCCTGGACAAAAATACTTAGCAAAATAACTAATCAAGTTTACAGGTCCATTGATTTCACCCAAATGCCAAACCGACCACAGCCAGGCAAACAGAAACAAACAATGGGAAATCCACTCCTCTTCCCAGCGCTCAGCACCTCAGAGTTCTCTCTCCTCCCCAAAAGCCAGGAAGAATAATATATGGACTTTGCAGTATCCCCTAAAGGTGAACAGAGTCTGGATCTTTTGGGCCAATAGGGAGAAAGTTCCAATTCTCAGGAGAATACCCTGCCACCAGCTTCCTCTCTCATACATGGAGGGGGCCCCAGTTCCTCTGATAATTGTAAATGCAACAATTTAGCATGGAGAACAAGACTGTCTTCCAGGCAGACATATCCCAGGGCATTCAGGGCTTTATAGGTTAAACTCCACCTAGCAACTAATAGGCAGAAGTAACAGTGTGTGTCTGTGTTAAGTATGTTTAAAGGAGAGATCTATCAACCACCACTGAGGCCGCATTGGGTTAGGCACCATTCAAACAAATAGTAAGATGATCGCTGCCCCAAAGAGTTCATAATCTCAAAAGAAACAGCAAAGGGATGTGACTTGCCTGATGTCACAGCAGGTGAAAATGAGAATAGAACCCTGGAGTTGAAAGGCCCAATGCCCTATCTATTATTCAGTGCACTAGCCACTGGACCACACTGCCTTGCTAAGCCACAAATACTACCTGAAGAGTAAAAAGGGGAAGATAGGGGGTCATTTTTTGTCCAATACTTGGAATCATGTGTATATTTGTTTTTTTTTTTACTAGATGCCTTCTCCTTCCCCCCGCCCCCGAAAAGAAAATAATTTTCCACCAACCATGCCCTAATTGGACCATGATGTTCATCTTTATTCTGCAGGCTACTTTCCAACTCAGACACTAGATCTTGCACATATAAGCAGAGTCTGAATGAGCTGTCCCCTGACATCTAGTCATGAGCTGTGGAAGAGGACTCCAAGAGCTGATCTCGTTTGCATGGGCATACCCACTCTACTTAGGTGCTCAGTATGATGAGACTGCTTGCCCAAATGATCACTTTTGGCTGGTGTTAGAGCCCCAGTTTCCTTGTTATTGGGGCAGGAGTAATAAAAGGTTGTTATCCATGTTGTGTGAATCAAGGGCAGCAGAACTGTGCTTGGCATGCACTGATTGAGGGACTCGCCCTCAAATAAATGGCATTCGCTAGGTAGGGGACATGAGTTCCAAAGCGGCAGCCCAGTGAGTTGAGAGAGGGTGGAGGATAGGTACTTGTACTAGGTACCAATGTGGCTCTCCACTGTATAGTAAAAGTGTTAATTTAGATTCATTTGAGAGTCTTGTTACCCACTATAGAGCTGAAATCATGGATATCTAGGTTTAAGTGTTAGACCTGCTTTGGGACAGTGTCTCTGATGCAAGAGATTGCCCAGTGTGTACCAACAGTGAGGCTCTCCCCCTAACAGCTGAAATCACTGAAAGCTGTGTTAAGTGGGGGGACTTGAAGACATCGGGGTGGATCAGTGATCAGCTGGCAGGGTGGTGAACAAAGGGGCATGGCAATTGGCAGGCAGGGCAGCCACCAGAGTGGAGCCCTGCAGAGAGGCGTGGAGATCGGCCAGATGGTGAAGAGGAGCAGCAAGTGAGTGCCTGGACAGCAGAGCAAGTAAGGTGCCTTCTTACACACACACACACCCTCCACCCAGGGTGGGAGGTGAACTCTGTTGATGCACCTCTGAACTCCAGGTCTGCACTGACCAAGGACAGCAACTGTGAGTGGGGTGCAGAGAAGGGATGGGCATGTTAAAGGGATTTTTGGTTGCTCTACTTAAGAACCTGAGGGAAAAGGGCACTGCTCAACTTACCTGGGGGTGGTTCTTTAGCTCATGCTTTATGTTTATGAGCCCTAGTTGTGGTGTTTTCCCAATTTGACGCCGGATTACTTCCCCCCTTTTTATTAAAAGTTTCTTTGCTACACTCAGACTCTGTGATTGCAAGAGAGGAAGTATTGCCTCTTAGAGGCACCCAGGAGGTGTGTATAATTGTCCCAGGTCACGGAGGGAGGCGGGGTTTGAGCCTGTTTTGTGTTGTACTGTTGAAAAGGAACCCCTAGATGCTCAAGGTGGCCCTTGTTGCTTCCAACTCTGACTGGTAGAAGTGTTACACACAGTGGCTGGAAGTGCCTGGCATATACATAGTACATGCCCAGAGTTGTCTGAGCTCTGCTTGTTAAGCTCTAGTTGTTGACAGCACAGGCTAGGAAGTGGGCCAGAACACTCCCTTGATAAACAGAATAGACTACTACATTCTGAAGTCATTTCAGTCCACTAGTCTTGAAACAAGACATTTTTATAATTGTTCACTGGAGTCCTTTAAAAATGTGAAGACTTGAGATCTTATAGTCATGGTGCGATGCTCCAGCATTATGCTAGGCATGCTGCCAAGGCATCAACAAGGATTAGATGTTAAGTATAATTAAAATTACTGGCCCAGCTGCTTGTAGATTTGTGCAGCTTAGGCATAGCCTGTGGACAGACAGAATCATCCTTGAGCATGCAGGACAAAGATGAGCTATTGGAACATGAAGGTGTATTACTGTCCATCCAAACTTGATTCCCGTAAATGAAACCATACAAAATACTTCTTGGTTTGCCTGTGGCCAAGAATAATATGGTGTAATACAACATCTAGGGTTAATTGTTAATTTCCCAGTAGCATAACATTTGCTTTTCTGTGCATGTCTTAGATTAAAACGTGCTGTTCATTGATTGTTTCAGTCAATGTATCCTTTGAAATTTATATTTCACTATTTTGGGTTTTGAGGCCTCTGTTTGTTCACTTCAAATATTGTTTTACCTGAAGAAATTTGGCCACTAAAGAATCTGGTGTATGAAACAATTTATTAGGATATCAAAAAAAAAAAAATAGAGAGAGAGTGCTCTAGCAAATTGCATTCTGCTGGCAAAGACCTCACAAAAGATAGATGTGGGACTGCACATATCAGGAGGCATGAACATGCCAGTACATTTCTAGTCAACAACTCTCCACCTTAAATAGCCTAAGATCCTCACGGTATCAGGGAGGTTTGTTTGGTGACAAAATGGCTTGTAAGTGGAGCATGCTGATATGGGGCACAACACTGGAGAACCACCTCATGTGGAGCCTGTCAGAACCCCCAGTAAAACAGGGCTCTGTTTTTCTGGGTTACAAAATGTCTGTGACCATCAAATGGTGACCTGAGTTAAAGGAGGATAGCAAGGGATCAGTACAAGAAACAATTAGAGAGGCCAAAGTGTTTAAAAGAAAAAAAAAGGTAGCAAGTGACAAACCCATAGAAATTCTCAAATCCTAACTGTGTCATCGTCCCCGCACCCTTGAAGGGAAATTTTCTGAACATGACTCAAATCAAGTAATGGATGAAAAATCTTTAACATGTTGATATAAGTCCACATCAGCAGCACCAAGAACCACAGAAATCAACACCAATGGCTGAGAGCAAATGTAATTGCTAGAGAAAGCCAGGAATTTAAGTTTTGCATGGTCTGCATATTGCAAAATTGTGACAATTGTGGAAGAAAACAAGTCCTCTGTGTTTGTTAGCAACAAGTCAGAGACAGTTTATTATGAGCAATTGCAAGGGAAGACTGCGGTCGGACAGGGGTCCCCTGATCTTAGGCAGATCTTCTTCCTACAAGCAGTGTAAGACAAGTATTTATACTTTCCTGTGACATATATCAACGGCTAACAGTTATCCTTTGTTTATACAAATTCCCTCCAGACACTACCTTATCTCAAGGTTTCTGCTTAAGTCAGCATTCCATCTTTAAAAACTAAAAGCAAGGCGAAAACAGCATCTCTTACAACTCTCATGTTATTAGGGTAAAGGTTAGGGTTTCCTTTCACTCTGTCCTTACATTGACTAAAACATCTACCCCCAGATGCTCCTTTTTCTCTTTTTATTGCTTCCACACATGGGTTTATTCATTTTTATATTTACTCTCTGTGACGAGTTCAGCCACAGAGACCCCCTTGGGACTGTCACCTGTCATGCTGAAACTACCTCTGAGCCTGTTTTTTCCTGCCAGCGTGGGACTCCAGAATCCTGTCTTGTTGAGACATGCTACTCCACTGCAACACAGATCCAGGGTCTGAACCACGCCCCCAAAGTTGCAGACTTTAACCAAAACTGCTCAGCGGGTTTCCTATCTCCAGCACCCAGACACCCAGCTCCCAATGAGATCCAAACCCCAAATAAATCTGTTTTACTCTGTATAAAGCTTATACAGGGTAAACTCATAAATTGTCTGCCCTCTATAACACTGATAGAGAGATATGCACAGCTGTTTGCTCCCCCATGTATTAATCACTTACTCTGGGTTAATTAATAAATAAAACTGATTTTATTAAGTATAAAAAGTAGGATTTAAGTGGTTTCAAGTAATAACAGACAGAACAAAGTAAGTTACCAAGCAAAATAAAAAAAAACGCAAGTCTAAGCCTAATACATTTAAGAAGCTGAATACAGGTAAATCTCACCCTCAGAGATGTTCCAATAAGCTTCTTTCACAGACTAGACTCCTTCTTAGTCTGCGCCCAATCCTTTCCCCTGGTACAGTTCTTGTTAGTTCCAGCTCAGGTGGTAACTAGGGGATGTCTCATGACTGCAGCCCCTTGTGTTCTGTTCCACCCCCTTTTATGGCTTTAGCACAAGGCGGGAATCTTTTGTCTCTCTGGGTCCCCACCTCTCCTTCTAAATGGAAAAGCACCAGGTTTAAGATGGATTCCAGTACCAGGTAACATGGTTACATGTCCTGTGAGACCCCAAGCCTCCATTCTTTCTGGCCTGACTCACATGAACACAGTTAGGCTTACAAGTAAACAGAGCCATTTACAACCAATTGTCCTGGTTAATGGGAGCCATCAGGATTCTAAACCACCATTAATGGCCCACACTTCGCATGGTTACAATAGGCTCTCTGAGTTATACTTCATTTTTCTAGCTTCAGATACAAGAATGATACATTCATACAAATAGGATGAACACACAGTAGATTGCAAAAAGAAAAGGAGGACTTGTGACACCTTAGAGACTAACAAATTTATTTGAGCATAAGCTTTCATGAGCTACAGCTCACTTCATCGGATGCATTCCTTGGAAAGGAAGATGATGTCTGTCTGCATCTGTACAAGTTTTTTCATGAAGTTGATAGATTTCCACTCCATATGGCTAAATTCAGTGCCTTGCATAATGACAGATTTCAGAGTAGCAGCCGTGTTAGTCTGTATCCGCAAAAAGAAAAGGAGGACTTGTGGCACCTTAGAGACTAACAAATTTATTTGAGCATAAGCTTTCGTGAGCTACAGCTCACTCCGATGAAGTGAGCTGTAGCTCACGAAAGCTTATGCTCAAATAAATTTGTTAGTCTCTAAGGTGCCACAAGTACTCCTTTTCTTTTTGCGAATACAGACTAACATGGCTGCTACTCTGAAACCTGACACAGTAGATTATAAGCTTTGTAATGATACCTTACAAGAGACCTTTTGCATAAAGCATATTCCAGTTACATTATATTCACACTCAGAAGCATATTTCCATAAACATATGGAGTGCAACATCACACTCTCCATCAAGTACCATTTTATAGCTGAAGCCAGTGCTTGGCACCAATATTTAGGGCAAGGTTTGTGCTCAATAATCTGAACAAATGTTGGAAAAAATTCCTATTTCCCACGCCAAGGAAAATTTAAGGATATGAAGAAATATGTGGATTTGAGACGATGGAGTCATCACCATTGCTTGGGGTTAGCACACAGGCCACGCACATGGGCACAAACACAGCTGCTCTCCTGCCCTCTGGGCTGAATCTGCTCTTCACTGGGTTAATGGGTCTGTGCTACTCCCTGGGCCTGTCCATAGTACACTGGGGACAAACTTTTTACCTTTTGCCCCCACTTACCCCTGTTTGTGCCCCCCACACCTGCCAGACCCTGGGCCAGGAGCGGGGCTGTGGCTCCAGGAATTGGGGGATGCAGATGGGGTAAGGGGGCCAAGGCTGGGGGTGGGAGAGGAGCCTCAGCTGGGGACCAAGGCCAGCCAGGAGCGAATCTGGATGGCGCTTCCTCCCCATGCCCCATGGGGCCTCGCCCGGGCCCCAGCCATACCTCGCCGAACAGTCCTCTGTGCCCCTGGGGGGCACACCCACTCCTGTGCCTTAGGAGACAGTAACCAGCCAGCTAGTCACATATGTGCTTGGCTGTAATATCTGAGGCCTTGCAAGGGACTTTTAAACCCGAAGATGAAGCACTACTATGTGAATGGCAAAGTATCATTAGCCACACATTCCAGATAGGTTAAATAAAGTAGAGAGACCTTTTAATGAACTGAGAGGAGCCTTATAAAGAAATAATGCAAAGAAATAATACTACTTTGTGGCACCTTCCATCCAAGAGTTTAAAAACGGTCTACAACTAGCAATGAACTGAGTCTCTCAACAGCCGTGTTTGTGAAGTATTTCACCTATTTTAAAGATGGGGAAACTGATACGGTGTAACTTGGCCAAGGTCACACAACAAGTTTGTGACAGCAAGTAAACAGCTCAAACCTTCCAGCTCTCAGTCATATGCCTTAACCACAAGATCAAAGGCATAGAGAACACAGTTTGAAAATAAATAAATAAAATTACTAGTGACTATGACCAGGAAAAGGAAAGAATTGATCATAAGAGCAGAGTACCTCATGATCAGGCCCTCTCAGAGGTCCAGAGAGGCCCGGGCCACTTCCAGCTTTTGAGGCCCCTAGCCATAATAAAAATAAAAAATGACGACACATGAAAACAAAATAAGGCACCAAAAAAAGAGTGAGACATCATTTGAATATTTTTTTATTTAACAAATGCTTTTCTAGCCTTTTTCTGTGCAAATGCACTAATTATTGAGGAAAAAATCTAGTTTTCATGCAATGTCACAGTTGATATTAAGCCTGGCGAGCCCATTCAAATGCTCTTGTCCCATAGTTGAACAGTGATAGTTCTTTACCTGCTTCAACACCTTGAAGGTGTGTTCACCTGATTCTACTGATGCAGGCAAACTGACAAAAATACACAATATTTAATTAACATTTTAACTCTTTAATATGACAAAAATCTATATCAGTTAACAAAAAAATTATGTCTTTTACCAAATCACATCTCTTACTAGCTTAAAATGGCAGCTCTAAGCTGAGAGTGTGTCACATTTTGTCGATAGGGATGCGCATAAAAACAACTTTCAAAACGTATCAAATGCCAAAAAAATAACAAGTGTCTAAATCTGAGGCCCTCTTTGAGCTTGAGAACCAGGCCAAATGGCTCTCCTTGCGCCCCCTCTGACTGGCCCTGCTCAAAATCACCTTCAGAAAAACAATGGAAATTCTGCATAATGTCTGGCAGGCAACCCAACTAAGGTTTGGTAAGACACCTGAAGGATGTGAGAATCAACTATTCAGTTGTTTCACAAAAGAACTATTAACAATAGAGCTTGAATTCAGTAACAAAAGCTAATCAAATGTCAAACTTCTGCATGGTGGTTCTCGTATTATTATTTGTATTACTGCAGCATCTAGAAGCACCAACCATGATCAGGGCCCCACTGTGTTAGGTGCTGTACAAATACATAGTAATAGACAGTCCCCCCAGAAGAACTTTCCATTTAAATGGACCAGGCTGACAAAGGGTGGGAGGGGAAATAGAAGCACAGAGCGGTGAAGTGGCTTGCTGAACGTCACACAGGTCAATGGCAGAGGCAGGAAGAAAATCCAGGCTTCCTGACTCCCAGTCCAGTTCCTCATCTGCTCAAGCACACTTGCCTCTCTTTGGGGTCACTAAGGGGATGTCTACTCAGCCTGTAGAAGTGAGCTTCCCAGCCTGGGTCGACAGCCTTGGTCAAGAGACTCAGCCTAGTGGGGCTCACACTAGTACTCTAAAAATAGCTGTATAGACAGTGCTTTGAAGTTGTGGCTCAGGCTGGAGCTCAGGCTCTGAAACCTAGGGCCACAACTTCAAAGTGCTGTCTACATAGCTATTTTTAGATTGCTAGTGTGAGCCCCACTAGGCTGAGTCTCTTGACCCTAGCTGGAAGGCTCACCTCCGCGGGCTATGTAGACCCAAAGGGTACGGTCACATTCCATGGTGCAATCCAGACCAGTGAGGGGCTGTGTCACCACCTGCCCTGCAACCTTGGGTGCCTCACAATGCTTTGCTGTTGTAACTCCCAAGCTGGGCTGCTCACAAACAGCCTAACAGCATGCAGGTCACGTTCTGAGTGTCTGTGTAGAGCTGCAGCCCTGGTGTAGCAGCTCTGACCCCTGCAGCCTGTCAGCAACACACCAGTCACACTCTGGCTTCCACCAGCCTTGGTTATTACCTGCAGAATGACCTCAGCATACTCCCAATTCCGAATTTTCCCAAAATGTGTATTCTGCCCTGGCCAGCCCTCTCCTGGATGGTTCAGGTATTAGAGGTCTGTTGTCCCTCTAAAGGGTCAATATTCAACAATTTGCTACTTTAACTGTAGTTACCAAACAGTTCAGTTTAAACTCAGCCCTGGATTAATTTAGATTAAAAAATAAACAAAGCTTATTAATAAAAGAAGATAGGAGTTTAAGTGAATTCAAGTATAAGGTATTAAGTCAGAAATGGTTACAAGAGAAATAAAGATAAAACACTTTCTAGTAGCTAAAATTTAACAAGCTAGACTTGGTTTAGGGTAAAATCCTTACCACAAGTTCCCAGAATTGTGACTGGCCAAATTCTCATGTCAGGATTTCCCCCAAAATCAAAGGCCTGGTTCCTTTGTTGTCTGAGGAGAAAGTGAGAGAGATAGCTTGGGGTTTTCTCCCCCTGTCTTTTATAGTCTAGTTAACCTTTGAAGTGAAGTCTTCTAAGGGTTTCAGAGGGTACAGAGGGTGTGACTAGGGGGTGCTTTCAGTCATAGATACATCTACTCTTTGAGCTGGGAAGACATCCCCATGCAAGCACTGACTGAGGTAGCATGGTAAAACTACAGTGTACCATGCTGATGCAAGCAAGAGGAGGGGCTAGCTTCCCAAGTACAATCTCATGCAAGATACTAGGCATGCACTCATGGCAGCTGGCCCCTCCCATTACTCATGCTGTTGCGGCTGCAGTCAACTTTTAGTGTCCTATCTCGATGAAAGCTAGGTTGGGTATGTCTCCTTGAGCTGGAAATCACATCCCCAGCTCAAAGGGTAGCCACATGCTAAGTTTGTATAATGCACTAGACTCAGCCCTAGAGCCAAAACTTGCAGCAGGTACACAGTTTTGTGTTTTGATACAGTGAATTTCATGCTAATGAAAGGTTCTAGATTGACTCCCTGGGAATATGAAGTGCTGTGTCCATGGAACAGGCAGTAGAGCGCTAGCTTCCTCACACTGCCCCCCCAATATGCCTCAGATTTGAACTCATCTAGGGATGAGAAAATAGTTCAGTTGACACAAGCCCATGCCATCTATGGCCTCTTACCTGAGCTCTTTAGGATTAGTGCCAAGAGTCCTAGCACTAGGTAGTGGTGGTTGCACAAATGGAATTGGATTAAGATTAATTTAAATCATATCAAATAGACTATTAAAAAGCCACCAGCAGGCAATATTGATCTCTACTGACCTGATTCAGAGTCTAATCAGCAACCTAGAGGGTGGAAGGATCCATTATCCATCCCCTGGTTCATCCAGTCCCATGGAAACTAACTTCAGCTACCCTTCCTGGAAATAACCACAGTCATCATGGCTGCAGTTCCATTCTGTCTACAAATGATACAATCACTCTCAGTGAGTATGTGTCAACAGGAGCAGGAAGGGTGGAAATGAACCATGAGAAAATCACAGCCCATTTAGTCTTGGTGTGGGATAAGGGAGGGAGATCATTAAGGAGCAGAACCAAAATAAATTTCAAAAGAGACAAAAAAGGAAGATTAGAGAGTGGAAACAACCAGGAAAAGATAAACAGCTTTAATTTTAACTTGCAAAGGATTTTTAAAATTGGGTTTGAGCTCTTTTTGCTGATTTAGGATATATAAAAAGGGTTGAAATATATTTTTTTTATCTTGGTAATACCAAGAATGTCAAGTTTGGTATTCCTAGTTTTGCTAGAGGATTTCTTGGATATCTCAGATACACAGTGTGGTCTCTTACACCTTAGGTAAAGGAGTGAGACATTTAATTTTTTAACAAAGACATCCCTTCTCCAAAATATACATTAGATATTGGAATTAAATATCTTAAAAAACAAGGGTACATCTATACTGTGATAAAAGATCCATGGCACAGCTGTGGCTGGCCCAGGTCAGCTGACTCAGGCTTGCAGGACTCAGGCTGCACGGTTATAAAATAGCAGTGTAGACAGCTGGGCTTGGGCTGGAGCCTGGGCTCTGAGACCCCAGAAAGGAGAGGAAGAGTCTCAGAGCCTGAGCTCCAGCCCTTGTACGAATGTCTATACTGCAATTTTATAGCCCCACAGCCCAAGGTCTGCAAGCCCAAGCCAGCTGACCCAGGCTCTAAGAGTCAGTTTCACAGGTTTTTAATTGCAGTGCAGATGTACTCCAAGACACCTGAACACTCCCTTTATCCTTGTATTTGCTTATTTTAGGGCTATCTACATGTAAACTTGCACCAGTTGAATTAGAGGTGCAATTTCAAATCAATTTAATTAAACTGGTGCAAAAGGCTATGCGGACACTCTTAAAACAATATCAACCTGGTTTATAATGAGTTAGATTAAGCCAAATTAGGCCTGATCTGCATACACAGTGGTACTAGCAATGCTGTATAGTCTTGCAATTTGATCACAAGTGTTGCAATATTTGGTGCATTTCTTAAATCACCAACCCCTGCAGCCATGTGAATAGGTGAGAATCTTGATTTATACTTTAAAAGGAGGTTTCTAGGCCTTGTGCTTGCAGAGGAAAAACTGGAAACTTGACCTGAGTGTGCCCTCAAGGCTCATAAACCAGAAAGGAAATAAAAAGAACTGAAAATTTATTAAATCTCATGATTTTTGGCACCTGACTCTTGATTTTCACATGCTTGCCAGCCAATGCAAGCCAGCTCTAAAACCGATACAAGGCCCACCTTGATTATCACTACTAAAGGTTTTCTTCCTCCCCCCCCCCCCCGGTAATAGCTCATCTTAAGTGATCACTCTTCTTACAGTGTGTATGATAACACTCATTGTTTCATGTTCTCTGTGTATATAAATCTCCCCACTGTATTTTCCACTGAATGCATCTGATGAAGTGAGCTGTAGCTCACGAAAGCTTATACTCAAATAAATTTGTTAGTCTCTAAGGTGCCACAAGTACTCCTTTTCTTTTTGCGAATACAGACTAACACGGCTGCTACTCTGAAATCTACCCACAGTGTTTGCACTGATGTATGGGTTTAAAAACGGACATAGAAACTGATTTAAGACAAACTGGTTTAAGAATGTCCACACTAAGGGGCTGTAACTATATGGGTTAGCAGTTCTTAAATCAAATGTAAGTTACAATTCAAGCTGGGGGTGTGATTCCTGCTCAAGAATTTATACTCCCACTAGGTTTGATTGAGCTAATATGCTAAAAATAGAATGTAGCCATGACAGCACGAGTGGTTGAAAGGTAGACAAGTTTTAATATAAAAAACAGCAGAATTCTTATTTTTTAAAAACCCCTACTTCAGAGACCTTCTTTCTACATCACAGTGAAGCAAACCTAATGCACAATCCCAAGTTTCTTTTTCCTTTGCAGGTCATCTTCACAGGTTTCAGAGTAGCAGCCGTGTTAGTCTGTATCCGCAAAAAGAAAAGGAAGACTTGTGGCACCTTAGAGACTAACAAATTTATTTGAGCATAAGCTTTTGTGAGCTACAGCTCACTTCATCAGATGCATGTAGTGAAAAATACAGTGGGGAGATTTTATATTCACAGAGAACATGAAACAATGGGTGTTATCATATACACTGTAACAAGAGTGATCAGGTAAAGTGAGCTATTACCAGCAGGAGAGCGGGGGAAGGGGGGGAGGGAAGGGGAGAGGGGAAACCTTTTGTAGTGTATTTTTTTTCCACCAAATGCATCCGATGAAGTGAGCTGTAGCTCACGAAAGCTTATGCTCTAATAAATTTGTTAGTGTCTAAGGTGCCACAAGTACTTCTTTTCTTTTGTAGTGATAATCAAGGTGGGCCATTTCTAGCAGTTGACAAGAATGTGTGAGGAACAGCAGGAGTGGGGGGGGGGAAGGAATAAACATGGGGAAATAGTTTTACTTTGTGTAATGACACATCCACTCTTAGTCTTTATTCAAGCCTAAGTTAATTGTATCCAGTTTGCAAATTAATTCCAATTCAGCAGTCTCTTGTTGGAGTCTGTTTCTGAAGTTTTTTTGTTGAAGAATTGCAACTTTTAGGTCTGTAATCGAGTGACCAAAGAGATTGAAGTGTTCTCCGACTGGTTTTTGAATGTTATAATTCTTGACATCTGATTTGTGTCCATTTATTCTTTTATGTAGAGACCGTCCAGTTTGGCCAATGTACATGGCAGAGGGGCATTGCTGGCACACAATAGCGTATATCACATTGGTAGATGTGCAGGTGAATGAGCCTCTAATAGTGTGGCTGATGTGATTAGGCCCTATGATGGTATCCCCTGAATAGATATGTGGACAGAGTTGGCAACAGGCTTTGTTGAAAGGATAGGTTCCTGGGTTAGTGGTTCTGTTGTGTGGTTGCTGGTGAGTATTTGCTTCAGATTGGGGGGCTGTCTGTAAGCAAGGACTGGCCTGTCTCCCAAGATGTGTGAGAGTGATGGGTCATCCTTCAGGATAGGTTGTAGATCCTTGATGATGTGTTGGAGAGGTTTTAGTTGGGGGCTGAAGGTGATGGCTAGTGGCGTTGTTATTTTTTTTGTTGGGCCTGTCCTGTAGTAGATGACTTCTGGGTACTCTTCTGGCTCTGTCAATCTGTTTCTTCACTTCAGCAGGTGGGTATTGTAGTTGTAAGAATGCTTGATAGAGATCTTGTAGGTGTTTGTCTCTGTTTGAGGGGTTGGAGCAAATGCGATTGTATCCTAGAGCTTGGCTGTAGACAATGGATCGTTTGGTGTGGTCTGGATGAAAGCTGAAGGTATGTAGGTAAGCATAGTGGTCAGTAGGTTTCCGGTATAGAGTGGTGTTTATGTGACCATTGCTTATTAGCACCGTAGTGTCCAGGAAGTGGATCTCTTGTGTGGACTGGTCCAGGCTGAGGTTGATGGTGGATGAAAATTGTTGAAATCATGGTGGAATTCCTCAAGGGCTTCTTTCCCATGGGTCCAAATGATGCAGATGTCATCAATGTAGCGCAAGTAGAGTAGGGGCACCCCAGGGGTGCTGGAACAATATGCATAGTGGGGGTGTTGAGACATTAAACCAAAGTGTAAATCCTGTATATGATGGAAACCAATTTGAGGTAGGGGGTGCGGAAGCACCCCTAGTTCCAGCACCTATGGAGAACCCCACCTAAACCATTGAAAAAACCAAACAACAATAAATGTTATATTATTTAACTAGTGACCAACCACCAGCCCTCTGAAAAATCACTAACAACTTTGTTAGGTTACGTGTCTTCAGCAACTACCAGATCTCCATTTACTCATCTACAGACTTCAAGGGAACTGCACTGATTAAAACCATCTGAAAATCTGGCCTTGCAACAATAAAATACTCTTCTGGAAGGTCTTGTGATCCTTTGCTTGTTAATTCAGCAAACATACATATCTCCGAGGCATCCCCTGCCCACCCTGTTCTGGGCTGGGTGTCAGTGTTTTATCTATAAATTGCTCCCTTCCCTGATTCAATGAGCACTGCTATAGTCAATGGCACAAAGATGCTCCCTTTAAAGTGCCCCCTGCTGACTGAGGAACATGCATGGTAAAGGCAACCAATCCAGATCAATCAAAACTACTAATTATGGTGAAATTCAGCTCAGAAAGAAGGTGGAAAATAATTAATATTGGGAGTTGACATAACAGAAATGTGTTGTAAATGCTGCCTTGCTTACCCAAATCAGACTTTCTGAGGTGGTTTCCTACCCACACACGTCTATATGCAGACACTGGAAGATTCTTATGTAAAACGAGCTACTATAGCCATCTCTCCTGGGGGTGTATGATCATTAGATCTCACAAACTAAGAAGAGTTGGACCTGTTCAGTGTTTGGATGGGAGGACTCCAAGGAAAAAAAAGAAACTCAAGGATTTTTTTTATAGGGCCAGTCACCATAATTAGAAATTATTAACACAATTAGAAACTATTAACAGTAGCTACTGGAGTCAGTAAATATTTGACACCTGCCATTGGACAGAAACTGAAAACCTTATGTGATCCTAACCCATCCCAACTCTCTCTAGATGCTCATTGGGCTTCCATCAACATATTATCTGATCAACCCTCAAGCATTAATTAATCTTCCTCTCTTATGAGGCAGGAAAGTCTTATTGTCCCCATTTTGAAAAATAGGAAAACTGATGCAGCGAGAGATTAAGTGACTTTCCCACAGTCACACAAGAAATCTCAGAGTTAGGAATAGAACCTAGATCTACTAAGTCCTACGCTAGTGTTTTAACCATCTGATTATCATTCCTTCTGAGAACTTCCCATGGGATGGGATCCACTAAACAACATGCAATCTTTTACCAAACCTGCTATGTATCACAGCATTATTATAGTATCTAAGTACTGTGATGCAGGATACACTATTTAGCATGGGCTGTTTTATACGCATCACTCTTCTGAGTAAAAATGGAACCAACCTTGGTAGCCTATTTCTAGGGACAATATGCTGGTGAAGTTGCCATGTTAAAATGGAAATCCTGGACATTTATGGATATTAATATCCTGTGACACTATACATCTGGCCCATTCTCAGAGAACTGTATAGCCCTCAATTGCCTGGCACTTCCATCACAACTGTATAGACCGTCACTTCCTGACTCTAATCTATCGTGTAGCATAGATATCACAATTATAACGCTGGCCACATTCCACTCCAGAGGTGGCTATATTTTAGTGGCATGTAACATGATGGGAGATCCCCCATTTGAATTAAGGGTCTTTATGCTCGTAGAACTCACTCACATGAGCAGTCTCACACACTTTGATGGGATCGCTTTGGCAAGTGACAGCTAGTCTCACGAGTATGGGTTGAAGGATTGAGTATAGTTTGTAATTCTGTTAGGTGCTTTAAGGTTTGTGAAGGGTGAAATATTAATCAAGGAATAATAAACCAAATAAATAAAAATCATAATATTCTCTTTTGTCTCCTATTATCAAATCTAGACAAACCCCATAAAGCCTGGGGCTCTCAGCCTTCAGCTCCCGATTACAAGCACCTCAATATTAATCTGTCTGGATGGGCGGTGAAGCACTGGAATGATGACCTCCTCAGATCCCTCCCAGCCCTGATATTCTATGATTCTATAACAATGAGCAGGTGGCAGCTACCAAATATTTGGGCAGTGTCACAGGAAATACAGGAGGATGCTGGAAACATGTGAACATTTGTATATAGAAGCAGCTGCTGCCATGTTTCCATCCCTTCAGATTGACATTTTTTATTCTCATCATTTCTGTCAGCTGATTCACACCGAGTGGCAGGACCAGGTCAGAAACGAGGATATTCTCAGCCAAATTCAGCAACAGCATTCTTCAGCACTGATTCAGTTTTGGCAGCTTTCTTGGTGTGGATTTATTATTAGAATGCCAGACCAACGAATCCCAAAGTGTGCGTACCAAGGAATGCTGCTACATGGCTGCTGATCACTTGGGCGACAAAAGCTTCAGTGGCATTACAAGATTGCCAGTGATGGACATAAACTGAATATACCATCAAACCACCTTAAGCACCTTGCCAGAGGTCAATCTGCATTGCACTAGATTTGTAAGGAGGCCATGTCACTTTGAGATTTGCCATGGTGATGATGATCTTTTCTTTTTAATTACACCTTCTTAGTCTCATCAGATTGCCCAAATTCTGACTTATTAATGCTTCATATACAACCCAAGTATCTTTTGCCAGTTTATACCCAGCCTCCATAACTGCCAAGACCATGTTTGATTTCCTTATTTCTGCCGGAGTGCTGATGCTTTTAATGTATCAGACGAATAGCTGAGATACTAGAACCACTGGCAAAATAATTAGAAACAATTGCTTTACATAACCTATGCCAAGTTTCAATAGTATTAACAACAAGTTTAAAAAAATGAAACAGATTTTCAGTGGGATAACTATACTGCCAGTTTTTCTGGTCATAAATTCTGCCCCCCTCATTCTCACTTCCTTCCATTTTGGGCTTGAAATAAGCTGACTGCTCACCACTCCCATGGTAGTCCATGTTGCTCAGCACATCTCAGAATCAATCCATTTATGGGAGTTTTGTACAAGCCATAGAAGTGACCAAAGTGTCAGATAAAAAGGACTTATTGCAAGCATAGTGTGTGATTCACAGCACCTATAAGTTAAATAGGTTCTTATTAATATGGGTAAATGTACAATGACAATGAGCCACTGGCACCATCTATGACAGGAGTAATAAATGATACATGTAGGTGGATCATCTAATAACATCTATGACATTAAAAGTAAAGCCAATTAACATCAGATGTGCACATTGTGCATGTTATTTAAGCAGAGAGATTGCTGTACTGTGCCATTTAATGGAGTTTCAAAGGTACTAAATCATGATTAAGGTATGCTGGCAATCTGTTACTTACCTTTACAAGTTATTCTTAGATTTTGTCTACAACAAATAGTATATGTATGCTTGCAGCATTTTATCAGCTCTGGTTCACACAGTTAAGCACATAAAGCCATTTACCTAACAGCTCACTGTAACACCAGCCACAACACAAGTGAAATCAACAATTGCAAATAAAAGAACAAGCTGATGTTAAAGAGCCTTAACAGATTCTGAAATTAGAGATAATGGCCTTGAAAAGCAAACTCTAGTAAGAAGAATGTTGGAAGCCGTGCTGACCTGTTAAAGTTTCCAGTAGTTAGATTATCCAGGGTCGACAGATTAAACTGATTATGATTATCTCTTTATAAGAGACTTATCTGAGATCGGCTGTGTGTACACAAATAAATCTTCACAGCAACTGGCTAAAGTGAAAAACTATGTTCAGATAATACAATACTACATTTATTATACAAGAGTAAAACATTTCAGATGGAGCGCTAACAAATCCCTTACAAATCAAAGGATACCTAAAACCAGATGCTACTAAATCTAGGCTGGACAAGATTTCATACCACAAGACAGAGTCAGATCTTTAGCTGGTATAAATCAGCCAAGTTCTAATGACTTCAGTGGAGTTAGGTCAATTTACACCAGCTGATAACCTGGCCCCCTAGAGTCAATCTTTTCATACAAAAATATCTTATTTTCCTTTGCTCTTGAAAGAAATCAGGTAGAAAGTTAGCAAACAGAGCAAACTGACAAATGAGCTAATGACTGTAAAATGAATGGGTAAATGCCACTTTGGTCTCTGACAAATTAGCATGTTACATTTCACATTTGCATCTCTGAGCCTATGGACATTAGGAAAGTCAGCTAATCGCTACAATGACATTTATCATGTATGCAAATATTATATGAATATATCAAATTGAATATTGAATCTATAGTATTACCATGATGATGCAGAGGGAAGAATCTGGTCCAATATTTTTTACAGTAATGTTAACCCATTTTACAGTATATTTCAGCTATTAAAACTCCAGCTCAGAAGGTGAAAAGGATGTTTGAAGCCTAAAGGCTCAAACATGGCTCTCAAAAGTTTGATTCACACTAGGGCCCTGAGAATCTTCTTCTTCAATAAAAGCCAAACAAGTGGGCTCTGGGTTTTCTCCTTCCCTCCTACTCCTACCAAAAATGCTTCAAGGACCACCCAAAATCTGGCTGGTCCCAGGGGATCCCTGGGAAGCCAGAGCAAAGATTCACCTTAGACTCATAGACTATAAGGCCAAAAAGGACCGTCATGGTCTAGTCTGATCTCCTGCACACTGCAGGCCATAGAACCTCACCCACTCACTCCTGTAATAGACCCACCTAAGCTCTGGCTGAGTTACTGAAGTCCTCAAATCATGATTTTCAGACTTCAATTTACAGAGAATCCATCATTTACACTAGTTTAAACATGCAAGTGATCCATGCCCCATGCTGCAGAGGAAGACGAAAACCCCTCAGGGTCTCTGTCAATCTGACCTGGGGGAAAACTCCTTCCCAACCCCAAATATGGCGATCAATTAGACCCTAAGCATGTGGGCAAAACCCAATAGATAGATATCTGAGAAAGAATTCTCTGTAGTAATTCAGAGCCCTCCTCATCTAGTGTCCGGTCTCCAGCCATTGTGGATTTTTGCTACTGGCAATTGTCAGTGGGCCACATGTCATTGTAGGCAGTCCAATCATATCATCCCCTCCATAAATTTTTCAAGCTCAGTCTTGAAGCCAGTTTGGTTTTTTGCCCCCACTGTCCCCCTTGGAAGACTGTTCCAGAACTTCACTCCCCTGATCATAGAATCATAGAATCATAGAATATCAGGGTTGGAAGGGACCCCAGAAGGTCATCTAGTCCAACCCCCTGCTCAAAGCAGGACCAAGTCCCAGTTAAATCATCCCAGCCAGGGCTTTGTCAAGCCTGACCTTAAAAACCTCTAAGGAAGGAGATTCTACCACCTCCCTAGGTAACGCATTCCAGTGTTTCACCACCCTCTTAGTGAAAAAGTTTTTCCTAATATCCAATCTAAACCTCCCCCATTGCAACTTGAGACCATTACTCCTCGTTCTGTCATCTGCTACCATTGAGAACAGTCTAGAGCCATCCTCTTTGAAACCCCCTTTCAGGTAGTTGAAAGCAGCTATCAAATCCCCTCTCATTCTTCTCTTCTGCAGACTAAACAATCCCAGCTCCCTCAGCCTCTCCTCATAAGTCATGTGCTCTAGACCCCTAATCATTTTCGTTGCCCTTCGTTGTACTCTTTCCAATTTATCCACATCCTTCCTGTAGTGTGGGGCCCAAAACTGGACACAGTACTCCAGATGAGGCCTCACCAGTGTCGAATAGAGGGGAACGATCACGTCCCTCGATCTGCTCGCTATGCCCCTACTTATACATCCCAAAATGCCATTGGCCTTCTTGGCAACAAGGGCACACTGCTGACTCATATCCAGCTTCTCGTCCACTGTCACCCCTAGGTCCTTTTCCGCAGAACTGCTGCCGAGCCATTCGGTCCCTAGTCTGTAGCGGTGCATTGGATTCTTCCATCCTAAGTGCAGGACCCTGCACTTATCCTTATTGAACCTCATTAGATTTCTTTCGGCCCAATCCTCCAATTTGTCTAGGTCCTTCTGTATCCTATCCCTCCCCTCCAGCGTATCTACCACTCCTCCCAGTTTAGTATCATCCGCAAATTTGCTGAGAGTGCAATCCACACCATCCTCCAGATCATTTATGAAGATATTGAACAAAACGGGCCCCAGGACCGACCCCTGGGGCACTCCACTTGACACCGGCTGCCAACTAGACATGGAGCCATTGATCACTACCCGTTGAGCCCGACAATCTAGCCAGCTTTCTACCCACCTTATAGTGCATTCATCCAGCCCATACTTCCTTAACTTGCTGACAAGAATGCTGTGGGAGACCGTGTCAAAAGCTTTGCTAAAGTCAAGAAACAATACATCCACTGCTTTCCCTTCATCCACAGAACCAGTAATCTCATCATAAAAGGCGATTAGATTAGTCAGGCATGACCTTCCCTTGGTGAATCCATGCTGACTGTTCCTGATCACTTTCCTCTCCTCTAAGTGCTTCAGGATTGATTCTTTGAGGACCTGCTCCATGATTTTTCCAGGGACTGAGGTGAGGCTGACCGGCCTGTAGTTCCCAGGATCCTCCTTCTTCCCTTTTTTAAAGGTGGGCACTACATTAGCCTTTTTCCAGTCATCCGGGACTTCCCCCGTTCGCCACGAGTTTTCAAAGATAATGGCCAAGGGCTCTGCAATCACAGCCGCCAATTCCTTCAGCACTCTCGGATGCAATTCGTCCGGCCCCATGGACTTGTGCACGTCCAGCTTTTCTAAATAGTCCCTAACCACCTCTATCTCTACAGAGGGCTGGCCATCTCTTCCCCATTTTGTGTTGCCCAGCACAGCAGTCTGGGAGCTGACCTTGTTAGTGAAAACAGAAGCAAAAAAAGCATTGAGTACATTAGCTTTTTCCACATCCTCTGTCACTAGCTTGCCTCCCTCATTCAGTAAGGGGCCCACACTTTCCTTGGCTTTCTTCTTGTTGCCAACATACCTGAAGAAACCCTTCTTGTTACTCTTGACATCTCTTGCTAGCTGCAGCTCCAGGTGCGATTTGGCCCTCCTGATATCTTTCCTACATGCCCGAGCAATATTTTTATACTCTTCCCTGGTCATATGTCCAACCTTCCACTTCTTGTAAGCTTCTTTTTTATGTTTAAGATCCGCTAGGATTTCACCATTAAGCCAAGCTGGTCGCCTGCCATATTTACTATTCTTTCGACTCAACGGGATGGTTTGTCCCTGTAACCTCAACAGGGATTCCTTGAAATACAGCCAGCACTCCTGGACTCCCTTCCCTTTCATGTTAGTCCCCCAGGGGATCCTGGCCATCTGTTCCCTGAGGGAGTCAAAGTCTGCTTTCCTGAAGTCCAGGGTCCGTATCCTGCTGCTTACCTTTCTTCCCTGCGTCAGGATCCTGAACTCAACCAACTCATGGTCACTGCCTCCCAGATTCCCATCCACTTTTGCTTCCCCCACTAATTCTACCCGGTTTGTGAGCAGCAGGTCAAGAAAAGCGCTCCCCCTAGTTGGCTCCCCTAGCACTTGCACCAGGAAATTGTCCCCTACGCTTTCCAAAAACTTCCTGGATTGTCTATGCACCGCTGTATTGCTCTCCCAGCAGATATCAGGAAAATTAAAGTCACCCATGAGAATCAGGGCATGCGATCTAGTAGCTTCCGTGAGTTGCCGGAAGAAAGCCTCATCCACCTCATCCCCCTGGTCCGGTGGTCTATAGCAGACTCCCACCATGACATCACTCTTGTTGCACACACTTCTAAACTTAATCCAGAGACACTCAGGTTTTTCCACAGTTTCGTACCGGAGCTCTGAGCAGTCATACTGCTCCCTTACATACAGTGCTACTCCCCCACCTTTTCTGCCCTGCCTGTCCTTCCTGAACAGTTTATAACCATCCATGACTGTACTCCAGTCATGTGAGTTATCCCACCAAGTCTCTGTTATTCCAATCACGTCATAATTCCTTGACATCACCAGGACCTCCAGTTCTCCCTGCTTGTTTCCAAGGCTTTGTGCATTTGTATATAAGCACTTGACATAACCTGTTGATCGCCCCTCATTCCCAGTATGAGGCAGGAGCCCTCCCCTCTCAGACATTCCTGCCTGTGCTTCCTCCCGGTATCCCGCTTTCCCACTTACCTCAGGGCTTTGGTCTCCTTCCCCCGGTGAACCTAGTTTAAAGCCCTCCTCACTAGGTTAGCCAGCCTGCTGGCAAAGATGTTCTTCCCTCTCTTCGTAAGATGGAGCCCGTCTCTGCCCAGCACTCCTCCTTCATGGAACACCATCCCATGGTCAAAGAATCCAAAGCCTTCTCTCCGACACCACCTGCGTAGCCATTCGTTGACCTCCACGATTCGACGGTCCCTACCCAGGCCTTTTCCTTCCACGGGGAGGATGGACGAGAACACCACTTGCGCCTCCAACTCCTTTATCCTTCTTCCCAGAGCCACGTAGTCCGCAGTGATCCGCTCAAGGTCATTCTTGGCAGTATCATTGGTGCCCACGTGGAGAAGCAGGAAGGGGTAGCGATCCGAGGGCTTGATGAGTCTCAGCAGTCTCTCCGTCACATCACGAATCTTAGCCCCTGGCAAGCAGCAGACTTCTCGGTTTTCCCGGTCAGGGCGGCAGATAGATGACTCAGTCCTCCGGAGGAGAGAGTCCCCGACCACCACCACCCGCCTTCTCCTCTTGGGAGTGGTGGTCGTGGAACCCCCAACCTCAGGACATCGCATCTCATGCCTCCCAACCAGCGGGGTCTCCTTCTGCTTTCTCCCCCCAGACATATCATCTGGTCCACTCTCCGCAATGGTACCTGTGGAGAGAACATGAAAGCGGTTAGTTACCTGTGTCTGTGTTACTGGAACCCGGACATTCCGCTTACCTCTTCTGGAGGTCACATGTTGCCAAGCTTCTTCACTGGCCTCTTGGCTCCTCTGTGCAACCTGCTCTATATCTTTAGAGCTTTGTGCCCCTAGAAGGCTATCCTGAGTTTGGTCCAGAAAATCCTCAGTCTCTCGTATACAACGCAGGGTCGTTACCTGTTGCTCCAGACCTTCAATCTTCTCTTCCAATATGGAGACCAGCTTGCACTTTGTACAGACAAAGTCGCTTCTGTCCTGTGGAAGAAAGACAAACATGGCACATCCAGTGCAGGTCACAACAGCTGAACCCCCCCCTTCCATATCACCTACCTACTATGAGCTTCCTCAGAGACGTTGGCAAGATGTAAGCCTCACTGGGCTCACTCCAGGCGAACTCCCAGGCAAACTCCTGCTGTGAGCTGCTCTGCTGTCCCCGCTGCTCAGCTGGTTCGCGAGGCTCTGGCTATTTTCAAACAGCCAGGCTTCCCTGACGCAAACACACAGACACCCTAATGCCCGCCCCCTGCAGGCTAGCAGCCAATCAGACACTCACTCAGGCTCTCTCCCTGCCCTCCCAGCAAACACACGCTCGGATACTTCCTCAGCAAGCAAACACACACACTCGGATACTTACCAGTCCCAGGCAAACTCCTGCTGTGAGCTGCTCTGCTGTCCCCGCTGCTCCGCTGGTTCGCTGCCGCTCAGCTGGTTCGCGAGGCTCTGGCTATTTTCAAACAGAAACCATCATCCAATTTCAAATCTGAACTTGTGGATGTCCAGTTTGTATCCATTTGTTCTTCTGTCAACACTTGCACTTAACTTAAATAACTCCTCTCCCTTCCTGATGTTTATCCTCTGACGTATTTATAAAGAGCAATCATATCTCCTGTCAGTCTTCGATTGGTTAGGCTAAACCAGCCAAGCTCTTTGAGTCTCCTCTCATAAGGTAGGTTTCCCATTCCTTGGATCATCCCAGTAGCCCTTCTCTGCACCTGTTCCAGTATGAATTCATCTTTCTTAAACATGGGAGACCAGAACTGCACACAGGATTCCAGATGAGGTCTCGCCAGTGCCTTGTATAATGGAACTAACCATAGGCACCAAGTTTCTAATCTGCCAGGGAGAGTTTCCCCCGGCCCACCTGCACTTCACCCCTTCCCCCAATGCCTCACCCAGCCCCATCCCCACCCTGCCTCTTCCCCACCCAGTTCCACTCCCTCCCCCAAGCGCGCTGCACCCTCGCTTCTCCCCCCTCCTCCCCAGTGCCTCCAGATGCCGCGAAACAGCTGATCCATGGCAGGCAGTAGAGAGGGGGGAGGCGCTGATCAGCGGGGCCCACCAGTGGGCAGGAGGAGCTGGGGGGAGGGAAAGCCATTGATGGGGGGGTGCTGGTGGGTGCTAAGTACCTACCGTTTTTTTTCCGTGTGTGCTCCAGCCCTGGAGCACCCATGGAGTCGGTGCCTATAGTAATAACACTTCACTGTCTCTACTGGAAATACCTCGCCTGATACATCCTAAGATTTCATTAGCTTTTTTCATGGTTCCATGACATCGGTGGCTTATAGTCATCCTGTGATCAACCATACACCCAGATCTTTCTCCTTCTCTGTTGCTTCTAATTGTTACATTCCCAGCTTATAGCAAAAATTCTTGTTGTTAGTCCCTAAGTGCATGGACCTTGCACTTTGCACTGTTAAATTTCAGCCCATTTCTATTACTCCAGTTTTCAAGGTCATTCAGATCTTCTTGTATGATATTCCAGTCCTCCCCCATACTGGCAATACCTCCCAATTTTGTATCATCTGCAAATTTTATTAGCACACTCCCACTTTTTGTGACAAGGTCATTAATAAAAATGTTATTTAAGATTGGTCCCAAGACTGAGCCCTGAGGAACCCCACTACTAACCTCCCTCCAGATAGTTCACCTTTCAGTATGACCCATTGTAGTCTCCCTTTTAACCAGGTCCTTATCCACCTTTCAAGTTTCATATTAATTCTCATCTTCTCCAATTTAACTAATGATTTCCCATGTGGAACTGTATCATATGCCTTGCTGAAATCTAGTACTGCATTTCTTTTGCCTAAAAAAATCTGTTAGCTTCTCAAAGAAAGAGATCAAGTTGGTCTGGCACAATCTACCTTTTGTAAAACCATGTTGTATTTTATCCCAATTATTGTTTACCACTCTGTCTTTAATTACTTTCACTTTCAAAATTTGTTCTGAGACCTTACATACAATTGAGGTTAAACTAACAGGCCTGTAGTTTCATGGATCATTTCCTCCCCTGCCCCCCTTCTTAAAAATAGGTACTATATTAGCAATCCACCAGTCATAGGGTATGACTCCTGAGTTTACAGATTCATTAAAACTCCTTGCTCTTGTGCTCGCAATTCCATGTGCTGGTTCCTTTAATATTCTTGGATGGCAATTAATTGGGCCATCTGATTTAATCCCATTAAGCAGTTTCAGTTTGACTTCCACCTCAGATGTGGTAATTTCAACTTCCATATCCTCATTCCCATTAGCCACCCTGCCACTAACCCTAAACTCCTCATTTCCTTATTAAAACTGGAGTCAAAGTATTAGGTGTTGGGCCATGCCTAGATTATTTTTCATCTCTAGCCCATCCTTAATGTGTAGAAGTCCCACTTCTTCTTTCCTTGTTTTCTTTTTATTTATATAGCTATAGAACCTCTTACTATTTGTTTTAATTTCCCTTGCAAAGTCCGTCTCTGCTTACTTTTTGGCACTTCTCACTTTTCCCCTACACTTTCTGACCTCCAAGAGGTAGCTTTCCTTGCTGATCTATCCATCTTTCATTCCTTGTAGGCTTTCTACTTTCTCTTAATCACCTGTTTGAGATGCTTGTTCATCCAGCTTGGTCTGCAACCCTTACCTATGAATTTTTACCCCTTGCTTGGGATGCAGGCTTCAAAAAGTTTCTTCAACTTTGACTTAAAGTAATTCCAAGCCTCCTCCACATTCAGATCCTTGATTTCTTCAATCCAATCTGCTAATTTCCTTAAAATTTTAAAGTTTGCCCTTTTGAAATCAAGGACCTCATTTGCAGATCTATTTTTGTTTGTCTTTCCATTTAGTTTAGGCTGAACAAGCTCATGATCACTCCAACCAAAGTTGTCCCCTACAGCCCAGTACTTCTATGAGATTCTCACTACTCACCAATAGCAAATCTAAAATGGTATCACCTCTTATGGATTTGGTCAAGAAATCTGTCAGGTATCACATCCAGGAAAATCTGGGCCCTTCTATTATTAGTAGCATTTGTCTTCCAATATATATTTGGGAAGTTAAGGTGTCCCATAATCACACAATTCCCAGTAGTTTTTATTTCATTAAAAAAATTAGAGAAGTCTTTAATGCTAGGGGGTGCTGTTCTGATCTGTGAACCCATGAACAGCTAAGCAGGGTTTCCTCTAGTGCCATACATGAATTAATTTTGTAGCTCAGTAGAACAAATATGGAGCCATTTTATCGGAGAGCTCTCCTAGAAATCAGTGCTCTCCTGTCCTTTAGTCCACTTCCTTGCAAGCAATGGGGGCTGGAAGTAACACTTAAATCAGACTATCACAAAAGTTTGGAATTCAGAGCTGATAAACTAGGCCAGGTGTTTTGTGACTATTTCTTTTGGAACACAGATGTGAAAAAAGGTATCTTGCTAGTTTATGAGTCTAGTAAAGAGAAAAATGTCTACAAAGCTAGAAAAAAATGGCTACCAGATAGCTGCATCCATTTTCTCCTTGCTGGGTAACTTGCATTTTCATTACCTCAGACTGCTTTACCAGTTGCACTGCCTGTTCCAGAGTTACCTCACATATGAACTGTTTTTTCCTGAAAATTCCTTATTTAAAATCCCAACCACTAAATGATTTTTATGTGGTCTTCATTACCAATACCACAATGCTTCTAACGATGGCCATGATTTGTCAAGGCCTCTATATCCTCCAGCTAAAGGACACCCATTGGCTTATTATGTTTGAACATTGAATGCACAACACCCTTTTAAAGAATATACTTACTCTTATTTCCTCACTCAGTGAAGGCAAATGATTTCATCTTCAATCCCCATTGTATGTGTGTGACAGGGTGTATTCAGGCTTTGCAGCTGGGGACTCTGTGGTGATATTACAGTCCCCCTGCAAGAAGCAGCAAGCTGAGAGGGAAAGAGCAGCAGAAGTAGGTCCTCCAAGCTTGTGTAAAGAGCCCTCTCCAGGGCAGTCATTTTGGAGACTAAACAGGCCGGGTCCTCCAAGGGTCAGAGGGACTAGCAACAGCCAATCAGGGCTCTGCTGGCCCAGATGAAAAGAGATGTCCTGGCTGGACTCAGAGGGGTGCTGTTCTCTCTCTAATGGGGCCTGGCAACCAGACAGAAGTCTGGCAGGCTGACCTTACATAGCAGGAGATGCTGAGAGAAGAACCTGAGGATGTTGTAGGAAGAGGCCCAGGGAAATAACCACGATGGATTGAGGTGAGTGGTATGCGGCTGCTGGGCATAGGGTCCCTGAGTTGGAACCTGAAGTAGTGGGTGGGCCTCGGTTCCCCTACCAGGCACAGGTAAAGCGGCATAAACCCCAGGAAGAGGGTAGGGCTCATTTGGGAGCCTGAACAAAGGGGCTGAATTTAAAGGGTCCAGAGCCAGGACTAAAGACCCTAGTGAGGAAAAATAGACTGTTTGTTTATTGGATTTTCTTAATACCTCAGAAGGGATTCATTTGGACTTGGAGACTTGGCTGGAGGCCATTGAAGACCACCAAGGTCAGCTGGCAGCCTGCAGGGGGCATTGGGATAAGAAGGGGACTGTGGGACCATATCCTGCAAGAGTGGCCCGTGGAATCAGATGCTGTAAAGAAACAGGAGACAGCCACAGAGACCCTAGCTAAGGAGACTGAATGGAGTAGCAGGGAGGGGGATGAGCCGTGGGAGCCCTGTAACTCTCTCCTCCCATCCCCATACTGCTCTGAGACCAGCCACACAGGGAGCTGTTACTAGCAGCAGCCTCGGGGCATTAATTAATGATCTGGATGATGGGATGGATTGCACCCTCAGCAAGTTCGCGGATGGCACTAAGAGTTCTGCACTTAGGACGGAAGAATCCCATGCACCTCTACAGGCTGGGGACCGACTGGCTAAGCAGAAGTTCTGGAGAAAAGGACATGGGAATTACAGTGGACGAGAAGCTGGATATGAGTCAGCAGTGTGCCCTTTGTTGCCAAGAAGGCTAATGGCACATTGGGCTGCATTAGTAGGAGCATTGCCAGCAGATTGAGGGAAGTGATTATTCCCCTCTATTTGGCACTGATGAGGCTACATCTGGAGTACTGTATCCAGTTTTGGGCTCTCCACTACAGAAAGGATGTGGGCACATTGGAGAGAGTCCAGCAGAGGGCAACGAAAATGATTAGGAGGCTGGAGCACATTATTTATGAGGAGAGGCTGAGGCAACTGGGCTTATTTAGTCTGCAGAAAAGAATAGTGAGTAGGGATTTGATAGCAGCCTTCAACTACCTGTAGTGGGGTGGAGCTAGACTGTTCTCCGTGGTGGCAGATGACAGAACAAGGAGCAATGGTCTCAAGTTGCAGTGGGGGAGGTCTAGGTTGGATATTAGGAAAAACTATTTCACTAGGAGGGTGGTGAAGCACTGGAATGGGTTACCTAGGAAGGTGGTGGAATCTTGCATCCTTAGAGGTTTTTAAGGCCCAGCTTGACAAAGCCCTGGCTGAGATGTTGTTGTTGGGGTTGATCCTGCTTTGAGCAGGGGGTTGGACAAGATGACCTCCTGAGGTCTCATCCAACCGTAATCTTCTGTGATTCTATGTGATAATAGTAAAGACTCACAGAAGAATCTTTCTTCTACCATTCACCAAAGAACTTTGTTACAATAAAGAAAGCAGAATTATCCAGGGGTGCAGAAACAATTTGAATAGTGAGGGTGCTGAGAGCCATTGAACCAAACTTTAAACCCTGTATATGCTGGAAACCACTTCAAGCCAGGGGGTGCTGCAGCACCCTTAGTTCCAGCATCTATGGAATTATCCTTAAAACTATTCTGTCTCTCTCTGGGCTTCACTGTAGAACTTCTTCCTAGAAACATACTCATAAATTTAAAGAAACAATAGACATTCTTCCATCTATGATGAAATCTAAATTGAAGGGGAAAAACCTTAGCATCAAATGAAAAAGTTACAGCTTACACTAAAAAAAAAAAATTACCTGGTTTTGGTCCAACATTTAAACTTTATAAAATTGCATGTTAGCTAATCTTTTGAGATCTGCTTTTTCATTCCAAGAATGTGTGTGAGAAGAGTGGGACAACCCAATAATCATCTCACAATCCAGCTGCAACAGAAGCCGTTTCAAGAATCTTAAGTAATCCTTTAAGCAAACCCTGGCAGGTTGAAATCTAATCTTCTGACATCACTAGTTCTGTGAGCTGCAACAGAAATACAACCCTAATAATCGAATAATAGTACTTCACTGCCATGTTGCAACCATGATGCAATGACCCAGATCCAAAACCAAACATTTAGATACAATTCCTCTCCAAGAGAACAAGATAGAGATTTATTATTAGGATGGCTTATTTATAGAGCTAGGCAGGAAACAATTGTCCCATTTAGCAAAAATTTTCAAGATTTCAAAAATTTGCAAAATTCTCTGAATCCACGGAAACCACAGCCTCTTTCTGGATAGGACTTTAATTAGGGGAATATGTGCACATTCACAGATGTTGTCTACTCTTCTTTTTGTAATTGTTAATGTTTCTTATGTTTATGCCAGGTTACTTTAGCGCTTGATTAATCTTTGACTGTAAATACATAGTTCCTGCTTTAGGTTGTACATTGTTCAGGGAAGGGCCTTTCCCTTTGGAAAGTGTCTGCTGGTTAGCCATGCAGTCTAAATAATAAATCCAAGACAAAATACAGCACTGCAAGAACATTATTAAAGGTGCAGAGTGAAGATCTGCTAGAAATAAGGTTGCCTACGTGTCACTTAAGAACACTCAGTCAATGGACTGCTTCAGTTTCAACTGCGGAAAGTTTGAGGGTCAGACATGTTATGAAACTGCTTAATCTGTGACTCTATCTATCCAATAGGAACTTGCAGCATCACACATGTCCATGGGACCAGCAGTCTTGATTATTGTATTGTAATTCCTTTCTCACAGAGCTTTGAGCAAGCCAACTCCATTACTTGCATTCTTCAGACAGGCTGCCACAGTTTCTTCCCTAGCCCCAGCTATCCTATTTTTTCCCTCTGTAACATCCAGAGGTTCTTCTCTCATAGAATCACAGGGTTAGAAGTGACTGCCAGTCTAACTCCCTCCCAAGATGCAGGATTTGTTGCATTAAAGCCATCAAGCCTCCTTTTGAAAATCTCCAGTGAAGGAGCTTCCACAACCTCTCGAGGCATCTGTTCCATTGTCCTGCTGCTCTTACAGTTAGGAAGTTTATCCTGAGATTTAATTCAAGTCTGCCATGCTGTAGTTTGAAACCATTGCCTCTCGTCCGGCCCTCTGTGGCGAAAGAGAACAACTTTTTCTCCATCTTTTTATGGCAGCTTTTCAAGTATTTGAAGACCACTACATATACCTCCTTAATCTCCTCTTTTCCAAACTACACATACCCAGTTCCTTCGGCCTTTGCTACTATGGCTTGCATACCATCCTTTTGATCATCTTTGTCACTTGCCTCTGGATCCTTTCCAGTTTCTTTGCATCCTTTCTATACATTGGTGACCAAAATAGGACACACTACTCCAGCGAGGCCTAACCGGTGCCGAATAAAGCAGTACTATCACCTCCCATGACTTGCATGCTATGCTCTGTTAATGCAACCTACACTTGTATTCGCTGCTTTTTTTGGGGGGGGGGAAGGGGAGGGCAGCAACAGCATTGCATGGTTGACTCATGTTGAGGCTGTGATCCACACAACTCCCAGATCCCTCTTAGCAGCGCTACTCCTGTTTAGTGACTACAGAATAGGGGTGTGGAACGTAAGAAAAGCAGACATCTTCACTCTTGGGTGTTTCTTTCCCCTTCCCAGTGCTGGAGGCCATAGAAGGGGGAGCTCTAGTTCTTGGAAAGTGATTCTTCTTCCTCTCATCTGTGGCCAGAAGGCAAAGGCAATGAGAGAGATTCTGCCCAGTCATGACTGAACAACCTCTAGCACTGTAGGCCTGATCTTCTCACTTGCTCTGCCTGCTCTGAGCCTAGATTGGGCAGATCAAAGCTCCCACTATATACCGATCCTAAAACCCAGTATCACTGGAAGGGCTCTTCTAAATGACTGAACAAAAGGTGTTGGCCTCTTTTGAGCTCCCCTGGCACACTGCTGCTTTGTCCATGAAACAGACTGAAGCATCTCTGCAAAATATGGTACAGTCCCAAAGCAACAGCCCTCTGGGCACTTCTCCAGCAGGCCACTTAAGCTATCGCACATCCATCCAAAATAAGTGTTCTTAGAGCACTTTAAAGGGTCACCATAAACTCAACATGTAGTGAATTTCCAAGAAGGAACTGAAAACCATTACAGGGCTAATCCTGCCCTGGAGTCCTCTGCTATTTTTCCATATTGCAAGCCCACGAGCCTTTTTAAAAACAAAACAAAACAAAACCCCAGCCTGCTTTTCTCTCCTCTGTTGCCGTATAAAAGACCCACACAACCAACCAGGGAAATGGAACCTACTCTCCAAGGGAAACAGTGAAACTGACTATACACAGCGCTGTTAAGCGTACAGAGCAAACCAGCTGAAAAATACAGACGTCTCCCATCTATCTCAGCTCTAATCATCTCTAATGTTGCAAGTAAATTGTTGGTAAATTAATTGCCCCGGCCGGTTTTAAAAGTTTTTTTTCTTTTATAAAAAAGCGAGCTGCTCCAAACAGCTGCTCCGAACTTCTCCAAGGAGGAAGGTGTACACAGTATAAATACTCAGAAACTGTCATGGAGGCACCCAGATGTTTTGGGAAGTACTGGCTCTATTTGGATTGTTAACTCCTGAGGAGAGGAACTGTATTTTTCCTATGTTCTGTACAAAGGACACCACATTGGCATTAAAGGTCTTATAAATAATTCTCAAAGATGTCAGCTAAGCAATGCGAGCAACAGCATGGGGGAAAAATACTTGCCCTACTGCATCAGCAATAATCCACATCTGCGTAACATGCTTAGAAGGCTACCCTGAAGATGATTGCAGAGATGACAGAGCATATTTCTAATCCTTTGCACTCTGATACAGTAGCACTTTTCTGCTGAAGATCTGAAAGTGTAGCTCAGTTTGTGTTTGGAAAGCTCATCACCGTCCTGAAGTAGGGAAGGGTTTTATCCTACGGAAACTGAGGTACCAACAGGGCAAATCAGCTAGGATTAACAACCAGGACTCCTAACTCCCAGTCCTCAGCTCCAGCCAATAGGCGCAATGCCTCAGTGGAACAATATCTCCTACTTCCATCTCTACCCTGCAAGAAAGAAAGGCAATAGGAAAACTGGAGTGTATGATTTGCCTCACAACATACCTACACGCTGGGCCCAATCCTGACCCTTTGACTTCAGTGGGAGTTTTGCCTGCATCAGGACTGCAGGATCAAGCCCGTTTTTGGAGAAAAGGCAGGTGGAAAGGAAAAGATCAGGGAGGAGGGGGAAGGAATTGGCAGGAATGAAAGCCTGAAAAAAATTGAAAAATTATTCAGTAACAGTTCAAAGCCCTGCACATGTAGGATGAAAGCCTTCTTGTGTGCAATAAATCTGAGAAGTGATTCAGTAATAGTTCATACTTTGCAGGGAGGAACCCTGTAATTAATGCAACCAGCGTCCATAAGAACCAATATAATTTGAAGTACTGGTCGCTCAAATTACTTCTCTGCCTTTGGGCAGGCTTTCTTATGCACCCAACAAATGTGTATTTTTAATTTAAAGAAAAGCATGTCTATGTAGCACAGCTAAAACAAGCTAGTCAATCCATGATACAGATGAGCCAGTGAGGTAATCTTATTGCATGGATTTATAACATGGTTATAATACAGTTCTCACAATAGCTTTCTTTTGTTAGAAAGTTATGGAAGCTGTAGCCAATTTTTCTCTTTGGAGTGATAAAATCATCCTGGTTTGAATATAGATGAGGCCCCAGTCCTACTGGTAACCACTTGCCTAGATACAGTTATACCCCTTCCTGTGTCAGAATTGCCATACTAGTCTAGCACATTTAGACCACTATAATTGCATCCATACTGGGGTGGGTGAGTAGGTTCTAGCACTTTATACCACTGTAGTTAAAGTGGTACAACGTGTATGTAGTATGACGGGGCAAGGCCAGATGGCTGTAGAAAAGTAGTCCTATTGGGATCCGGGAAGCGGGCGGGCGAACCCGTCCACCGCTAAAGGATCACCCCCAGCCTAAAAGGGGGATCCACAGGACCTAGATACCCAAAAAATTCCGGGGGACAACTAATGAAGTAACAGGGACAGAAGTGTGGTCAAAGGGTCAAACGAAGGGAGCCAGATGGGGACACCGAGCAGAGAACCCCAGACAGCACCCACTGCCCCTCAAAGGCGTCAAGGGAGTCAGAGGACGCCGCCCAGAGGAACTCTGCCCGGATACGTGAACGGACCGAGGATCGGAAATAGGCCCCACAGTCACAGGAGACTCCATCGGCCAACCTCCTCACTCTGGTTTTATAGATGGCCATTTTAGCTAGGGCCAGGAGGAGGTTGACCAGGAGATCCTGTGACTTTGTAGGGCCATGGATAGGGAGTGCATAAATGAGAAGGTGAGGGGAGAAGTGCAACCAAAAACATAATAAAATATTGGTGAGGAGCCGGAATAGGGGCTTCAGCCTGGCACACTCCAAGTATATACGTGCCAGGGTATCCCTCACGCCGCAAAAGGGGCAGGTGTCTGGGATGGAGGTGAACCGCGCCAAGTACACGCCCGTGCTCACAGCTCCGTGGAGGAGCCGCCAACTGACATCCCCGGCAGGCCTTGGAACTAAGGTGGAATATAGGCTGTCCCACCGGGGCTCCTCGCCCTCCAGAGGTGGCAGGAGGTCCTGCCATTTTTTATCAGGGCAGGACACGAGGGTGAGGGTGTCAAGGGTGTGAAGCACGAGCGTGTAGAGATGTTTTCTTGGTGCGGTTTGAAAGCAGACCGGCTGCATCTCGTGCAGCCGGAATCCAGTGAAGGGATGAAGGGGTCTGTTGGATCCATAGGGAAGGGGTCCAATTAAAAGGTCTGGCGGGCCTCGGGTAGCGGGTGGGCGGGGCGTGCCCTTGCGCAGGACCCGGTCGAGATGAACCCGAGCAGCGGGCAGCAAAGCAGCCTTCACCTCCCTGAAGTATGCGCCGGGGAGTACAAGGTCTGGAAAGCCCCATGCGCTGAGTGAAGGTTAGGGGATCCAGCCAGTCTCCCCGGTCATAGTCCAGGAGGTCTCCGACTCTTGTGACCTCTGCCAGGACCAACCTCTGGCGCACCGAGCGGGACTTCGTCACCTGCACATGGAGCTGGGGGTTGTGTAGCAGGGGCTCCGCGAGGAGATCTGCCCCTTCGGTAGCCGCCACAGACCTGGTCGTTGAAAAGAGTTTCCAGGTCCGGAGAAGGTCCTGGTAGAAGACCGGCAGCCCAGAGAGGTTTCGCGGAAGACCTCTCGGATGGAGATAAAGGAGCTGCAGGTCGTATCGGAGCTCTCGGAAGCGGCGCAGGAAGGCGCGCACCAGTATGCTCCAAACCGGACTACCTGCAACATAAAGGAGCCTCTACAGGGTCTGGAGGCGGAAGGCATGGACCTGAGTGAGCAGACATTTCAGGCCCTGCCCTCCCTCCTCCAGAGGTAGATGAAGAATGCCTGCGGGGACCCAGTGCAGTCCTGACCAAAAGAACTCCAGAATCAATGTCCAGAGGTTGGCCAGGAAACCCGGGGCCGGGACCAGGGTGTTGAGCCGGTACCAGAGCATGGACAGGACTAGTTGATTAAGCACCAGCGCTCTCCCTCGAAGGAAGATGCACCGGAGTAGTCCTGTCCATTTCCGGAGCCGCTCTATCACCCCGCCCTCTAAATTCTGCCAGTTCTCCGGCGGAGAGGGATGCATGGCAGAAAGGTAAAAGCCCAGATAGAGCAGCGGACCCGTGCTCCACCGGATGGCCTGAAGCGCGGGTTGGAGGGAGCTCGCCAGCCGCCAGTCCCCTACCACCAAGCCAGAGCTCTTGACCCAGTTGACCCGCGCGGAGGAGGCTGCCGAATAGATGGCCTGGCAAGCCTCCACCCGCACCAAGTCGCCCGGGTCCTGGACCATGAGGAGCACGTCATCAGCGTACACCGACAGGACCAGCCGCCGCTCCGACTCCCGCAGCACCAACCCTGTCAACCTCCTTCGGAGGAGACAGAGGAAGGGCTTGATCGCCAGAGCGTACAGCTGGCCTGAGAAGGGGCACCCCTGCCGTACTCCTCGCCCGAAGCTGACCGGTTCGGTCAGGGTCCAGTTGAGCCTTACCAGACACTCTGCGGAAGCGTACAGCACCCGGAGAAAGTTCACAAACCTGGGTCTGAATCCAAACGCCTGCAGAGTGCTCAGGAGATACCCGTGATCCACCCTGTCGAACGCCTTCTCCTGATCTAAGGACAGGAGGGCGAACGACAGACCATCCCAAGTTCCAATAGGTCCCGGACCAGATATAGGTTGTCGAAGATGCTGCGGCCCGGGACGGTGTAGGTCTGGTCTGGGTGGACCACGTCCGCCAGCACGGACCCTAGCCGCAGGGAGATGGCTTTTGCCACGATTTTGTAGTCCGTGCTGAGGAGCAAGACGGGACGCCAAGTTCATAAATCGCGGAGGTCCCCCTTCTTCAGCAATAAGGCGAGCACAGCTCGCCTGCACGAAAGAGGGAGGACCCCGCTCTGCAAAGACTCGGTCCAGACGGTGACTAGGTCTCGGCCCAGAACACGGTAGAACTCCACGGTCAGCCCGTCCATGCCCGGAGATTTATTGGTGGGCATGCGACGGAGGACTTCCGAGAACTCGGCCAGAGTGAGAGGCAGCTCAAGCCGGTCTCGGTCGCCCACGCTGACCATTGGGAGCTCCTCCCAAAGCACTCTGCAAGCGTTAGGATCGGTCAGATCCAGGGAGAAAAGGCTTGCGTCGAAGGCTCTCGCCCTCTCGCACATCTCCACCGCATCCGTGAGGGGGGTGCCATCTTCTGCCAGTAGGCAGATGATATGTTTCTTAGCCCCCCTCTTTTTCTCCAGGGTGTAGAAGAAGCGGGAGCCACAATCCATTTCCCGAAGGAGACGGATGCGGGATCGAACAAAGGCACGCTGGGCCCGATGGTCCTCGAGGGTCCGGAGCTCCTCCCGCTTCTCCCGGCACGCTCCGCAGAGGAGTGGATCCTCGGGGCTGGCGGCCAGACGCCTCTCCAGCTCTAAGACCTCCCGTTCCAACTGCTCTATCGCTGCATCCCTCCGTCGGCTGGCGCCCGGGGGGTAGTCACGGCAGAAGAGCCGGGCGCGCACCTTCCCTAAGTCCCACCACCGCCGCGGCGAGGGAAAAGCACGCCGCTGCCCTCGCCAGGCCAGCCAGAACTCCTGGAAGGATGCCAAGAAGCCCGCATCCTCCAGCAAGCTGTTGTTAAAATGCCAATAGGCCGGCCCTGGCCTCTCCGCGCAATGGGAGGATGTCACGGTGGCTATGTGATGGTCAGAAAATGGGGCCGACCGGATGCTGGAGGAGTGGGCTTGTGAAAGATGAAAGCGTGATAAATAAATGCGGTCCAACCGGGAGTGGCGCGACCGATGGGCCTCCACCCGGACAAAGGTGAACGTGGAAGTGTCATCCGGGTGGTGGTCGCGCCAGACGTCCACCAGGGAGTGGTGTTCGACTATCTCCTGGAGGATGGCGACGGCGGCCGGGCTCTGCTCGGTCCCCGAGCGGTCCCGCTCCACAAGGGTGATGTTAAAGTCCCCTCCCAGGACCAGGCACTCCTGAGGATCCAAGATGCCGAGGAAGGCGGATGCCTGCTGATAGAATTGCAGCCGCTCCGGGTTCGCTGCTGGGCCATAGATGTTGACGAGGTTGACTACGAGCCCCTCCATGCGGACCCGGAGGTTCAGCAGGCGACCCGGCACAGCCTCGGCGACCCCCAGCACCTCGGGCCGTAGTTCGGGGGAGAACAGGGTCGCCACTCCAGCCGTACGAACTGTGAGGTGGCTAAAGTAGACCCTGTACCCCCAATCCAGCCGCCAGCTGTCTTCGGCTGTCGGATCCGTATGGGTCTCCTGCAGGAAAACCACAGAGTACCTCCCCTCTCGAAGGAAGGAGAGCACCTGGGACCTGCGGAGACCCATCCTACAGCCACGGGTGTTCAATGTTGCGATGGTAAAGGGTGCCATGAGGAGGGCTGGGGGGGATCCTCGCCGGCAGGGATGCTCGTGGCTCCCGGCGGGCCGTGCAGCAGTCCATGACCCACCCTGTAGGTGAGTAAGGAGTCACGGAAGTGGCGGACCCGCTGGTAGGCCGCGGCGCCCTGCCTCCCGGTCCTTTTCCCCTCCCCCATGAGGGCCCTTGCAGCCCGGAGGATTTGATTAAAGTCCCCACATCGCTGGAGGGCAAGCTGGACTTTGTTGCGGGAGCCACGGACGTCTTCTAGGAACTCCCGCAACTCCTCTCGCAGCGCATGGGGGGCTGGAGTTATGGTCTGGTTGCTCCCCAACGGGGCCCTTGGTACAGCTTTGTGGCCCAGCGAGATGGGCAGACAGGGTGCGGACCCCCGACGGGGCTCTTGATGGGTTGACCTGAATGCTGGGGCGATAGGGGGCGGCGGAGGGAGGATAGCAGCCCCTGGTGGGTCGGGACGGGTAAACACAAAGGCCACTCCCTGGGAGTCATCTGTTGGAAAGGGGAAGGAGACAGTACCAGGGTGGCAATAATATCTCGGGAGGTGGGCGGGATAAGGGCAGGGGCAGGGGTAGAGGTGAGAGTCTGGGTTAGGAGAGGGCTCTCACTGATGCCGGGTGCAAGCTCTCTGGTGGATTTGGCATCAGGAGGTGGACTTTCTTCTGTAGGGCCCTCTCCCGGAAAGGAGGTCGAATGCTCCTCACCAGCGAGGGATGCCCCTGGTGGCTCAGGTTCCAGCCGCATGGCACTAGCCGTCACCTCAATTGGCTCGGCGGCTCTCAGCGGGGTGCCCTCTGCAGCCGGGTTGATGGAGGAGTCCAGGGGCTCCTCGGAGGTGGGAGCAGAAGCAATGGTTAGGGGGAGGGAACATGGGGAAAGGGGGGCTGGAGTCAAGTCGCTCAGATCGAGGCCCACTGGCATAGGGTTGTTCTCTATGGGGTGACTAGGTTCAGACCCAGGGCCTCGATCTCCTCATATATAGACAGGAAGTTGTTTTCCGCTACCCCGGGATTCTCCCCGCCGGCACCTGACGCGACGGTTGCTTCGGAGCACACTGGGGTTTCAGATGGTGCCTCGGGGGTCTTGGAAGGGAGGGACTCCCGTGGAGGGGAGATACTGCCTCCCGGTGCTGCCACGTCTTCCCCAGCTGGCTCATGTGGATGGAACACACCCAAGGGTAGAGCGGAAGGCTCGGCATCAGTGCCCCCCTTCCTGGTCTTCCGGGGGGCCTCCGTGTCAGAAGGGAGGAGCGGAGCTCGAGCCTTCTGCTTGCCCCGCTTCCCCTGGACTAGGGCCCAGCCTTCCATGGCATCATCCAGGGGCTGGCTAGCAGGGGTTGTGTCAGGGGGCAGAGGCGATGGCTCAGGGACTCGAGGGGGTAACAGTGGGGCAGCACAAATGAGGGAAGATTCCCCTTGGGGCGGGCCCTCTCCCATGCTTGGCGGTGTCTCTGCCACACCCTCCTCCACAGGCCCCGCCAGATTGCAAACAGCGGGGGCGGGGTTCTCCCGCTCGTCTGGGCATAGTGGGGGAGGTACCCCTTGGGCCTGAGCGGGAGCAATGGTAGACTGGGAAGGAGGAGGGGCGGTTTCGGGCGCCGGGCAGCCAGGGGCATCAGCGATGACGGGGCCGGTGCCTTGCCGGGGCTCGGGGGTCCGGGATGCCCCTCCTTCCCGGGCCAGGGGGCAGTCCCTCTGGACGTGCCCTATCGCCTGGCAGAGGTAGCACCGGGCCTCCCCCGTGGAATAATGCACCCTGTAATGGGTCCCCTGGTAGGGGACTAGGAAGGACCCCTCGAGTGCCTCTCCGTCGTGCGCCGCCGGCGGCAGTTGAAGCTGCACTTGCCGGCGGAAGGAGAGGACGTGACAGAGGGCGGGGTCTTTGCAGCCCAATGGGAGAGGGCTGATGACAGAGATGGGCTTCCCCAAGGTAGAAAGGGCGGGTAACAGGGCGGCATTGGGCAGAAAGGGAGGGACGGAGATCAGGACCAGGCGGACGCCCAGGTCCTCTAGCGGCTCTAAAGGGACGAACACGCCCCCCACCGCCAGGCCCTTCTCCACCGCCTCCTGGGCGGCGGCCTCCGATGTTAAGAAGAAGACGACCTTGCCATACATTTTGGAGGCCGCCACAATGGCCGTGGGTACCACCACCCTCGCCAATGCCCGCACATAGGTCTCCACATGGGGGGAGGCGGGCACCAGGAGGCAATGGACGCCGTGCTTCCTGGTCATGGTGGGAAAGGGGCCCTGGCCGCTATAGATGGTAGTGGAGGCGGTGGGCTGGAGAAATGAGGTAGCGGCAGGCGGGGGGGCTGCAGCCACCTGGTTGTATGCTCTGGGGGCCGGGGGAGGGACACCTGCAGAGCTGGTGGAGGGAACAGCGGGGAGGGGCGCCCCAGCTGGAGATGGGGCCGGGGCATTGGGGGCAGCCCCTGCCATGGAGGGCCTGGTCTTTTTAGCGGGGCCCTTCCCCTTCTTCTTCCCTTGGCCCTTCCCACTGGCTGGGAGGACTCCCCCCAAATCTGAGGGGGTGATAGACGTGGCAGCAGTGGAGGTCGCCCCGGTGCCCGTCACTGCTGGTGCCCCAGCGGAGGCGATGGCAGATGGTTTGGCAGTGGAGGTAGAAACTTGGGGGGGTGACAGAGGGGCAGGCGGGGGAGGGGGAGCTCGGGCTACTGGAGAGGTCTCACCCGTCTCATCCCCCGCCATCATGAGCAAGGAGGAAAGGGAGACACCAAAAGGAGGAGGGGAGAGGGAAAGCAGGTCGACCACTCCTCTCCGCTAGGCTGCAGGCAGGGGAGGAGGGCGCCAAAAGGGGTGGGCTGGACGGGGGGGCAATCAGGGGTTAGGGGTCAGTCACCGACACAAGCTGGAATTCCGGCTCCTTTTGGTGCACTAGGGGAGGGGGGGATACAACAACATTGGGGGTGCAGTGAAGAGGGTTGTAACTGAAATGGGGAATTGCACAAGCGCATGGGAGGGGGCATGGGCACACGGAGCGAGGGGTAAGCGGTCTGGAGGTTGAACAGAAAACCAAGGGGCTAGCTTCAGAGGCTGGGGCGGGGCAAACAAACAAAGGCTGCAGAAGGAAATGGGCGGGGCAGGCAAACAAACTGAAGCTAGTAAGGGGGGCTGGGGCAAAAGGGAGGGCAAAGCTACAAGTGGCAAATGGGGCAGGTAGTAAAGGGCAAAGCTGGGGGGTAGGCAGTCCAGGGGGGGGCACATGTGCCCATGTGCACTTGCACAAGTCTTTTTTTAGCTGGCTGCTGCTTCTGGCCCAAAGGGTGGAAATAGGGCGTGGCAAGCCAAGCAAGCAGCTGAGTCCAGAGGCAGGAGCTGAGGCAGATGGTATACAGCCAGTGGGGGTGGTGGAGGGGGTAGCGGTGGTGGTAATAGTGGTGGGGGTTGGGGGGACACACAGATGGATCGGGGGGCAGCTCCACGCCACACCCCCTGTGTCCCTGGAAACACAGTCAAGACCCCCACCACAAGAGCACAGTTGGAAAATTACTCTGTCTTAGGCCCCCTCCATGGTGGTCTGCAAAGTCTCTAGGTGCTCCCCCACTGGTAGATGATCCTCTTCTTCTCCTCCTCGGGCTTCAGCAGCTCCAGGTAGCAGACTCCACAGCAGCAGCAGCAGCTCCAGGAAACTCCAGGTGGTGATCCAGGCAGGCAGAAAGGACCCCTCTCAGGTAGTGGTGGTGGTATCCACAACAGCAGTGGCTGGGGTCCCTCACTCCTCCTCTCTGGGGGGTGGGCTAGCAGCCCCCCTCCCCCCGGGGCTGCAGTTGGAGCAGTAGCAGAACCCAAGAGTGGGGGGTCCAGCAACCAGGTAGCAGAGAACGGGGTAGGGGGTGTCTGGCCCAGCCAGGGGAGCAGCTGGAGCAGCAGGGAGAGCTTAGGGCATAGCAGCAGCAGCAGTAGCAACTTCCCACCTCCCTCCAAGCTAGAACGCTATGGAAGAGCAGTCTTATTGGGATCCGGGAAGTGGGCGGGCGAGGCCCGTCCACTGCTAAAGGATCCCCCCCAACCTAAAAGGGGGATCCACAGGACCTAGATGCCCAAAAAATTCCGGGGGACAACTAATAAAATAACAGGGACAGGAGTGCGGTCAAAGGGTCAAAAGAAGGGAACCGGACGGGGACACCGAGCAGAGAACCCCGGACAGCGCCCACTGCTCCTCAAAGGCGTCAAGGGAGTCAGAGGACGCCGCCCAGAGGAACTCTGCCCGGATACGTGAACGGACCGAGGATCGGAAATAGGCCCTACAGTTACAGGAGACTCCATCGGCCAACCTCCTCACTCTGGTTTTGTAGATGGCCATTTTAGCTAGGGCCAGGAGGAGGTTGACCAGGAGATCCCGGGACTTTGTGGGGCCACGGATAGGGAGTGCATAAATGAGAAGGCGAGGGGAGAAGTGCAACCAAAAACGTAATAAGATATTGGTGAGGAGCCGGAATAGGGGCTGCAGCCTGGCACACTCCAGGTAGACATGTGCCAGGGTATCCCTCACGCCGCAAAAGGGGCAGGTGTCTGGGATTGTGGTGAACCGCGCCAAGTACACGCCCGTGCTCACGGCTCCGTGAAGGAGCCGCCAACTGACATCCCCGGCAGGCTTTGGGACTAAGATGGAATATAGGCTGTCCCACCGGGGCTCCTCACCCTCCAAAGGTGGCAGGAGGTCCCGCCATTTTGTATCGGGGCGGGACACGAGGGTACGGGCGTGAAGGGTGTGGAGCACGAGCGTGTAGAGATGTTTTCTTGGCGCGGTTTGAAAACAGACCGGCTGCATCTTGTGCAGCCGGCTTCTAGTGAAGGGGTGAAGGGATCGGTTGGGTCCACGGGGCACGGGTCCAATTAAAAGGTCCGGCGGGCCTGGGGTAGTGGGTGGGCGGGGCGTGCCCTCGTGCAGGACCCGGTCGAGATAAACCCGAGCAGCGGGCGGCAAAGCGGCCTTCACCTCCTGAAGTATGCGTCGGGGAGTACAAGGTCTGGAAAGCCCCATGCGCTGAGCGAAGGTTAGGGGATCCAGCCAGTCTCCCGGTCATAGTCCAGGAGGTCTCCGACTCTTGTGACCTCTGCCAGGACCAACCTCTGGCGCACCGAGCGGGACTCCGCCACCTGCAAATGGAGCTGGGGGTTGTGTAGCAGGGGCTCCGCGAGGAGATCTGCCCCCTCGGTGGCCGCCATGGACCTGGTCATTGTAAAGAGTTTCCAGGTCCGGAGGAAGTCCTGGTAGAAGACCGGCAGCCCGGAGAGGTCTCGCGAAAGACCTCTCGGATAGAGATAAAGGAGCTGCCGGTCGTATCGGAGCCCTCGGAAGCGGCGCAGGAAGGCGTGCGCCAGTATGCTCCACGCCGGACTACCTGCACCATAAAGGAGCCTCTGCAGGGTCTGGAGGCGGAAGACATGGACCTGAGTAAGCAGACATTTGAGGCCCTGCCCTCCCTCCTCCACAGGTAGATGGAGAACCCCTGCAGGGACCCAGTGCAGTCCTGACCAAAAGAACTCCAGAATAGATGTCCGCAGGTTGGTCAGGAAAGCCGGGGCCGGGACCAGGGTGTTGAGCGGTACCAAAGCATGGACAGGACTAGTTGATTAAGCACTAACGCTCTCCCTCGAAGGGAGAGGCACCGGAGTAGTCCTGTCCATTTCCGGAGCCGCTCTATCACCCCACCCTCTAAATTCTGCCAGTTCTCCGGCGGAGAGGGATGCGTGGCAGAAAGGTAAATGCCCAGATAGAGCAGCGGACCCGTGCTCCACTGGATGGCTTGAAGCGCGGGTGGGCGGGAGCTCGCCTGCCGCCAGTCCCCTACCATCAAGCCAGAGCTCTTGACCCAGTTGACCCGTGCAGAGGAGGCTGCTGAATAGATGGCCTGGCAAGCCTCCACCCGCACCAAGTCGCCCGGGTCCTGGACCATGAGGAGCACGTCATCAGCGTACGCCAACAGGACCAGCCGCAGCTCCGGCTCCGGCTCCCTCAGCACCAACGCTGTCAACCTTCTTCGGAGGAGACAGAGGAAGGGCTCGATCGCCAGAGCGTACAGCTGGCCTGAGAGGGGTCACCCCTGCCGTACTCCTCGCCCGAAGTTGACCGGTTCGGTCAGGGTCCAGTTGAGCCTTACCAGACACTCTGCGGAAGCGTACAGCACCCGGAGAAAGTTCACAAACCTGGGTCCGAAGCCAAACGCCTGCAGAGTGCTCAGGAGATACCCGTGATCCATCCTGTCGAACGCCTTCTCCTGATCTAAGGACAGGAGGGCGAACGACAGACCATCCCTACACCCAAGTTCCAATAGGTCCCGGACCAGATAGAGGTTGTCGAAGATGCTGCGGCCCGGGACGGTGTAGGTCTGGTCTGGGTGGACCACGTCCGCCAGCACGGACCCTAGCCTCAGGGAGATGGCTTTTGCCACGATTTTGTAGTCCGTGCTGAGGAGCGAGACGGGACGCCAATTTCGTAAATCGCGGAGGTCCCCCTTCTTTGGCAATAAGGCCAGCACGGCTCGCCTGCACGAAAGAGGGAGGACCCCGCTCTGCAAAGACTCGGCCCAGACGGTGACTAGGTCTGGGCCCAAGATGTCCCAGAACACGCGGTAGAACTCCACGGTCAGCCCGTCCATGCCCGGAGATTTATTGGTGGGCATGTGACGGAGGGCTTCCGAGAACTCGGCCAGAGTGAGAGGCAGCTCTAGCCGGTCTCGGTCGCCCACGCTGACCGTCGGGAGCTCCTCCCACAGCACTCTGCAAGCTTTAGGATCGGTCGGATCCGGGGAGAATAGGCTTGCGTAGAAGGCTCTCGCCCTCTCGCACATCTCCACCGGATCCGTGAGGGGGGTGCCATCTTCTGCCAGTAGGCAGATGATATGTTTCTTAGCCCCCCTGTTTTTTTCCAGGGCGTAGAAGAAGTGGGAGCCGCAATCCATCTCCCGAAGGAGACGGATGCGGGATCGAACAAAGGCACCCCAGGCCCGATGGTCCTCGAGGGTCCGGAGCTCCTCCCACTTCTCCCGGCACGCTCCGCAGAGGGGTGGATCCTCGGGGCTGGCGGCCAGACGCCTCTCCAGCTCTAAGACCTCCCGTTCCAACTGCTCTATCGCTGCATCCCTCCGTCGGCTGGTGCCCCCGGGTGTAGTCACAGCAGAAGAGCCGGGCGCGGGCACCTTCCCTACATCCCACCACCGCCGTGCCAAGGGAAAGGCACGCCGCTGCTCTCGCCAGGCCAGCCAGAACTCCCGGAAGGACGCCACGATGCCCGCATCCTCCAGCAAGCTGTTGTTAAAATGCCAATAGGCCGGCCCCGGCCTCTCCGCGCATAGGGAGGCTGTCACGGTGGCTATGTGATGGTCAGAAAATGGGGCCGACCGGATGCTGGAGGAGTGGGCTTGTGAAAGATGAAAGCGTGATAAATAAATGCGGTCCAACCGGGAGTGGCGCGACCGATGGGCCTCCACCCGGACAAAGGTGAACGTGGAAGTGTCATCCGGGTGGTGGTCGCGCCAGACGTCCACCAGGGAGTGGTGTTTGACTATCTCCTGGAGGACGGCGACGGCGGCCGGGCTCTGCTCGGTCCCCGAGCGGTCCCGTTCCTCAAGGGTGATGTTAAAGTCCCCTCCCAGGACCAGGCACTCCTGAGGATCCAAGGTGCCAAGGAAGGCGGATGCCTGCTGATAGAATTGCAGCCGCTCCGGGCTCGCTGCTGGTGCATAGATGTTGACGAGGTTGACTACGAGCCCCTCCATGTGGACCCGGAGGTGCAGCAGGCGACCCGGCACAGCCTCGGCGACCCCCAGCACCTCGGGCCGTAGTTCGGGGGAGAACAGGGTCGCCACTCCACCCGTATGAACTGTGAGGTGGCTAAAGTAGACCCTGTCCCCCCAATCCAGCCGCCAGCTGTCTTCGGCTGTCGGATCCGTATGGGTCTCCTGCAGGAAAACCACAGAGTACCTCCCCTCTCGAAGGAAGGAGAGCACCTGGGACCTGCGGAGACCCATCTTACAGCCACGGGTGTTCAATGTTGCGATGGTAAAGGGTGCCATGAGGAGGGCTGGGGGGGATCCTCGCCGGCAGGGATGCTCGTGGCTCCCGGCGGGGACGCGCAGCAGTCCGTGACCCACCCCGTAGGTGAGTAAGGAGTCACGGAAGTGGCGGACCCGCTGGTAGGCCGCGGCGCCCTGTCTCCCGGTCCTTTTCCCCTCCCCCATGAGGGCCCTTGCGGCCCGGAGGATTTGATTAAAGTCCCCCATCGCTGGAGGGCAAGCTGGACTTTGTTGCGGGAGCCACGGACGTCTTCTAGGAACTCCCGCAACTCCTCTCGCAGCGCATGGGGGGCTGGGGTTATGGTCTGGTTGCTTCCCGATGGGGCCCTTGGTACAGCCCCCTGGCCCAGCGAGATGGGCAGACAGGGTGCGGACCCCCGACGGGGCTCCTGATGGGTTGACCTGAATGCTGGGGCGATAGTGGGCGGCGGAGGGAGGATAGCATCCCCTGGTGGGTCGGGACGGGCAAACACAAAGGCCATTCCCTGGGAGTCATCTGTTTGGAAAGGGGAGGGAGACAGTCCCAGGGGTGGCAATGATATCTCGGGAGGTGGGCGGGATAAGGGCAGGGGCAGGGGTAGAGGTGAGAGTCTGGGTCGAGAGAGGGCTCTCACTGATGCCGGGCGCAAGCTCTCTGGTGGATTTGGCAGCCACGGCATCAGGAGGTGGACTTTCTTCTGTAGGGTCCTCTCTCGGAAAGGAGGTCGAATGCTATCACCAGCGAGGGATGCCCCTGGTGGCTCAGGTTCCAGCCGCGTGGCACTGGCCGTCGCCTCAACTGGCTTGGCGGCTCTCAGCGGGGTGCCCTCTGCAGCCGGGTTGATGGAGGAGTCCAGGGGCTCCTCGGAGGTGGAGCAGAAGCAACGGTTAGGGGGGAGGGAGTATGGGGAAAGGGGGGCTGGAAAGAAGTCACCCAAGATCGAGGCCCGCTGGCATAGGATCGTCCTCCCCCTGGGTGACCGGGGTCAGACCCAGGGCCTTGGTCTCCTCATATATAGAGGGAAATTGTTTTCCGCTACCCCGGGATTCTCCCCGCCGGCACCTGATGCGACTATTACTTCGGGGCACACTGGGGTTTCAGATGGTGCCTCGGGGGTCTTGGAGGGGAGGGACTCCCATGGAGGGAGATAACGCCTTCCAGTGCTGCCACATCATCCCCAGCTGGCTCTGGTGGATGGAACACACCCGTAGGTAGAGCGGAAGGTTCGGCATCGGTGCCCCCCTTCCTGGTCTTCCGGGGGGCCTCCGCGTCAGATGGAAGGAGCGGAGCTCGAGCCTTCTGCTTGCCCCGCTTCCCCTGGACTAGGGCCCAGCCCTCCATGGCATCATCCGGGGGCTGGCTAGCAGGGGTTGTGTCAGGGGGCAGAGGCGATGGCTCAGGGACTCGAGGGGGTAACGGTGGGGCAGCACAAGGGAGGGAAGATTCCCCTTGGGCGGGTCCTCTCCCATGCAGGGCGGTGTACCTGCCGCACCCTCCTCCACAGGCCCCGCCAGATTGCAAACAGCGGGGGAGGGGTTCTCCGCTCGTTTGGGCATAGTGGGGGAGGTACCCCTTGGGCCCGAGCGGGAGCAATGGTGGACTGGGAAGGAGGAGGGGCAGTTTCGGGTGCCGGGCAGCCAGGTGCGTCGGCGATGACGGGGCCGGTGTCCTGCCGGGGCTCGGGTGTCCTGGATGCCCCTCCTTCCCGGGCCAGGGGGCAGTCCCTCCGGACGTGCCCCATCGCCCGGCAGAGGTAGCACCGGGCCTCCCCCGTGGAATAATGCACCCTGTAATGGGTCCCCTGGTAGGGGACTAGGAAGGACCCTCCAGTGCCTCTCCGTCACGCGCCGCCGGGGGCAGTTGAAGCTGCACTTGCCGGCGGAAGGAGAGGACGTGACGGAGGGCGGGGTCTTTGCAGCCCAACGGGAGAGGGCTGATGACAGAGATGGGCTTTCCCCAAGGTAGAAAGGGCGGGTAACAGGGCGGCATTGGGGAGAAGGGAGGGACGGAGGTCAGGACCAGGCGGACGCCCAGGTCCTCTAGCGGCTCTAAAGGGCGAACACGGCCGCCCATCGCCAGGCCCTTCTCCACCGCCTCTGGGCGGCGGCCTCGATGCTAAGAAGAAGACGACCTTGCCATACATTTTGGAGGCCGCCACAATGGCCGTGGGCCCCACACCCTCGCAAACGGCACGCACAAGAGGTCTTCCACTGGGTGCTGAGGC